>NW_020664409.1:51113905-51178698 GCF_002925995.2 Terrapene triunguis | reverse complement strand
CATAGACATAAAATGTAAAAACTTAAATATCTTAGAAACAGTAGCCAGTTGTTTTAATTGTCATATTTGAATTCAGCACATCAAAATACATAATAAATAGCACATTTTATCTCTGAAGCAGACGACTTCTCAAAAATTGTAGACCAGTGTTATCTGTTTCACCGAGGAGTGGCTTTAGATACAATTTCAAATTATTGCTACAGTGTCCCCTTGTGAGCAATTCATCACTTGATTGTGATCCATGCTGTTGGTTCTTTTTGCTACAAAATAAATATATCTCCCAACTAGTATGTGTACTGTTAGGTTTTATAGACAAAGAAAAAAACATGTACTAGTTCACAAGTTGGCTTTCAGTTAGTTCTACATATTAGCAGTCACAAAAATTAGGTTTGTGGCCTCAGGCACTGAATTCAATCACTTCATCTCTCCAAGTAGCAGCCATGTTTTAGCTTCCCCACAGGCATACACTCACATAGCAATCATTTTGAATTTTAAATCCAAAAATGAATGTTTAGCTATGTTCTTCTCTCAATAAACAACAGCGTCAAAAATTTAGGAAAAAATCAGAGTTATTGAAAATCACAAAGACCAGATGTTGGTGGCTGGAGAGCTCAGGGGACTGGGATAAAAAGTCTAACACCTGTTCAAATCCATCCCAGATCAGACTAGCCAAATTTGTTACCATCTGCTGAGTCCTTTGTGAAATGAGTTAGTTCTCTCCATCTAGTGTACAGAAGTCCAAATGACAAAGCATGCTACCATAATTAGACCTACTTCTTAGCTTCAGCAGAGAGACTGGATTTACTTGACATGGAGACAAAACTACCTTCTTTTCCCTAGAGGGGATCCCTCCAGGTCAGGTTTGATATATATATTAGTGCAACTCTTGCACTGTTGATCCCATGCGGTACCTGTTTTGTGGAGAGAGAATTTCAGACTTCCTTTCATAAGAGATTAACTCACTATTCATGAGAATTTAATTCACTTTGAAAAAAGAGTCAGATATACTAATTCACATCACATAGCGTTTTCATCTGGGCATGATATTAAATTGATGTTAAAGGAAATAGTTATGTTTCTCTCAAACAGGAAGGCAGGGACAATTAGAAGCAATTGAAAACAAACTGAAGCCCACTTTTGGGACTGATTTATCATAGCATTATTCCAGTTTTATGATAGTTTAATGTCTTTGTTTTCTAGTTTAATCTAGTATAAAGGAAGCATATTGGTGAGGTGGGAATGGCTGTAAGATATGTCCTTGCTGTGTAAATGTAATGTAATAATAATAATAATAATTTTACACTTTTGTAGCACCTTCCAATCATTATTTAATTTAGCCTCACAAATTCATCTGTGCTACGTAAGTATTACACCTCTACCTCGATATAATGCTGTCCTCGGGAGCCAAAAAAATCTTACTGCGTTATAGGTGAAACCACATTATATCGAACTTGCTTTGATCCGGAGTGCACAGCCCCACCCCGCCAGAGCACTGCTGTACCGCGTTATATCAGAATTCATGTTATATCGGGTCGCGTTATATCGGGGTAGAGGTGTATTTCCCTTTTATAGATAGAGAAATCAAGGCACAAAACAAATAAGTGAATGTATTCGGTTCACAAAGGAAGTCTGTGAAACATCATCTATGAGTAAATTGTTGTCAGTCCAGCCCCTAGTGGCCAAGTGTCCACCACATTAAAAATGTCTGCCAACACAATTAGATGACCATGTTGGTAATCTTTGCAAAGAGGCTAACAATTTATTTAGCATGGACATTGATCTGCTAGTGAAGATCTTTTGACACTGATCAAGTCAAAAGATTTATAATTCAAAGTTTAATAATTCAAAAGACCTAATTCACCACTACATCACTCCATCTTTACATTGCTGTAATGTCATTGCGTGCAAATACCCAGCTTGCACATGGAAATATTTAACAAATAACACATCTAACTTCTTATTTATGCATAAAAACCAAGCTGCATGGACAAGTGCGGTATTTGTGCACATACAAGTTCATGCTCACATCTTTGGAAATCAGTCACCAGGAGACTGCTTTTCTCTTTCAATACACCCTCAGAAAGATTGCTGTTTTAAGGCTGCCATCTACTATATGGAAGCCAGAAAAACATTTTATCATTGACGAAACTTAAAAATTGTGGTTATGTTCATGATCTTTACACTTTAATTACATTGCATGATAGTATTTGCTACCTAAACCTTATGCAAGCTGTTACCAGTTTAATGACTGTTTCCTTCTGTTCATAAATTTCAAGGTCAGCCCAAGATCAAGCTGCATTTTCCTGGAGAGGCAGGTTATAAACTTCACTAAAGTATCCCCTCATGTGATAACTCTGGTCATATTGCTGACTCTTCTGAAGAAATAAAGGGTTTTCCTAGCATACAGTACAGTGATCACTGTCAAAAGGATATTACTGTTTTTATCTATATTAAGCAGCGGAATCAGATCCTGACTCACTTAAGAACATAAGAATGGCTATACAAATGGTCCATATAGCCCAGTATCCCATCTTCTGACAGAGGCCAGTGCCAGATGCTTCAGAGGGAATGAACAGAACAGGGCAATTTCAAGTCATCCTTGCACTGTTGCTAAGTCCCAGCTTCCAGCAGCCAGAGGTTTAGGGACACCAGAGAATGGGTAGCATCCCTGACCATCTTGGCTAATAGCCATGGATGGACCTATTCTCCAGGAACTTATCTTATTCTTTTTTTAACTGAGTTATACTTTTTGCCTTCACAACATCCCCCGGCAACAAGTTCCACAGGTTGATTGTGTAGTGTGAATAAGTACTTCCGTTTGTTAGTTTTAAACTTGCTGTCTATTAATTTTGTCGGACGACCCCTGGTTTGTGTGTTATGTGAAGGGGTAAATAACATTTCTCTATTCACTTTCTCCATACCATTCATGATTTTAGAAATCTATGATATCCCCCCCCCACACACACACCTTAGCGGTCTCTTTTCTAAGTTGACGTCTAAATAATAAGATGGGTGAACTAGAGTGCTTCGTGTTAAAGGAGGATATTGATATAATAGGCATTACAGAAACCTGGTGGAGTGAGGACAATCAATGGGACACAATCATTCTGGGGTACAAAATATATCAGAAGGACAGAACAGGTCGTGCGGTGGGGTGGGGGGCAAGGTGGGGAGAGTGGCACTATATGTGAAAGAAAATGTACAATCAAATGAAGTAAAAATCTTAAGTGAATCCACATGTTCCATAGAATCTCTATGGATAGTAATTTCATGCTCTAATAAGAATATAACATTAGGGATCTATTATCGACCACCTGACCAGGACAGTGATAGTGACGATGAAACGCTAAGGGAGATTAGAGAGGCTATCAAAATAAAGAACTCGATAATAGTTGGGGGGGGTTTCAATTATTCCCATATTGACTAGGAACATGTCACCTCAGGACGAAATGCAGAGACAAAAATTCTCGATACTTTAAATGACTGCTTCTTGGAGCAACTGGTACAGGAACCCACAAGGGGAGAGGCAATTTTCGATTTAGTCCTGAGTGGAGTGCAGGATCTGGTCCAAGAGGTAAAAATAACAGGACTGCTTGGAAATAGTGACCATAATATAATAACTTAACATTCCTGTGGTGGGAAGAACACCTCAACAGCCCAACACTGTGGCATTTAATTTCAGAAAGGGGAACTATGCAAAAAGGAGGGGGTTAGTTAAACAGAAATTAAAAGGTACAGTGACTAGAGTGAAATCCCTGCAAGCTGCATGGACACTTTTCAAAGACGCCATAATAGAGGCCCAATTTAAATGTATACCCCAAAGTAAAAAACATAGTAAAAGAACTAAAAAAGAGCCACAGTGGTTTAACAACCATGTAAAAGAAGCAGTGGGAGACAAAAAGGCATCTTTTAAAAAGTGGAAGTCAAATCCTAGTGAGGTAAATAGAAAGGAGCATAAACACTGCCAAATTAAGTGTAAAAATGTAATAAGAAAAGCCAAAAAGGAGTTTGAAGAACAGCTAGCCAAAAACTCAAAAGGTAATAACAAAATGTTTTTTAAGTACAGCAGAAGCAGGAAGCCTGCTAAACAACCAGTGAGGCCCCTGGACGATCGAGATACAAAAGGAGCACTTAAAGACGATGAAGTCATTGCAGAGAAACTAAATGAATTCTTTGCTTCAGTCTTCACGGCTGAGGATGTTAGGGAGATTCCCAAACCTGAGCCGGCTTTTGTAGGTGACAAATCTGGGGAATTGTCACAGATTGAGGTATCACTAGAGGAGGTTTTGGAATTAATTGATAAACTTAACAGTAACAAGTCACCGGGACCAGATGGCATTCACCCAAGAGTTCTAAAAGAACTCATATGTGAAATTGCAGGTTACAAACCATAGTTAGTAGTTCTGTCCTTTAAATCGGCTTCTGTACCCAATGACTGGAAGATAGCTAATCTAACGCCAATATTTAAAAAGGGCTCTACAGCTGATCCCTGCAATTACAGACCGGTAAGTCTAACGGCAGTACCGGGCAAATTAGTTGAAACAATCGTAAAGAATAAAATTGTCAGACATATAGAAGAACATAAATTGTTGGGCAAAAGTCAACACAGTTTCTGTAAAGGGAAATCATGTCTTACTAATCTATTAGAGTTCTTTGAAGGGGTCAACAAACATGTGGACAAGGGGGATCCAGTGGACATAGTGTACTTAGATTTCCAGAAAGCCTTTGACAAGGTACCTTGCCAAAGGCTCTTACATAAATTAAGTTGTCATGGGATAAGAGGGAAGATCCTTTCATGAATTAAGAACTGGTTAAAAGATAGGGAACAAAGAGTAGGAATAAATGGTAAATTTTCAGAATGGAGAGGGGTAACTAGTGGTGTTCCCGAAGGGTCAGTCCTAGGACCAATCCTATTCAACTTATTCATACATGATCTGGAGAAAGGGGTAAAAAGTGAGGTGGCAAAGTTTGTAGATGATTCTAAACTGCTCAAGATACAGTAGTGAAGACCAAAGCAGACTGTGAAGAACTTCAAAAAGGTCTCACAAAACTAAGTGATTGTGCAACAAAATGGCAAATGAAATGTAATGTGGATAAATGTAAAGTAATGCACATTGGAAAAAATAACCCCAACAATATGATGGGGACTAATTTAGCTACAACGAATCAGGAAAAAGATCTTGGAGTCATCGTGGATAGTTCTCTGAAGACATCCACGCAGTGTGCAGCGGTAGTCAAAAAAGCAAACAGGATGCTAGGAATCATTAAAAAGGGGATAGAGAATAAGACGGAGAATATCTTATTGCCCTTATATATATCCATGGTACGCCCACATCTTTAATACTGCATATAGATGTGGTCTCCTCATCTCAAAAAAGATATACTGGCGTTAGAAAAGGTTCAGAGAAGGGCAACTAAAATGATTAGGGGTTTGGAATGGTCCCATATGAGGAGAGATTAAAGAGGCTAGGACTTTTCAGCTTGGAAAAGTGGAGACTAAGAGGGGGATATGATAGAGGTATATAAAATCATGAGTGATGTGGAGAAAGTGAATAAGGAAAAGTTATTTACTTGTTCCCATAATATAAGAACTAGGGGTCACCAAATGAAATTAGTGGGCAGAAGGTTTAAAACAAATAAAAGGAAGTTCTTCTTCACACAGCGCACAGTCAACTTGTGGAACTCCTTGCCTGAGGAGATTGTGAAGGCTAGGACTATAACAGGATTTAAAAGAGAACTGGATAAATTCATGGAGATTAAGTCCATTTGTGGCTATTAGCCAGGATGGGTAAGGAATGGTGTCCCTAGCCTCTGTTTGTCAGAGGGTGGTGATGGATGGCAGGAGAGAGATCACTTGATCATTACCAGTTAGGTTCACTGCCTCTGGGGCACCTGGCATTGGCCACTGTCGGTAGACAGGATACTGGGCTGGATGGATCTTTGGTCTGACCCAGTACGGCCATGCTGATGTTCTTATATTCTTGAATAGTCCCAGTTTTTTTAATCTCTCCTCAGATGAAAGCTGTTCTATACCATATTTATTGTCCTTCTCTGCACCTTTTCCAATTCTAATATATCTTTTTTGAGATAGGCTAACGAGAACGGCATGCAGTATTCAAGATGTAGGCATACCATGGATTGATAGAGTGGCATTATGATATTTTCTGTTTTATTACCTATCCCTTTTTTAATGGTTCCTAACATTCTGTTAGAGTTTTTGACTGTCATTCTGCATTGAGCAGATGTTTTCAGAGAACTATCTACCATGACTCAAAGATTTCTTTCTTGAGTGGTTACAGCTAATTTAGACCCCATCATTTTGTATTGGTATATTTTTTCCCCAATGTGCATTAATTTGCACTTATCAATATCAATCTGCCATTTTGTTGTCCAGTCACCAAGTTTAGTGAGATCCCTTTGTAACTCTTTGACATTAGCTTTGGACTTAACTATCTTGAGTAATTTTGTATCATCTATGTGCCACCTATGCAAGTGTTAATGTGACACAAAAGCACAGAACCTTTCCTATTTTTGTTTCTCTTGGTATGTTTTGTTTTCAGAGAAATATCAGTTGTTCCCGTCAGTAAATATTAGCAGCCAATTAAATCCCATTAATGTATCACTTGTGTGTGTGTGTTGTACTTCAAGTGGCACATGGCTGAGTTTCTGTTCACTACCTGTTTTTAGTGGTATATAAAAGAGCCATAAACATACATTCTTAGCCAAAATTCTCCAGAGAAGAATTTCTAAAAGTGAAAACGTTGATTGAGCTATTTTGAAATGAGAAGTGAACAAAATACAGTAGAACCTCAGAGTTACGAACACCAGAGTTACGAACTGACCAGTCAACCAGACACCTCATTTGGAACCAACAGTATGCAATCAGGCAGCAGCAGGGCCAAAAAAAAAACCACCAGCCCAACAACAACCCACAAATACAGTACAGTACTGTGTTAAATGTAAAGTACTAAAAAATAAAGGGAAAGCAGCATTTTTCTTCCACATAGTAAAGTTTCAAAGTTGTATTAAGTCAATATTCAGTTGTAAATTTTTGAAAGACCAATCATAGTATTTTGTCCAGAGTTACAAACAACCTCCATTCCTGAGGTGTTCTTAAATCTGAGGTTATACTATAATAGTAGTTTTAAAGTCTGTGTGTGTGTGTGTGTGTGTGCGCACTTCTCTGATCCAAGACCACATATACTCAAACTCAGTTTTCACAGGCCATTAGTTTATCATGCAGATTAGCATCCTTTGGTATTTAATTAGGAGAAAATAAAAAGGTGCCATGTGCCAAATGCTCTCCTTCCCTTCCACAGGACAGTGGGGAACCAAGAGAGAGAGCGGGTCCAAGAGCCAGCAAAGAGAGAGGAGGATGAGCCAGTTCAGCCAATTCACTCCATCCACAAGCCCACAGAAGCCCTTCCATAGTAGCACCATTGGGTTGGAACTCCACTGTTACTCAGAAGACATGTTGAGCCAAAGGAAGAGCTGCTTTACAATTCATGCAACTCTGGTAAAGGGGAGTTAAACTCTGTGACAAATTGCTACAGATCCAGTGCTGATCCAACCAACACTAATTCCCTCACCTTGTCATTGTCTCCTTTGAATAGGATAGTAATGCACAGCTGCAGGGGTCGTCAATGGCAGCATAGTTCCTGAGATCTCCTTATCTTGGGCAGAATGGCTAACTCAGAGAACAGCATGGACAGGCAGGCCCTCTTTGTGTATGCCCCCGCCCAATACACAGGGGTTTGTGGGACGGCCTGATTTGCCTACAGATTTTCAGTCTGCACAGGGTTTAAGGATTGCACTCCTCCCCTCCTCTTCTTTACCTCTTGCAAAGCTGCAAACCCTGAGGGGAGCATGAGTCAGGAATTCAATGAAGTGCTCCTTGTGCAGGGCCGGCTCCAGGCACCAGCCCAGCAAGCAGGTGTTTGGGGCGGCCAAAGGGAAGGGGCGGCACGTCGGGCTCTTGGGCGGCACGTCGGGCTCTTGGGCGGCAATTCGGCGGCGGGTCCTTCAGTCCCTCTCAGAGGGAAGGACCTACCGCAAAATTGCTGCTGAAGAAGAAAGTGGCGCGGTGGAGCCGATCACGATCGCAGCTTTTTTTTTTTTTTCCCACCGCTTGGGGCGGCAAAAACCCTGGTGCCGGCCCTGTCCTTGTGGCATTGTGGGACTTTTGTCTTCCCTTCAGGCTTTCCAGTAAAGTGAAGTATTCATGGCCAAGATACTTAGTTTAGAAAATTGTGACCTCAAGTGTTCAATACATATTCTTCATACATTCTTAAGGCATTTTGGGCTTCTAATGTAATGTTCTTTCCCCACCAGAAATGTTGACTCAGCTGACCATAGTATCAAGAAAGAGCCAATAGAGTTTACTGAGTCAATAGCACACATATTGAGAACTATCTAAGTAGCGTTCACACAGCAAACAATCCCACATTATGAGCTGGGGCCTGGTCAATTGCCCATGTGTTGTGGAGAGTTTAAATAGGCCTTGACACAGTAGGCTGTACACAATAGAGCAAGAGCAATTGTGCTTGTGTCAATATGCACACTTACTATTAAGGAGTCAAGTGTCAGAGATCTGAGGTGCTGAGCCCAACAGAGTAGTTGGGCTGAGCTTTTTACATCATAGCCACCTCTTTTATTAATCCATGTGAAAAAGGAATTTCAATAAATAATAGTTTGTGAAACAAAACAAAAAACAGTGTTCAGATTAACTAACAGCATTTATTCCATCATCATCATCCCTGATAATGGCTCCCCAGGTGGGAAGTATATGTGTTGTAGCAGTAGAAAGTGGCCACAACCCACCTTGCTCTGGAGGAGGGAAAGGCGCATGTGCAGTCTAAAATGGTAATGGTGACAGGGCTGGTCAGAAAAGGGGCATGATCAAAGCACTCAGGAGATGAGCTAGATCAGAGCTTCCTCCAAGAGAAATTTCAGCGTGGCAGCACACTCAGATAAAATCCACTCTCACAGAACCATACAGCAGGTGCTTATTTAAATAACTGTACAAGTGTTCTAACCCTGATGTGCACTGCAGGATCTCTTTGAATTTTTTCACTGTTGTATGGAATATACCCTTGTGATTAAATAAGACAAGAGTTCTGTGTCTATGAGCATCTAGGAAATAGTTGAGTCAGGTTTGGAGTGGGTCCTTTAGGATGTTTCAATGATAAGGACTTGCACTGCCTGGAGCAGAAAGTCTCTTGGTAATAGCAGCCTAAATTGTAGCTTTTCTCACCACAACAAAGTGAAGTTTAAGAGATCATATTAGACATTTGTTTAAAAGAAATAACATTTTAATCTCCATACGGATTGTCAAATTGTGTTCTCTGAAACACTGTAAACATAACCCAAGGGGGGAAAATAATGACTTTTTTTAAAACCACACTAAATGTATGGGCTTTAAAATACATTATTTGAATTATTGACGAGATCTGCAATCCAAGTAACCTGAACTAGAAATCATTAAGCACAGGAGTAGCCAAAGTGCAACCTGTGGCCCAGTTGTAGCCCATGGTTACTTGCTATTGGGTTAGCAGCCTCCTCATCTCCAAAAGTTAATCACCGGAAAAAGGTAGGTTTCCATTCAATGTTCTTGAAGACACAGACATATGTACCTCTCAACTTTGATAATAAAGAACCAAAATAGTCTTCAACAAAACTTATAAAGACTTAAAGTTGCCATTTTGAAAGAAAGCACCAAATGCTATGCTTATGTATACATTACAGACCCACTCCATTAATTTTAAATATCGGTTCATAGACTGCAGGGGAAGCTTTATACTTATCTTGGCTTTTGATTGTGAGAGAAGCCTTCAAATGAAAAAAAGTAGTTTTTAAAATAGATGATGAGACTGGAAATACCAGATTCACCCACTTGCACATAAGTTTTCCAATAAGTTTCCATAGAGATGCGTCAAATGCCTCAACTAGAACTATTGTTATTTAGTCTTGAGAATATCCTCAGTTAATCCACTAATGCAATGTTGATTTCTACTAATAACAGAAACATAATCTGCTTAATAGTACACTTAGTTTCTTCCATCCTGCATATGCAAACATTTTAACTGGCAAGCACAGAAAAAGAGCATCTCTGACAATCTATTTGACAACTCAGCCTATTGAATTCCAACTTAGATAAGTAATTTATGGTCATACACAGGGACGGATTTAGGGGCAGGCGACGCAGGCAACCACCTGTGGTGCCACACTCGGGTGTCACCGGGCTCCTGGTGGTGTTTTTGTTGTTAGCAACAAAAGGGAAAATAGAATGCTTGCAGTAACATGTTTCAAGTACTCTATATGTGGATTCATTTTTCACTAACCTAGAATGTTCTGGACCTTTGTAGAATCTCATGGAATCTTCCTGACTTTCTGAGAACTATATTTTCCTTGAACCTCCTAGAATGTTGTCAGCCATGCTCTCAGGGGTATATTAGAGGCAGGGCGTCGCCAGGCAGCCAGTGAAATATAAGAATGAAGTGAAGTGAAGTGACAGCTCAGATGTGATATTGTAAACCTTGTTTTATTGTGTAATTGTGAAAGTGTACTTGTGTTTTAAGACTTGATGAGTGTAAGTAGAAACTAATAAAGGACATTTTTTTTAAAATTGCTTATATATGGCATTAATAAATACAGATTTACACATCCTAGCATGCAAATTTTTTATCTTATATGACACGGATAAATCATGCATGCAAATCATGCATCAAATTTGTGAAATGAGCTACAAATGCAATAAAAATAAGGTATTCAAAAGATGAATAAATGGAGTGGCGGAAGCACTGGAGAGGCTCCTCACCTGGGGCACCATTTGGTTGAGGACTGGCCTTGGTCATACAAGCAGATTGCAGAGGATTAAGGGGGAGGGGGAAGTTTTTTCCAATAACTTGGAATTGCTAAAATTGTAATGAAAGTACTATAAACTACATATAACAGGTGACTATGAGATACAGCTTTGTTCTCCCTGTGGAAGTAGTCAGCAGTACAGACTGAGCTTGCATAACTCAATTAAGCACCACCTCTTTACTTCCCCCTTCAATGTACCAGGATTGATAAATGTTGACCCTCATCTGTTTAGCATGATATGTTCTGTTGTTGCTGCTGTAATTTTATCATTGTTTTTTGAAATTCTGTTATTAGAGACACTGTGTCCAGTTCTACCCCCGATACACAGACTTCAGTTTTGGTTATATCTTGGGCTTCAGGCACTACTGCAATACAAATAAATAAATAAATAAATGAAGCTGTACTAAAATCACTGACTGTTTGATTGCAGGTCAGCTGGGTGTCAGAGCACTACATAAGCAATGGAACAAATTCTGGTGTAACTGAGAGCAGAATTTGATTCACTGTATTCTCCTTTGATGTGTGAAGAGTGCCTTACATCAGCAGTTACTCTGCAGAGACTCTTGTGGCCACTCCAGCCATGCCAAGATCCAGAGTGGACAATAAAACATTTTCCTCTCATAGAAGAATAGTTTTTATGTCATGGGGGCTTGGGATTCTGGTGAGGAGAGTAGGAAAATGGGGGCAAGGGCTTTGGAGTATACCAAGAAAAGACATTTTGGGCCAGATTTTTAATACCTACCCTCCCATTTTTTACTCACAGTTTGTAGGTGCAACTACTGTCACTTGGTCCCGTCTGGCTTTATAATGTATGAGACACTATCAGCATTAGGAAATTTCAGTAACTGCTGTCCCTTACATATTAAATACCTACCTAGTTTTCTGTGTGTGTGTGTGTGTCCTGTACTTATACATAGCTGGGTGTGCAATAATAGGCCCATAAAATTACACGCACAAAAAAGTAGGCCAGACTGAGATTTGTCTGAACATCAGGCCCCTTAAGTACCATTGCTTGTTTAGTTTATACATCTTTAGAGGTGTTTATAACCAGGGGAGTTTTCTGCACTCAGTGCTAAGTTAAATAGGTGCAGAAATGAATAGTTACACAGCTTTTGGTGTACTGTTACATGAACAACAAACAAGACCTTAATCCAAAGTGTTTACTTGGGTCACCCAATACACTAGTACATTATGGTTAAGAAAAATGGTAAACTTCCCCATCCTTCTTTGAGCTGGTGTCTGTGAGTTGGAAGTGTTCTCACTACTGAGCTCAGGCTGGCTGTATCAATGTGATACCATCACATTCTTGATAATGTCAAGATTTATTGTTGCCAGACTTTCATGGAAGAGTTGACAGTTTTTCTTTGCAGATGCCTTAATCCTGTGTGGCGTATGTGAATCAAATTGCTGATACTAGTGCTGTACTACTAGATTTTCCATGTCATGCTAGATTTTACAACTTGATGTTTCATTGACAGTAACTCAGAAAAGCAGATTTTTCTTTCCACTTATTTATTTTCACAATCACAAAAGCGTCTGAAAAATATTTAAATTGCTTGTTTCCAATACAGATTTAATTTAGGCTAATACAAAATTACCACACTGTAAATTAATATCAAGATATGATTAAAAACATCCAGCATTTACTGAAGTTTACCATCTGGAAGATGGATACCTGTTTATTAATTAATTGCCAAAATGTTACTCTGCTTTTCTATTTTGCAGTTCCTGGTGCCTATAAAAGCCTGCTGCAACCAGGCAGCTGAAAATAAAGATGAACCCAAGCCACAAAATTTATATCTGGATCAAGATTCAGATTTAAAATCATTCCAGATGTTTTGGGGTGTTCCCATACTGGGGTTTGGTTCAGCCCATTAAAGAGTGGGTTCAACTTTGAAATTCTAATCCAGTTTCAAAAGCCAAACCCTCGCCTATCCCTTTTGTGGGTATTTTTTTCCTGGGCTCTTGGCAGGGCTCATATCCAGTTAAAAGTTCCCAATAGCTATTGCATGAACTGTGCATATAAAAATATTTTATATAGACAATGAGATAAGCTGAAAGGTGCACAACTCCCACAGTCACTGGCAGTCAAAGGCCCTTTTAAAATCAGGCCATGAAATTGTCCTTTTAAATCTAAAGTAAATATTAATTTATTGCCTGAATGGTATGTATTTTAAGGAATTAAAGAGGATTTTGTAAATTAGCTGCCCTTAGTCTGATCTTTTTTATGAATAGCACAATGTTCATAACACTCTACTCTCCATAGGACCTTCACACCCAGTATCAGGAAAGGCAGCCACAGGGATATGTTTCTTTACATTTATAGCAGGAAGCGATGCAGGAGTTATGCTGGCTAAAGCAATAGGCAGCACTAGAGTGAAGCAGTAACAGAGAGTAGCTTTAGGGATAATATTGTTTTTCATATTCTACTACAAGTTCCATGTACTGAGAAAATGACCCTTTCTGTGATTCTTTACCATTGTCACATAGCATGGACTGGTAAGGTATTTAAATGGTATCTGCTGCCTAAAGCAATCTATACCGTTAGAAGGAGTTTTGAAACTGTAGTTGTCTATTTGCTAATGAAGGAAAACAACCTACCCAGAAAAATGTTCTATTTTTGCCTTCAAGGGCACTACTATTCATGTGGAATGAAAAGTGTGCAGCCAAAGCTTCTTCACAAATTAGGGACCACACTGTTGTAACGCAGTCAATCAGAAATTCTGCTTCCTAATGAAATAAATGTTTTGTGCTAGTAAAGAGCCTTTCCCAAGAAACTGGAAGAAATGTCAACATCATAAAGGCTAAAAGGGCTGTAAATAGAAAGAAACTCAGGGTCACAATGTGCTTCTGTATGGAAGAAAAGTAAAAGTTAAAACAAGTTCTTAACCCCAACTTCAATTTTAAACAAATCTTATTCAGTGTCACCTCTCTGATCCTGGAACCTAACAATACAAACAAGAGAAAATACAACTCTTGGGTATGAAGGTGCCAGGCAATGTGCTATCAATGTTTAATACGGGACTCCCACAAAAATGTGCCTTTAGCCTATAATAAACCCAACTTCCAGGAAGGTGTGGGCTCCGGACAAGGGCAGAGGGGCATGAAGAAATCTTTTCATTTATTTTCCCAATTAAAGCAAAAATTCTTATGTAAACAAGGAAGGATGCAGCACCAGTAGGGTAAATTAACATATTTAAATTAGATTTTGTTCCAGAAAACTAAGTTGGGTATATTGATTGTATAGCACAATGTTCAGCTTGTGCAATATGGCAGATAGAGCTAAATACCTTTGGGATGAGCAGGAGATGTTCTCCCTTGGGGAAGTTTTTGAAAGTACCTGAGACTTGTAAAACTGGTCCATTCCAGAAGCAAAAGTATTTGTTCTGCAGAAATATTTTATGAGCCACAGAAATAATCCAATAGTGGGGAGCGAACTGCACCAGAGGCAGGAACCTACCTTACTGCTAACTTAATTTTGTAGTAGAATTTTAATAATAGAATCATAGAAATGTAGGGCTGGTACGAATCAGAAGAGGTCCTCTAGTCCGGGGGTGGCCAACCTGTGGCTCCAGAGCCACATGCGGCTCTTCAGAAGTTAATATGTGGCTCCTTGTATAGGCACCGACTCCAGGGCTGGAGCTACAGGTCCCAAATTTCCAATGTGCCAGAGGGTGCTCAACCCCTGGCTCTGCCACAGGCCCTGCCCCCACTCCACCCCTTCCTGCGCCCTCCCCTGAGCCTGCCATGCCCTCGCTCCTCCCCCTCCCCTCCAGAGCCTCCTGCACGCCACAAAACAGCTGATCGGGAAGTGCAGGGAGGGAGAGGGAGGCGCTGATCAGCGGGGCTGCTGGTGGGTGGGAGGCACTGGGAGCAGTGTGGGAGGGGAGCTGATGGGGAGCTACTGACATATTACTGTGGCTCTTTGGCAATGTACATTGGTAAATTCTGGCTCCTTTTCAGGCTCAGGTTGTCCACCCCTGCTCTAGTCCATCCCCACTTAGGCAGTAGTAAGTAAAACTACACCATCCCTGACAGATGTTAGTTTCACCTGTTCTTAAAAACATCCAGTGAAAACTGTTATGCCCTCCTCAATCTTCTCTTCTCTAAACTAAATATGACCAATTCTTTCAACCTTCCCTCATAGGTCATGCTCTCTAAACCTCTTAAAATTTTTGTTGCTTTCCTTTGAACTTTCTCTAGTTTGTTCACAGGTTTCTTAAAGTATGGTGCCCAAAACTGAACACAATACTCCAGCTGATACCTCACCAGTGCCAGGCAAAGAAGAACAATTATCTCCCGTGTCTTACATATGACACTCCAGTTAATATATCCTAGAGTGACATTTGCCTTTTTTGCCACTGCATCATGCTGTTGATTCATACTCAACCCAGATCTTTTTCACCAATACTACTGCCCAGCCAGTTATTCCCCATCTTGTGTTGTGCACTTGACTTTTCCTTCTTGGGTGTAGTACTTTGCGTTTGTCTTTATTGAATTTCATCTTACTGACTACAGACCAATTCTCCAATTTGTCAAGACCATCTTGAATTCTAATCCTATCCACCAAAGTGCTTGCAGCCCCTCCAGCTTGGTGTCACCCACAAATTTTGCAAGAACACTCTTCACTCCATTATCCAAGTTGCTAATGAAAATACTGAATAGTACTGAACCAAGAACAGACCTCTGCAGGACTCCAGTAGATACGCCTCACAGTTTGACAACAAACCATTTACAACTACTCTGAGTATAAAGCGACAAAGAGTCCTGTGGCACCTTATAGATTAACAGACATATTGGAGCATAAGCTTTCGTGGGTGAATACCCACTTCATCAGACGCATGTCTGTGAGTATAGACTTTCAACCAATTGTGCACCTGCCTTATAGTAATTTCATCTAGACCATACTTTCCTAGTTTGCTTACAAGAATGTTATGTGGAGTGTGTTCAACCCTTGCTAAAGTCCAGATATATCACACCTACTGCTTTTCCCCTATGTGCCAAACTGGTTACCTCATCAAGGAAGAAAATTAGATAGGTTTGTCATGATTTGTTCTTGACAAACCCATGTTGGCTATTATCACCTTATTATCATTCAGGTTTGAATAAATTCTTTAATAATTTGTTCTAGTATCTTCCAGGGTATCAAAGTTAGACAGACTGGTCTATAATTGCCTGTGTTCTTTCCATCCCTGCCCCCTTTTTGAAGATAGCTACTAAGTTTGCCCTTCTCCAGTCCTCTGGTACCTCAAATGTCACTACTTGAACATAATCTTGAACATAATCACTACTGGTTCAGAGATTGCTTTGCCTGTTTTTTTAAAAAATTCTCCAGGGAACACTCCTTACAAATATATAAGCCAAAGAAAAAGAGCTTGCTTGGAGCTGGCTAAAATACTCATTGCAAATTGTCTAATGAAGCTGACTGGAGTCACAGTGGCTGTATACCACTAAAATATACTTTTTGACTATGGTACTGCAGGTTCCACAAACTGAGTAGAGTTGGCCCTAGCCACCAGTGTGCAGTGTTGCTGGCTGTAGAGTGCTATTATACATAGGTGTTACTGGCCTCCATTTCAATCTGCCTCATGAATGGTTTCCTGATGTTGCTTGTATAATCATATGAACTAGCCCTTTGCTGTACCACTGCAAACCAGCATCAGTGTTGTGCTGGTACTGACTCCTTTTACGATCCAGCTTGAAACTGATGTCTTATTTATGTTTTTTTTCCTTGAAGAAATATGTGGAGGAATATAGGGACTTCTACTAAGAAAGCCTATTATTTTATGGTGAATGGTTTAAAGAGCATTTTATGTCTTCTGAATTAGATCTGGTTTATATGGGAAAATTATTGTACTCTAATTTGACAGATTCATAGGTCTTGATCCTTCGGGGAAGATGCTCTATTCATGAGCACAAAGGTTTTATACTCATGCTAAGAAACCCAGGGAACATATTTCCAGATATAAGGGCAGGTATTTTCACTTTAGACTTTTTTGCTAGTAAACAAATTGTAAATAAGAAAGCATAAAATAAATGAGGAAACATTGAATAAAGGCTATAAAGTAAGAGACAATTGAGTATGAGTTAGACAATTAAAAGGCAAAAATAAACATGTGGAAAGAGACAACTGCAAGGAAGGCAAATTATAGTTAAATAATGCGTCTGATGAAGTGGGTATTCACCCACGAAAGCTTATGCTCCAATACATCTGTTAGTCTTTAAGGTGCCACAGGACTCTCTGTTGCTAGTTAAATAACTGTTAGTGGAAATTGCAGAAAAGAAAACCTTATGCTGTACACTCTTTCTTCATAGAATATCAGCGTTGGAAGGGACCTCAGGAGGTCATCTAGTCTAACCCCCTGCTTGATGCAAGACCAATCCCCAGACAGATTTTTGCCCCAGATCCCTAAATGGTCCCCTTGAAGATTGAACTCACAACCCTGGGGTTAGTAGGCCAATGCTCAAACCACTGAGCTATCCCTCCCCCCTCTTGTTTAGGTCTGTATGTGGTCTGTTTTGTTTGTAAACTCTTAAGCTCAGGAATCTGTTTTCTAATATGCTTGTAAAATGCCCAGCTCATTATGGGAAACTACATAGACATATAATAACTACCTTATGTTCTTTTTCCTAACTAGAACCTAGCAACACCCATGAAACCCCTACTCCAAAATCTCCACTCCTTCTAACAACATACCTATCTACTAGCTCAGGCTACTGCCTCACCAGGTTTTAAAGCATTGCAAAAGGGTCAGGTGGCATGAAGTTATCCAATAAGAGGGCAGCACTCTGCTAAAGGTTGCTTCACAGCTATTTCTATTGTGTTTTTCCCCTTGGAATCTTAGTGTCAAAGTTTTTCCTCTGAAAACTCTATGGCTGTTTTACCATCTTTATAAGCCTTCCTATGCAGGTAAGTTTATTGATTAGTCTCTTTGTGGAAATGGGGATGTATCATAGTAATGGTCACACCCTTGTTATTCTGTTCCCTCATTCAGTCAGAAAGTGCATTCCTATCAACTACACCCTTTCTACTTAGTGAAATCTGGTTTGTCTTGTTACTCTCTTTAGTGCTATATCTGGTTAAATAATCTGCATTTTTATGGTGGGTTACTAGTGTAAATCTATTCTCAAAGAATTTAAATGCTAAGTACTATTCCATTATATAAGTAACCTTACCCTTTGTGATATTTAGCCATTGCTTGGTGAGTTACCCCAATTAATTCAATTCCCAGCAAATAATACCTGCATGCTTTTCATCACTTTTCTCACTTGAAGGTTTTTTTTTTTTTTAAATCAGTGCATGGATTTCTATCTAGTGTAAAATCAGTGCTATTTCTAGAGTACTGCATTTGTGGTAACAAAGCATTTCTGAGTGATGAGTTATTCTTTCCCTGTCTTGTGGAAATACCTTATTTAATATATTCTATAACTTGCTACATTTTATTAATGTATTACCATGTGATTATTGCACATCTGCTAATCTACATATTAGCACAATGTGAAACTTAGCAGTTTTGTTTTGCTTCAATTTTAGTTAAAGATAACTTGGATCCAAACACCCCCAAACTTTTCAGGGCTTCAGTTTCAAAGGCTTGCATTTTGCAGTTACACCCTAATTCTCTAATAAGTCAAACTAAAAACCTCAGTTTTGGCCATGCCCAAAATTAGAAGCTGTTCAAAACCAAAACCAGATTTGAAACATAAATTCAGGTTGCCTGAAACTTGACCCAGATTTTCTCCCAAAAGTAGCTCAGATTCACTCAAAATGTTTGTAGAACATTTGGTAAACAAAAGTAATGCCATACGTTCTAATATAAATAAACTATGGACAAAACTAAAATGTTGGATCCAAACACACTTGAGCTCTAGAAAAGTTTGGGTCTGGATCTAGATTTAATGGCTTCTCTCTATCTTTATTATCCTCTATAGAAGGGGAATAACCGCTAAACACAATGAACTTTATCAACTATTCTCCTTATCTCATCTTGCAATGAAAAATGTTCCATTCCCTACTTTTACCTTCAAGATGCCTTTAATGCAGCTCTTAAAACAGCTATGTGCATTTACTGGTATATAGCATCCTTAATCTAAGAATCTCAAAGCAATTCAAAAAATATGGAAGTATTATGCATAATAAAAGCAGTGGGTAGGTATTGTCTGCATTTCACAGATTAAACTGAGGCACAGAGATTAATGCTCAAATCCACAAAGGTACTTGGACACCTAATCCCCAGATTTAGGAATGTAAGTGCCAGTTTTAGGCTCCAGTGCAATCCACAAAACTCCCACTTGACTGCCATCTAACCCTGTAGGTGCCTAAATTTCTGCTGTAAAAGTTCCCTAGGTGCCTACACTTCTGCCTCTGGCCATGCTCACTGCTGCCTCACTTTGCATATGCAGACATTTGTCTTCAGCCTAAATCCTAGAGTAAGCTATTGACCAGGGGAAGATAGGTGCACCTCCACCCATTTCACCTGTGGGGACCAATGCAATAGGTGACCTCTGAGCACACCTACAGGATTGCAGCCCATACAAAATCTGACTGGAGGAGACAGTGGTGGTGGGTCCCTCACTTTATAACTGTTAGCTCAGCAGGTAGCACACTCACCTGAGAGGTGGGAGACCTGGTTTCATATTCCCCCCTCTTCTATGTCTCCTACCTCCAAGGTGAGTGCACTAACCAGTGGGCTAAAAGCTGTAAGGAGGCACCATCACCCCTTCCAACCATTTTGTGTGGAGTGAGGCAGGCACCTAACTCATTTTCACAAGAATCTATTTAGGCATGTAAGCAGCCTGACTCCAGGAGATGGTTTCCCATTGTGGTTCTATACCACAGCTAGGTGACTCCATGAAGCTCTGATTTAGGCACCAATCTCTGAGAAGGGAGTGGCTTAGGACACACACCACTCATCAACATTTCCCATTGGCTAGTTTAGGCAGTTTGCCACCTAATCTTGCTTTTTTTGATCCCATTCTAAGGTCCTGCTCTCTTCCCATGGTTAGGCGCTTAACTCAGGCTTTCTTGATCATGTTGCTGTTCCTGGGATTTTTCTGGGAAGCTAAAAGGGAGACCTTGTGAGGCTCAGCATTGCAAAGTCCCTTTGAGGATATGGGCTTAAGTGATCTGTGTCAAAAATGGGAATAAAATCGAGGGTTCCTGACTCTCAGTCCTCTGCTCTAACCACTAGGCTACTTAATGTATCTCAAGCTCCCATATTGTACAATAGCTCAAATTTCAGCCTGGGGACAGAATTATTTTATGGGAGAAGGGACAACTACATCTTCCCTCCCCTCCATTTTTCCTAAATTTGCCTGTCTTCTTTGCTTTATACATTAACGTTACAGTGCCCATTGTTTCTAATTAAACTCCTTCTTACATTTTATTACTTGTCTTACACAGGTTTTATGAAACTATGCTCATATATATTTATTGCTAAGCCACTTTGCCGAATATCATTGTTAAATAAAAAGCCTACCTGCGATTTTGCTTATAAATTAAATAGACATTGAATATTTGTTTTCTAATTTCTCATTGTTCATTAAATCCATGCTCTCCCCCACCCATTTAATAATGTGAGCTTTTTTTTGGCAACCATTTGAGAATCTGTGTTTAGTAGTTAAAATACTGTGAAAATAACTCATGTAATCAGACTAAATAAGATAATTTTAGTGTTATAGTCACTTTTAAAATGTGGAGACAGTAATTTAGCTACCACCAATCCATAACCAATTGTGTCAGCACTGTTCTGGATGCCTGTTTCTTTTAGAATTAATGACACAAGAAAACTGGTGTTCACAGACTACATTATAGTAAATAAAATAAATTGAATAAGTTGCAACTTTAGCAGACATATTCAAGTTTGGTATCTGCTGGAATGTGGATTTTTGGTTATACTACTGTATGTACTGTGCACACAATACAAAGAGAATATATAGCTTATCTGTGTGAAATTTATCTGATTGAGATATGAATATGTGGCATTATTTCCTTGAGATGAGAGTTACCTCATAACTTGTGAGGAGAGTTTCCATGAGTGGGTCATAGGGGCATTTTTATCAGGTGAAGGTAAATTCTAAGAGCCATATCTTGCCATTGATTATTGGGCAAAACTATTGTTGATTTCAGTGGGGTCATACCGTGCCACCAGAACTTAAGCTAAAGTCGCCAAGTTCTAGATATATTTATGATAAGGTCACTTTGCTGTATATAATTCCATAAACCAGTTCCCTGTTGACAAAACTAGATGCAGCTCCTTTGACTTCAGTGGAGTTTTGATTGCTGACCCCTGTTGAAAATCATCTATTGGTTTGTTTGTTTGTTTTTTTTTTTAAATCCTCTCACTGATGTAGCTGTTTAATGTCTACACAAATGGCCAACCAGAATTCCCCAAAGTGTGAAGATTAATTTATGCAGATGTATTTATATCACCAGCCAATCAAAAAGATTTGAGGATATTGAGCAAGTTCTAACTGGCTCGGTGAATGTACTTGGAGAATATTATTGCACATAGTCCATGAATGCCAATCCTAGCAAGACACAAATTTGTGCCTTCCATCTGAAACACTGTCAGACCAAATGAAAACTAGAGATATCATGGCATGGTACAATCCATGAGCACTATGAATATCTGGTATAACTTGGGATCACACTAGACTGAATGCTAACATACAAAGAGCACATCAAGAAGCTGAAAAAGAACGTGAACTCCAGGACCTGTGTACTCATGAATTGACCAGTACAAAATGAGGAGCTGACCTCCAAACACTGAGCAGTGATGCTGGAACACTTTTATTAGTGGGGGGGTGCTGAAAGCCAGCCCCCGTACCCCTGCCAGCACCTCCCACCCCCCAGCTGGGGCTGGGAGCAGGGCCATATCTCCTGGAGGGGGCCTGGATAGGGGTAAGGGGGCCAAGGCTGGGGGCAGGTATGGGGCCAGCAGCTGGGATCCTGGGCGTGGGGCTGGCAGTGGAGCCCCACATAAAACCTGGGGGAACCGCAGCACCCCCGGCACCCCTAGTCCCCATACCTATGACTCTGAGCAACCAGTCTTACTTTGTGTCATTCAGTTGTGGCGTACTGTGCCCCAATACAGTCACAGTCAAGTCATGCAAACAAAATTGATACTAAACTTAATTCAGTAGGATCATTACAGGATCATTGAAACTAACCCCCACTCTCCAGCTGTACTGCCTCACAGGAATTGCACCACCATCGCTCAGTCTGGATGCTTTTAGCAGAAAGAAGAGAGAAAACCAGGTTTGTGATCCAAGACACTCACTGTATGGGCATATTCCACTATCCTAGAGGCTTAATTCCAGAAAGACCTTTGCCTCTGAAAATCCCTTACCCCAAAATACCTCTGTGATGATGATCCCAGAGAATCTGTCCCCTTCAGAACACTCCTCCCAGGCACTGACCTCCAAACAGAAATACTGGGGTACTTCAAATTGAGCAAAAGCTGGGGTGACAAAGGCTGATGACAATATGACCAAGCAGAAGCTGCTGAGGAGTGACCCCAAATGTAAATGTGGAGAGACGAGGGAAACACTGCTGGATGCAGTGCCCCCTATTAACATCCTGTACCCTGAGGAACTATTCAAAATAAGTAACACCACCAGGCCTTGGCTGCAATTTTGGAGCAACAAGCTCTGATGATGATTGATACAGCCAGAGCTATACCAATCTCCGTTTTAAATCCACCTGTTGTCACAGTAGCTGCTGCCATCTGCACTCTGAGGAACTGACTTTTTTGACAGTGAATAGAAGAAGGAAGGAGAAGTGAAGGAAAGATGGAAATATATGGGGAGGAAAAAACAGCCATCTTCTTCACAGCTTTTCTATCATTACTGGGTTTCAAATTAACTACAACCACTCAGGAATCAAGACCTGGACATTATAATGGACAGCTTAATGAAGACCTAGAAAAAACCTAGAGAATATTATAGTGCCATTATGTAAATCAGTAATATGTACTCATCTGGAATATTGGCTGAAATCCTGGCATCAGCTGAAGTCAATGGCAAAACTCATATGGATTTCAATAGGGCCAGGATTTCACCCACTTCCATTCTGTTCTGGTCACCTTGTCTTTATAAAAGGGATTCAGAGACAGGTGATGAAAATGATTAGAGAGAAGGAAAGACTTCCATTTCAATAGAGAAACTGAAAAAACTTGGACTGTTTGGGTTAGAGGGGATAAGGTGGATGCATACAAAATAACAAATGGTGTAGAGAAGATCTATCAGGCACTCCTATTTACCCTCTAATAATACAAAGACGTCTGTTGAAATAGAGAGGCAATGAATTTAAACTTGTGTAAAAGAGTATTTCCTACTACAATTTATAATTAACCTGTGGCAGTTGCCATCATGTGATATTAATGGGACCAAGAACTTAATAGCATTCCAAAAAAATATGAAATTTTGAGTAAGGAGAACATCCACAGTTACATTATGGTAAAAATATATTTTTAGAAGGGATATGAACCCTTGTACTTCAGGCCATTTGCCAACTTCTACTAGGTGGGGCTTGGAAGAAATTTCCCTCTGAAAAGGTTATTCTTTAATTGTCCACTGTTGAGTATTTTGCACCTTCCTCCAAAACATATAGTTCTAGCAACTGTCAGAGACAGGATTGTGAACTGGATGGATAACTGACAATTTTATATGTTCAGTATATCCAGAGGTGCATGAATCCTATACTGTACAAGATTATACCCTTCGTATTACTGTAGCGCACATATAATCGTCCTGGAAGACTTTCTGCAGTGCAATTTACTGCTGGTTTTACATTTATATTTTCTGGCTTTCCAAAATTAAGACTTTTAAATGTGGAGTTGCTCTCCAAGAGTTGATCTGAGCTATTGTTAGGAAGTCTAATGCTTGTGAGATTTTGGTCTCTGTCTTGCTTACTGCCTGCTACAATGAAAATATTTCACTTTCTTATGTATACAATTTACTTTCTTTCCCCATTGTGACATTCTTGGACATAACTTTCTTTGTGACTATTCTAATTTTAAACTTTTTATGACTTGACACAATGGAAGGTTTATTCTATCCTGTCTCTCTGCTCCCAGTATTGCTGGGCCTGGCTGTTTTTGTAACAGCTAGTTAATGTTGGGATCTAATCATTTAAAAATAGTCCTTTCAATCCTTAGGTCTTTGAATTCAACTGATTTTTTTCCCCCCTTAACTATGATATCTATAATTCTCAGTGGAAAACTAAAGTTGTGAAAATTTGCTGCGTTCCTTAAGGGAGCTTGCTTAGCATCTGCAGTTTTATTTGCATGAAAACTTGTAGTAGTCAGTGATTTCCATTTGCTTACTTTCGTGTATCCTAACAGAAAATAATAGGAAAATACATGGCAGATACTACAAACTCCGTTGATCTGCCTCATATATTCATGACTTCTTTCTGTCTGTATCACATATCATTAAATAGATTAACTTTTAAAACACACCATTACAAACTAGAAAATCTATGTAGCCCAGATTCTGAAAGAGGTGCTCATGCACACAGGGCCAGCCCTAGACCAAATGGCACCCCAGGTGAAAAACATCTTCAGCTCCACTCCCCCTCCTCCCTCTTTTGTTTCACATCAAATTTGCTTTTTGCTGCAAACTAGATGGCAAATGAGCTTTTTGCTTCCTATACTGAGCTCCTGAGGGCTTCTTCAGGGGCATCTTTTCTTTTTTATGGGGGAAACCAGACCATATTAGGGAGAGCAAAAGTCTGTTCCACAGTCTTAGAAAGCTGGCTATATTGTCGGGCTCAACGGGTAGTGATCAACAGCATGATGTCTAGTTGGTAACCGGTATCAAGAGGAGTGCCCCAGGGGTTGGTCCTGGGGCCGGTTTTGTTCCAGATCTTTATTAATGATCTGGATGATGGGATGGATTGCACCCTCAGCAAGTTCATGGATGACACTAAGCTGGGGGAAGAAGTAGATATTCTAGGTAGGGATAGGGTCCAGAGTAACCTAGATAAATTGGAGAATTGGGCCAAAAGAAATCTGATGAGGTTCAACAAGGACAAGTGCAGAGTCCTGCACTTAGGACAGAAGAATCCCATGAACTGCCACAGGCTGGGGAATGACTGGCTAAGCAGCAGTTCTGCAGAAAAGGACCTGGGAATTACAGTGGATGAGAAGCTGGATATGAGTCAACAGTGTGCCCTTGTTGCCAAGAAGGCTAACGGCATATTGGGCTGCATTAGTAGGAGCATTGCCAGCAGATCAAGGGCACTGATTATTCCCCTCTATTTGGCACTGGTGAGGCTACATCTGCAGTATTATGTCCAGTTTTGGGGGGCCCCCCACTACAGAAAGGATGTGGACAAATTGAAGGGAATCCAATGGACGGCAACGAAAATTTATTAGGAGGCTCAGGCACATGCCTTATGAGGAGACACTGAAGGAACAATCTGCAGAAAAAAAGAGTGAAGGGGGATTTGAGAGCAGCCTTCAACTACCTGCAGGGGGGTTCCAAAGAGGATGTAGGTTGGCTGTTCTCAGTGGTGGCAGATGACAGAACAAGAAGTAATGGTCTCAAGTTGCAGTGGGGAAGGTCTAGGTTGGATATTAGGAAAAACTTTTTCACTAGAGGGTGGTGAAGCACTGGAATAGGTTACCTTGGGACAGGGATCGGTGACCTTTGGCATGCAGCCCACCAGGGTAAGCACCCTGGCGGGCCGGGCTGGTTTGTTTACCTGCTGCATCCACAGATTCAGCTGATCGTGGCTCCCACTGGCCACGCTTTGCCGTCCTAGGCCAATGGGGGCTGTGGGAAGTGGCGTGGGCCGAGGGATGTGCTGGCCACCGCTTCCTGATGCCCCCATTGTCCTGGAGTGGCAAACCAGGCCAGTGGGAGCCACGATCGGCCGAATCTGGGGACGCAGCAGGTACCCTGGTGGGCTGCGTGCCAAAGGTCACTGATCCCTGCCTTGTGAGATGGTGGAATCTCCATCCTTAGAGGTTTTTAAGGCCCAGCTTGACAAAGCCCTGGCTGAGATGATTTAGTTGGGGTTGGTCCTGCTTTGAGCAGGGGGTTGGACGAAGTGACCTCCTGAGGTCTCTTCCAACCCTGATATTCTATGATTATATGATGCCCTGCCCCATATATATTATCTATCTATCTATCTATATCCACAAGGGCGTGGCTGACAACATTTTAGGAGGTTTGAGGCAAATATAGTTCTCAAAGTCTGAAAGGTTCCACGAGATTGTATGAAGGTCCAGAATATTTTAGGAGGTTAGTGGAAAAATGAATCCATATACAGAATACTTGAAACACATTACTTCAAACATTCTATTTTCTCTTTTGTCGCTTATAATAAAAACAGCATCACGACTCCAGCCCCCTCCCCAAGTCACTTGGGTCACCTGCCCCTAAATCCAGCCCTGCTTGCACATACAATTGCATGCAGCTGGTCTGTTCAAGCCAATTGGGTATATGCACATGCGCCTGGCCAGTTAGGCCCTCCACTGGCCACCTGCCCAGGCAAATAGCCAAGTGTGTGGAAATTGGGTGTTTGATCACATATAACAAGCAGAAATCCATGAACTCCCATCTGAAAATATGACCATTTCAGCTCTTAATTTTCATTTACAATATTTAAAGAGAGAAGCAGTGACAGTTTTGATGTATGCATATTTTCCTGCAAGCATTAACTCTCTACAGGTTTAGTTCTTCAGCCTTTGAGCTGAAGTACCTCACTCCACATGTAGTTTGATTTCACTAGGGATGCTTCTGGAGCAAAGTACTACTCAGTGTGTAAAACCTATATTGTATGAAACTGGATTGGCACGTCTGTTGTCTGCCATTTTCTCTTGCAGCACAGCTATATCTCTTGCTACTGTACATGGAGCAAACATCCAGTAAATTAGGCAAAAGCTTCCCTCTTCAGTTTGTTATGGAATCATCTATCATGTAAACTCATCTGAGGGACAAAGATTCTTCCAACTCCTCTTGCTGCCACTATGGGAAGTCTATCTGGAGCATCAGTTTAAAATATCATATAGCTGTTTTGATTTCGTTTTGGTTTCCAGCCAAAATATCTTGAAAAGCCTTTTAAAACAATAATTGAGCTAGGAAAGACTATTGCTTGAACTTAAAAAGCAGGGAAACCAGCAAAATGTCTATGCTCTGCATGGCTTTTTCATTCTCCCTCTTTGTGGTGACAGATAATTTAAAGGAAGGGAAGTTATTTTAAAATCCTTTATAGACTGAAGGGCAATTGCTGCAGAATCATCTCCCTAAGGAAGGGAAAACAATGTATAAATAACAAGAGCCTAGTTATCCCTTTTAATGACAAACTGCTCACACTGGAGAAAAGATGCCCACAAAAATGCACAGCAGTTAAGTGATACTAGTTACATCTTTCTATCCCCGTGAATCGTGGTCTTCAAGCAATGTGCCAAGGTTTCAGTGCTGCAATGCTGCATGATCAAATAAGGATGTAGGGAGGAGTCAGTGCTGTTACAAAGTCTGATCTGACAGCTTGGAATGGAGCTAGTGAAAGCTATCTACTAACCAGCAATGAGCTCATAGATTTGCTGCGAAGGCAATCTTGGCACAATACTTCTGATCTGCGGGGTACTGAAAAGGGTTGGTATGTGGGAGCATGTGGGCAAGAGTCACTAGCCAGACACCCAGGAAAGAATTCTCTGTAGTAACTCAGATCCCACCCCATCTAGTGTCCCATCACAGGCCATTGCACATATTTACTGCTAATAGTCAAAGATCAATTAATTGCCAAAATTAGGCTATCCCATCATAACATCCCTTCAATAAACTTGTCAAGCTTAGTCTTGAAGCCAGATATGTCTTTTGCCTCCACTGCTCCCCTTGGAAGACTATTCCAGAACTTCACTCCTCTGGTTAAAAACCTTCGTCTAATTTCAAGTCTAAACTTCCTGATGGCCAGTTTATATCCATTTGTTCTTGTGTCCACATTGATACTGAGCTTAAATAATTCCTCTCCCTCCCTGGTATTTATCCCTCTGATATTTTATAGAGAGCAATCATATCTCTCCTCAGCCTTCTTTTGGTTAGGCTAAACAAGCCAAGTTCTTTGAGTCTCCTTTCAAAAGACAGGTTTTCCATTTCTCGGATCATCCTAGTAGCCCTTCTCTGTACCTGTTCCAGTTTGATTTCATCCTTCTTAAATGTGGGAGACAAGAACTGCACACAGTATTCCAGATGAGGTCTCACCAGTGTCTTGCATAATGGTACTAACATCTCCTTATCTCTACTGGAAATACCTCGCCTGATGCATCCCAAGACCGCATTAGCTTTTTTCACAGCGATATCACATTGGCGGCTCATGGTCATTCTGTGATCAACCAATACTCCGAGGTCCTTCTCCTCCTCTGTTACTTCCAACTGATGCGTCCCCAGTTTATAACAAAAATTCTTGTTATTAATCCCTAAATGCATGACCTTGCACTTTTCACTATTAAATTTCATCCTAATACTATTACTCCAGTTTACAAGGTCATCCAGATCTTTCTGTAGGATATCCCGGTCCCTCTCTGTATTGACAATACCTCCCAGCTTCGTGTCATCCACAAACTTTATTAGCACATTCCCACTTTTTGTGCCAAGGTCCGCATAAAAAGATTAAATAAGATTGGTCCCGAAACCGATCCCTGAGGAACTCCACTAGTAACCTCCTTCCAGCCTGACAGTTCACCTTTCATTATGACCCATTGTAGTCTCCCCTTTAACCAGTTCCTTATTCACCTTTCAATTTCCATATTGATCCCCATCTTTTCTAATTTAGCTAATAATTCCCCATGTGGAACTGTATCAAATGCCTTACTGAAATCGAGGTAAATTAGATCCACTGCATTTCCTTTGTCTAGAAAATCTGTTACCTTCTCAAGGAAGGAGATCAGGTTGGTTTGGCACAATTTACCTTTTGTAAAACCATGTTGTATTTTGTCTCAATTACTATTGACCTCAATGTCCTTACTACTTCAAAATTATTTCCAAGACCTTGCATACTACAGATGTCAAACTAACAGGCCTGTAGTTACCAAGATCACTTTTTATTCCTTTCTTAAAGATAGGAACTATGTTAGCAATTCTCCAGTCGTACAGTACAACCCCTGAGTTTAGATTCATTAAAAATTCTTGCTAATGGGCTTGCAATTTCATGTGCCAGTTCCTTTAATATTCTTGGATGAAGATTATCTGGGGCCCCCGATTTAGTCCCATTAAACTGTTCGAGTTTGGCTTCTACCTCGGATGTGGTAATATCTACCTCCATATCCTCATTCCCATTTGTCATCCTACCATTATTCCTAAACTCCTCATTAGCCTCATTAAAGACTGAGGCAAAGTATTTGTTTAGATATTGGGCCATGCCTAAATTATCCTTAACCTCCACTCCATCCTCCGTGTTTAGCAGTCCCACTTCTTCTTTCTTGGTTTTCTTCTTATATATATGGCTATAGAACCTTTTACTATTGGTTTTAATTCTCTTTGCAAGGTCCAACTCTACATGGCTTTTGGCCTTTCTCACTTTATCCCTACATGTTCTGACCTCAATAAGGTAGCTTTCCTTACTGATCTCTCCCATCCTCCACTCCTTGTAGGCTTTCTGCTTTTTCTTAATCACCTCTCTGAGATGCTTGCTCACCCAGCTTGGTCTAAAACTCCTCCCTCTGAGTTTTCTTCCCTTTTCTTGTGATGCAGGCTTCTGATAGTTTCTGCAACCTTGACTTGAAGTAAATCCAGGCCTCCTCCGCCTTTAGATCCACAAGTTCTTCAGTCCAATCCACTTCCCTAACTAATTTCCTTAATTTTTTTTAAGTTAGCCCTTTTGAAATTAAAAACCTAGTCACAGATCTATTTTTGTTTATCCTTCCATTTAGTTTGAACTGAATTAGCTCATGATCGCTTGAACCAAGGTTGTCCCCCTACAACCATTTCTTCTATGAAGTCCTCACTACTTGCCAAAACCAAATCTAAAATGGCATCCCCTCTTGTTGGTTCAGCAACTACTTGGTGAAGGAATCCATCAGCTATCGCATCCAGGAAAATCTGAGCCCTATTATTACTACTAGCAGTTGTCCTCCAGTCTATATCTGGGTAGTCTCCCATGATCACACAATTCCCATTAGTATTTACTTCATTAAAGAGGTCTCTATCCAAATCTGATCCTGGCGATCTATAGCACACCCCAAGCACTATCCCAGGTGAGGCTCTAGTAGCTTTCTTCCCCATCTCTCCCTTTCTGTAGGGTGCCAAGCTGCCTGACGCAGGCATTGTAAAAAAGCAGAGTGACTTTTCTAGGCACCTAAAAGTTAGTGGCGGTGATGCTGAGCACCACTACATGTAAGTTTCTTTATCAATCTAATCTGTTGCATAGAAGATCTGGAAGGGTAAATGTGACCCCGACAAATCCAACTCAAGCCCAGTTTAGCTCTTGTGTGAAACAGTGCTCCAAAAATGGGGTACTCGGAAATATCAGATGCTGTGTTTTGTACCATCATGCCTAGTTATCCAATGGAAAGATTACACTGGTCAAAAGAACTATGGAACACTTAAGGACCCAGTATTTGTCTGGAGGAGTTTTGTTTTTCTTCTCTCACTTAATCTTATTGCCCTATATAAGTTTATTGCATCCCCTACCAGCTTCTTGTTAGCTCTGTATATAACACTACCTAGGCAGTTTGTAGCCCATAGGAATGATCCAATCTCTGTGGATAGAAAAGGAGACAAAACTCAGAAGACTAAAGATTGTGTCATTTTGCATAACAAAGATAAAATTCTGGCCCCTTGTCTAGAGCCTGTGTAAGGGGGGCTTCTCATCTGACACCTTTTTCTGACTCTTTGCTGTGTAAATTCCCGCAAATTATACATTAATAGAGTTGGTGTACATCAGGGGTAGGCAACCTATGGCACGTCAGCCGAAGGCGGCACATGAGCTGATTTTCAGTGGCACTCTCACTGCCCGGGTCCTGGCCACCGGTCTGGGGGGCTCTGCATTTTAATTTAATTTTAAATGAAGCTTCTTAAACATTTTAAAAACCTTATTTACTTTACATACAACAATAGTTTAGTTATATATTATAGACTTATAGAAAGAGACCTTCTAAAAACATTAAAAAGTATTACTGGCATGCAAAACCTTAAATTAGAATGAATAAATGAAGACTCGGCACACCACTTCTGAAAGGTTGCCAACCCCTGGTGTAGATACACTAAATCTGACTCCCTTTCAGGTAAGAAGGTCTAATGTACATTACCTTACATACCACCTGTGAAATTGGCCCAGGATACAGAGGACTTCTGCAGCCTGAACATAACTGTTAACAGCCTCATTGGCTGTAATACTAGCCTAAAACACTATTTAGCCTATAGCTTGTCCTTTGGCTGGATTGGCATCTTCTAGTATCCTCCATGCTGCTTGGCTTTCACTGTCTCTGCTGTTTTTCCCTATTTGCCCATGTGATCATGTGTAGTGCATATAACAATCTAGATTACTTAAGCTTTTTTTTTTTTGTTTAAAAAATATCTTGATTGGTCTTTTACAAAATGGATTGTGTATTGGGTATGAGCAGCCAAAAACACATTTGCAATACACATGCGCACATGTCGAAGCTGAGTAAAAAGTCCTAGAGTTTGCCTTTGTCACCACTATCACATCTTTCTTTTAAAAAAAAAACACCGCAGATGGATTTGGTATCTCTTGTGCTCAATGTATTTATACTAACAATGAAATTGACCTATTATTTCTTATATTTTTTTACACCTTTTTTTTTTCTATTTTGTTTTTTCATACAATAAATAATTTATCAGGAATATCCGCTAATCATACTTGTCAACCGCAAAAAGTTCTGTCTGCCACCTCACATAGGTGGGCAATGCCATCATCAAACTTGGCTATCGGTAATTCCCTAGCACATGCCATGTTATTTGTGCAGTTGATGCTGTAGTGGTAGCATCCATTCTCTGTCCAACTCTGCTTCATGCAAGACAGAATGACAGCAAGACCAATGACTGAAAGGAAAATTAGTTCAGCAGAACACAAGACCAAGCATGAGACAAATATGATCAGATGTACATCACTATTGTTACTCAGTCTATCTAGCTTTCTAACTATCCATCTAGCTTTTCATAAGGTCCCATGTCTGAACACTTCACTGAGTATGCTGTTTTGGCTTGACAACGGCTTTAAAATGCAAGCTTTAAAATAATTAGGCAAATGATATGAATGGAATTTAAGGAGAAAAATCAATACTCAAGACTAGAAGAATTCATTAATTACTGACCTAGTAAGGAATATGTTGGACTATGTATTCATAATGTTTTAGAAATAATCTACAGCAATTTTCTATCTTTGGTGTGTAACCTCTAATATAAGAACTTCAAAAGTTTGTTTTCCAAAGTTTTATCAGGATTTTTAATTTCAGTGTTGATCTACCTCCTGCCCCTAAAAAATTATCCTTTCATCTCCTGTTTAAAAAATGTAGTTAATTGCTTTCTGTCCTACAGATGTAGGTCCTGGTCCTGCAAACCTTATGCACCTACTTAGCTTTGAGCATGTGAATGGACCCACTGAAATCAATGGAATTACTAATTCTCTAAGTTAAATGCATGTGTGTGTTTGCAGGATTGGGTCCATAGGCAAGTAAAGACAAATATCAGAAACACAAGTGCAAATACTTGAGCATATGCACGGTTCACTGTGACATTATTAAGTCATTAGGGGAGATTGCTTGTGCCAGCAACCTAATACAAACATAGCATCTCCTCTGACTGATAATATATTTGTTAAAGATGATGAGATGAATTTCATATTTGTATACAGCATGGAAAAAAATTAAAATTGAATAGGATGGCATAAAATGGAGAAGACCTTCCATTGAAGTTTGAAGGTCATTCTCTCTCACAGTACATTTCTGTATTCCTATCTCGGTATAAACATAAAAATGCATCCTGTAATCTAATGCCATATATATAACATTTCATTAGTGTTTAAAGTATAAAGAGATTTAGTTTGAGATCCAGATACTAAGCCATGTGAGAGGTCATGACAGTAAAAAGAGTGCAATTGCTGCTTTGAATCACAAATTTTGTTTAATAATAATTGAAGTTATATATATATTTAATCTGGAACTGAATTATGTAGTCATTAAAACTAATAAAATTTATAAATTTTTCTCCTACATATATTTGTAAATTCCTTTTCTTTCCCTTTTTTTGTTTTATTAAAGTAAAAAGACATATTCCCAAATCCATCTCTTTCTTAGTTCTCTCTTCCATCCCCCTCAAGCTGATCTTATCCAGATCTTTTGCAGCCAATTGTCTAAGGTGAGCAGATGTCCTGTGGAAAAAGTCATCAGAGTGCCCATTTTCCCCAATTTCTTCATATGACACTACTAAGTTGCACTGTGGGGGTGAGGGGTGGAGAAAATTTACATATAGTAAATCATTGGATAAACCTTCCTTAAAGAAGACTTTTTTACAATAGTATGTCAAGATTATAATAAACACAAACAAATCTTTGTTCTTTGCAGTTATGCCAGCAGGTTGTCTAAAACATCTGCTCTGGTTCTGTGTCACAAGCAATAGCCTGTGCAGGTTAGGCAAGTGTATAACAGAAGTGAATATATTTTTAAATGCCAGGTTTTAAAAGAAAACAAATCTGCTTGGTATCTCATTATAAGAAAAATAGCTTTTCACATCACCTCATCACTAGTTGTGCAGCTTTGGGGAGTGTTCAAAAGTCATGATCCATAATTTTTAACTCTTAACTAATTTACTGTATTCCCTAGTTTTTTCTCATGGGGAGATTTTAATTCTCAGATAAAAAATGGACTCTCACTTTGTCTTTAAAACAAGAAAAGATCCTGTATATGTCCAAATCAGTATATTCCCTTCCGTTTTGCCCTATTTCCAGAGGGGGTAAAAAAGTCCTACAGAACATTACGTGGACCCCTCCCATGGATGTCTGTATATGCACAAGAATATACACAAAGCACATCTGAAAATATTTTGGGTCTGATTCTGATCTCACAGTGGCTTTATCTTGGCCCTGTTGAATTCCATGACAAACCTCCCAATGACTTCAATGGGGCCATATTTTACCCCGATTCTCAGTGGTATGAGAGCAGAAGTAGGCCTTTCCATCTGCTTCAGAATCGCCACATGAGTCAGGGCCTAAAAATTCAAGCTGCTTTAGCAAAGCACTGAAGTGCAGGCTTAACTTTAAGCATGTTTAAGTAATTTGCTGAATAGGGATGGACTTAACACATGCTGAATTGCTTTGCTGAATCAGGGCCTTAGTTTGCAGATTTTTGTAGTTTGCTGATTAACTTCTGCAGTAGAAGGCCCATGATTCAGCAAAGCATTTAAGTACAAGAGTAGTCTAACTCCATTGGGACTTGTATACTTAAGCCTGTGCAACTTTATGCAACTTTTAAGTGCTTTGCCTATATGATTTGGCCTATATGATTAAGCATACCACACCATTAATTGGGACATCCAGTGGCAATGGGCATTATTCTCCTTTCACATGGACTGGTGTAAATCAGGAATAGTTTCATTGAAGTCAGTGGGGTTGCACTGGTGTAGAACTAGTGTAAGTCAGAGGGAAAATCAAGCTCTGTATCTTAATTCTTTGGAACAACTACGATTGTTTACTGACTGTTCTTAACAAAAACATATTTACTTCATATGGGTTCATCACTTATACTATGTGTATTTTTCATAACAAAGTTGTAGTTTTTATATTAAAAAGTTGGAGATACTGTAAAGGTCTAAGGAAGACGTGTGAGAAGTAAGGAAAATTAAGTATAAAAACGTCTTGGAGAACTGTGACCTGACTGGGGAGGGTTCTGCTTTGCATTGATATTATGCAATAGTGCACTGGTCTATTTCAGTTCCTTAACCAAATTACCCTTTAAATTACCAATGAAGGGCCATATGTTTCCCTCATTTGGGCTGTAGATAGCTCAGATTTTTACTTAATTTAAACAAGAGTGATGTGATAAGTGTGTCTTTAGTTTAAAGGAAACGTGAGTGCTCTTTGCTTAGCCCAATTTTCTGAAAGTTAATCTTTCTGAAAGGTGAGAAATGTTTTTTTCCTCAGGGGTCCTCCTGATCTCTGACTCAGTCTAGAGGATCTCCCCTTATTTTCCTCTCCTTTGTATCATTCATCTTTCTGGCCAAGGAGTAGAAAGAACTCTCTCTTCTGAATGCATTAGAGTTGGTGCCTGTTGAATGAAGTTACTGTTGAATGAAGAGCTACTAAAAGCAGAAAGAGACCACTAAGGCCAGATTCAGCAATCTGCTTAAATATGTACCTAACTTTTAGTTCACGAGAAACCCATTGAAGCCAATGGAACTACCCACAGGCTAAAAATTATGCAAATGCTTAGGCACCTTACTGAACTGGGACTCAGTCCCTTCTGTTAAAGTTTGAATATAAAGTTTTAAGGCGGATGCATAGTCTGGAGGGGCCTTTCATAGGCTGGGATAGTTTCCAGACAATACAGTATAAGGATCATTCATCATTGCTCAATTGGTATGTGTTCTGATCATGCTGAGATGTCTTCAGAGGGCTTTACGTGCAGTTTGGCCTACAGAGAGGCTGTCTTATCCTAGCATACTAGGGTGAAACTGATTTAAAGTGGTGCTGGATTTGGCTCCCTCCCACAAAGGGTGTAACCTCTAAAACGCATTGGGACTGGTGAGTGGCCACAGTGCAAGCTGTGCTTTAGACTACTTTTAGTCCCTCTCAAGTGCACCCTTCGGAGGATAGACTTAGCTTCCTTTACCTCACTCAAGAATGGAACCCCATGACCAGCTGCTCTGGGTGGCAGCCCACCAGGTTTCCAACCACGTTAACACAACAAGACCCAGCTGTGTTCCTGTAATCCCTTTTACTTTGGGAGCCTGTGACAGTGGCTGATTAAAGTGACTCAAGAAGAGTATCGTCAAAACAAGGCACTACTTCACTCACCCACAGGTACATCGCTATCAGAGATAAGAGTTACAATAAAGGTCTATACACCTATTTCCCTTTCCTAAACCTTAACCTATCCTTGCCAGCTTTGGTAAATTCCATTCACCCAGTTACTTCCATTTCTGCACAGAGGAGTAGACTGCTCTGAAGCCTTCTCTGTCACAATTTGTATCTGGTTGCTGCTAATAACTCAGTCAGTCCCCCTTTTCATGGTTTATTGTCCCTTTTGATCCCAGGCTCAGGCCTGGGAAGAGTAAACCTTGCTAGCCTGGCTGGAGACAGGCTGGGGCTATTCCCCAAAAAATAGCTTCTCCAATGTTTTCTCAAGGATACCTGGTATTCTCTGGACCGTACCTTATCTTTACCATTATTTCATTTCCTGTTGGTTTCTCCCTAACTGCTGCCTTTGATTTGACTCTGTGCACTCAGGCAGGGTAATACCAACCAGGCAAACTGAGAAGCAGATTATATTTATAAAAAATAATAGATATTTCTGTCATTCTCCACAGTGCCACTCATAAAATGCCATGTAAGGCAAAAGCAGGCCTCATTCAGCTCCACCACTTGTCACAAATATCCACTTACCCTTCCTTAGAAGTTAATGGATGGAGTGGATTTATAAGGCCAGGTGGGAGTTTCCTTGGGGAGTAGCCTGCATGGGACTGTACATACAGGCTAGGCCTTTGAATGGTGCAGGCCCATCAGAGCTGTAGGTTTAAGTGGGCCATTTGGACAGGTAGGTTGCTCTGGATTTGAGTATTGAAAGGAAGGGGCAAGTGACCGCTTTAGTCATCTGTCACCTCCTCCTTTTCACTGATGCCAAGCCACTGTTAACAGTTATCTTGTTTATTATTTAAATTGCAATAAGGTTGCAGAAAACTGGCCAAAATCTGATGGATCTGTCTGACACCTATTGCCCCTGCAACACATGGGGTATGCTTTTTACATGTAACTTGGCAACATCAGTTCTGGGCTTTTTTTGTTCTTTACTTAATTCGCTATGTACAAGTTGTATGAATCATTAAATGTTTAGGATCTTGTGTAGAGTTCTGGTAGGAAACAGGCTGGCTTAATATAATTGCCATGCCATGACAATACCAACAACAACAAACATGATGTCCTTAGCCTCACATTCACTTGCCTGTTCCAAATACCCCAAATTCCATCTTCTTGACTAACGTGTTCAGGAGCTGGTACAGATCTCCATGCCAGTTCTGAAGGTGATATCAGACTGCCCCACCTGACCTTCTGTGTATCTATCTGTCTGCCTGTGTGTCTGTACGTGTATTATAACAACAATGCTTTTGGGAGTTACTGTGTGTTGCTATATCCATCCTAGCTATTACTCTGCAAACCAACTTTGTCAATGATGACTGCCATGGTAACTTCCATGTGAAATTCCAAATTGGCAAAATTACAAAATGTCAAGCTATGAGCTAACTTGTGAAAAAATATGGAGAATTTGGGGCCCTTTAAATGTCACAGGAAAATGACATTTGGAGGGCTCAAAATGGTGTGAAATTGCATGAAAAAACATTCTTGACAATATCATCCAGCCCTACTTTCTAGTCCCAATTAGACTCAAAGTATAATAGGCTCTTTCAAAAGGAAGCTGTGATATTGCCCAATATTAATCAATTCATATGGTGTGTTTTCAGGGTTTTGTGGGGTTTTTTGTTTTCCCTTCCCAGCGACAATATCCTCTCCACCTTCTGGTCTATAGGCACACAGGCCCCGAGAAGTCAGTTATTTGCTCTGACTACAACAGCACACTACCATCATCTACACAACACGCTGATTCCTTCAGACTTTCTCCTACAGAAAGAGTCAGAGTGGTAACAACACTGCACATTCATATACATGTATGTCATGGAGCTCATTTGCACAGATAGCAAATGAAGTATTACATTGGTTAAGAGGTAATTTTTTATGGGTATCCATATGCTATAATTTGTATACAGTGCTTGGCTCTTGTGTCACCTTGCAAGCAAAGAACGATATATATAAACTGCAGTAAAAGGATCTCAGCATCCCATCACATGCATGTCACACGTGTACAGCTGATAGGATTATCAGACCCAGGGGATTAACTTTGTTAACATAACCTGTAAAGGAGGAGGAAAATATGGCGGGTGATGAATAAACAGGAGGAATAGATAATAGAATTACTCAGCCTAATTAAATGGCTCCACACTGTGCTACTTAGTAATACACTCAGTAGCCAGGTGTCTTGAAGAGCAGGTAAAAGGATTATTAACTGTAGGAGTATTCAGCATAGTCCGTTCAATGCCATAATCACAGAGACATAAAACCAGGTACTAGCACAAACATTATCTCCACTCACATCCTTTCACACAAGTTCTCTTTCCTCATTATTTTCCTCTTCCTCTTTGCACACCCTATCTATATAGGAACACAACAAACTCTTTCCAATTGAAATCTCACACTTCTCCATCCTCCTTAAAAAAGGAGCTAACACACTATGAACAATGCATGTTGATCAGTTATAAATGAAAGTAATAATATAGCACATTATAATAAGTAGCATGAAATGATAATTTAATAGTATGCAATACTTCACTTCATCAACAAAAGAATCCAAGCAGTAAACCCAAACACTAACAAGTGTGCAGCGGAGTCAATTCTCATTTCATCTAGAGTACTTGATTCACTTATCAGCTGTAATGCCATCTTGCCAAGTAACTGAAGGGAAAAATGAAAGCTGCTACCTTAGTCTTAACAATGTGGGAGTGGGAAGTGGGCTGCCACTCCCTTAACACTGAAAAACAATAATGACTCTCTGGCGTTGCTGGCATGGCCCCTACTATTGTCTGCCGCTGCTATTGTTGATCTATCCTCATGCATGCACAGCTCCTGTACCGGATGCTGAGAATAGCTGGCTCTTCCTTTTCTCATCGTGTTTGTTTCAATGGAAAATGCAATATCTGCAGAACTGAGATTTTCAATTGGAAAAATTCAATTTTGCTCAAGTTTTCTGTATTGTCAGTAGCGAAAAACTAAACAATATATTTTTTCAGATTGGCATTAATTTGTGTTTTTTCTGAGCTGCTGTAGTGCTTTCTGTGCCTCATGTCCCCATTCTTCTCTGTGGGCTCCCTGGTGTGACTACATCCCTGGTGTGACTATGGTGCATCAGTCTCTCCTTCAACTGAACTGTTGTGGTGCATCATGGGACAGGTAGTCTGTGTGGGGAGACCAGCCCATCAAAGAGAATGGGGCCATGAGGCACCACAAGCCGCTAAAGGGGGACAGTGATTAATGTTAAACTGAGACAAAATGAAATGTTTTGACACTTCAAACATAATTTTATTTATTTATTTTAAAACTTTGTGTTCATCTCAGGGACATTCCAACTGTGATATATAATAGCATGTTATGAAAATACCAAACTGCTACTAGCAATGTCAGGCTCACTGTATTGTCTTGACCATCTTACTTTCCTCACTCCTCTTTCCATTATTTGATTCTGATTTTAAAGAAAAAAATATAACTTTTTTGTTTCATGTACTCCAGGATTTCAGTTTACTATGTTCTGCCTTGGTGGCTCTACCTGAAGTAAAGGTAAGCAGTTACTTTACCATTATCATTTGTTGCATTTAATGTTATCTGACATTATCTTTAGTTTGTTTATATATTAATATCTGTTGCCAGATTACATTAGGAAGAATAACTTTGGATTTAAAGCTTGGTTCAGTTCCTTGGAGCCTGGATAAAGCCTTCAGTGTGATCTTTGTTTTAATGATATGGTGCCATTCCACGTTACTGTTATCAGGAAACCTCTACACTAGGAGATTGCAGACCATGTATGGATTGTCCTTGAGATTGTTCTATGATACAGGGGAATGATTTGTAGTAATTTTAACTGTCTATTTTGCCTTTACCATGTCAATACCTACTATCCATATGAACTAAATTTGCTACCCAAGTTAAAGTTAATTATTTTTCAAATAGAGAAAAATCCTATTGCATTATTGGGTCCAAATACAGAGTATCCAGAATTTTAGAAATGCATTGTAAGCACATATAAAAATAGCTAAACCTGTAGATTGCCACATAAGTGAGAGCGAGTGAACTATAGGACAAGCATTGGTGAATTAATGCATGGGGCCTGTGCTCAGGGGCCCAGCCAATTTGGGGGGCCCCACAGGCACGCCAGAACCTGTATAAAAAGGGGGGGCCACCAGTGCCAGAACTGTGGCCCCACCCCCCGCTTTTCTCCCCTCCCACCTCCGGACCCTGCCACCCTGCCCTTCCTCTTCTCCCTAAGTCCCCACCCCCTGGCCAGGCTAGAAGCCAGAGCCAGGCTGTGATAGGGTGATCCTATTTCTCACCCCCCCCCCCAGCAGAGCTGGCCTGAGCCCCCTTCTTCCCCCCATGTGGAGCTGGCCTGAGCCCTGCTGCTTGCCCCCCTCAGCCCCTTTTTGGTGAAACTGGGCATTTGTCCCATTTTCCTTTGTCAAAGTCGGGATGTCCGGGGTAGGGCTTAAAAAGGGGACTGTCCTGGCCAAAATGGGACGTATGGTCACCCTAAGCTATGGTAAGAATTGCCTAGGGAGCCTGGGCTGCTGTGGGGCACCCAAGAGCAGCCCCTGCCCCATGTCCGAGGCACGCCACCCAGGGCAAGTAGACGGTCCAGGGCTCCCCACAGTGGCCCGGGCTCCCTGGGCAGCTTTGACCCCAGCCCAGCTTGGCCAGGGGGCAGGGCCTTGTGGGGAAGGGGAGGAGCAGTGGGTGGGGCCCCATGGCGTTGGGGGGCCTAAATGTTCTTTGTGCTCAGGGCCCCAGTAAACCTTAATCTGTCTCTGGGGACAAGAACACAAATTTACTGTAGATGAATCCTGAAAATGGTGTTTGCATTACATACATTTACATAGAAAGGGAGAGAGGTAAACCTAGTGGATGTCTTACAGTTCACTGGGACCTAGTCATTCTGTCTAGTGTATGCTGCAGTTGACAAAAGGGGTGTGAGCAAGAAACAATAAATGTATCTAGTATAAAATATTCTGATTTTAAAATGAGCAAGTTCAACAAAAAGAGAGGTGATGTTATGCTGACCCTGACAGCTGACCCTGTGAACACTGTATTGAGGCTGCTAGAATGTCCCTGCGCATGTTGCCATTCCTGTGTGCATATGCTCGGAGCATACACAACACAAAAGTTGTTACAGTGGCTGAAAAAAGGAGACCCAGACAGGGGAAATGGAAAAGAGAAACATTTTCCTCCCACTTCCCCCAAAATTACAATAATTGAGTTATTGAGTCACTTAAAACAACTCTAGGCAGGTATATAGGTGAATGGGCAACAGGTTTTCATATGCTCTTGTATGGGTCTGTGTGACTCTCTCTCGTCTTAGATCAGTGGGTGAAACCTGCCTACTTTTGGAATTCACTCTGAAAGTGAATTAAGTTAAACCAAATTAAGGCCACTTTCATGCTGAATGAGAGCATCCACATGGGTTTAATAAATCCACTTTAAATTCACACCTTTAGTTAATTCAATTAACTTTTTGGACTGTCCCCAACAAGCAACTCTCATGAATAACAGGAAGCTTGCTTAGCACTCAGAGGGGGGAAAGGAGAGAGTTACATAGCTATAATGATTTCCCTGGCTTATGAAAGAATGGCTTTGAGAGTCTCCACGGGAAATAGGTTTTTAAAAAGTACAATCCAAGGTTCCATCCATAGGATCCGCTTCAGTCACAGCCTGTGTTGCTGCCTGGGATTTGGGGTTGGTTGCTGCAGGGCAGGAATTGGGCTTGTCTTCTACTTGTCCAGCATCAGGGTCCTGAGACCCAAACAGATCCTGGCTTTCCAGGCAGATCTCTTTACTGGCCTCCTTGTACTCATCTTGCTTGAGTCTTGCAGGTTATCTTTGTGGGGGTGGAGGAGTGAAAGAGATCAGGCCCCACAAGCAGTCTGGGTTGGGTGGTTGGACATGTAGTTATATAAAATCTTGTCCAGCTCTTCAAATATGTATTTTTTTTTAAAAGTGACTTTTGCACATGCAATGTTATAAACACAAATTTGTGCATGCAATTTTGGTAGTCAGTTTTGAAAAGGTGGCCCTTATAGTTTATTCCATTTACCATAAATTTGCTTTAATAACAGGTGTTGCCTCTGAGGCTATGAAATTGATGTTTTGGACAACAACTTTGGTCCAAAAAACAAGGAGTCTGGTGGCACCTTAAAGACTAACAGATTTAAGATGCCACCAGACTCCTTGTTGTTTTTGTAGATACAGACTAACACGGCTACCTCCTGATACTTAACTTTGGTCCAGTTGTTTAGTCTTTGCTTTTTCACATTCTTTCTAGTTCATCGTTTTAACGTCCTTTGTAGCTGATTATCTTCAGGATTGTTCAATCAAGAGAACTAACATCTCTTAGGATAGGTGCTAGGTGAGTATGCTTAGAGGATCAAAACCATAGATAGCCATCAGAGAAGGCAGCCTCACTAGGTAGTTTGTCATGAACCTCAGTGTAAGCTGAATCTGGAGAAGCAGCTTATTAATTGGGCAGACAACACAGGATCATTCACAACAAGACTCAGGTATAGTTACCAGTAATATTGCCTCTTCACTTGTAGAGCTGCTATGTTTATAAACTATTTCTCAAAAGTTTAATTTTAAAGCTGAATCTCAAGCCCACTGTCGACAATTAATTCTATTGATAATAAATAGCAAAACAATTATCAGGAAAGCACTAGAAAATGTGCTTCAGGTTGTTAGTCCATTTTGTGCTTTGAAACCTAAGCTTTGGTTAAAAGAGAGAGAGAAATGGGATCTGCTATTTATAAATTTCATTTTAAATGTTCATACAATAAAGTAGCTGTACCTTTGATGTGCAATTTACTCTTGTATTTAATCCATGTTTTAAAAGGTTCCAAAATAAAGGACTGCACATTAATTTCTTTCATCTTCATTATTTATTTTTGTAAGCTGCTAAAGCTGTGCTTTATTTATTGTAACTCATCCATATATAATTCTCTGTAGTTTGGAAAACTGCAGCTAACATTTTCACCCCCACTTTATAAATTGCATTGATTTATTTCTGTCTCTGAGGTCTAAAACCATTTATTACAACAACAAAACATCCTCCTATTCTGGTGATCCAGGAACAAAGTCTACCCATTTACTGTGTAGTGAGAATTGACAGATGGCCAAATGGGGTGATAGATTTGATTTTAATGTGTCTTAAGAGAGTAAATGAACCAAAGGCAATCTTCATCTCATGTGAAAAGTTGGATTTTTGTGTGGCTTGTCTGCAAGAGTGAGGTGCAATTCTCCCAGCACTTCATTGATTTTTCCAATCAACCATGACCATTCAGATGGCAAAAAGCAGGGTCAACGAATTTTTATAAAGGTTCCCCCCCCCCCCGTTTGTGTAGAACAGCACAAACAGGATTGGGTATACTTCAAAAATCCAGTGTTTTTTCTTCTGAAAAGTCTCTTCATGGGTTTCACAGGTTATGAATTTTTAATTTTGCATAAAATGAAAAGGTTTTGTCAAGAGAATCATTTACATCATAAAGATAAGAATAAAACTTCTTCACACCTCCCCACCTGTGATTTTAGCATATATCATGGATGACAACGCACTTTGCTTTACTTGCTTTGAGCTCTGAAAGGGGACAGATTCCAACAGCGGGATATGAAATAATGCTTGTAATGATGCAATAAATCCAAAATGCAGTATGGCAATACCATGATGTCTTACAGTAGGCCTCAATGTGCAACTTAATTTTCGATACTGTAAGTGCCATTAAAGACACAAAGATTAATTCCTTCTGTGTGTGTTAGACATATTTTAGGGATAGGCAAAGAATCTGAGGTATCTTGTCCTTAGGCACCATATGAGAGTTTGTAAAGCTGCCTTCCAAGATGTTTCCATGTACAGCAATTGGTTGGTGTGTAATACAGATGTGAAACAGCACTGATAGAAGGAGACTGACCTTTATTTCTTGGTCAGGACAAGGAGCAGGTTTTCAAAAGATTTTACCTCTGTCACATGACAGAAGCTAGAATCACTGATTCCAGTAGTTGCTGGTACTTATTGACTTATCTAATTTCACAAAAAATACCCAACATTCTAGCTAAACATCACCACCACAAACTAAGCAGCCAATCAATAAAGCACACAAATGAAGTTGTCTAGGCCAGGGGTTCTCACCCTTTTTCTTTCTGAGGCCACCTCAACATGATATAAAAACTCCATGGCTCACCTGTGCCACAACAGATGTTTTTCTGCATACGAAATCCAGGGCCGGTAGCAAGCAGGACAATTGCCCAGGGTCCCACGCCACAGGGGGCCCCATGAAGCTAAGTTGCTCAGGCTTCGGCTTCAGCCCCGGATGGTGGGGCTCAGGGTCCCGGGCTCATGCCCCACATGGTGGAACTTCAGCTTTCCACCCTGGGCCCCAGCAAGTCTAACACTGGTCCTGCTTGGCAGACCCCCTGAAACCTGCTCACAGCCCCCCAGAGGACCCCAGACCCCTGGTTGAGAATTGCTGGTCTACGCTGCACACTTGTTGCCAGACTCAGCCTCCTCTCCATGCATACAAATATAGGAGAACATTCTGACACCCTTACTCACACTGAGTAGTTTCTTATTACACATATGGTCCCATGCATTTAAATGTAGAGTAACAGAATAGGTTTGGAGTTAAATGAGTAGTATTTACTTGTGGAGTTACATGCAAGAGAGTACTAAGCATGAGTGGCAGAATCTGCTGTATATTTTGCAGCTCTCCCAACCTTTTTCTGTTTGTTTGTTTTTTTTCTTTCTTTTAGATTGCAAACTCTTCAAGATAGGAATATATAACACCTGTATGATGCCTAGGATATATAGGATACTATTATTCTGATAATATAATAATAATTAATAAATTGCATTAGAAGTAATCTATTTTGTCACAGCTGGAGTTTCTACTGTACACGTTCCTCCTCACAGGGCCAGAAATTGTGATCCTTCCTCTACCCACAAGAAGTAAGTTTATCCTTTCCCTATCAACCTCTGAATGACATCTATTCATCTTGTCACATTCCCATATGTACAAGACTTGATTTTTAAAATAACTTCCAATTGGAAAATCACGTACTACAGTTAGACCTTTAGACACTAGCATCTGCACTCACAATTAACTGGGCCTGTAATTTTTCACCTACAATTACTTATAGGTATAAGTCAGGTGAGGCCCATTAAAATATGACCCATAATATTTTTGATTACTAGTTAGAATGTGAAATAGGTTGAGGGAAGCTAGGCTACATTGATATGGACATGTGTAAAGGAAACCTGAGAATCTTATATGGTAGGATGAGCCTTGTAAGATCATGGATGGAAAATTACCAAGGGGAGGGCAAAGACTCAGTAAGTGAACCATATATCTGCAGAAATTAGAGAAACCAATTTACATGAAAGTCAGGCATATAATTACGGCCCTACCAAATTCACAGCCATGAAAAACACATCACAGACCATGAAATCTGGTCTCTTCCACACACCCCCGCTCCCCGGGGAAATCTGGTCTTTTGTGTGCTTTTACCCTATACTATACAGATTTCACAGGGGAGACCAGAGTTTCTCAAATTGGGGGTCTTAACCCAAAAGGGAGTTGCAGGGGGGGCACAAGGTTATTTTAGGGGGGTTGCAGTATTGCCACCTTACTTCTGTGCTGCCTTCAGAGCTAGGTGGCCGGAGAGTGGCGGCTGCTGACTGAGGGCCCAGCTCGGCAGTCAGTAGCACAGAAGTAAGAGTGGCAAAACCATACCATGCCATCCTTACTTCTGTACTGCTGCTGGCGGTGGTTCTGCCTTCAGAACTGGGCTCCTGGCCAGCAGCTGCCACTCTCCAGCTGCCCAGCTCTGAAGGCAGAACCACCGCCAGCAGCAGCACAGAAGTAAGGTTAGGAGTACCACAACTCCCCTTACAATAACTTTGCAACCCCCCAACAACTCCTTTTTGATCAGGACCACTACAACTATAACACCGTGAAATTTCAGATTTAAATAGCTGAAATAATGATATTTGTGATGGTTTTTTTTTTTTTTTTTAAATCCTATGATGGTGAAATTGACCAAAATGGACCATGAATTTGGTAGGGCCCTACATATAATCATGAGTTTTGGAAGGCTATAAAAGTCACCAACCCTAAATAGGGAAGTAGCAAGAAAGAAGTAGTTAGAATGTGAAATCTTTACCTAAATATCTAGTTATACATAAAGTTAATGTTACTCTGAGCAGAGGTGCTGCCTTCCCCAGTTCCCAAGGGGTGCTCAACCTCAGCTCTGCCCCAGGCCCCACCCCTACCCTGCCCCTTCCCGCCCCATTCTGCTCCCTTCCCCCTCCTCTTCCTGCCCCCGCTCCTCCACCAGAGTGCCTCCGGCACACCACTGAACAGCTCATTGTGGCAGGTGGGAGGTGCTGGGAGGGAGAGGGAGGAGCTGATCGGTGGGGCTCATGGGAGGGCTGTGAGGGGAGAGGGAAGATCTGCTCCACGGAGCTTCCAGTGAGTGCTGAGCCCCGGAGCACCCACGGAGTTGGTGCCTATGACTCTGAGAATCTTTACTTTTGCTCTTCTTCGCTTCTTGACTGTTGTGCACTTAACATGAATGAAACATTATTATAAATTCATTTTTTCTCTTAATTTCTTCAGTTTTTTAATGTGGGCAAAAAAAATCCATCTTTGCTCAATAATAGTGTTTAAGAGCCTGATGCAAAGCTCATTGAAGCTAATAGACTCCTATTCACTTCAACGGACTTTGGATCAGATCCCAAATTATTCCAATTAGGGACTGAAGGTGAAATGAAGCCCGAGAGGTTTTAGATGAATGTCTACGGAAGTTATCAGTATGTAAAGAGAAGAACTATAACAGAACTGTGTCCATATAATTAAATATAGCTTTCACTGTTACAAAAGTTACATTATCACTACAACAGAAAATGGGTTAGTAAAATCTGGAAAGTATTGTACTTCCTATGGCAAAACTTTTATATTCCAGAAGAATTATGTCTGCAAAATGTGTGCCAACGTATGTGAAGAAATGAAAGGTGGTAAAAAAACAGGCAGCTGCTCTGTCTTGCTTTCCCTTATACTGAAAATCGAGATGATGTATTAGACATAAGTGTGTTCCTGCTTTTGCAGACACAATATGTATTGAACACATAGAACTGTCTCCTCCATATGGAATGTTTATTACCTTTTTTTATTGTAAGCTTTGTCCATTTTCCAAAGATAAATCATTTTAAAAATTGCGGGGTGGTTTGGTTTGGTTGTGGGTTTTTTTCCAAATACTTTTTTAGGAAAGTCTCAAAAGTGCTCTACGCTTATGCGAGTCAGAATTTTCCCACTGAGTTCAATGGGAGTAGGATCCAATCTATATAGGTTGCTCATATCATATATAAATTTGCAGTGCTCTGAAGGCCATGAAATTTGTGATGGTTCTTACATCTTCAGGAAGTAAGATCCACATATGAGGGCCCATAGTCAAAGCTGTGTTTCTGCACAATTGTCATCTTTGAGATTGACCGTTCTGTTGTTCCACTGGGACGTCATGAGCTCAGAGTGAGACATTCCCTCAGATGTCCTGGGCAAGTCCCAGAGAAGTCTTGAAACATAAGGACTTAAACCTGGAACTTTATTCTGTGTTCATTTGGAGTGGAAAGCAGTACAGAGAGAGGAACAGTGGAGTAATGTGCTATTGGTAGTCTTTGGCCTGGTCTACACTGGGGGGGGGGGAGGGTGTCGATGTAAGATACGCAACTTCAGCTACAGAAATACCGTAGCTGAAGTCGACGTATCTTATTCCGACTTACCTCCCATCCTCACGGCGCAGGATCGATGGCCGCGGCTCCCCCGTCGACTTCACTACCGCCGCTCGCTCCGGTGGAGTTCCAGAGTCGATTGGGGAGCACGTTTGGGGATCGATATATCGCGTCTCGATAGTGGAACTGCTGCATTTGAAGGGATTAGATCTTTTTGAATTTCATTGGTTTCATTCCTAGGTACACAACATTGCAATAAATTTGGCGGTCATGAATGCAAGGATCACCAGGTTAAATCCAAGTCTTATAAGATGAAGTTGCTGTGTCCTGCCCAGCCAAGGAAGAAAGAGGATGTTTTCTGCAGCTTTAAGCTTGTCTATCTGGTGTGTTAGAGTGCACCAGCTGGGGCATACCAGCACTAACTAACCCTGCTGGCACGCACTAAAAGATCCCTAATGCATGGTGATATAACACTGTTTGAAATGGGACTATGTCAGCGCACACTGGGGAGCCTTTAATGCATGCCAGCAGGGTCCACACGGACAGTAAGTACATGACATGCTGGTGTGCACTAGAATTTACACCCCAGCCAGTGCACACTATTACACCATGTAGACAAGCCCTTAGATACGTCAGTCTCAGTCTGAAAATTACCGTATACTATAATAATAGTTGCTTGTATCATGTCCTTCTATGAGGCTGCTCCAGAGTTCAAATGATCCAATAGGAAAATGCATCATATTTGTCCAATGTGTGGCCATAGATACATAAGGAGGTATACATCTCCTGAAGCTCTATTATCTTTATTGATCAATGCTTTTTGAAAATTTTGTCCATTTAAAATGTGTAAATATTGACCGCTTTCTCAGTTAACCGTTCCCAAGGATCTTCTTGGAAAACTTCAGGAACCCCATTGACTCCTTGAAATATTCTAGCTATAAAAACTACACTCTTTTTTGTTTTTGTATTGTACTGTACTTTACCTCCTACTGTCTTTCAATTCTCTTTGGAGCGGAGGCATTATTTGTCTGGCAGAGTTCACATATTGTTCAAGGCCATGCACACTAATGTCTCTATATTAATACTAACTAAATAACAATTTTAACCTCATTAGTTGTTCAGATATTTCCAATTATTTGTGTGAGCAATTGTGTGTGTGTGAAATAGTGACTGATTTTTCCCTATCCTGTTGTTGATCTATCTAAAATCTATGCAGAACAATTGCAAGATCAGGGTAACAATGGAATTAAAAAGGTAATCTTTGAAAATTTTAATCTTTGAAAAATGAAATGTCTGTCGGAATATTGACAGAGAGAAGAATGGTGGGTCCAGGGTTTCTTCCTTTTACAGATATTTTTTGAAGCTCACATCTCCTCTCCAGAATCCAGTTCGCTGTTCCTATCTCAAACTGTTTAATTCTATGTATCACTATAAACAGCTCTAAAGCTCACAGTTTGAGAAACACTAGTGCCTGATACTCTGAATGATACCTCCTTTGTTTATTAACCTTTTTGTTATGAAGTCTGTTCTATCCTAAGTGAGACTTCTACAAAATAATCTTTTGGAAGCATTGATATGGTTACTGCTAATATTTATTTAGTCAATAATCCCTAACAAGCTGGATGTTACCAGTGTGTAATTTCTCATTTGTTAATCACCATGATAAAATGTCTAGGACAGAGAAACTCCAATAAATCAGTTATTCACTACAGTAAAGACTGGCTTGGAAGGAAACATCATATAATACACTATAAATAATATCACACTGAGAAACTGTAAAGAACCTTATTATTTTTAAAAGGAAAGAAAAATTAGGGCAGTTCTGCTGATGTATGGATTCTGACGGTTCTGTTTTGCTGTCACCCTATTGGGTAACCTATGCTTACCCTCTCCCTATCAGGGTAGGGTGATGCAGTAGTCACATACCTCAGATCAAAATTTACATAGCTTTCCAAACATGTTGCTTTTGGAGCATCAATATCTTTACCAACCCTGTCCTTCTCCTCCCCCCCACCCCACACACACACAAAAACCCTAAAGAAGACTTTTCTGCTCCCAGTGCTGAGGGAGCCTGATGTACCTCATTAGGAAAAGAGAAGATTCAGTAGGCAAACAGACCTTAAATGACTTAATTCGAGGTAACAATATAAATGAAGGAAAGAAATTAATCTCAGTATCAGAAGATAGCAGGAGAAGGATTAAAGGTTCTGAAAATAAGGGGGGGGAAACTTTGGTTTGGTATTAGGAAAATGTTTTTGATGTGCAAAACTGATGGTTTTGAAGCACAATCTCTGTAGATATTCGAGAGCAGGTTAGATGTGATATTAGAGGGTATGATGTAGTGAGTAGACCTGCAAAATGCAAGGGTCCAATTCAAGTGCCTTTGTATATTTTGTATGTTTCTATTAGTCTGTGATGATCACATTACATCAAAATAAATAAATAAAGTTACCATGAATGCATAATCCTACTCTATCTGCCTAATTGTTTTAACACGCCCATTCCCCTGGTATCTGAGGCCTGGTCTACACTGGGGGGGGGGGGGGGAGGGGGATCGATCTAAGTTATGCAACTTAAGCTATGTGAATAACGTAGCGGAAGTCTACGTACTTTGATTTACTTACCGCGGTGTCTTCACTGTGGTAGGTTGACTGCTGATGCTCCCCCGTCGATGCCGCCTACGCTTCTTGCTCCAGTGGAGTACCGGAGTCGACGGGAGAGCGGTCAGCGGTCAATTTATCGCGTCTGGACTAGAGAGCATGGAGGAGACTGTTTGCAGCAGCAAAATTAAGAAAGAAGCATAGGAAAAATGCCTTACAGGAACATAGCAGATATTTCTTAGTTTATCATGCAAACTTTTATGTGTACAATACAGTATGTGTAAACACTTAGAGAACAATTGCAAATTCACATATTATTTACTCAGTATAATCACTCCTTTGAAACTGTTGAAGTTTCTCTTGTACATAAGTATTTATATCATTTTAAAAATGTGTGTTTACCCAGCTGACCATAAAGGCTCCATGCAGAGCAGTTACATAGATCCAAAATCTAATCATGCTTTATATAAATCTAGTTTTGAGTCACTTGAGCGCATTAGACAATTAAAAAATTATGTACATTTGCCTATTACCTGATTTAAAACAAACCAGCAATAAGGGAATCATTTTGTTTATCCTTCATAGCTTCCTCAAAACAAAACAAAAACCCAGAACTAGTGGTGTATTATCTCCTCTGTGTGATTGTTTAACTCCCATTAATGATAATGGGAGTTATTCATACAGTAAGGGTGTAGTATTATCCTTTGTTTACATTGTAGATTTATGACATTCAAATTAAAGTTGCTTTTTACTTATAGAAATAAAAAACCTCTAGAACAATTCAACTTCTTTCTTTTTGCCTCTGTTGTAAGGTTATTTCTTACTCATTAGCCTTAAATATTAATTTCAAAATAGCAGGCATTAGCTGTGGAATAGTCAATGGTTCTCTCTAGCTAGTATGCAAGAGATTTCTTAGTGTGTGTGTGTATATAGAGTACCATCTGCATCTGATGTGGAATAGTGAGTTGCTGCAGTCAGCTATTGGGAGTAGCAGATTACAATATTTCAGATAATAAATATTTGCATCAAACTGCTCATGAACAACCAAAAGGAGAACTGTGTGCAGAAATTTGACAAATACTTTAAAATAATTAAATGAGAAAATCACAATCTGCTCATGTTTTCATGAAGAGAAAATGTGTCAATATTTACAAATAAATAATTTGTTAGGAATTAATCACCTAGCTCTAGTAAAAACCATTAAAGGATATAAATATTTTCAAATGACTTCCTTAACTGCACCCAAAATATTTGTTGACACATTAGTTTACACATACAAAAAGTTTATGCATGTATATGTTCAAACAGATATGTGCATGTCCAGTTTCTCATTTTGTACATTCAAAATGTACAGGGATAGCTCAGTGGTTTGAGCATTGGCCTGCTAAACCCAGGGTTGTGAGTTTAATCCTTGAGGGGGCCACTTAAGGATCTGGGGCAAAAATCAGTACTTGATCCTGCTAGTGAAGGCAGGGGGCTGGACTTGATGATCTTTCGGGGTCCCTTCCAGCTCTATGAGATATAGGTAACTGCATGGGATTTTTGTCATTTGTAAGTTATGTGACCACGGTTTAAAAAGCCTGGCTGGACATTTAGTTTGTAATATAATACTAGGATATAAAGAAAATTTGAGTACTATAAAGTACTACCCATAGTGCTGCCTCATTTCATGAGTGGGTAAGGGCAGAAGAGAGAGAGGTCTATCTGATGCATTAGTGAAGCTAGTCTGTACACTGAGATTCCTACTGACTTCAGCGGCCTTTAAAACAGGCCTTATATTTCTTAAAGACCTGGGTTTTAAATACGAACTTTTATCTTTATTATTGCTAGCTGTTATCCCATGTTGTTACCCTGTTTACCTAATACTGCAAAATACAGGTATAGGCAATATGGCTTGGAGAATGAGTTACCTCCAGTTATAGGGTATCCATCCCACACAAGGCCTGAAGGGGTTAAGGTAACTAGGTAGACCAATTAATTCCCCGTGCTGCACCTGGAGGAGGAGCCAGGGAGCAGGGATTAATTAGATGATGCACAGTTGGATGGGAATAGGAGGGACCTGTGTAAAGCCCAGGAGCTGAGGGCTGTAGGGAAGCAGTCTGTAGTTATTACCTGGGAAAAGGGAGGTGTGTTTGGGGCTACAGAGGCAAGTAGCCTATCTCTATGGGAGGAGGGAATTTGGGCTCCCAGGGGGAGAGGTGTGGCCTGAAGCCAGAAAGGTAGGAGAAGGCTCAGGGAAAGACAGTAAGGTCTGTCAGGGGACAGGCCTTGGCTGCTGATTAGAGGGTCCCTGAGCTGGAACCTGGAGTAGAGGGCGGGCCAGGGTTCCTCTGCCAGCCACTCCCATGGGGCAGTGAATGGGAAGATTGCCTGAGACTGCCAGGGAGGAAAGGCTTTGATACCCCAGAAGGGGGAAACACACATAGTGACTTGGCTGGAGGGCCAAACCACAGAGAGGAAGCTGCAACTCCTGGAGTGAGACAGGCTACAGTGTGAGAGAAGAAGATGGGTGGAGAGACTACCAGAGGAGGGCGCAGCACCTGGAAGGAGCTAATCCCCTGAATGGCCATGAGGAGGCATCCCCTAGCAGTGAGTACACCCAGTTACACCTTACCCCCAAGAAAATGAGCATCGAGCTGGTCAGTGCAGAGCCTCCTCCCTATAACACTTTTACTCATGTAAAACCGCGCTATAGGTGCTATAGGTAGATAGGGCAGAACTCTGTCACAGCATATTCAGTTCTACAATCAGAAAATGAATATTGAACTATGTACAGCTGTAAGCACATCTCTTCAACAAAATAAAACAAAAACCATATTGTGCCTCTTTCTCTCTTGCCACTACACACACCCACCCCTCCACCCCCCCATCAGCCTACTGTTTTGGTAGCATAGCCAGAGAAATGTGCGATTGGATCTTAAGGGAATTCTTATTCTCAAGTGAATGTAAATGTATTCATCAATCCAAAGAAATGTGTAGTGTGCTATATATACAGTACATTAATAAATAGCCATGCATTAAAAAATAATGAGGTTTTCTACAAAACAACATCCTGTGGTGTGTAGGGTCATAAAACAAGATACTAAAAAGGGGGGGGAAGATTGTGTAAAATTTGATTAAAATACAGAAGCCCTGTCATATACATAAGAAACAATAAATATTTCATTGGGTAACTGTAAACAAGAGAACAAGTGCAGTAAAATGTAATTAAAAATGTAAAAGTCCAGGGAGTGATTTATTTCACCACAATAATATTAATATTACAAATGGCATGTAAATAAATACCAAGGCTCTGCCATAGTAACAGTAGGAACTGGTTGTTCATTTTTTATAATGAGCTTTAGTCTCTTTTTTCTTTTGTGACTTTCATTTTAAATATTTCAAATGATTTATGAATAATGATGCTCTTAGGCCTTCTACAGAGCTAACAAAGCTTCATGTTTCCACATTCCTCTGAGTATTATTAACATGTCTGATGCTGGTTTTTATGCTAGGTTAATAATTGTTAGAATAACAGAGTATCTTGTTTGCAGCTGTGTTGGTCCCAGAATATTAGAGAGACAAGGTGGGTGATGTAATGTCTTTTATTAGATCAACTTCTGGTAGTGAGAGAAACAAGCTTTTGAGCTGCCAGAGGTCTTCTGCAGCCCTGGAAAATGTACTCAGAGTGTCACAGAAAAATACAAGGTGGAACGGATTGTTTAGCACGAGTAGTTAACACACATTTCTAGGGACCATTAAATGTGAATTGGCCTGTTAGCACCTTTGAAGTAATAGGACTAAAAAGGGGGATGAGTGGGTTACTCTTTTTGGCTCTGTTGTAATTTTTAAGCCACAGTCTATGGTATGAGGATATGTGGAGGGGTGCTTCCTCAGCAGCAGGTGCCAGAGGCACTATGCCTCAAAGAGACATGATGATTCTGGACGTAAAGAGGAAATGCACACACAAGAGGCTTCTGCTACACAGTGAAGTTTCTACTCCCCTAGCTGGTCATGCTTAGATCTCCTGGATGATGTAGTTGAAGGAAGAGTCCTCTCCATCCAGTCTCCACTTCTCAGGTTTCTGGTAATGCCAGTGCAGTGCATTCCAGGTCCTTGCACACAGGCAACATACAAGTTGGGATTGTGGCTGGTAATAATATATGGAGATATACCTATCTCATAGAACTAGAAGGGACCCTGAAAGGTCATTGAGTCCAGCCCCCTGCCTTCACTAGCAGGACCAAGTACTGATTTTACCCCAGATCCCTAAGTGGCCTCCTTAAGGATTGAACTCACAACCCTGGGTTTAGCAGGCTAATGCTCAAATAACTGAGCTATCCCTCCCCTCTGCAAGCTACCATTTGCATATGGTTAGCCACTCTCTAGCTGAATGCTGTATAGGATGCCATAGAAAAGATAATAACCTTTAAACATGTTGTCTAGCAATTGAAGTACAATAATTAAACTTCCTCAGACTAGGAGTTACATTGAAAGAGCTGACTATTGAATTATTTCCTAAAACTACCTATGGCCTGCGAGCAACATAAGGACATAGAAGCTGTTGAATGGCAGAGCCCTTCATTCTGCAGTAGTAGTAAGGCCATCTGGCCCCCATTTGGGGAAGTATAGCACTGCTGACACAGGGGGTGGGGCAAAGTGACAAAAAGCAAATGTTTATATCATTTAGATTTAACATTTGTATCGCGGGGTGTGTGGAGGGGGGAAACATGTATCAACACATGCTAGGCACCCTTGATATAAGTTAAAAATACATTACAAATATGCCCTAAATGCATCAGTGCAGTTCAATATAAGCAATCACAACCATGTTAGGCAATTTAATAATGCAAATCCCCACCATCGCCAATAAATACCCACTCATTTTCAAATATCCAAGAAAAAAATGAGCAGAGCACAATGCCCTTAAGGCAATCAAATTGGAGCTGGCTGGAAAAAAAAACCTGATGCAACAGTTTTCATTGGAAAATGCAGTTTCATCAAAATTGAAACATTTGGTGGAAATGTGTCAATTCCCATGAAAATTTTGACAGGAAAATGTTGAAACAAATAGATTCAACATTCTCATTTAACTTTGATAATGTTGAACTGTTTAATTTTGACTTTATCATTTCAGACTTATAATAATTGTAAATATTAATATAATTAATATCACATTAAATAGGTCACTATATTATAATATTATTCTTAGTGAAATGAAACAGTTCAACATTTTAGAAACAAAATGTTTTTCAGGTTTCAAAATCAATTTTTTTCACAATTTTCATTCCATAATAAATTTTAAAATTTTGTTTTTGTTCTGAATCAGAACAAAAAGTCAAACTTTGAAATGTCAGAATTTCCTGCAGTCTGGAAACTGCATTCTCTGACCAGTTGTAGATGGGAGTTTGCAATGTGTACTAAATTTATGCTTTGAGAATTACTGGGCTGAAGAAGGTCTTGGTACAGCAAAGAACAAGTTTTGCTGTCTGTCTGTCTTCTGGGGAAGTGATATTTTTCTTTATAATTTAAAAAAAAGAAAAGGTATCTGACAAGGTGATAAAGATGATTCCCATCTGTTGGAAAGTTTTGTGCCTTTCCTGGCCAGTTACATTTTGTTTGTTCTTTTCCAAATGCACTTTTCAACATTTTTGGTCAAAATACAATCCAGCAGACAGAGAGGAAATAATAGTTTTCACATTCCATTTGAACATCTCAAAGCAATTTAAAATCAATACTTAGTAAAACATCATACATGGGGTAGGAAAGTATTTATTATTATTTTACATATAGGGATACTGGGTGTGACGGGTTGAATCACAGAACCCCCCCCCCTTGGGAGCTGCCACCTGATGTGCCATGACTATTTCTGCTCCTGCTTTCCCTGCCAGCTCGGGACCCCAGCACCTTGTCTTGCTGAGCCAACGCAGACCCAGGATCTGAATTACTTGACCCAAAGCTGCAGCCTTAACTGAAAGCAGCTTACAGAAGTGTTCTTGTCTTTAACACCCAGATGCCCAACATTCAATGGGGTCTAAACCCAAATAAATCAGTTTTACCCTGTATAAAGCTTATGCAGGGTAAACTCATAAATTGTTCGCCCTCTGTAACACTGATAGAGAGATCTGCATAGCTGTTTACCCCCCCCCTCCCAGGTATTAACACATACTCTGAGTTAATTAATAAGTAAAAAGTGATTTTATTAAATACAGAAAGTAGGATTTAAGTGGTTTCAAGTAGTAACAGACAGAACAAAATGAGTTACCAAGCAAAATAAAATAAAACACGCAAATTTAAGCCTAATACAGTAATACAATTGAGTACAGATAATATCTCACCCTGAATGATGTTTCAATAAATTTCTTTCACAGACTGGATGCCTTCCTAGTCTGGGCACAATCCTTTCCCCTGGTACAGCCCTTGTTCTAGCTCAGGTGGTAGCTAGGGGATTCCTCATGATGGCTTCACCTTTGTTCTGTTCCACCCATTTATATATCTTTTGCATAAGGCGGGAATCCTTTGTCCCTCTCTGGGTTCCCACCCCCTCCTTCTCAATGGAAAGGCACCAGGTTAAAGATGGATTCCAGTTCAGGTGACATGATCACATGTCACTGTAAGACTTCATTACCCACTTGCCAGCACACACATATACAGGAAGACTTACAGGTAAAACAGAGCCATCTGCAGTCAGTTGTTCTGGTTAATGGGAGTCATCAAGATTCCAAACCACCATTAATGACCCACACTTTGCATAATTACAATAGGCCCTCAGAGTTATATTTCATATTTCTAGTTTCAGATACAAGAGTGGTACATTTATACAAATAGGATGATCACACTCAGTAGATTATAAGCTTTGTAATGATACTTTACAAGAGACCTTTTGCATGAAGCATATTTCAGTTACATTAACATATTTTCATAAAATCATATAGAGTGCAACGTCACACTGGGTCACAGAAGTTATAACTTGCCCAAAATCACGGAGGAAGTCTGTGACTGACTAAAATAGGACCCATATCTCCTGACTCCCAATTCTAGGCTTCCAACCACAAGACCATCTCTCCTCTTTTCTCTAACAATAGCATATATCATTTAATTTTCTGCTCTAGGTTAGTTTCTGATGTCATCCAGGAATGGCTATGCGTGCCAGCCATTTGTTGCTACTTCCATTTCAACAGCAGGGGAAGTAGAGCCATCTATCATAGTATAAGTCTCTTGGTTATTGTCAGGGAAGAATCTGCCATGCTCGACAAGGTATTTGGTCCTGATACTGTAATAGGATTTGCTAGTACAGCCTATTGCTCCTTTACAGAGTCTCATCAAACCCAGTAAATGTCCACATGATTTCAAGACACTAGCAGGTCATATCACAGAATCAGGGCCTTGACATGTTTTGTCAAGAGTATATTCCATATATCAATGGGAGAGGAGACTAGGGCTTCAAACTCTACAAATAACTAAAGTTACCAGGGGACATTTAATATTTTTGCCTGAAGAATCAGGAATAATCTCCTGGATTGAAGAGCTTTAGGGGCCTTGTAGAGCTTGCAGGGTTATGAACCTCAGAAGCAAATTCCTAATAAAGTGAGCTTTCCAGGGATATGTTTGAACTGCATGCCAAGAAAAACAAAATGGAAAGAAAAACAAAGGAGGAAAAACTCAAAATCCCAAGGAAAACAGTAGCAGTCATTAAGAAGTGTTAAATTTTGGGTATTTTTTACGAGACCGAGGAAAAAGCGAGTGTGTGTGTATAAAATTTCCTACAACATTTCCCCAAAAATACATGAAGGGCTTCATTGTGCAACCCTTATACAAACTTCTGAACATTTATTCCTATGAACAACCCTGGAGAAGTCAATGGGGCTACTTGTGTGAGTGAGGGTTATGCAATTGAGCCCTAAATGTTTTGCTAAATCTAGAATTTTGCCAGTTTTTGCACTACCATTAAAAATATTATCCGTCCATATTTCTTTGATGCAAATTCATCCTTCAGTAGCCGTAAACAAGCGGAAAGACTGATATTTGCTGGCATTGATATCACTGAGTCACTTTACAAAGGTATGATCCAGTGCTGATTGAAATCAAAGGAAAGTCTCCAATTAGGTTCACTGAGCTTTGGTTCAATTGGACAACCTGAAGGACTGATCCTGCAAATATTTACACATACAGTCCCCAGAAAACGCACTTTCTTCCACTTCTATTCTATATATGTTTTTAACATGGTAGTATCATGACAGTGGTGCACAAAGCAACATGACTAACATCTGTCACACGTAGCTTGCTCTTTCTCTCATTGTCTCCCCAGTGGGGAAACTGTATGTGTAGTGTAGTGTTCTGTTTTGGTAGAGTTTTTTTGTTATTTTTACTGGTGGGATTTTAATATATTCCTGCTGTTAGGTGTTTATTAAAAACGGCAAGGTCAAAGGAATTCACCTTGCACTTACAGCAGCAAGTAGTGAGGTTTGTGTAGGGTCTTAATTCCTATGGGAGTTTTTTGGAGGGCAGCCCAACACTGAAGAACAAAGTTCTGTCTGCTGCCCAAATGAGCTTTACCCTTGTGGTAGAAAGTTCCAGTTTGCCAGAGGAGCGAAGTTGTCTTCATCCCAGAGCAGTAAGAGATTTTTTCAGTTATCCTGGCCCCAGGACATCAGACATCTTGAAGATAAGGACAGAGACCTAGAACTTGACTCAAATAAACAAAAAGTCAGGAGCAGTGAAACGTCTCCAGCGAGAAATCCCTGCTGGCATAAAACAGTTAAAATAGTATTATACTTGTAAGTCTGCAGTACATATTATATTGTTTAATTATATCCAGGGTCTGATTGTGATTTATACCAATAGCCCTTTGTGTCATTACTGCTCTGATAGTGTAAAGGTACTTTAAAATAGGTGTAAGTTACATGCAAGTGACTTTCATGTAAATGGCAATCGGGCCCCCAGTGTTTTACATCTGCCTATGAGACTATTACATCCTTAATAGTATTTTTTTTTTCAATTTAATAACCCTGAATTTCTGGGCTTATACATGTTCATTTTATTTCATATCTTCACCTCAATCCCACCACTTCCCATTTGACCCACTTTATATCATGGCCAAACCCACTCAGGGGATTGATTGGTTGATTTTACCATGGAGCCAGTAAGGAGAGAAATTGTTATGTAGACTGAGTTTTTACATTCATATAAAAAATCTAGAATCTCTCCAGAGCAGAAATCCAAAGTTTATAATGTAAACCAGATTTCTTAATATTATATTTCAAGGGCTGCTCTTCAAAAGTAGAGAAATAAAGGTCATTCAGCATATTTACATTAAATTAGATGGGGGGAGAACTCTACTAAAAAGATTACTTCTAAGTACAGCTCAGACTTGTCTGACTTTTGATTTGGTCTTCAGTATGTCTATGTATTCCATATTATATCCCACTAATGCTGTACTCTGGTTGTCTGTTTTACAGTATCGTACCAGTATCAAAATCCAATACTTCCTGCTGTTCTATCTTTTAAAAAATGCTGTATAGTTTTACATATTTAAAAAGAAATCACACTTACTAGGTTGTCTAGATTAATGTGGCAGTAGGGAAGCAGATATTTCTCCCTTGAAGAACAGCTGAATTAGAAAAGGGAACCAAACACTTTGGATCTTTGATATTTCATATATTGCAATGACAGGTCCTGATCCTGCTTGAAACACATATGGACAGGCATAACATCACCCTTATGAGTAGTCCCACTGAGTTCAAAAGGACTACTCACAAGCATAAAGTTATGCACATCCATAAGTATCTGCAAAATCAGGGCCGTAGAGAAAAGTGGTGGAAACTGAACACTCTTTCAGAAAAAAATGGGAATTCCCTATAGAGCTGTTGAAGAAGAGTATCACATCTAATGCCAAAGAGAGGAAATTCAGGCATGAATATGATATGGATTAAAGCTGACAGAAATCAAAGATAAAAAGATAAACATCAGAGAGACAGAAAACAAAGATAAATGTGTACCCTAGATCTGAGAAAAATGATTAATAAAATCATTAATAATGATTAATTCTGTAGGTGCAATTGAACTTCACTGTTTCTCTTTTTAATTGCTGGATCCCAGGTCCTTATGAATCTGATACTTTCCAACATGCTATTTTATAATGACAATAGCAATATACCACATCAACAACCAGTGAAAACTCATTTGCACTAAGGTGCATATTTGAACCTCAGATTCAGTACTATGCATCAATGAAGCCAACAGGTACCTGGTTTCTTATTATTTTGGTCAGAACTAGCAATCAGAAGATAATTCAACTTTGGAAGATGTACAGTAAAAATACATCCAGTATTTTGCTTTCTCTTGGAAATATCTCTGTATTAATGCCCAAATCATATTTGATTAAACTCCTTAACACTAAGTCGATAGAAGTGCTCAATCTGCTGTTGATTTTTTGCCTAAAAGTGTATTATGAAAATCAGAATTTTAATCAGCAGTGTACGTTTTACTATTGCCCTACTTCATACATTGTAGTGGTTATTTGTCAGTATGTAATAACATACAAAAGAATATCAAAGAATCTTTGGAAATTCCTAACTACTGTAAAAAATATCCTTTTAGTGGCCCTATAGTCCATACACAGTAACAAATTCTAATATGTTGACCCAGGTAGAACATGGCTATAGAATATGTCTTTTTAAGGAAGAAAAGGCTAAATTATTATCCGAGCATTGGATTAAAATTTTAAAATTGAATTAATATAATATGTTGACATATTTAGTCATTTCTAGTCTATTATAGTTGACACACCAGCTGGTGTATCTAGCTCAAAACTTTAGGTGGAGCTTCAAAAGTTTCCTCAGCTGTATACCTTTTCATTGTTGAAGAAGAAGTTTTGAAAGAGGCAATGTTGTGGCTGCTGAAGTGTTCAGAGCTCACTACTGGAATGTGAAGTACAATACTTGCAGTATTAGTGCATCTGTCTCGGCATGGATCTTTTCTTGGAATGCAGAAGAATGGTGCTGTTGAATCCACCACGTTTAAGGCCAGAAGAGATGACAGATCAACCAGGCTGAAGCCCTGCACATTGCAAGTCCTTAAATTTCACCCAGTTACCTCTGAACTGAGTGCAACAACCCACATTTGACCAAAACATAACTCATTTTCAGCTATAACACAACTTCCAGAATGGCATGAAGTCTTGATCTGAAGATATGAAGAGATGGAGAATCCACCACTTCCCTTGATAGTTTGTGGCTTACTTGCAATTGAAATTTGTCCAGCTTCAGCTTCCAGCCATATGCCTTTCTCTGATGGATTAAAGAGCTCTTTAGTATTAATAGCTACAATTAAATTAACAGCTGTGACTGGCCCACAGAAATGTGATATAGGTAAACTTATTGTACTTCTATTTTTAGTTTTTTGGGTTCCCTAGCCAACCACACTTATATCCAATGTAGCCAAGGTTTCCTTTATTATGTAGATATAAACTTACTCTCTTCTAAAATATTTACAATGGGTCATTAGCAAAACCTATATATTTAGTTTCCTATTTTGACTAGTGACCTAGAAGTGTTTACTCTCTTCTTCATATTCAGGGGGAGAGGCTATTTCAGTAGAACTGTCTCACTATTATTTTATATTTGTCTAATTTTAAAATGGGAAAGCTGGCTCTTTGAGATCAGGGGCCTATTAGTGTATCAGATTTCAGGCATGTCCAACTTCCCATTCTGGCAAATCGGTCAATTGGCATCACCAGGTCTGATCCCGCCAAAGCTGAACCACTCTTATGACACAACTCAACCATGGGAAAATTGGGTTTGCCTGAATCCAAACCTTTTCAGACTTCAGGGCCTATGTACCCACGTAGGAAGAGATTTTCAAAAGTGCCATTGAAACCCTTAAAGTGGGTCTGACACAAAAAATTGTGAACCCTGTTGAAACTGTACTTGAGCAGGTTTGCATAACCTCTGTCCCAAATATAGATTCTAAGCAGCATCCCACAAGATTATTTTAGTAAGAGTGAGAGACTAAGGTCACTCAGTGCACACTGGTTTTCATTATCATCATCATTGTTCAGATGAATGGCTTCATTATCTGACTTTTTTCCTATCTGCAACCTTTGTCTCAGGAATTAGTAAAATATTTAAAAATTCTTATGCTAGCTGTGAAAGACTGCAGTAAATTGCACTACTTTTACCATTGCTGCATTCTATCATTTGATTGGCTGGCCATTCTCTTCTCCTCTTAACAACGTCGACAACTTTGGAGAAAGAAGTGGAAGACCTAGTCAATCAAAATAAGGACTATGTAAAATGTTAAAGCAGAATAACATCATGGATAAGATTGGCCTTTCAAACGTCCATGTTTTGTTCTTGTGGACACAGACTGCAAAGAGAACAGAAAATGCTACACTATGACTCCATTCTCATGACAGCAGTTGTAATAAGAATGGGGAATAATACAAAACAACCCATTCTGTAGTTACAACTGAAAGACTGTAATAACTTTGTCCTTCTTGGATGCTGTAGTCAAGGGCTGTCCAGCTTTTACATTTGGAACAGAAAATTCTTTCCACCCTCTAAATGAAACAAATCACAACATGATTCTATCTCTCTCCCTAAAAATGGAGCTTCTCTGTAATCTCCCTTTCTATAGATAGACAACCTCATTCTTAAAAAAATGTGCAGTGGCAAAGCCGTCCAGCTTAATTTTTCCTCAGTTAGTCAACATTCTATATATATATATTTGTTCAGTAGGAAAAGGGAAAAGATAATGCACAATTGACATTTTCAATCACGACTAGCTCTTGAGCCAGGATCATTCATCCAGAGGAGGATATGTATTAGTAATCTTTAAATTACAGATATTTAGTAAAGTGTACTATGCAATGAATTGAGGAAGGGAAATGTTTCAAATGCAGAACAGGCAGCTATGCAATTAACTTCCTTTGTGCCCTTGAAAATCTCCCCCCAAAGTCAGCACCACTTTCTGTATGCCTAAAAGAGTCATACAACTCGACCTCTGGAAGATTCACATTATAGCTATTCTATTATCTATGGTTCTTATCCCACCCTCATCACCATAGCATCTGCGCACCTTCCAGTAGTATATTAAGCAACGTGACTAACATCTGTCATGTATGGTTCCTTCTTTCTCTCATCCTGTCCCCAGGGGGAAACTGTGAGTGAAATGCAGTGTTTTGTTTTGGTAGGTTTGGGTTTTTGTTCATATTTTTTACTGATAGGATGAGTCTATTGAGGGCTATGAATGCAGCAGTCCCACAAACACAATTTAATTTAGTTTCCTCCACTCTTTAAAAACAATAGGACTAGTCAGATTCTATACTTTTTATAGGTCTGATTCTCCACAGCGTAACACCCTGTGTAATCATTTGCACTTGTGCAAAGTGTAAAATGCTACCAAATTAGAATACTCCAGGAATTTATAAAGGTGGTAATTTATACACCCACTTTGTGCAGAGATAAACAACTGCAGAAGGTACAAACCAGTGATAAAATTGTAGGAAACCTAAGTACTAGGCAACACTACCTTAGAAAGTAAAACTTTGGAAGGTGAGGCAAGAAATAATTTTAAGGCATCTTAAGTGTCCATTAGGATGGCATGATGATAAAAGTGCCTGCATGGAGACAGAGGAACTCAAGGATCAAACTGAAATGGAACCAGATCATATAAAATAGTTCTACACCATACATATTGTGCAAATATTTACAGTCTTTTGAGGATAGCAGCAAAATATTGTCCTGGGAGAAAAATTCCTGAAATTCTGCTATATTGTCCAAGTCTAAGAATAAATGAAGGAACTAATCAAGTCATCTCTTGATCATTTTTTTTAATAAGGTGAACAGATTGAGCTCCTTAAATCTTTTAGTGTAAGACTTTTTCAACCCTGGAATAATGTTGGTGGCTATTCTCTGCGTCTTCTTCAGCTATCATAATATTAGGTGTTGCTTGTAGTTGGTACAAAATTTTCAGTGAGAAATATGATTTGGTGGCGTCCCTGTAAGATGAGACAGGATTTGTAGATTTCATCCTCAGTTATAATTGATTTCAGGAGGCTTCAGTCGAAGACAAGGTCATTTGGGTTAAGGAGGATTCTAGTTAAATAACTCCAGATCAAGCAACTTGCTGGTGAAGCCAGCTGAACTTGTATATTCTGAAAGGCAATTAGCACAAATCTACTTTTCCCTCTTTACTTGGAAAAAGTAGGAAAGTTACATGAAAAGAAACCAGCATTAATGCAATGTTGAATTTCAGAAATCAAACAGCCAAGTCCGGAAATGAAGAGTTAAATCTGAGCCCTTTTTAAGTATGTGAGAGAGATCCCTTAGTTGTAAGTTGTACAGTTAAATTTTGGAAGAATAGAAGAATTCCAAGGAATCCATAGTATGACAAAGGAATGAACAACAGTTGAAGACCAATGAATGCTAGTGAGGAGTGAAGACCTCCTAAACCAATGAATGATAGTGAGGAGTGAAGACCTCCTAAACAACCCATAGGTCCAAATAGATTTAATTCAAATGTGACTTTTGGGTCACTTCAATATTACACTGGTCTACAATTTTTGAGAAGTCGTCTGCTTCAGAGATAA
>NW_020664409.1:51093659-51108905 GCF_002925995.2 Terrapene triunguis | reverse complement strand
CGCCGCCCCCCTCCAGGTGCCGCCCCAAGCACCAGCTTGGGTGCCTGGTGCCTGGAGCCGGCCCTGACTGTAACTATACTGTATTTAATACAACTTATATTTAGTATTAAGTAGTAATTGTTGATGATCATTTTGTTAAATCCCCATACCCCATTTATTTATACAGGCAACTTACATGGAAGTATTCAACTTTGTCTCTGTGGGTTTTCCCTGGAAACTTTTTTATGAAGTCAAAAAAAAATAGAATTACAACTCACCAGCAGGATATTTATCAAGGAGAGTTGTGCCTGTGAAACCAGACATGTGTAAATGATGCAGTCTTGTGGTCTCTATCTTCCAACAGAGACAATAAACCTAAAAGTATACACTAGTACAGAAGACAAGGAAGAAGCATCGCTTCTCAGCCCATTTGATTTTTTTTTTAACACAGAAAAGTCATGAATACATCTATACATATTGTAGCTTAATATGGGACCGACCTTCAGGTTGTGTAAATCAACATAGTTCCAAACTATGTATATTCATAATTCCCAGAACAAGAAACTTTCCTTTCAATAACCAGTTTAGATGGCTAAGTGACAACTGTGCACTTACCTGTCACATTGTTTACAAAGCCCAAATCGAAAGACAACATCAAGCTTGTACTGCCCACCTAATAATCATGAACATATTCGTCCCAATTCCCCATCTCCTGAGCTCCATTCAGTGAAGGAACAGGGTGAGGGAAGGTATAAGGGTAGCTTTGTCACCTCTACACCTCCCATTATGCAGACACTGACCAGAAGCCACTTCAGCTCTTACTGTAAATTAAAACAGCCCTATAATTAGCCGCAACAGCCCCACAGAGGCCATTGTGAAGCAGCTCTCCAATCATACCTGCTTCTCCTAACATGCCTTTGAATTATCTCCTGTGCTGCGGACTTTATAAGGTGGTGGTAGAGATCCAGTGTAGCCAGTTCTATGTTGACTGTGGAAGCCTCTACATTGGGGGATTCCTCACTGGAAATATCTGTTGCAATTTTGACCCTTTTTGTGCTGCCAGATGTAAGGATTGTACATATTTTTAAGCAGGGGGACGGGACAATAGGGTGCATTTTAGTATTTATGAAAGTAATAGACTCTAGTACTGTCTACAGTCAAGCATGGTATGGCCAGATGTGACACCGACAAAGTTTTCCCACACTTTTCAACCAATGCACCATCTGCAACACCACAACCATTCCCAGTGAGCCGCCATGTTAAAAGAGTAAATCAGGTGGTGATCTTATATCTTGCTAAAATATGCATTGGAAGCTAGACCGACAGCACTAGATTTGTTTCATTTCCACTTTGTGAGGAAGCCGAACTGTATTTGGTAGGGATGAAAAACCAATGCACAAACACACTATCTGACCTAGCCCATAGGTTGTCTCTCTCTTAAGATATGTGGCATATGCTTTTGTATTTGAATCAAAGAACTTCTTACATTCACCAATTCTCATGGAAGGTCTTGTGGAAAACTAGTGTAATGCAAGCCCAGATCATGTTATCTGCTGATCTGTGACTAATCAAAAATTTTCAGTTTATATTTAAAATATAAGTGAACATAGGATGTAGAAATCTTATCATAAAACAGACCATGTATACATTAGTATCACACAAATCAAAAGAATCTAAGAATTAATATTCACCTAAGAAGAACACTATGACTTTATTGTATTAAAAATTTACTAATTTAGATTCTGGAAAAGTTTTTGTGCAGTGGCATTATTTTAGTCTGTTTTAGTTATCTTAGGTAGGGGGTTGAATTATATTTATTTCCTGCAGTTTTTTTTAATTTATTTTTGAAGTAGGAGTGTGGCATAGCTACTTTTCTTCTATCTATAAAAAGGTTCTGATTAGGAAGAAGTCATCCAAAATGCCTAAAGGGCAAGACTTTCTTAATTTCCACTGGAGAAATATGGGCCTTCAGCACAGGTGGTCATTTGTGTTAATCACTTTCTTTGAAATTTAGTATCTTAGAATCAGTTTCTTTATCAGTATATAGTCCTGAATCTATATCTGTGTTCTCATGTTCTTTACTGGCAAGTCATGACAAACTGTGAAACGTGCCACATTTAACAAGATCAGCTTGCGAAATGTGTCAACTTTCTCTATAATTTTCATGGGGCCTTAATTATGAATCAATGTTATGTTATGAATAGTAGTATTCATACCTAATGCTTTCAACATGCAGTAAGCAATATTTCTATTACCTAAGCATTGCTCATTTCCACAGGCACTTCATTCCAGATGACCTCTTGTCTGAATACCCAAGCATATGCATTTTACTTAATGTGTCGGTCAAGTTAAAAGGGAATGATGCATTTTCCATGGAATTTTACATTGCAAATAGGAATGAATTTTCTCACTGAAGATGTGCAAGCCTCATGGGACTGTTTGTGACTGACACCATATTTTATCTGCACAGTGAAACAACACACTTATCAAATGAAAGAGAAGAAGAAAAATTACAAGAGATTTGATCTCCTTTACAGCTTCTAATAGTAAAATACACTGTATGATTAATGAACCTGTCAGCTGTAATGGGAAGAATATGTAACAAGTAACTGTGCATTACTTGTTTGTGATTTTTATCTTTTATAAATTCAACCATGTGCAGTATGATAAGATTAACTCTTTACGCTTTAAGGAAACAATGTATTCTAAAATAATGCAACTTGCTCTACCATTCTTGTCTTTCTGCCAGTTCTGTGAATATGAAAGTTTCAAAAATTGAAATTTTCCTGACTCTCCTGCAATTCTTACCTGATTAGCATCTCCGCATATTTCTAATAAATTTTACTTTACTACTGTATATAATATTCATAGAAATGAAAAAGGAAAAAGGCCTGCTAGGTCACCTGGTCCGTTCCTTACCTCTGCTGGATAATTTCTTTGTCATTTGCTAGTGCTTTGTTCACTACAGAGTTTTCTGTCCCAAGGGGCTCCTACCACTTCTTCAAGGAGATTATGGTGCCTAACTTGCTGGAGCCCCAGAGCCTGACTCTATCCACTACTGCAATACAACTATTAATAATAACCCACAGCCTAACAGCTCTCTCTGGGTCTGATGGGAACTCCAATCAAAGAACTGTGGAGGATGCCATCCCTGCAACCTGCACTGAGAGGGAGGGGAGCGGGAATTCATCCACCTTAATGATATTGTCCCCCTATGTCCCAGATGGATAGAATGGTGCTGGAAAGGGCATCACTGTCATCTCAAGCCCTGAGGAAAAGTCAGAGTAAAGTTAATATACCCTGATGCTGATTTAACTTTTGTGTGGTCCCACATCATGCTGGGAAACCCCTTTACAGGAGTAGGGCCTTAGAGCAGGAACTGAGTGTAGATTTCTTGGTAGCTTGGCTCCTTTGGAACCATGGTTCACTTTTGCCAATGAGCCACAGGAGTAAGGAAAGATCTATGGAGTCTCTCTATGGATAGCCCTGCCTTGGAATCTGAGTGCTGGGTGCGAAACTGTCGGTATCGTGGGGCTAAGGGCAGGAACAATGTATTTTATTTTAATCTACACAATCTATTTTAAAACAATTTATTTTATTTTAAATTTTTTATTAAGGCAAATTTACAAGAAAATGTTAACATACTACATCATACATTGCTTACTCAGCATCACATTAATATTCAAAGAACCTGGCTAAAGATTCTGGCTTGTTGTTTGGGGAGCCTTCCTCTTCTGTGTATGCTAAAAAGCATGACCCAATTTGGAAATACCTATCTTCTTTTGTGTCCATACTTGGTGGGAAAGCTTTTCCATTACCCAGGATAGTCCATATTTTACTATACCACAGTTCCATACGAGGAGAAGTCACATTTTCCAAAAAATATGAGTACAACGTCTTGTTGCTAACAATAAAAACAAGGTTAATTTGTTCTGTTTAAAATGTAGATCCTTTACTGGAGCATTAAGGAAGCAGGCCAGAGGGTCTCTGTGATGATGGCATTGTGTTATAACATGAAACTTTTAAATAATTTCCTCTGAGAACAGTCTAATTCTTGGACATGCTGCCACAAGTGCAAGTATGTTCCCTTTTCCCCACAACCCTTCCAACAGAGTGCCTCCCTAATGACAAAAATATGATGGATCTTAACCGGACTCAAATGTCATCAATACAAGTAATTACAAAAAATCTTTTCCATATAGAGACCTACTCCTCTAGATCAATTCTGATGTCCAGATCCCTTTCCCATCTTTTCATCTGGGATGTTTTCCTATTAACATCTTTTTCAATCAAAATTCTATATATCTTAGAAATTAAATCTTTTTTTCAAGTTTGCTCCTGGGTCAACTCCTCAAATGTGGTTAAAGGTCCAGATAGAGCCACCTTATACCTAGATTTCACAATAAAATGTTTTTCTGCCCCCGGTTCTTCTCCCCACCCCCACCCCCGAGCCGTGTTGTGCAGATATTAAAACAGAGAAGGATGATTTGGGCCACTCGTGATTTTTTTTTTTCTGATATTCAACCAAGATTTTCTCCTTCTTAATTTCATCTCATTACTCCTGCTTGCTTTGGGGAACTTGTATTACTATAAACAATTCTTCATGCATATCACATTTTTCCAGTGCATGCAACCAGGATGAACTAGAAATACGTGAAATTTGCAATTTAAAGGAATTTTTGAGATTTTTTTTTTTTTTTTTTTTGGTGAAATCGCAGTTTTTGTGATTTCACAAAAATGGTTTGATTTCACACATGTTCATGCTAAAGAGTTGTGGGATGTGTGTGTGTGTGTGGGGGGGAGCTGTGTATGTGAAAGTAGACATGAGTTGTATGAAAATGGGCCCATTTTCATTTAGAATTCCAGAAGCTAACATTTCAAATATCTTTTTGAACAAAGGTATGTTTTATATGGAACATACAAAAATTAAGCTTTGGTGTGAAAAACACCAAAATTGCCTAAATTTGAACCTTTTCATGAAAAGAATTTCACCATTTTGCACAGGCTAGTTGTAATGTCCCTTTTACTCATCACTGATCCAAGCATAGATTTTACAATAATATTTACAATAGCTTTTTAAAAATCTTTCTTTCCTTAAAATCAATATTTCCAACTACTAATTATTTGTACTGCTCTTCTCTGAACTCTCTCAGATTTGTCAATATCTTTCTGGAAACAAGATGCTTATAGTGAATGTAATATTCCAGGGGAGGTTGGACCACCTCTGAAGAGATAGAGTGAGACTGTAAACTACCTGAACAATAACATGATGTCTCTGGGTATGAAGCTTATCCTTTTTAGATGCCATATCACAATGCACACTCATGCCTACTTGATCGTCTACTATTATATCTACAGATCTCTGCATTCATATAAAATGTTACATATTGTTTTTTAAAATCTGTTCTCTGCTGGTTTTATTTCCATATACTCATGTAACTTCTGGTTATCACAGCTTTTCTCAGCCACCAGGGTGAGTAAGGCTCCTTGTTATTTTGTTCTCAGCTTGTGATTGCAGATGCCTGGGGAGACTGGGGCTGCTCACCTGATATGCTTCTCTGTGGGCAAGCAGGTCTCCTCCAATTCCCCAACTACTCACTGGCCAGAGTAGCTGGCTGGGCACACAGAAGAAACTACTCCATGAAGAGGGGTAAAGTATCTTACTTCTTCTAAAACAAAGAGGAGCAGGGGAGGAATTGTAACTCCCTTTCTCTGCTCTGCCCTGGGGAATGTGCACCAATGCACCACTCCTTACTTGGAACAGATTGGGAAATTACAATATAGCCCATAGTAATTTTCATCAAGCAATTTGCTGGTGATAAACCATACCATGCAGTCATGTAGCTTAAGGTGATGTACTTTACACAATACCTAGTATGATTTGTAGTAAGGGCATGATATACAGGAGTACTGATTAGAAACTTGTCTTTTTTTGGCCCCACAACCTGATTTGGGTCAAGGTTACAAACAGTTGTATTCCTACCAGATGACAGGTGTCAGTGTCCCCTGACTTCATTAGCTACTCTTATAGTTGACAATATTTTTTAGCCAGACATGCTGATATTGTTTGCCTTCACAGTATTGTTAAACCTGACATGAGTTTAGTGGCATGATCTGTCTGCTGTAAACATCCCAAAGCCATACCATCCTTCCTCCATGTAATTGTCTAGTGAAGGAACTGTCTTTAAGTGCTGATACAGCACAAAGACAGGAGAAATCAGACATTTACCAAGTTGTCTAAATTAGTAAGTAGCATGAGTTTATTTTTAGTGTCTTTAGAATTGGCATAAAATGCCTTCCCTGGGTTGTATTCCTGCTCCTAGTATATGAGCAGTCAGTTAATATGTTAAAATCAGGGCCGGCGCTTCCACTAAGCGACCCTAGGCGGTCGCCTATGGTGGCAGGATTTGGGGGGCGGCATTTTGCCGTCCTCGGCGGAAATTGGGCGGCGGGGGTCCTTCCATTCCGGGTCTTCGGTGGAAATTCAGCGGCGGGTCCCGGAGCGAGTGAAGGACCCGCCGCCGAAGTGCCCCAAAGACATGGAGCGGAAGGACCCCCCCACCTACGGCAGCAAAAACCCTGGCGCCGCTCCTGGTTAAGATATTATACATGCCAAAAGAAAACTCCTTGAACTGCACCCACTGACATTAATGATAGACTGTGGAAAGCTTATTAATAATCGGAATTCAAGTTTTGCTATCAGCTGTCAAATAAAGGACTGCGCTACTGAATTCATAATATAACACCCAAGCAAAGGAATTCTCTGCATTTAACAGATTTATTGGTATAACTATACTAACTTTCATTGTGTCAAACAGTACAAAGTGATCTTTTCTCATTTTATCCATTATTTGCCATTCTGTCTATTACATTACACCATTCCCTGAAAAAGTATAATAAATAACAACTAAATAACATTCTTTTATATACAGATATATATACTGTATACGATTGATAGTTATGACATCCAGGAACAAATTTTCAAAGATACTTCAACCTGCATAAGTATTTTTCAAGCACTAACAAACACCTATATGCGCAACTGATGTTTCCATAGATACTGCGATAGACTTTGCACAATTAGCCCTAAGTTGTGCTAAATGGAGACTACTTTTTGAACACATGGTCCTAAATAACTGTGGCAATGATTCTGACTCACACAGTAAACATTCAAATGCTGGACACAGAATGTTTGCAACTGATTTGATTCTATATGTGCTCCACCCACTCCGCCCATCATATATAGCTTATCACCATTATTGAGCTTTTTCTGGGCACGTCCACAGTTTCTCCAAGTGGCCAGTACTTGGAATTATGTTAAAAGATCTAGCATCAAATACACATTCCAATGTTGGTTATTGCTATATTTCTGTAGGACTGAAGGAAGCTTACTCAAGAAATAGCAAATCATTTGGTAAATGCCAGAAAGCACACTGAAAATATTTTAAGGCTTTCAGATTCTTTTGGATAATTCTTCTGAAATGCTGAATCAGGTAGATGTTTTCTTCATATGTAATATAGTCTTTTTAATAAGAGGTATTAGGACTTATCCTTGGATACTGCCTCCCCTGCTATGTATAGGGCCCAAAGTGGAGAAGGTGACTGCAGGCCACCTTGGGGTGCTCCTCCAATCGTTACCTATAACTTACCTGGTGTAACAGTTCCTCAACGAGCCATTACACTAGTCAGACTCCCAAAACAAGTCCCTGGCTTGCTTCTTACATGAAGCAACGTAGAGCTGGCTATGCCAGCTTCATTTCACTTGAGGATTTGCCCAGGTTGGGGAAGTCTCCAGCTGCGCTGTTAGGGCAGATTTATGGCCCCTGTGCCACTGGAGTAGTGCAGAGGAGCTGAAACAGGGGACCAGACTCTGGATCATAATTTGCTACACTATTATGTCCAAATTATTGTATAAGCCCCCTGAAAAGAAGTGCACATCATGGAAGCTTTAATAGACCCTAAGCTAAAGTGGCAATGATGGGCAGCACTATAATTTTGTAAAATTTCTCAGCACTAAGTTATTTTCAGTTCAGTTCAGGCCACTTGCAATAGAAGAAAGAAAAACTGTAGGAAATTTTAATGTTTGCTATTTTTGAACAAAATAACATTGCAGAAGGATAACCATAATTTAAAAGTTTGCCACTGCATTCTTCAAATACTGCACCACAGACATTGTTAGTACTGTGGATGTTGGCAACTTTTACGTCCAATTACTCATGTTACTTCATAAAAGTGCTCTGTAAGAGCACTCTAGTGATTCTGACAGTGTTTCTGTGTCCCTTGGCTGTTTAAAGAGTGTCTCATCGTGTAATCTCATGGTGTTGTTTTTGGAGCAAAGCTGTAACACTGCAAAGAAACACTAAAAACGCTCATGTACTTAACATGGCTCTGATGAGCCCGTTTAACTTTCAACACATCTCTCTGAAAAAGATATTTAGGCCCCAAACTTGGATACTTGTCCACAGCTGCTACACATTAATTTATCCCCCTGATGATGGTCAGAGCTGCAAATTAAAACATCGGAGGAACAGTTATTGAATTATTTTGTTGGGCTGTTGTTAACCCATTTTTGTCCCTTTTTATTTACTTTGCACAAATATATCTGCACAAATTTTGGAGGAGGTGCTAGCTTTTTCATACAGCTTTTATCACATTACCATTAAATAACAGTTAGCTTATATTAAAATGGTCACCATCATTTGAAAAAACTTAATATTATACTGGGAAAATATAATAAGTGCTAGTTTTATCGTCTTTCAGAAAAAAAGAAATGAAAAGAAAAAAACCTTTTATTTGGCTGAATGGGTAAGATGTGTAAATGTGTTATATTGTATATAATGGAGCTATGATAGTCACTCCATAATTAAGATTTAATCTTGCTTCTGTTACAAACATGATTTTACCCACCCTCACTCCTAATTTTGCCCAATCTAAATGAACCCACAGGAAATGTAATAGGTGTGTTCTTCTACCAAGCTTTTGTTCTCTCCTATACCAGAATTGTTCTAGAAAGCATGAGCTAAATCAGACTAGATGTCTGAGAAATATGACTATTTAAAAGTTATTTTTCATTTCCTTTACATGTTCCTAAGTATTTGAATTTATGGCAGCAGGGGCTGGGGAGAGAATTTTCATTGGGGGATGGGTGGTTGGTTGGTTAGTTTGATTTTGGTTTGTTTGTGGCTCATTGTAACTCCAAACTGCTTGGCCTAGAAAGTCAAAATTTAATTTTACCTGTTGGTCTTGATGAGTATCGGTACCTTTGGGAAATTGTAAGGTATTGTCCCAGACAAGGGGGAAGAAGGACAAGATGCAAGGAATGTGGTTTAATTAGGCCACAGCTTTATCAGCTTAACTCATCTGGGAACTTTCTAGCAATAACTTACAGGGCAGGTCATCCTTCCTTGCTTAATCATTTCTGTCTGGGGAGAGCTGCCGTCATCCCCCTTCTCTACACCCAGTCCCAGACCACTGCTTGGACCCCACTACTATCCCTTCATATGAGGGAGATACAAGGTGCCTGAGAAAGGGGGTTGCCTCCTCATTTTAACAGACATTAGGACCCCCAACCCACTTCCCCAGCTTCTTGAGGGGATGCCTTCCCCTCAGTCCATTTCCAATTCCAGTTTATCAGGGAACCGGACACATATGAAACACATACCTGCACTGGGCCCTACCACAAGGAAGCCCTACCTCCTTCCAGCCCCAGCCAAATTCCCACATAGTTAACAATATCCATTAGCCAAAAATATAACCACACCCTAGTTGGAGAGGTGTACCCTATCATCCCTGAATAACTCAGGTGCTAACTGTGATATTTGTTCCTGTACAGATGGAATCACCCTCTGATTCCCACATTTCCTGCCTTGCCAACCTGTGGAGGCCTGACAGTTCCCCACCATACGCTCTGCTGCACCATCAGACCAGTTTACAGTTACAGATTCTGGATCTGCCCTGAATCTTACTTTTCCCTGATGGTTAAGTCAGCCCCCCTACAAAATCCAAAATCATTTTCACCCAGGTGCATAATAATAATTTAAGATGTCTGCTTCCTGGCTGCCACAGAGTGTAAGAAGGGCATCAGCTGATCCCAGAGCATGCCTCTTTTGCCGAGGCACAGCTGTGAGCCCCAGAGAAACTGGCTGTCCACCAGTAGACCCAGTAAACAATAGTGTGCCCATAGAGCCAGACACCAGTTCTCATAGCCTATTTCCATGTTCCTGAATATTGGATAGACAGCAAAATTAGCACATTCACACTATTGGATTCTGATTCTCAATTGGGGGCCTCATATACACATACGAGTTTGAATGCCTATGACCAATTGCCTGTAACCCAGGAGCCTTATTCATTTTCACGATGGGCAGTCACTACCTTTCCCACTCAAGTAACTTAACCACCATTCAATTTACTCATGTCATGGCCTTGTCTGACAGTTACCTTGTGGTTCCTCTGGATCCAACTCCACCCCTAATTTCTTTGTCCTGCCCCTTACTGAATCCCATAATTGTTTTCCCCAGTTGTACACCGATCCATTGATGTGGCCCTCCCTGGCCAATAAACAGAAGAGGGGCCACATGACTAGGTGCCAATGCATGCCAACTCAGACCTGCCTCACCTCTGAGCCCACTGAAGGAAGGGATAAACAGGAAGAGTTTATTATATTAATACCACTGAATTATCTTCCCAACAGGGGCCTCCATACCCTTGTTTGCATTCAGATGCTACCACTGACAGGCATAACTCATTTAGCTCACATACCAAGCTGTGCTGTGGATGTATCCATTCCAGTCCTGAACAAATGAGCTCCCACTTCACCTATGCAACCTCAACAATACACACTCTTTGACATCATCATGAACTGAGATTTCCTTTCCTCAGGTAACGCCCTTCCCTGTGAGAAAAGAGCGGCCTGACACCAGCAGCCTCACCACTAGGCAAGTCTGTAATGCTTTGAGTGAGCAAACCCCAGTCTTCCCTCACTCTTGTAGTATTCTGACTCACTTCACCGTCCCTTAATTGTTTTTTTGACATTCAGAGTCAGGGTGTCAGATCTCATCTCCTCATTGTAAATCCCTAAATTCCAAAGCCCAATCTGAATCCTTCCTTGCTGAATGTGTATCAGCCTGGATAGAGGACACCCCTCCAACAGCCATGACACCACAGATTGTAGTGTCAAATTCCGAGAGGGCCCCTGCCCTCTAGTGGAGTTGAGTAAATTCCTCCACATACCCCCCATACACCTGAATGTTCAAGGTGCTAGACAAAACTGGTCAAGAACCAATGTTCCAGAAGTTTAGCTTGCCTGAATGGCCTCCTTGCTGGCTCCCAGCACCAACTGTCAAATCCCACCTACCTCATACCCTGAGTGACTGGAAAAACTGGCAGTTGCCAACATGGACCACTGCTTGGTTTTTACTTCAGATTCATCCCTCTTGCTCCTGACTTCATGCCTGCAGGCAGTCACTGGCGGAATAGGTCTTATATACCTCCCACTAGTGTGCAGGGACCAACAGCATATTTGCACCCCTCCAGCCCACCCATAAGCTCAGGCAAGGCCTTTTCCCCACTCCCGGCCACCTCCCCACTCCCAGCCCCCAAGAGAGTGAACCCTTAAAAGAACCACTACTCTTTTTCTCACCAGAAAATGACAAGGCGATGCATTTTGGTAAATGAAGAATCTGCATGTTGGCATTTTTAGAACTCAGGAAATCTGAATTAGACTGATTCAACTTCCTGAACTTCATATCAACACCCTAGATGCATTAGGGAAATTGTTTGGTGTAGTGACTATAAAATAAACTTGCTAATGCCAGTATTCATTTTCCCTCTTTGTACTTTTGTGACAGTTGCCTGTTGAATGCTTTCATCCAAATGCCACTACGGTTCAGTGGTGCTGTCCGTACAGAATTTTAAAGTGATTTGGGATGAAAGGTAGTACAGAAGTATAACATACAATTACAATATTCTTTGCTTAATTGGGAGACATTTAATTTGGACAACCTCTTTATTGGGACATCTCTGAAAACTCTGATTTAGTCTAGCTGAATGGTGAAGCTTGCTACTTAATTAAAACACTATTAGTATAATTTCCTCTCTGATGGAGATTCATTTTGCTGGTGCTCTGTATTTAAGGGATGTTAAATAGGTATGAAATTCTAACAACTGGTCTTCTAATGCGGAAGTTGTCAAACAAACATATATATTTATGCTGGTATATATGCCTGGGTACTTCCACCAAGCAAAAGTTCCTGAAAGCACAAGAAAATGAGTCCTCCCCCCACCAACCCATATTATTACATTCTGTCTCATATGCTACTGCTTGTACATGACAGCAATTCACAGGACCTCAATCTACTGAATACAGATTAGCAAAGGGAGCTATAATAACCAAAAAAGGACAGGTCCCAGTCAGATTTGTCATCAACTACATGCTTAACCCCCCACTTCACAGTTCTCAAGGGGGGTAACAAGAGTAGCATAATTAACAGTACTCCTCAAGTGGGAGAAATTATGCTCCACAATAAAAGATAAGTGGAACACATACTCCCTTACTTTTGCTTCTTGTCTTTCTACCCAGTCAGACTCCTCCACTCCCTTCCACTTTTACAGCCTTCCCACTGCCTTGTCTGTACCAACCTCCTCTCTCCCATCCAACAGGCTTAGTTTAAAGCAAGTGCACATGGTGTCACTCAAGGTTGTGTGGCTTGGTGAGAAGGGCTGGGGCAGAGATTACTTTGATTTTGAACACACTGAAAGTAACAATCCTAGGATCAGCCAATCTAGGCACCAAGCATCAGACAAATCAGTGTCCTTACTGGGTCTGCCAACACAAGTTGCATTGGAATCAATGTAACCAAAAGGTGGTCTCTCCATAAACAGTGTTGGGAAACCGATTGACTGCCCATGCTCTACATGCTCTACAGAAGCAGGAAATAGAGGGCATCATTTGTCAGTGCTATTATTCTTACACATTTCAACAGCATTAAATTCACTTCTAATAATAGCTAATTTTTTTAAAAATCCAACTGCCATATGTACTGAACATATGATTCCTTCACTCTTGTGATGAAACTGTTAGCTAGTGAAATAGAGACAGTGACTGAATTATAATGTTTTTAAAGCTTCAATATGTAATAAGCCACCTTCTCTATTTTTAGAATGGTAGGATTTCCTCAAGGTTTTATTCACACTAACTGCATTAGTGAAACATGGGGAACACAATAAGATTGCTACCCTTCATAAAGTTGATGTTGTCTTTTTTAAAGAAGGCTTGATTATATTCTGAATAGGTCAGTCTGCGTGCCTGACATTTCTCCTCAGTTTCCTGTGACCTTTCAGTGAGTGACTCTTTTTTGCACTGAAGAAAATGGAACTGTCCTTTTTCAGTCAGAGAATATAAGAGGCACATTTTGAATATATCAGATTTAATGCATTGCATTACAACTAGAGCAGTAACCAACTACTGTGGAAGAAACCATTTCTTTCTTAACAACATGTCTCCAATTCAGATTTAACTTTACTTTGTCTTCTGCTTGTTCCTACACATTTCTAAAGATTTTAATAAATGTGCAGTCACATTTATTCATGGAGAGCAACAAATTAATAAAGGCTGTGTTGAACAGATCTGTCTGACAATGTATGCTTAAACAGATGTCTTCTTTTGAATGACACTGCGAAGAATTATTAACATGGACCTTCCTTGGTTATGAAAGATACAATTAGAAGCTGTAATCCGATTTCTAATATTTCAGAAATGTTACTCTTTATTAGATTTCAGCTGTAAAGAATACCATGAGATGGATCATCGGTATAATAAGCAACAAGAGTCTGGATTCCACCCAGTCTGTGATATTTTAAAACTACAGCCTACCCGTGCCAGCCTACAGATTTCCTTTTGGAACATTTATAGGAATACAAAGCTCAATAGGCAGCAGTGATGCTGTATTAAGGACTTGTGGTCAGTTTCTCTACAGAATAAATGTGCTATAAAGTGGTATGCAGGATTTTTATTAAGGAAGGCCTGAAGTTTGGCTTATATAAGGGAACTGATTTTGCTCAGTATAGTATAGAGCTGTATTACTATTCTCTATCTTCTCCTGAGTTACAAAGGGGGTGCAAACACTTTTTTTTTTTTATTTAGAGAGTAACTGTCAGTGGGAATTAGTGCACTAGCCTTTGACCTCTGAAAATATGGTGTATAACCTATTCAGTACATTTGATAGCTCTAACTGCCTCTCTAGTGAATAGTTTTCCATATGACAAAAACTGCCCTCCTCCCCTACATTTGGCACATTGAGCAGTTCCAGTTGTCATGAAGCCAAGAACTGAAATAGTAGGATGTTGCAGATCAGACCTAAGGACACATGGCAGAGCTCATACAATGTCTGCACACACCTAGCAGTTCTAACTACAGCCTCTGTCTCCATTTTAAAGAGATCTAAACTCACCCAAACAATTTAAGGGAAGAGAGCGGTGAAGCAATTTGCCAAAAGTCATTCTGGAGCCCTGTAGTGGAGCTAGGAATAGAACTTAGGTCCTCTAAGTCCCACACCACTGCCGTATCTACTGGACCAAGCTGCCTCCCCCAGATGCCTATGGAGCAAGTGTGTGGGAGAATGCATTTTGCCCCTTGCTGGAACAACAACTCTGCTGCCATATTACCCCAAGAATTCCTACTACTGTCTTGCCCTGAAAAATAGACTAGAGAACTCCTATGCTGCTCTTAACACTCTGCAGCTTCCCTTTCCTCCCACCTTCATAACACTGGAGACTAGAATTTTTCACCAAAATGTTATTGGTTTTTAATAGTTAATGTATACAACAATAACATTATACATGTTTAGCAAAACTAATCTGCCACAGTGTACAGATGCAGCAACTGACAGAATCACTTCTCTTCTCACAGTTATCTAGTCTGATAATTATCCATGAAAATGTGAATTAGACATGTGTTCTGTTTGAAATCCTTTTTTGAATTGCAAGGTTTTCTCGGTTGCTCAATAGGAAGTAAATTAGAAGATGTCAGTGAAATGTGAAAATATCATCTAGGATTGTTTTCTTTCCCTCATGAAGTAATGTAAACACCGCCTTCTCAATTGCAGTCTACTTTACTGCTGCAGGATGATGAAAAAGAAACATGGAATGGGAAGCAGCGAGAACATAGTTTAGCTTCAGCATTTGTCTCAAAAGATATTGTCAGTGTTTAAAAAGCCATTGTCTCTGTGTGTTGGACTTGCAAAGTCATTTTCCTTGTACTTAGGACAT
>NW_020664409.1:51073201-51093259 GCF_002925995.2 Terrapene triunguis | reverse complement strand
AGAATGCCATGACTAGTCCACCAGCCCTGCTCTACTGTCTGGTGCAGAAGGGAGGGCAGAGCCTGCTTCATCCTTGTTCCTTTTCAGCAGGAGAGAGTAGTTCCTGTGCTCTCTGGGAGTGTAGGGGCTGCTGCTGTGGTGTCAGTACAGTTGCATAAGAGCGTGGTGGTGAAGCTTCTTGCTCCTCTCCACCCCTAAGCAGGCATACAAGGGATACTCACAATTTGGACCTAAGATGACAAGGAATGTATGGAGAGGTTTGCCACTTCTAACAAGGACTGAGGAGTGTGCTGTCAGAATCTTGGCTGAGGCATCTAGAAGGAGAATATAAATAATAGGGAGGTGTTGAGTTGTGGTTTGAAGATAGTAAGGGTGCTTTCTTTAAAGACAGGCAACTTCACATATCTATATAGCTCCAAAATGGAAAATACTAGGACTCAATAAATAAACCAAAAGATCCAACAAATCTTTGCATTTATACAGTAACATTGACCTGGAATTTTGCAATTTTTCTAAATGAGCAAACCATATACATAATATCCCTTGTCTCCATTTTGCATTTAGTACACAGCTCAGAGAAGGAATTATACATGAGATTTATTTGTACTGGAGTGAGATTATTTCTGCTGAGAGATAAGAATATCATCCTCATGTTTAATTCCTTAAAGATACAAATTTTAACCTTTTTCAGTTTTCAGCCTTGAATCTGTTTTGCAAAAGACTGCTAGAAAAACAAATATTTTGCAATTATGGATTTATGACAAAGCTGAAGCAAGCAGATCTAAAAAACACCCTAGCAATAAATAGACACTGACCTGGGACAAGACTAGAAAGGTTTCAGTAGGCCACTAAGATAGAAACAAGATATAAAATTCTGTTTCAAAGTTTTAATACCTGCTGAAAATACTTTAAGATGGGTTGAACTGTTGTCATCCAAAGAATAGAATGAATGACCTAAGGCACAGCTGGTGGAAATAACCAATAAGATTTCTTGAGAGTGATTTTAATTATATTATGATGATCTCAAGAGATAAGACCCAATCTGAAATGTATCTTGTCCTGATGGAAATTGATTATTCTGTACAAAGTGTAGCTAGGAGAGCCTCCAAACTGAGCCAAAATCTCCAACAGACAGTCTGGCTTGTAGTCACAGCAGATTGGCAGTGCCCTATCCTACTTGCAGTGCAAAGCTGGTCTAATCAGGTGTGAAGCATTTGATGTATGGAAAAATTAACTAGCATCAAGAGAGAGAAGCTGGCACAGTATGAAGAAACCTGGCAGCAGAAACAAGATAAATATACAGGAAATTTTGGCAAAATTTGAAGGAATTTTATTCTAGTTCTTTTGAAAATGTGCTGGAGGGGGAGGGAAGAGATTCTTTTTACTTTCTATTCTACTAGTCTTTTTATTTAAGTCTAGATATCACTCTAAATCCAAAAGAGGACCATTTTAAATATTTTATTAACTTTTTAAATAAAACAATAAATAAACATGGGAACCTTATGCAATGACTCAAATCTACAGGAAACCTTGGAAATATCTAGCCTTTCCCCCCCAAAACCACCATTTTTTTAAAGCAACCTCCTAAAACTGAATTTACAAGCATCTTTTTGAGTAACTCAAATAAGATAAAAGAGCTAAAATATCTGAGAAAAGTATGAATTCTTAAGTAATGCTACACTGAATTGCAATTGAATTGTTAATACAGTAAATATTTGAATTTAATAAAAAATAATGTTACCCCTTTTGATCTGAGTGGTTAGCCAGTATTCAGTATCATGCAGGTTGTTTCCATTAGGAAGAGAAATTGATGATGGAATCAGGTATTTCTTTGATACAACCTGTTTATTTACAAAAAGTGTACATAAAATCCTGTATCCCGCAATACAGTAGAAATCAAACAGGAGCCAGTTTCTTTGCTCACAGTTCCAAGCCTCTTTGCAGCCAGCATTCTGCCCCAAAGCTCAATCTCTCTCTCTCTCTCTCTCTATCGTTCTTAGATTTTCTCAGTGTTCTCTGGCTGGCTGCAGGTTTCTGCTGCCCTCTCTGTGGTGTTTCTGTCACTTCTCCTCCCCTCCCCACAGGTTATCCAACACTACCCAGCACCCAGTGACACCCTATCACCTACATAGTGCAGATTCCTGCATATGGTCTAAGGTTTTGGCAGAGAATCCTGTTGTTTATCTACTCCATAAAAGAGCTTAATTGCTTTTTACATGATACAGGTATGTCTTCACTACACAATTTAACCAAGTCTGGGCTCCTGGGCATGGGCACCCAGGCTGGCCAAGCCCATAGGCCAGTGTCCATCCTGTAGAGCTGCACATAATTCATACCCAGGTAGCCATTGTCTACACTGGCACTGCAGTGGCCTGGGTTAAGTACCAGAATTTCTGGGGAGTATCCCAGGGTTCTTAACACCTTTCTCATTTGAGCCACTCTAAAAATTGTTTCATGGTGTATTGTGGGAGCACTTGTTTGTCCTTCCTGACCCCCTGTATGGAAGTGGTTTTAGTCTGCCAACACAGTTAGCTGAGGCTCTTCCAGCTCTGCCTCTCCTCACTTCTGTCCATTCTGACTGGTGCCAAGGCATAAACTGTGCCTGCTTTTGGCTGCATTGTTTATGTAGCAGAACGCAAACAGAGGTTATGAAACATGGTGAAGGACATTTCAGCAGTGGTATGTGACCCTTAGAAGGTGGTGGCAGATCTTGGCAAGGAGATCATACCAGCTGGATGTTAACATGGCAAAGTGGAGACAGCTGATGCTTGCTGCAATCCCTGCAGATTCCTCATATGCAGATTGGCACGTCTGGTGCAGGAAAACTAGCAAGGTGTCGCAGGCTCATGTGAGGACTAGCAATAGATCCAGAACTTCCACATGAGGGAGGCCACCTTGGGGATTTCTGATTCTCTCTCAACACTTCACAGCTGTCTGTCTGAACCCCCTGCCAGCCTCTCAGAGATGCGGTTGTACAGATGCTGGTTTCAGGTGCATCTGTTATACTCCAGTCCAGAGATGCTTTTAAAACTAAGGTTTTATTAAACTTAATATAAAACATCCAAACAAATGTAGCCACATAAGCCTCACACTAGCACAGTCTCACCAGAACACAACAAAATCAACACTCCTGGGACCACACCATGCATCACAACTTTTTCCCCATGCTTTTTCCTGGTCAGCAAGTCTCCAATCCTTACAGGGACAGAATACATTCCCTCATGAGTGCTACACTCCCCCCTCATAAACGTAATGTCATCTTGACATTTCTGATAACAAAATATACAACATTCAGTCCATCAGTATGACTTATTAGCATGTCCATGTGATACAGATGATGTATGGCAAATGTAATTCCTTTGTCATCAAATAATTACAATCCATACTTGATGGGGACCGTGTCCTGAAAAAAATCTTTCCCAACATCCCTCTTCTGGCCTTCAAACAATCCCCAACCTTGCCAACCTCATAAGAAGCAAGCTCCCCCAAAGATGGGGACACACCAACTCAAAGCAGCACCAGACGTTGCCAAAACAGCAGATGCAAAACCTGCAAATATACTTTCACCGCTGGGATGATCAATACTTCCCACAACACACCCTTCAAGATCCATAGGTTCTACACATGGCTATCACAACTACATATGTAATACCTCATCCAGTGCATCAATGCACCAACTATACCTGTGGGTGAAACCAGACAATCACTATATTCTTCAATGAACTCACACAGAAAAATGATAAAAGACAAAAACACCCCACGAGCGAACACTTTTCACAAAGCAATCACACTATATCTGACTTCTCAGTCCTCATCCTCAAAGGAAATCTGTGCAATGTCCTCAAAAGACAAGCCTGGGAACTTGGATTCATAGCTCTGCTGGACCCTGAAAATCCATGGATTTAACAGAGACACTAGTTTTATGGCCCATTATAACAACTTGAAACACACCCTGCTGTCTAGTAATCCTCCATTGTCCTATGACTGCAGAGGTGTTAATTGCCCACTTCACTTTAAGTGGTCTCTTACAACATCTTAGGGTTAACAATATGTCTCACCTTTTATTTAGCTTGAACCCTCTGGTTTCTTTTGCCAGACCTGAAGAAGGGCTCTGTGAAGCTCAAAAGTTTGTCCCTTACATCAACAGAAGTTGGTCCAATGAAACATATACCTCCTCCACATTGTCTCTCTCTCAAAACAGCAAATTGTTATTTAGGTATGGCATGTGACAAACAGGAGGCTAACCTCATGGCACATTCACCAGTACTACAGTTGGATTTAAACACTGATAACCAGGTGTTCCTACCTGTTCATATGTCAATATCTGTGGGCTTCTTCTCTCTCTAGTCAGACAACCTTGAGTGTCCGTGGGTTGTTCTGGTGATCTGTCATCTTGTGAGCTCCTGGTTTCAGGTCCATGGTCTCATTTTGGTCTTTCAACAGCTGGTGTGAGTGTCACATCAGTATGATCAGCAACTTTCAAGTTTACAGAATCAACAACATCCTCATTTCCCATTTGTGGATGAAATGTTTCTGCCTTTGGATTCAGAGCCTCTGTGCCATGGGCAGTATCTGGTAACATCACGTAATGTAGTTCATCTTCACTCTCATTATCAGAATCACTAGAGACTGAATCTCTGCATTCATTTTGATTTCCTATTGTGCTAGTTTGCCTTGTTCTCTGTGTCTTTTGCTGTGGTGACTTGGAGGGCTTTCATATATTCAAGGGTAAATTAAGAAGTCACAAGAAAGTAGAAGATTGCAGTGAAAAACTCTAATATCATAGAATCATAGAATATCAGGGTTGGAAGGGACCTCAAGAGGTCATCTAGTCCAACCCCCTGCTCAAAGCAGGACCAATTCCCAACTAAATCATCCCAGCCAGGGCTTTGTCAAGCCGGGCCTTAAAAACATCCAAGGAAGGAGACTCCACCACCTCCCTAGGTAATGCATTCCAGTGCTTCACCACCCTCCTAGTGAAATAGTGTTTCCTAATATCCAACCTGGACCTCCCCCACTGCAACTTGAGACCATTGCTCCTTGTTCTGTCATCTGCCACCACTGAGAACAGCCGAGCTCCATCCTCTTTGGAACCCCCCTTCAGGTAGTTGAAGGCTGCTATCAAATCCCCCCTCATTCTTCTCTTCTGGAGACTAAACAATCCCAGTTCCCTCAGCCTCTCCTCATAAGTCATGTGCTCCATACCCCTAATCATTTTTGTTGCCCTCCGCTGGACTCTTTCCAATTTTTCCACATCCTTCTTGTAGTGTGGGGCCCAAAACTGGACACAGTATTCCAGATGAGGCCTCACCAATGTCGAATAAAGGGGAACGATCACGTCCCTCGATCTGCTGGCAATGCCCCTACTTATACAGCCCAAAATGCCGTTAGCCTTCTTGGCAACAAGAGCACACTGTTGACTCATATCCAGCTTCTCGTCCACTGTGACCCCTAGGTCCTTTTCTGCAGAACTGCTACCTAGCCATTCGGTCCCTAGTCTGTAGCAGTGCATGGGATTCTTCCGTCCTAAGTGCAGGACTCTGCACTTATCCTTGTTGAACCTCGTCAGGTTTTTTTTGGCCCAATCCTCTAATTTGTCTAGGTCCCTCTGTATCCGATCCCTACCCTCTAGTGTAGCTACCACGCCTCCTAGTTTAGTGTCATCTGCAAACTTGCTGAGAGTGCAGTCCACACCATCCTCCAGATCATTAATAAAGATATTAAACAAAACCGGCCCCAGGACCGACCCTTGGGGCACTCCGCTTGAAACCGGCTGCCAACTAGACATGGAGCCATTGATCACTACCCGTTGAGCCCGACGATCTAGCCAGCTTTCTATCCACCTTACAGTCCATTCATCCAGCCCATACTTCTTTAACTTGGCGGCAAGAATACTGTGGGAGACCGTATCAAAAGCTTTGCTAAAGTCAAGGAATAACACATCCACTGCTTTCCCCTCATCCACAGAGCCAGTTATCTCATCATAGAAGGCAATTAGGTTAGTCAGGCACGACTTCCCCTTGGTGAATCCATGCTGACTGTTCCTGATCACTTTCCTCTCCTCTAAGTGTTTCATAATTGATTCCTTGAGGACCTGTTCCATGATTTTTCCAGGGACTGAGGTGAGGCTGACTGGCCTGTAGTTCCCCGGATCCTCCTTCTTCCCTTTTTTAAAGATGGGCACTACATTAGCCTTTTTCCAGTCATCTGGGACCTCCCCCGATCGCCATGAGTTTTCAAAAATAATGGCTAATGGCTCTGCAATCTCATCCGCCAACTCCTTTAGCACCCTCGGATGCAGCGCATCCGGCCCCATGGACTTGTGCACGTCCAGTTTTTCTAAATAGTCCCGAACCACTTCTTTCTCCACATAGGGCTGGTCACCTTCTCCCCATATTGTGCTGCCCAGTGCAGCAGTCTGGGAGCTGACCTTGTTCGTGAAGACAGAGGCAAAAAAAGCATTGAGTACATTAGCTTTTTCCACATCCTCGGTCACTAGGTTGCCTCCCTCATTCAGTAAGGGGCCCACACTTTCCTTGACTTTCTTCTTGTTGCTAACATACCTGAAGAAACCCTTCTTGTTACTCTTAACATCTCTTGCTAGCTGCAACTCCAAGTGTGATTTGGCCTTCCTGATTTCACTCCTGCATGCCTGAGCAATAGTTTTATACTCCCTGGTCATTTATCCAATCTTCCACTTCTTGTAAGCTTCTTTTTTCGTTTAAGATCAGCAAGGATTTCACTGTTTAGCCAAGCTGGTCGCCTGCCATATTTACTATTCTTTCTACACATCGGGATGGTTTGTTCCTGCAACCGCAATAAGGATTCTTTAAAATACAGCCAGCTCTCCTGGACCCCTTTGCCCTTCATGTTATTCTCCCAGGGGATCCTGCCCATCTGTTCCCTGAGGGAGTCAAAGTCTGCTTTTCTGAAGTCCAGGGTCCGTATTCTGCTGCTCTCCTTTCTTCCTTGTGTCAGGATCCTGAACTCGACCATCTCATGGTCACTGCCTCCCAGGTTCCCATCCACTTTTGCTTCCCCTACTAATTCTTCCCTGTTTGTGAGCAGCAGGTCAAGAAAAGCTCTGCCCCTAGTTGGTTCCTCCAGCACTTGCACCAGGAAATTGTCCCCTACACTTCCTGGATTGTCTGTGCACCGCTGTATTGCTCTCCCAGCAGATATCAGGGTGATTAAAGTCTCCCATGAGAACCAGGGCCTGCGATCTAGCAACTTCTGCTAGTTGCCAGAAGAAAGCCTCATCCACCTCATCCCCCTGGTCTGGTGGTCTATAGCAGACTCCAACCACGACATCACCCTTGTTGCTCACACTTCTCAACTTTATCCAGAGATTCTCAGGTTTTTCTGCAGTTTCATACCGGAGCTCTGAGCAGTCATACTCCTCTCTCACATACAACGCAACTCCCCCACCTTTTCTGCCCTGCCTGTCCTTCCTGAACAGTTTATATCCATCCATGACAGTACTCCAGTCATGTGAGTTATCCCACCAAGTCTCTGTTATTCCAATCGCATCATAGTTCCCTGACTGTGCCAGGACTTCCAGTTCTCCCTGCTTGTTTCCCAGGCTTCTTGCATTTGTGTATAGGCACTTAAGATAACTCATTGATCGTCCCTCTTTCTCAGCATGAGACAGGAGTCCTCCCCTCTTGCGCTCTCCTGCTTGTGCTTCCTCCCAGGATCCCATTTCCCCACTTACCTCAGGGCTTTGGTCTCCTTCCCCCGGTGAACCTAGTTTAAAGCCCTCCTCACTAGGTTAGCCAGCCTGCTGGCGAAGATGCTCTTCCCTCTCTTCGTTAGGTGGAGCCCGTCTCTGCCTAGCACTCCTCCTTCTTGGAACACCATCCCATGGTCGAAGAATCCAAAGCCTTCTCTCCGACACCACCTGCGTAGCCATTCATTGACTTCCACGATTCGATGGTCTCTACCCAGGCCTTTTCCTTGCACAGGGAGGATGGACGAGAACACCACTTGCGCCTCAAACTCCTTTATCCTTCTTCCCAGAGCCACGTAGTCTGCAGTGATCTGCTCAAGGTCATTCTTGGCAGTATCATTGGTGCCCACGTGGAGAAGCAGGAAGGGGTAGCAATCCGAGGGCTTGATGAGTCTCGGCAGTCTCTCCGTCACATCGTGTATCCTAGCTCCTGGCAAGCAGCAGACCTCTCGGTTTTCCCGGTCGGGGCGGCAGATAGATGACTCAGTCCCCCTGAGGAGGGAGTCCCCGACCACCACCACCCTCCTCCTCCTCTTGGGCGTGGTGGTCGTGGAACCCCCATCCCTAGGACAGTGCATCTTTTGCCTTCCAATCGGTGGAGTCTCCTTCTGCTCCCTTCCCTCAGATGGGTCATCTAGTCCACTCTCCACATTAGTACCTGTGGAGAGAACATGGAAACGATTGCTCACCTGTATCTCCATTGCTGGTGCATGGACGCTCCTCTTTCTCCTTCTGGAGGTCACATGCTGCCAAACCTCTTCACAATCCTTCTGTCCCTGCTGCGCCTGCTCTGAATCTTCAGAACATTGTGGCCGTAGAAGCATCTCCTGACGTCTGTCCAGGAAATCTTCATTTTCCCTTCTGCAACGCCCTCGAACCTTCTCTTCCAATATGGAGACCAGCTTGCACTTTGTACAGACAAAGTCGCTTCTGTCCTGTGGAAGAAAGACAAACATGGCACAACCTGTGCAGGTTACAACAGCTGATCGCTCACCTTCCATATCCCTGTCCTCTTAAGAGCTTCCTCAGCTGTTGCAGGAACTACTCAGAGACACCTGCAGATGAAAGCCTCAGTGAGCTCTCTCCAGGCGAACTCCCAGGCAAACTCCCTCTGTTAGCCTCTGCTGTTCGCCGCTCCAATATCTCCTTTTCCATTTTCTGCTTGTACTTCATAGACTGGACTATCCCCTTTCTTTTCAAATACTACATTAATTTTATCTTCCCAGTAAGATTGCAATTTGCGTGGTCCCCCTCTCTCTGAAAGATTCCTGACAAGTATTTAGTCACCTGACAAGAGGGCAGCACCATACACTTTCTGATCAGAGTGATTCTTGTGGATATTTTGATGCCAGTGCATAAACTTCTTTCATCGGCTGTTTCCATTTCTCAATGTAATTTTATTGTCCTGAGGTACAGATTCAGCATTTATAGTAGACCAAATGCAATGCCAATAAGCAAATGTTAAGATCTTTCATATAATGAATAGAAGGGTAAGGACCCTGTAGCCTCACTTCAAGTACAGTTATAGGCATAAATTATTTTATTAAGTGAGTCCTTCCAGTTTGAGTTTTGTTCTGCTTGACAAAGTTCTCAACACAGCCAGTAGAGTTCAGTTCAGCTTTTTTATTTGCCCATTATCCTATGGGTGGTATCAGATTGTGCAAGATGTTTCAATTTTATAGTAGTGCTGTAACCTTCTGAATAAATTATTTTCAAACTCTGTCCATTGGTCATGATAATTCATTTTAGGGAAACCAAATTTTAAAACAAAGTAATTGAAGCTCTTGTCAGCCACAATCTTTACTGACTTGGTGGTGGAGTAGACTTGGACAAACCTAATGAAGTGATCCACTAGGACCAGGGCCGGCTCCAGGCACCAGTGAAGGAAGCAGGTGCTTGGGGCAGCCAATGGAAAGGGGTGGGACGTCCGGGTCTTCGGCGGCAATTCGGCAGCGGATCCCTCAGTCCGAAGGAGCGAAGGACCCGCCGCCGAATTGCTGTCGAAGAATGAAGCGGTGCAGTAGAGCTGCCGCCAAAGTGCCGCCAATCGCGGCTTTATCTTTTTTTTTTTTTTCGCTTTGCCGCTTGGGGCGGTAAAAAAGCTGGAGCCGGCCCTGGCTAGGACTAAGATGTATTCATATCCTCCTTTACTTCTGTCTAGAAGCATGAAGTATATTGAAAGAAGTTCAGATGGCTCTGTTGTAATTATGTTAGTTAATGGAGAGCTGGTAGGTTGATGAGGTTTCTTTTGTACAGACTCTAATGACAAAATGTTTGTTGCCTCTCTTCATCTGTGGTCAATAAAACCAATCTCTTGCAGACTGATTACTTGCTCTGCTTCTAAGAGTCCCATCTCTTCATGTAGTTCTTGATATAGACTTATAGACTTTAAGTTCAGAAGGGACCATCGTGATCATCTAGTCTGACCTCCTGCGCATTGCAGGCCACAGAATCTTGCCCACCCACTCCTGTAATAGATTTATAACCTCTGGCAGAGTTACTGAAGTCCTCAGATCATGATTTAAAGACTTCAAGTTACAGAGAATCCACCATTTACTCTAGTTCAAACCTGCAAGTGACCCGTGCCCCATGCTGCAGTGGAAAGTGATAAACCCCGGGTCTTTATCAACCTTACCCAGGGGAAGATTCCTTCCTGCTCCCAAATATGGAAATCAGTTGGACACTGATTATATCAGCAAGACCCACAAGCCAGACACCTGGGAAAGAATTCTCTGTAGTAACTCAGAGCCCTCCCATTTCTGGCCATTGGAGATGTTAGCTACTAGCAGTTGCAGATGGGCCACGTGCCGTTGTAGGCAGTCTCATCATATCATCCCCTCCATAAACTTATCAAGCTCAGTCTTGAAGCCAGTTAGGTTTTTTGCTCCCGCTGCTCCCCTTGGAAGGCTGTTCCAGAACTTCATTCCTCTGATGGTTAGTAACCTTCATCTAATTTCAAGTCTAAATTTGTTGATGGCCAGTTTATATCCATTTGTTCTTGCATCAACATTGGCACTTAACTTAAATGACTACCTACCTGCCTTTTGTATTTTTCGGGTAATACCAATTGATTTTGTAACTTGGTTTTCCAATGACGTATTCCATCTTTATCAAAATGCAACAAATAGCATTCATGCATCAGGGCAGAGATCTTACCACATCCTCCTGTGTTCTCTTGGTGATTTGGTTTGTGCCCCAAGAATGTATCATGAAGAATATTAACAATCACTGGAAGTTCCTTCTGTGCTGCCAAAACGTCTTCTCATGGAATAGGCTTTATGGTGGATTTAATGCCTGGAGAAGTCTCCTACTACCAAAGAACTGGCAGTACCCTGCTGCTAACCAAGCTGCTAACCTTTCCATCTGCTAACCTTTACCAGCTGCTAACCTTTCCATCTCTTTGTACATCCAAAACAGCCTTAACATCTTTACTTGTCTCTTATGAGCATTCTGTCATATTTTTCCATATCAAGGGGCATTCTGGATAGAACTTTTGCCTTCACATTAGATTTCCCTGGATGATATTTAACATTGAAGTTAAAGTCAGAAAATTCTGCAACTCACCAGTGTGCTGTGGTGTTTAGACTGGCAGAGGTGAAGATATAGGTAACTGGTTATCACTGTAAACCATGAAAAGAGTGTGCACACTAGAGGTAGTCACAAAATTTGTTAGTTACAGCCCATTTCAAGGCTAGAAACCCCAGCTTTCCTGAGGAAAGGTTATAATTCTCAACTGCAGTTAGTGTTCTTCACCCATAATGGATAACTCCCAGTTTTGACTGAATCTAGTCCCTTATTGGAAGCATCTACATGTAGAATAAAGGGTAGTGTAGGCAGAAAGGGATGGAAAATACAAGCCTGTGGAACTGTGGGATGGCACTGGAGGACAATCAAAACCTGAGCTCTGCAACCTGGACATCAACTGCATCCAGACTGCAAAATAGTGAAGTGAGGCTTTGTCCAACCAAACAAGCAAATCTAGATTCAAAGCACATATAAGCCCAGGTTTAAGGGTCGTTGGCCTAAAACCTAGGGAAAGCCTTGCTTTCCTGCACATTTCTGCTTGAAACTCACTTCTTTCACCTAACCTATCATTGCTGATGGAACGCTCTATCTGCTTCATCCTTTAATTGTTTGTATGTATCTGTCCAGTTGGAATTAGACAAGAACCTGTGAGGCAAATTCATTCCTCACATAACTCCACAGAAGTCAGTAAAGTTACACTAGGAAAAAGTCTTGTCCTGAGTATTTTTTAAAATATTATTCACACCTATGATTCTGGAATCGATATAATAAGATTTCAGAATTGTCACCTGTTTGTGTGTCACTCTGAAGCTTAGAATGTCCGAGTCAGTGTGAAGCGATGGAAACAGCTACAAGCACGGTCAAGAGCTCTTTTTGTTCAGAGTTTTGCCAGGTTCAAACATCACTAGGATTGGCAGTTTGTTACTGTCCATTGCCATTCTGATTTTATGAATTATACCCGTGCGACAGCAAGGCATGTGCCTATTGTGATATCAGAGGTAACTCAACCAATCAATACTTCTGACAGTACAGCTAATTGGCATGCAACAGTTTCATTGGTTGTATGAGACAGCACAGATGGTGGAACACTTGGATTAACCGCTACAGTTCTTCAAATACAGCACAATAACCCCAAACACACATAACTCTTCACTGCAGCACACAACCCTCATTTGCCATGTGCACAAATGGGCACAAATCTCCCAGTTCTACCCACACACAACAGAATCCAAATGCACAACCCCCCCAAAAAACCACATCCACCCACCATAAAAATCAACACAAAATACCCCAGCACAAGCTCCAAGACACAAATGAACACACCACCCACCCTCACTCATCCTTATCATAAAACCATAAACTAGAGCGCAGCAAAACCATAGGTCATCACGAATTAAAATTATAATATTGTAAGTGATGCTACATTACTATCTACTACTATAGCTAACAAAAAATTTAATAATAAAATAATACTTTGCTTATATAGTAGCTTTCACTTGGAGATCTCAAAGTACTATGCAAACACTGAATAATTAAGCTTCACAACAACATGAGGTAGGTAAGTGTCATTATGCCCATTTAGCAGACAAAGTCAAGAGAGAGATAAGGTGGGTGAGGTAACGTCTTTTATTGGACCAACTTCTGTTGGTGAGAAAGACAAAGTTTCAAGTCACACAGAGCTCTTCTTCACATCAGAAGAGACCTGAAAAAGAGCTTTGTGTGGCTCAAAAGCTTGTCTCTCTCAACAACAGAAGTTAGTCCAGTAAAAGATATTACCTTGCCCACCTTCTCTCTCTAATATCCTGTGACCGACACGCGGGGCCGGCTCCAGGCACCAGCGCAGCAAGCAGGTACTTGGGGTGGCCAACGGAAAGGGGCGGCACGTCCGGGTCTTTGGCGGCAATTCGGCTGCGGGTCCCTCAGGGAAGGACCTGCTGCTGAATTGCCGCCGAAGAATGAAGCGGCGCGGTGGAGCTGCCGCTGAAGAGCTGCCGATCGTGGCTTTTTTTTTTTTTTTTCCTGCCGCTTGGGGCAGCAGAAACGCTGGAGCCGGCCCTGCCGACACGGCTACAATTACACTGCATAAAGTCAAGAGAGGTTAGTTAATGGCAACATTTTTTTAAAAGTGTCTACTAGTTATGGGTTGGTCAGTTTTGGGTGGCTAACTTCTGACACCTACAGCCTGCTTTTCAGAAATAATGGTACTACCACTGACGTCAGCTAGAGTTGTCATATCCAACCTATGTCTAAGTCTTGCAGATTCTATCTGCATACCATCTCTAAAAGACATGGCCTTTCGTATCCATTGACACAGCTAAAACACTATTTGTCCAAGCTCGTATCAGCTCACATCTCATTTACTGGCCTTGACAAATGCAATTCTGCACCACTGCTATCCATTCAGAAAGCTGCTGCAAGGATCATGTTCCCAGCCCATCACTTTGACCATGTCATCCCTCTCTTTGCATCCCTTCACTGGCTCCCTGTTCTCTATTGAATCAAATATAAGCTACTTGTCTTCACTTTCAAGGCTCTTTATGACCTATCCTCACCCCTCTTATATCTCATTCAGCATCAAAAAGTAACCTCACACTTCCAATCAGCCCTTATGCTGGTCTCTATTGCCCACTTGTTAAATTTTCAAACAAGCACTTTTGTTCTCTCTCCCACGCTGCTTCTTCTGTTTGGGAGAAACTTCCCATAAACATCAGCAAAACAATCTCGTTATTCTCCTTGAAAACCCTTCTTAAAACTACTTTGCTATGAGGCCTACAAAAAACTTGACAATGGTTAGGCTGCTGGTGTGCTGAGACCAGTGCTTATCGTGATGAAAATTTTTGTCTTCTTGTTTCCCTGTTCTCCCAAGTCTGTCTGTATCCATCTGTTGTCTCTTGATTTATACATAGATTGTAACCTCTTCAGGCCAGGGGCTTTTTGTTCTGTGTTTGTACAGCACCTAGCACAATGGGGGTCCTGGTCTAGGACTGAGACTCTAGGTGCAACAATAACACAAATAAATAAATATGAAGGTCCAATTGTCCAATTCTGTAGAAAGACCCTGTGGTAAGATTTTGGAGACACAGAGAAATCTGTGTGAAGGCCTTATACATGTCAGCTCGGCATCCCATCTTCAGCAGGACCCTGCAGCAGGCTCTCCATGAAACATAGCATACACCAGTGGGGGCAGGCCAGGGGTGGTGTGGGGAAAGTTCTCTCTTCCCAGTAGATCTAGAGAGCTCAGTAAGGAAATGTAATACATAGTAGGCTTGTGTTAGATTTACGTTTTCCCTCCCCCACTCCACAGCAGAAATCCGCCTCCGAGGGGATCCCAGGGCCTGCTCCATTTGGCGCTGTGCTGCCAGGGAGTAGCGAGTAGAGGTTGACAGAACAAAGAAGAAGTGCTGGAGCTTCATGCTGAGCCCCTGGGATCTTTGTGGATCTAGTGGAGTGGAAGGGAAAGAGGCTATTAGGTTGGATGAGCCATATAGCTGTTTCCATGAAGAGGTAAATAGCGCCCCCCCTCCCAGGGGTGGGACAACTGGGGAGAAACCTCTAGGAGAGTTGCAGAGTGTTTGTCCTTTTAGGCCCCTCCCATGTAGGGATGCTGCGGACTCTGGCTTGAAGTAATAATAGCAACGGAATGCATGGCTTCCATCATATACAGGGTTGATAGTTTTGTTCGATGGCTGTGACCACCCCCGCCATAAAAACTGTTCCAGAGCCCCTGCTTCATGGGTTTTCCCACAGGAGTGAGAGATCAGGCTCCTCATATTAACTCAAAAGTAACAAATGAAAGAATAACCACTGACATCACGGAAGGAAATATGATAAAGATTCAGCACATTAAAACACAAACTCAGGAGCAGTCACAGAAGCTCCATATAAGAAAAGGTCATTTCCTCTCTAAATCTTTCTTTTAAAACTTTTATCTTCTCTTTAGTATATTATTGACACTTTCTGTATAAAGAATTTTGTAATCCCCAGTATGAAAGGGGTGTGCTACATAAAAATAAATGTTATTGTATGGTTGTGGGAAAAGTAATACGATCACTATGTACTCTCACACACGATTGCATACTCAGTGTTAATCAAATCTTGTACATGCATTTGGTTTAACTGAACACTGTATGTACATACATTTAAATAAAAAAGACAAAAGAGTAGGGGAAGAGTTTGCTCTCTTGTCAACTAAACATATTTATTTTTTCTCATTAATCTTTTCATCATCAATATGGCAAAAGTGGGCTAAACAATTTTATTACTGTAGAACTAGTAAATAAAATGTCAAATTTGCAAGCCTGGATTATAAAGCATGTGACAAAACAGCAGCACATAATTGCTTACTTGTTTTATTTGGGGGTTCTCTCTCATTTTTAATATCTTAATAACATGTTAGGATTTTCTCTTGCTTAATTTACCTTACCCTGCATGTGTGGTCAACAGAGATTTACTCTTTAGAAGCATTACCCCTGGAAATGTCACCCACAAAGTAATCAGATGCAAAACAGAGCACAGTCATGATGGCCAACACTAGTTTCTCCACCTCTATACAATATGTTTGAAACTTCTCTAAACAGAGAGTTTAACCAGCTTTTAGGTGAGCTATGCCACTTTGGGCAAGTAACCCACACACAGAAAACTGCATTTTAACTCAGGAGTAACCACACTAATAAAGTACAATCATGTTACACAGTTTATATCAGATTTCAGCTGACTAAACAGAGAACAGTCTGTCAAAAGGATTAAACGGTCATTACAACACAAATGGAGCGCCAATAATTTTTTTTTTAAATCACTTTTATTGTTGGGCATTTTATAAACCCTGTCAGTGAAGTACACATTGTATGTTTTTCACGGATTATGACTGATCCATGACAAACCTGAGACCAGCCACTGCAGTTGCATTATTATGGCTTTAAATGTAATATTGGACATCACCATGAGAAAAGAATACTCCCAGGAGACCAGGACAGAAGGTAATACAGTGGCTCTTTCAGTGGTGTGGGAGACATGGAAAACTGCTGCTTAGCTGAACAGTTCCCCTTTGTTCTCTCTTCAGCTATGGATCTGATTTCTCTGAATTGGGCTTATTACAATAAATATAGATGCACAACATGATTATTTATGGGAAGAAAACAGACAAAAGAGGTTGACTTGCTGGTACCTAAAACCTCATTTTCTGAGCTTCTCCCCTTGAGGCCCTTTTCATTTGTTGCACCATTGTAGTCTCATTGTTGTTCAATGATACAAGCCTAAGCTGTTCATCAATTTACCCACTCCCCCATCTCTCTCTCTCCCTCTCTCTCCATGTTAATAGTTCCCCTGAAATCCTATCACTTTGCTGGAGGATTGATGTAAGTCTCCAGCAATTAACATAATTACAAGCCTGATTATCTTCTAATTGCATTATGAGTATTTGGTTATTCACTACACAAATTAGGGAAAATTAAAGAGGAGCAAGATCCTGTGGTGTGGGCGGCATACTTTCTAAAACTAATATGAGCATCTGAATGCAGCGAGATAACAAGGTGAAGTTGTTTTATATTTCTATTGGTTAATAGTTGTTACTGTCATTGTAGGAGATCATTTCTTTTTTCTTTCTACAATGTTCCATCTTCCAAAGAACTGAAAGATACCGTTCTGCTTGTTTTGTTTTGCAAGTTTATAACTAAGATACAAAATACTTAAAAAATAAGTTGCATTATTTCTAGATAGGATAAAAAGATACAGTCAAAACTTTCAGCATAGGGCATTTGGAAGTGGGCTTCTGAACTATTGAAAAGCATCAATAATTTAGAAACATAACTGAAGGATAGTGTTCACGGTGGTAGAGCAAATGAAGCAGTAAAAAAAAATGTGTATATTTGCAAGTGCTAGGCTGTCACTTTCTTGTATTTTCTGGTGTTGCCAGATTATTGCTAAAATGAATAGGGGTAGGTTTGAACGATGAATAACTCTTTGAGGGCAGGTTTTTAAGTGAATGATGGTGGGGGCATAGCCTGTATGGGACAGAGGCCTAGTTACTGGATATACCATGATAGAAAAGGAGTGAGGAAAGGTGCAGAATAGAAGTGTGAAGAAAGAAAAAAGTGATGTGACTGGACACATTTCAGAAATGTATTTCTAACTTGCTTGTGTAAAATATGGAATTGCACTTGCAAAACAAGTAATTATACATTTATAACAGAACTACACATGCAGTCTATGCCACACCTGTATGTACATTTCCCCTTTCCTTTATCAAGTGTGCTACTGCATATTTTGCAGATGCATAGTGCACTTTTTAAAATGTTTAACATCATTGTACTTTCAAATGATGTGTGATTTTTGTTCGATTCAGAGATGTGTTGTATATTTTAATTGTTGTCCACTAAAGAACAAATATCCAGCTATTTGACAAACTGCTGTTGTATCTTGCTGGTGATAGATACTAGGCTAACAACACTGGAACTAGATGTCAATGAATTTATGCAAGGGAGAGATGTAGCACAAGCAGCAATGGCCTATGAATGTGTCTTAACTCTGACCTAGATGTAAGTGAATATAAGAACATAAGAATGGCATTATTCGGTCAGACCAATGGTCCATCTAGTCCAGTATCCTGTCTTCCGACAGTGGCCAATGCCAGATACTGCAGAGGGAATGGACAGAATAGGTAGTCATCAAGTGATCCATCCCCTCTCGCCCATTCCCAGCTTCTGGCAAATAGAGGCTAGGGACACTGCAGAGCATGATTTTACATCCCGGTCCATCCTGACTAATAGCCATTGATGAACTTGTTTTTTTAACCCTGTTATAGTCTTGGCCTTCATAACATCCTCTGGCAAAGAGTTCCACAGGTTGACGGTGCGTTGTTTGAAGAAATACTTCCTTTTGTTTGTTTTAAACCTCCTGCCTATTAATTTCATTTCGTGACCCCTAGTTCTTGTGTAAAACACTTCCTGATTTACTTTCTCCACACCAGTCATGATTTTATAGACCTCTATCATATCCCCCATGAGTCGTCTCTTTTCCAAGCTGAAAAGTTCCAGTCTATTAATCTCTCCTCATATGTAAGCTATCCATACCCCTAATAATTTTGTTGCCCTTTTCTGTACCTTTTCCAATTCCAATATATCTTTTTTGAGATGGGGCAACCACATCTGCACACAGTATTCAAGATGTGGGTGTGCCATGGATTTATATAGAGGCAACATGATATTTTCTGTCTTATTATCTATCCCTTTCCTAATGATTCCCAACATTCTGCTAGCTGTTTTGACTGACACTGCACATTGAGTGGATGTTTTCAGAGAACTATTCACAATGACTCCAAGATCTCTTTCTTGATTAGTAGCAGCTAATTTAGACCCCATCACTTTATATGTATAGTTGGGATTATGTTTTCCAATGTGCGCTACTTTGCATTTACATTGAATTTCACTCGCATTTTGTTGCCCAGTCACCCAGTTATGTGAGATTCCTTTGTACAAAGCTACTCAAGATAGTAAAGTCCAAAGCAGACTGCAAAAAGTTACAATCTGAACATTTTGCCACCTCACTGTTTACCCCTTTTTCCAGATCATTTATGAATACGACCAGGGCCGGCTCCAGGCACCAGCATTCCAAACAGGTGCTTGGGGCAGCAATCTGCAAGGGGTGGCAGTCCGTGTGTTTTTGCCAACCCGAGCAGCGCGCTGAATTGCTGCTGTGGACGGCGGGGTCAGTCCGTGTGCCGTTAGGGCGGCACGCGCATTTCCGCAGCGGCGGCAATTCGGTAGCAGCTTCTATGTTCAGCTGCCCGCGGCGGCAATTCAGCGGCTTCTGTCTTCCGGCTGAAGACAGAAGCTGCCGCCGAATTGCCACCGCCACGGAAACGCGTGTGCCGCCCTAAAGGCACACGGACTCCCCCCGCCCACGGCGGCAATTCGGCGCGCTGCTTGGGGCGGCAAAAACAGTAGAACCGGCCCTGAATATGACAGTTTGAAATCTTGGCCTCTAGTAAGACTGCTAACAAGGCTTCCAGTTCATGCTGTGGGGACCTAACCACTAGAAAATGAACTGATGACACCTAATCTTTCCACAGAGACCAGCAAATAGCCTTCTGATAGAAAATATGACTTTTCATCTATTCACTAATGATCTGGATAGGATTCAAAGTGGTGATCTAAGGCTTCACAGCCATTAACAACCCCTCGAGTCACACTGTATGGCTGCGAGAAACAGGTTTCAGTTCACACTGTTTCAATAAACCGGAATTGGTGCGTTCAGTTCACCTGGGTTTTATGCCCTGTGAAAATATAAGGTATACTATTACTCTGGGATCAGAGGCCTACAGATGGCTGGTTGGCTGATTAGCTCTGCCCACTGCACCTGAGAAAAAGCTGGAACTTATTAGCTGGCCATTATAAAAGAGGACAGAAGGAAATAGAGGAGGACTGCAACACTCTTCAGAAAGCTGTGAGGTTAGGGACTGTGCCCCCAGTGGGCAGCTACTTCAGAGAGAAATTGCTCCAGAAACCAAGTAGACAGAAGATTGTGTGGATTCCTTTATTACTGAGACTCTGAGGTAAGAGTCAGGAAATCTTGGTTGCTGAAGTTATTGGTGTGAGAACAAACTTGGGAAGGGACTACTGGGCCAGCACAGACTTTAGAGGGAAGAATCTGTACAGTTCTGATTTGTTTGTTAAGAAGGCTTAAAATAAGACAACTAACTCTGCTGGAAACTGCTTTCCTAAATTCCTTGAAAAAGCTCAGACAGAATTAATGCAGGGAGTGACTCAGCATGAGCGATGCCTGGTCTGATAGAAGGAAGGTACTATAAG
>NW_020664409.1:50966241-51058201 GCF_002925995.2 Terrapene triunguis | reverse complement strand
AATCTGTTAGTCTTTAAGGTGCCACCAGACTCCTTGTTGTTTTTGTAGATACAGACTAACACGGCTACCCCCTGATTCTAAATACAGGAACCATAGTAAGCACTCTGGTGTGCTAAAGTCCATATTTAATGGCATCTACTGTACACATAGCAACAAAGGGTCCTGTGGCACGTTATAGACCAGGGGTAGGCAACCTATGGCACGTGTGCCGATGATGACACGCAAGCTGATTTTCAGTGGCACTCACACTGCCCGGGTTCTGGCCACCGGTCCGGGGGGCTCTGCATTTTAATTTAATTTTAAATGAAGCTTCTTAAACATTTTGAAACCTTATTTACTTTACATACAACAATAGTTTAGTTATATATTATAGACTTATAGAAAGAGACCTTCTAAAAACATTAAAATGTATTACTGGCACACGAAACCTTAAATTAAAGTGAATAAGTGAAGACTCGGCACACCACTTCTGAAAGGTTGCCGATCCCTGTTATAGACTAACAGATGTATTGGAGCATAAGCTTTCGTGGGTGAATACCCACTGTACACATAGTGTTTTATTGTTAACCCTGAGTGACACACAATACAAACTTAGGGAAAAGTCAGTTGAACGACTCTCCACTGATTTTAATGGAAACCAAAGACTTATAAGTGTATGATGTGAATTGCTTGGCTGTTCAGTGTGATAATACAATTGTCAATTTTATTTCATATTGTGCACTAGTGTAGATAGACAATGTCCTTAGAAAGATCTGCTTTTTAACTAGTGGAAACTCAATGACTGAAACATGTGTACTTCTTTGTACCAAGAGTTTTTGACATCATTTTAAGTGCTATAAAGTAATGTACCTTTCATAACACAGGGAAATTCTGATGCTGCCTAAAATTATGGGTTTAAAAAAATTTTCCTTCAAGAGACTGCACATAGTGTTAAAAAGAGAGAGAGAAATTACATATTGAGATATGGTATGGTCAGATATGTGAAACTTGGTGGTTTCAGTTTGGAAGGGGTTTATGAACCTGATTAGTTATTTCCTCCTGAATTTGCACCCCTTGAGTTATACTTAAGGTTTTAGGGTTGAACAAAAGAACACTCAAAACAATGTTTTCAGGTCAAAACCATGCCAAAAAATTCCAGAGTTATGGCATTGTTTTTACCTGAAATGATATGTCTTCCCATGTTATATGACAACTTAGCCCAGATTCACAGGAATATTTAGAAACTTTGGCAAACCTGGCCTGAGCTTTGGTTTGTAACAGAACCTGACTCCAGGAAAGTTTTGCCTTGTTTCTACTTTCATTTTGAAAGCTTCACCCAGCTCTACATATGGCCATTTAAATCCTGCACTACAGGTCACATTCATCCATTAAAGTCACTGGAGTTGCATAAAGGATGAATTTGGTCTATTAACCCTCAGGGAGTTTGGTTATCTTAAACTCATTTTCTTTTTTTTAATGGGATATATCATTTCCACCTACGTCATGACATGCTGTGTAATCTTGGGTCAGTCCCCCAGCCTTTCTGTAACAATGCTTATTCATCTTGGTAAAAGCACTTAGAGACCTATAGATGAAAAGTGCTACTAAGAGCAAATTATTATTTCCTAACAACTTTGTAAAACATGTAGTAAAGTTGCATACCATTTACAGAGTAGGCATTTTAAAATTTATTAGGCTTGAGGTTTTGAGATTTCAGGGTAGGGGGTGATTCTTAATTATCAACTAGGAAATAAGATATTAACTGTGATTTAGTTCAGACTGAATTTTTTTTAAAAAAAAGCTGTTCACCTCCTAGAACAGTATTTAGATTTTATAATCAGTTCAAATTCATTCTATTGTGAATATATTTCTAAGTGACAGGAATTTAATCACAGGATTTTCTTGAGAAATCAGGAACAAATATTCCTGTATTTATGGAGTGGTGTGCTTTCAGCATATGCAGACTGTGCTCCATTTTAATTTTTTTTCTGCTCTTCAAAAGTCCTGTGTAATTAAAAATGAAGTTTATAGGTGTTAAAAAGAAAACGGTTATATTTGATAACAACAGATAAAACTAGGGTCAGTGTCTAATTCACTGGTGTCTTTCCAGGCACGAGACATGTTTTTCTCCAGGGGTCATCAGGTCCACATAAACAGCATTCTTTCTGCCAGGCACTTTGTAATGTGCAATGAACAGTGTCATTTATTTTCATTTCCTCATACTTAATTGCATGCTTCTTGCTTCCAATATTAAGCCAGAAGGCAGGTGGTAGAAGCAGTAAACTAAGCCGCTACTAGCTGTCGTAGTTACTGGCCATGCTAACCTCCTTTAGAAGCAACCCAATTGTTTACAATTCAGCAGAAGCTGCCGAACTGGAAAAATGCTCACTTCTATTGCACATATAATATATATTTTCTTTTTGCTCTGTAGAAAACAGCTCTACACTAAGTAAAAATATATATTTAAATTTGTTGATGTGTCATGTTTACAGCAGCCAAATATAAATTATTATTTTGATTGAACTAAATGCATTAATGACAAAATTATAAGGTATAGAGAAATGATGGCTGGTTAGTCAGAAATGATACTTCTGGAATCCATTAAGGAATTCAAAACTAAACTATTTAAAAACTGAATGATCATCCCCGGATACAAATATAGTAAGTTTATCAGATGCACAAAATTACAGTCCATTTTGTCATATTCTAAACCAAATGAATGATGTGATTCATTGTAGAGACTAACATTTATCTCCTTTTACCTAAGGATTACAAATAAAGTGCTTCATGGCAGCACCCCCCAAAAAATCACTTATTTAATTTTATCTTGATAGTGCACTCAGACAGAGGAGGTAATTATTTGTAGTGTGTTTTTACTAATAGGGATGTCACTTCCTGTGACAAATCAGGATTTATTGACATATTAAGACCTAAATGATAATGCAAAGTTCTCATTGACACTGTTATTTGACAGCACTTTACAACATCTAAATTGTGCTCTTGCAATAACACTGTGCTATAGACTTGTGTGTTACTGTTCAAATGTCCTTCACAGCACAAAAATCATAGTCTGCAGGAGTAAAAATAGCAACACATGATGAAGACAAAATTTACTGAAGAGCAAATATATTTATAATTGTTTAAAAAACATCAATGCCTTTCTCTGCTGATTAGTAATTCTACCATGCATTACTGGAGGAAAATCCATTGCTGGATTATAAGATTAGTTATTCCTGTTTAAATTCTAGAACAGGGATATGTAGTAATAATAGAATTCCTTCAAACATAATTGGCTAATACATAATATAATTTAATAATAGAAATGCTATCATAACATATGCTGCTACATCTGATGAAGCTTAGACCACCACTTTTAGTTCATGAGGCTTTACATGTACAACTCCTATTAAGTTAATTAATAATTATGGTAGTATACAAATTCCAACATGTCAAGAAGATGTATTTCTTCCATTTATTTTAATACCCTAATCAAATATTAGTTATTTTTATCACAAGATAAGCAGCATGTTCTAAATGCAAGAAAAGATGCACAGATTTAGGCCCAAGCCTACTCCACGTAGATAGACCTCTCCACACATGGAGCCCTATTAACTTCAACAGAGTTCTTTGTGGAGGTAGGGTTGCCAATCTCATGCATCACAATGCAGGATCAGGGCCTTCTTTAGTAGAACATTGATAAACAAATACATAAAGGAAGATTTTTGGCGGGTAGTTTACAAATGTCATTTATGTATCTAAGTCTAGCAGCAGGATGGGATCTTGGTGCCAGGGAGGCTTTCACTTAGGTTTAAATCTGGTTTATGTCACTAACAATGAGGCTGGGGGTTTCAATCAAATCCTCCTCATTGGACATTTATTCCCATTACAAAGCCATCACATAGTTGGCATAACTTGACATGACTGGCATTGTCTATTCAGGACAATCTGAAAGAGCAACAGTATCTCTCCTCAGAATTCTTAGAGTATCTCAAAAAATATACATGTACTTGTAAAAGGTCAGCTGTTGAATGACTGGTACATTCATTCCCATGTTCCAGTTGAGCTAAAATCTCCAAAAAAGATATAATATTTAGAATTGGAAAAAGTACAGAGAAAGGCAACAAAAATAAGGGGTATGGAACAGCATCCGCATGAGGGGAGATTAAAAAGACTGGGACTTTTCAGCTTGGAAAAGAGATGACTAAGGGGGGATATGATAGAGGTTTATAAAATAGTGAAAGGTTTGGAGAAAATGAATAAGGAAGTATTATCTATCCCTTCAGATAACACAAGAACGATGGGTCACCCAATGAAATTAATAGGCAGAACGTTTTTTTAAAAAAGGAAGTACTAGTTCACACAATACACAGTTAACTTCTGGAACTCATTGCTATGGGATGTTGTGAAGGCCAAAAGTATAAGTGGTTTCAAAAAAGAATTAGATATGTTAGCCATTGATGGATCTATCTTGCATTATTAGCCAAGATGGCCAGAGATGCAACCCCATACTCTGGGTGTCCCTAAGCCTCCAATTGCCAGATGCTGGGACTGCATGACAAGACAGGGATCACTCAGTAATTGCCCTGTTGTGTTCATTCCCTCTGAAGCATCTGGCATTTGCCACTGTGGGAAGACAGGATACTGGGCTACATGGACCATTGGTCTGACCCAGTGTGGCCACTTTTATGTCCAAATATCCAATAGTCCAGTGGCTAGTAGACTCATCTAAGAGGTGGCAGATACTGTTCTCTACCTCAGCTGGAGGGAGGACTTGACCTGAGAGTCTCACACATCCCAGGTGAGTACCACTGGGCTAAAAGTTACAAGGGAAGTCCTCCTCCCACTCCTGTTTTGTATAAGCTCATCTGTAGGTGCCCAATCCCATAGGTGGGCTCAGAGTCCGGTTACTGGATCAGGCCCCACAGACAAGTTAGGCGGAAGAACATCTCTCTCTTCCCAGTTTGTGCCTCTCTCTGATGCTTAGGCATCTGGACTCATGGCATGGGATGCTGTGCACATCTAGAGAGGCAGAAACATAGGCACCTAAGGAACTTTTGTGGCAAAACTTTAGGCACTGAGCAAGTTTAGGCACCTACAGTGTTCAGCAGCTACTGGGCAGGGTTTTGTGAATCCCAGTGGGATCAGATTGTGGGATTTGGGTGCCTAAAGTGGCAGTTAGGTACCTAAGTTCTTTTGTGAAGCTAGCCTCTAAGTGCTTAAGGTCCAGACTTTTAAATATATTGCAAGGCCTAAGTCCCATTTACCAAAGTGAAAGTCAATGGGACTTAGGCTCCTAAGTGCGAAAGTCACTTCTGAAATTGGAAATTCACCATCAAGCACTTAAGAGAGTCAGCTGCCTAATTCTCATTGACTTTCAATGGAACCTAGGTACCTAACTCACTTAGGCACTTCTGAAAAACCCACCTTCACAGGTTGTACAGGCCCTAGCACCCCTGCTGGCCAAGTGTGGCACTGTAGTCAAAACTAAGGCAGGAAGCACCTAAGTTATCAATAATTGCAACAAAGCTTTATATAAGGAACAATGCCCATTCTGAGATGGTCTAGTGTATTAACCAAAGACCCAATGAAAACACAAGTCAGTCTTTATTCCCGCATCTCAGCTGAGTGACAGTGAGTCTTACTTTATCAATTCCCACCTTGGTCCATCACTTTCTTCCAGCAGGGTTCTTTCATCTTGAGTCCCTTTCCTGGAGCCTTGATTCTGGGGGAAATCATTCCCCAGAGCCACAGGCCTGCAGAGATCTGTCAACTTCAGCTCTTCTGAGGGAACATTTTGTTTCTGACAGGCTGGGCTTCCTGCCAGTTTGGGAGTTCACTGTCCCTATGAGCACACCTTCTGGGCACATTGATCTGGTGAGCTCTTCTCGGAGTTCCTCTCCTCAAGGGCTTCCTGGCTCTAGGAACCCCCTCAGCTGAGTCCAGTAACCTTGTATTAGGTTCATCAGCTAATTAGCTGCCAACCAGTCACCTAGAAATTTAATTTCAATGGGACTGGATTGGCTTGTTCTCCTTCACAGGAGTCTGTCACAGGTAGGCTGGTTCCTGACACCCCTTAAAGGGCCAGCCCCCGAGACACCCATCCTTAGGCATTCCAACACTGAGTGGAGCAACACCTTTACATCACTTTTTAAAATGGAAGATAAGCTCTTTAGTCACTTAGGCACTTTTGAAAACTTTATCAATCGGCCTCAATTCTGCAAAGACTTATCAGTATGATGTACTTTAAGCATGTGAGTAGTCTCACTGAACTCCATTGGACCATGCTTATTCTTAAAGTCAAGCACAAATGTAAGTCTGTGCAGGATCAAGACAAAGGTAGACCTTAATGATTTGCAGAAATGATAGCCTCCTGAAGTTGTCAGTCCTATTTATTGGACTTGAGCCTAAAAAACTGCTAAGGTGAGTACTTAACAGGCATTAGCAAGGATAGATAGGTCTGCCTAAAAGAAATTGCTGTAAACTAATGAAATAAAAATCCAATAACTTTGCAAATACACTCCCTATACTAACAATATTTTTACCTTATTTCTCAGTAAGGCAGCTATATGCTTCACTGGGTTCCATTGTAATTGTGACATCATAGAGGCATACTGAGGTGTCACAGCAGAGTAGCAACCCATATGACTAGGATTCCAGGCATTCTGAACTTAAAAAAAGAGAACAGCCTTTCTTTTTCTCACTGTATGAGGCATTCAGCCTGTAACTCTACATTTCATTCACTTTAGGTATTTTCAGGTCCTCTTTACTTTTAAACAGTTCTGTGTGTCTTTTTTTCCCTGTCTATGTATATACATACCTCAAAAATATCCACTTACCCCTTGATATGATGAATGACTCTGTTCTGACTTTATTGACGAAATGTAATACTCTGGGGGGATCATGTCACCGTGCCAGCCAATTAGTGTTTCAGATGGTGTAACATCATTCAGGGAAGAACCACTTTTGAAACAGTATTTTCAAAACTAGCTCTTCGCTCCTCTCTCCTCCTTCCCATACCTGTTTCCCCCCCCCCCCACACACACAGAGAACTACCCAAACTACTGTACCAGTTGGCCTCCAAACATCATTTTTGCTCACAGAGGCCTTCAGTTTTGGTGGGTTTTATTTATCCTGTCTCTAAATGACATGCTGTTCCAAACTATATACAAATACTGACTGTAGGATGCATATTACTACATACTGAAAATGAGGAGAATGCTGGGAAGTCATGTCAGTGCTCACTTCATATTTCAAGTCTCCATTTACAAAGAAATTTTGCAAGCAATTGAGAATCTTAGCTCCCTGAAAATGGAATTCATAATCTTCCAAGAGCTATTTTTTCATTTCACATGGTGGAGCTTTTAGTTTACAATTTGGACGTACCAAAGCTAAAATAGAAAAGCATATCCATATTTTGTTATCAATAGTTAGTTCACCTATGAAGCCTTAAAAACAATGAGGAGTCCAGTGGCACCTTAAAGACTAACAGATTTATTTGGGCACAAACATACTTGTATATACTTATGCCTGTATCTGTAATTTTTCACTGCATGCATCTGAAGAAGTGGGTTTTTACCCATGAAATCTTATGCCCAAATAAATCTGTTAGTCTTTAAGGTGCCACCGGACTCCTCATTGTTTTTGTGGCTACAGACTAACATGGCTACCTCTCTGATATGAAGCCATGTATATGGTTTAACATGTTAGACTCATCTACTTTTTTCTATGCGGTTGCTCACAGCTGAAATTGCTCAGTCAGAATTAAAATGCACTTAAAGCATTGCAAATGCCTGTGCAGGAATGTATTTAGGACACAGGTTTTACTTTATTCAAATGCACTTCCAAGGAAATAAATATTGACATGAAACCTGTCATTCTTAAGAGAGCTCTCAGTTAAACATTAAAAATCCAGTGGCAGGTTCAAAGGAACAACAATATGAGTAATTCCAAAACAATTCTGACATCTAATTCTGACACCATTTCTTCTCTAAAAGAGTTTCCTCCACCCCCTCTCGTGGAAGTTTACAACAGAACTAGTCAGTTTGAGAAGCCTGGTATGTGCATTAAGTTATTCTTAAATTGCTCATCCCTCTCCCCTCCCCACCCCCACCCCCACCCCAATAAATAGACTACACATTGGATAAAGTAACTGGTCTTGCCAAACTATGACACAGAATTCTTCATGCTCGGTGAGCTCTTCCACTTTTCAAGCCATTCAGCCATGAAGATAGAGTATGACTTCCCTAAGCTGCATATCAGAGCCACATGTTTTATAAATTGCAAAATGGAATGCTTATTATGTCTGGGGTAGTCTTTTCTTAAATTTGCTAATTCAATCATGCCTAAAGTATGTCATTGCCTCCGCAGTGAAGAGTTCTAATTCAAAAATAATTACACTGCAGAAAAAGCACTCAATTCCTAGCCTTTGATGCACCTTACGTAAAATTAGCTTGACGTTATCCATTGTCTTTCTTTTCCCTCTTCCTCCTTTTAAGCAAAATGTCTCAGCATTGCAGACTCATTTATAGTTGATATGGGCAAGATACAGCTGGATGGAAGCCGGCAGCTATAGTTTATCAAAACTTTTGTCTTTTGGGACAGCTTAACTATATGAAAAGGTGGAAAGAATGTTAAAATCTATACATTGAAAAGAACAAAATTTTGATGAAACATTTAAAGATTTATAACTCCAAGAGATAATGTTAATACACAAAGATATAGCTGGTTAATTATCTCTCCTTATTATGACAAAATACATGGGCCCAGATCCTCAAAGATATTTAGGCAACAATTCCCATTGAAATAAAGGCATTTAGGTGACTAACTCCCATTGAAGGATTTGGCCCATGATACCATTTTCAATGCTGGGTAAAGCCTCTGTTCAACAAAGCACTTAAACACATTCTTAACTTTAAACATGTGCCCAAGTACCATTTAATTCAATAGGATTTAAGTATAGCATATGCTTAATTAACCACTTTGTTGATTAAGGATGAACTTAAGCACATAGTTAAGTGCTTTGTTGAAATGGGGGTCTAAGATAGTACGAACATTCAAATAATAGGAGAGCATGTATGATCCATGGGTTGAGGAATCCAGGAGAGCAAACCCCTACCCAGAGAGAGGGGTAGCAAGATGGGGGCAACATTCATCCTAGCTCAAGGTGGATGAGGCATATTCCTTCAGAGACTAACAAATGTATATAGTTTTGGGGGCTTTTTAGGCTGCTCTCTCTTTGGCCCATAGTGAGCCAAACAAATGTAAGGACTATTCATGTGAATAAGGATTTGCAACATCTGTCTCATGCCTTTTTACAGACCTTCAAGTCCATGGTTAATATCATATATCTTATAAGCTGCAAGGAAAGGGAAGGTTGTCATTAATGTGGCCTATATTATAACTAAGCTCTACATTAGTATTCTCTTTGCTACTTAAAAGGATACTGCCACATTAACAATTTAGTTAGATGCTGTAGTTTGCCCTTTGTTTATAGTTTTGTTATCACTACCATAACACCCCAGCAACAGAAAACCCAAATGTTTGCAAATTTAATTTTTCTCAAACTTTCAACTTAGTTTATGATAACTTTTATGCAAAGTAGGCAATGCATTGACTCCTTCTGTTTCTCTCTTGTATATTTATAAGATATGGATCACCATGGTATCTAAGTACTGTGGTATCCTTGTACTTATCAGTTCCATGCAATAAGAGTTGTCTCATCATATTCATCCACTGCTTCAGAAACCTGCATGGATCAGATAGAACTGATCAGTTGCCATATATTAAGAGCAAAGGAAAGCTTTTTTGAACTGTTATATAAATATCACTAGCAACTTTATTTAAAGTCTGTATGTTTTTTATTCTTTTTATTTATTCTTAAAACTTCATCTCTATTGTAATATACAGCCTTTCACCCTACATTCTCTAATCAGCAAGTCCCTGGGCTCTAACTAAAGCCACCTGCCCCCAACCATCTTCACTGCTTTGGGTAACTACACTGTCACAGGGGGGTGGATCCCTTTAAGGGGGGTGGGGGTCAGGGCCTAGTCTACCTGTGACAGATTTCTTTAAAGAGAATGAGCCCATCTCTGCCCACCTATAATAATTAACTGCCTAAGTGGCTGGTTGGCAGCTATTGGACCAACAAGTATCTGCAACATGATAAAATGATACCAGAGCTCAGTGAGAGGAAGGTGCTCCTAAAGTGAGGAGGCTCCTAAGGGAGAGGAATTCCCAGGGAACAGGGCAAGAGAACTTCCAAGGAGAGGCACTTAAGGTGGGACCTCACAGATACTTGTGAACATCCAGCTGCCTGGAGCAGAGCTTCAGTTGGCAGGAAGGCCCTGACTCCAAAGAAGGACTCAAGCTTGAGAGTGCCTTGAGGGTAAAGGGCTTGGGGGTAGGGCTAACAAAATCAGATGGAGTCTCCCTCCCTGCTAAGAAGCCATGGTGAAAATTGTTCTTGTGTTTGAACTTTCTGTTAGCAAATGAGACCCTCAGCAGAGGGAGGGCGCTGTTTGATACATAAAAGGTGTGCTGAACTTAGAGAGAACCCAATGGGGGAAATTAAGACGTATACCTGCAGTGCCACTCTCTGCTACCAGGGGGCAAACAGGGATGGCATGTGCCTTTTATACAAACCACCCTCCCACTCACTGGCAAAATATCTGGTGATTTCTGGCAATGGCCTAGCAACCCAATTTCTCTTCCCTTACTCCCTCAGAAAACCATATGAGCCCAGGATACAAATTCCTGACCAATCACACAAACCTTGACCAATTTTCCTCCCCCCACCAAACTACCACAGCCCCTTAGAAACACTGGATAAGCACTGTATGGCACAGGAAGGGGTGGATTATCTACCTCTTAAGCCTACAGTATGTCTCCAAGCTATTGGGAAGTAATCTGTGAACATGTAACATGACAACTGCATGAATACACCATCTGGGGTTGGTAAAACAAAGCTTTATTTATTGATTTATTTCTAGACAACAGTGGAATGGAAAACACAGGAAACCAAAAGTAAACTTTATATTTGAAAGTACTACATTCTTGGCCCCAAACCATCTTGATAGAGTCCTGTTCACCTTCAAAAGAACATTTTTTCTCCTCAAATATTAAATAGAAAAAGTAGAACGAGAAAGAAGTGAAATGGAAAATTGCTAAAGCTCAAGAACATAGCACACAGAAAGGCAGTATTTTTTCTGAAAGCTCTGAGGTGATATGAGAGAGAGAAGGGGTGTGCAAGAGGGGAGAGAGAGGGAGTTGAGGCAAGAAAAAGTCAAGCAGACTGAAAACAGAATGTGAAATAATTGATTCTGTTATGGGAAGATTGAAAAAAAATTAAGTGGCGGCAAAATTTACAGAAGCACTTGCAATACCATAAATATCTTCCTATAGACTAGATTTTCCATAAAGTGCTTAAATATAATTGGTTTGGTCATCACTTAGAAAGCTGGATTTTTCTCAGCTCATCTCATCCTGGGCCAGGCAGTTTCTATTTTCACCCCCACACCAGGTTTTACTTATGGGATTTTTATTATTATTATTATTCCCTGTGATGCTGTAGTGTAGTTTAAAAAATAATTCTTAGCCCATGTTTCCATTTGAAAGCTATGTTTTAAACCAGTGATGCTTTCTGATAATAAACCTCCCACCCTTCAACACAGAAAAATGTGGAAATTTCCCATTTTGCAACTGTATTACTGAGGATGGACCAAAGTTTGACAGCTGTCATTTGGGGAAGTGAAAAATCTTCATATATTACATGCATAAAGCATTTTGTCTTTCTTAATGGAATGTCTATATTTATATTATTCAGACTCTTCAGTAACAGAACATAAAACTATACCAGCACTGAAAGATGACTCACTGTTTAGCATGTTGGTCTCTGTGTATGGTGATGATACTTTCCATTGATATAGCACCTTCTACAGAAGGATCTCAAAGCAATTTGCAAACATTAATAAATTAATCCTCACAACAGGTACGATTGTCCCCATATTATAGATGGGAGACCTGAGGGACAGAGATGTGAAATGACTTGCACATCACACAGAAAGCCTGAGAGATCCAGCAAGAGCACTTAGATCTCTTAAGTCCTAGGCTACAGATACAAAACCATCCTCCTTTTAATCTATAAAATGCACACGTGGCACTATCCAGCCTCACATAGCCTACCTGGCTTCTGACCCAAAGCAGGTCTAGAACCACTTCTGTAGTCCACAATCAGGTAAAACTCCCCTTTATTATATTGTGAATGTGACTGAATAAGGACAGTAGAACTGGCTCTGCTATGTACTTCTTGGGTTTCTCCTCTGTAGAGTAAAGGCTGATCTCAAGTATGAGACCTCCTTTCTTGCAGTCACAGAATGGTTATAGTCATATGCTGCCAGGAGCGGCACCAGGGTTTTTGGTGCCCTAGGTGGGGGTCCTTCCGCGCTCCCGGTCGTCGTTGGCAATTCTGCGGCGGGGGGGGGTCCTTCTGTACTCCCAGTCTTCAGGACACTTCGGCGGCGGGTCCCGGAGCGAGTGAAGGACCCGCCGCAGAATTGCCACCAAAGACCCGGAGCGCGGATGGACCCCCCGCCGCCGAATTGCTGCCAAGGGTGGCAAAATGCTGCTCCCCCCAAATCCTGGTGCCCTAGGCGACCACCTAGGTCGCCTAAATGGAAGCGCCGACCCTGTATGCTGCTCAGGGATGAAGTTGATCCCACACAAGATCTGTCATAGACTGCCCTACCATCTTTCAATACCATCACCATTTAGTGCTCGCTGATATGATGTAGCCTGAAGCTCAATTAGATTCCCATAGCTGCAACCTTGAGGTGCTGTTTCCCTAGCTTATCTCCAATAAGAGAACGATTTCACTGTGTGTTCTATAAATGCTTCCGTGTCTGTCCAACAATTAGGGTCCGGTCAGTTTTGTACAAAATGGATGATTCTATCTTGGCAAATCTCCAATATCCAAGAAGCTATCTGAGATGCTAAATAATAATATAGACCATCTAGAAAGGCATGGAAAGTGAATAGTTTATTTACAGGAATTCTCATCCCAATGGCTTGCTCGACCATTTCATGTATTTAAGTTATTGGATAAGATGACCTACTATGCAGCCAACACCTGCAGTCTGTGTGGCCCTAAATATCACAGATAATTTTCTGTTTGGCTAATTCATGGTCAAGTTTTTACTTTTGTTTCTACAGTCAACTGCCGTGCCATAGTTTGGCAAAAGCAGTTGTTTTTTCTTATTTGCATTCTGTGTACGGTGACCCTACTTCAAGATCTCAAAATATTTTAGTACAGGGAAACTAACCTTTACTCGAAAGATCTTTTTTGAATGATTCGTCCCCATGTGAAGAGGTCAGTTCACCACCTCCTCGTGGTTGGCATGGCATAGCAGCTCTCTCTCCACTGGTGGCTGCTCCGCCTCTGTGGTAGCCTGTCTCATCCTGTAACATGGCCCTCTGGCTAGGACACTTCAAAGTCTCTCCCCTTCCAGGGTAGTCCGTAAACAAAAAGCAAGGGGAACTAACACAAACAAACTGAGTTAGTAAGAGAGAAAGAGAGAGAAATACGTCCCTCTCAGGGTGTATCAGGGTCTGGCCCTGGCTTCCCTCAGGGAGGGGCCTTCAGGCAGCAATTGTCTGGGAAGCTCTTGCCTTCAGTCAGTTCTTTTCTTCAGGAGCTGTGAATTGAAGGTCTGTTCTCTTCCCTGGTCTGCACACAAGTGAGCTATTCTGCTACCTTTTTAAGGTCCTTCTCCAGCCAGTTCATGCCTTCCAGGCATGGCTGAGCCCAGAACAGCTCCTTAACCCCTTATTGTCCAGTGTGCAGTCTGTATACCTCATTACAGGAAATCACCAAATGGCACAAAGGCAGCATAGGGTATGTGTTCACTGCAGAGTTAACTCGAGTTAACTACACGACAATTACTTTCTCTCGAGTTAGCCTAACTCAAGTGAGAGCAGCCACACTGTGAAATAATATTCGACCTGCTGTGTCCACATTGGTGCTGCACTCACTGGTGTGTGGCACTAAAACGTCGGGGGGCATATCCCATGGTTCTTTGCACTGCAGTAAGCTGAGTCACTCTATGAATTCTTTCCAAGTGAATTGTAGGAGAACTTGTCCATCCTCTTGGAACACATGACCGGAATTATCAGAAAACACTGGAGGACTAGAGGCACTCAAGAGGTACTAGCTGGAATGCACACTGCAGTGCAGTTGTCTAAGCAGCTGACAAGTTGTGCTAATTGTAGCCACTATGGGGCCAGCCAACTCAAATTAAAAGCACCACTTAAATCTCAGTTTAAGGGGTTTTATGTATGGACAGGACTCAAATTAGGGACAACACTCAAGTTATAATCTGAGTTTGTTTTGCAGTGAAGACAAGCCCATAGATGGCTTTATGCCATCTGATAGCAAGCCAAGGACGTGGGAGGTAGAGTTTGAGTATATCGCACACTTGCGATCCATGGCTGACAGACTAGCAGACTTTATGCTGCTCTAAATTATGACAAATTAGGTCCCCAGTCAGGCCATGGATAAGAGGAGCAGGAAGATGGTTTAGAACCACCATTCCTATCCCCTTCACTGAGTGTAACTTGGCCAAACCAAGAGACTGAAGAGTCTGAAATACTGCAGAGGTATTTGAATACATTTGTAATTATTGATTATAGTAACAGAAGGCATTTGATATTTGTTATGATATTTCAAAGGGTCTTGTTCTGGAACCATTATCCATGTTGACTACTTGCATGAGTATTACTCATTGTGAGTCCTTACTACTCAGAGTGAGTTCCAGAATCAGGCCCCAGAATTTTAAAGCACATCTAAAAAAACAAAAAAGGGTGCAGAATCCTAGAAATTCAGTAAATTTCTTCTAGGATGTTTAATTCCTTATTACGGCTAAGGTTATATAATATGTGAGAATATAGTTTTTCACATTTTGGAAGATCTGGGGTTAAATGTTAGTGCAAATTCCATATGCACAGATACTGAAACTGATAGGATATTTAAAGATAAAGCTGGCAAGCTAGACTTTTACTGATTATTTGTAATTCCTTTATAAATTTGGGGCACAGAATCAAACTTTAACATTTTAAACAGAAAGACAGAATCTTTCTGAAAGATCTTTTACAAATCAGCAAGACTGGAAAAAATTTGATAGAAGACTTAGAGTGTATGCTTTTTCAGTGATTTCACTAGAAACTCATTCTGGCTTTCTCTGAGGTAGAGATAAACCACTGGTAAGAGACAGTTATTAAATCTTCTTTATATATTCTGTATGAAATATATTAAAGTACAAAAATACTGTATTCAAATAAGGTTAAGGGTCTGACTTAAATCCACAAAGACATGGAAATTCAGAAATACATTCCATACTCTTCTGTTAACTCCTAAGCATTGCAGCACACATAAGTTTTGCTTGGCTTCCTGAAATACCTACTTTATAGTACAATTTATCTGTCTTAATGATACTTGCTTTTTCAGTTTGCATTCTTTTGTGGGCTTGACTTAAACTCTGACATTGACTGAACAGTTTTGCTGATTTTTGTGTCTCTGTGTGTGTACGAATGCACACTATTATTAAGAGGAAAAAATGAAAATAATTTGGAAGCAAATGATTATTGGAATAATTGACTGGCTCATTCCTTTGGAAAAATATTTAGTATGCTTTAATGACAATGAGAGAGAAAGGCAGACAAACAGAGTAGATAAAGGACTCTAATCAACTGTCTTTGTAAGTGCAGGCACATACTTTAAATTTTTCCATTGCAAGTTATATTTGCATGCAGTACATACTCATTAGGTTCTTCCTTTTCAATATATGCAAAAGGTGCAAGCATACTGGCAATGAAGTCGGATGTGGTACACAAAATGACTTGGGATCTTCTTACATGATGGACTACCTCCCTCCTCACCAATGCAGCTGTGACCAGTGGAGGTCACACTTGATTCAAAAGACAGGGAGCTGGTGGTAGAGCAATTGTATGTGAGGGGCCCTTAGCTTGAAACCAACTCCTGCATCTTGTTATAACAGTCCAGGCCTGTTGACCTTCAGGATGCACTACAAAATGTATCTTTTCAAGGTAACTTGTGGGCAGGAAGATGCCACTTCAGTGGTTGTGCTTAGGAAGATGAGATATTTCTTTTTTATCTGTACTGTATAATTTATTGATTATTGATGTACACTGTGAGATTGCTGCTAGGTTTTTTTCTATTTATATTTATTCTTTTTTTTTTGTTTATTCTGTTTCTATTCTTTGGAAAATAATTTTTAAGGGGGATCTACAGAATGACACAGCTGTTTCCTTGTAGCAACACAATTTTTAAATAAAATTGTGGTAATTTCAAATGTGGCTTCAGGATTCCCCTCTACTTGGTTTATAGGATTTGATTAACATTCATGTTAAAGGGAAATATATAAATGTTCAAGAAGAGTTCAACCATAAGAAAGGCTGATCTCCTTATTGCTGTTAAGGTCAGTGAGACCTATCATAATAAGCTACTTAAGAAATCAGTCCCCAGAAGAAGTGATGTGTATAGCTATTGGTTAGACCTTTGTCATCATGCTCACCCATTATATACATCCCCAGTTATACTAGAATCTCATCCTCCACATACTTATATGATACTTGTGTTACAACATACACACCTCTGTGCCATTTCTGTTGTTTTGGGTCACAAATCCTCAAAAATGTGCCAAATGGAGCAAAGCCTTCTGAAGTATGACATCCTCTCTTGTATGGGGTTGTGATTTTTTTTCTGACACAGACTTATAGTATTAATGATGATGAGAAAATATATCTTAGAGTTAAAAAAACCTTAATTATTTCTTACAATAGATTTTTAATTTAGAAAACAATGTTGCATCATATTCAAATAATCAAATAGAACAGTTTAAAGAGGCCTTAGGTCAATTTCTTATTTTCACTGTGTTTACAATAATCTTGAATTTGAAGTTTTTTTGTATTTCCAAACTGACCCTAGTAGAAATTATCAGCACAGCAATTAGTGTTTCAAATGGTTTGAGGCCCATTTAGTATCCACAAATGCAAGTTTGGTTTCTCGGAGTTTAGTTTCCTTTTTAAATATGGAACACAATACCACTTCTGCCCTATCCTTGTCCATAAATTGCTCTCAAAGTTACTTTGGGGACATCCACCACCTGTATAATAAATGGCTTTGAAAACTCAGGGCCCAAGGATAGGCTCACAGCTCAACTTTCTCTTAAGGTTTCAAAAGCTAGCTGATGTTCTTCAGTCCATTCCAGACTCATGGGTCATGACAATGCTGGGTGGTGGTTCTTTGGGGTTAATGGGTTCTGTTTAGTATTCCCTTTTTTGCGAAGGGCATCAGCCTTGCTGTTCTTGTTGACTGGTGGTACATGATTGTGAACTCGTATTTCAAAAAGAACAGGGCCCAAAGTAACAGATGCTGATTCAATGCTTTGGCAGAATGTGGGTATTCTAAATTCTTATCGTCTGTTAAGACTAGGAAGGGGTGTTTGGCCCCCTCAGAGTACTGTTACCATGTTTCCAATCCAGCCCTGATAGCAAGTAACTCCTTGTCTGCTATTTCATAATTCCGTTTGGCTGGAGTAAGTTTTCATGAGAAATATGCACATAAATGCATCTCTTTTAGGGACCCTGTTCTTTGGGATAGTACTGCCCCAATAGCTACATCAGAGGCATTAGCCTTCAGGATAAAGAGATGGTCAGGATCAGGATGGACTAGCACTGGGGCACACATGAAAGCTATCTTCAGCCATTCAAAGGCTTGTTGAGTCTCTAGAGACCAGTGAAACCTTGAGGGTTTTTGGAGGATGGTAGTGATAGGGGTTAACCTCTGAGAAGTTTGGAATAAACCTCCTTTAAGAGTTAGTAAACCCCATGAATCTTTGCATGTCTCATATGCTTCAGGGATCTTGCTAATACTTTCTGAGGGTCCATCCGTAGTCCATCTGCTGACAAGTGAACCATAAAAATTTGACAGATGACTGGGGGTCAAATACACAATTTTCCCAGTTTTGCATACAACCTGTGCTGGTTCACCAATATGATGGTTGTGTCTGGCTCGATCACTGGAGTAGATTAAGGTATCATCTAAATATGCTACCACAAACTAGTCTAGGATATCTCAAAATATGTCATTGATCAGTCACTGGAAGGTGGCGGGAGAACTGGTGAGTTTAAAGGGCATTACCAAATATTCAAAGTGTCCATACCTAGTTTTAAAGGCTGTCTTTCCACTAGTCCCCTGCCCTGATTCAAATTAAATTTATATACTCCTGTAAAGTCCAGTTTGGTGAATATCAAAACTGATCATGTTTGGTCTAAGCGCTCTGAGACTAATGGTTAAGGGTACCGATTGCATATGGTTATTTAGTTCAGTGCCCTGAGAACCATCCTCCTTCTTTTACAAAAATGGTTCCTGTGGGAGAGGTAGAACAGTGCATAAAGCCTTTATCTAGGTTTTCCTGAAGCTATACCCTTAACAATGCTAGCTCTGTTGTGACATAGAATATATATGCCCAAAAGTAACTGTGGCTCAGAGATGAAGGTCGATGGGGGAGTTGTACACACGGTGTAGGGCAGTGAGTCCATGTTCTGTGTTTTAAAGACATCCTGGTAGTCTCAGTAATTCCTTGTGCTGGGTTAGCGTTTCTGGGTTCGATAAGGTGGCCGTCAGTAGCTTGATGGGAAGGAAATGAGTTGGGACTACAGAATATGGGGGTCATGATGGGCTAGCCAGAGTGCCCCTAGAATCAGGGTGACATGTGAGGAGAAAATAAGGCTAAATTGTAGAACTTCCCAGTGTTACCCAATCACCACTTCCAGTAGTGTGGTCTCCTGTGTCACCAAGCCCAACGCCAGAGGTGACCTGTCTACTGTTTCTACCAGATCTCGGATAACCTTGGGCTGTACTGGAAGACAGAGAACACAGGCCTGCTCAACTTCTGGGATCCACAGTTGCAGGAGAATCTGCAGAAGGAACTCTTGATTTAACATAGTGTTGGGGTTTCTCCCTGGTGGTACCCATGCTTGTGACCCTGACTGGGTGTGGGATTACTCATTTTCCTGTCATCAGGTTAGCAGAGATTCATTTTCCTGTCATCGGGATAGCAGAGGTTTTGACAGGACACGTGGATATTGCATGTGCTGCTCCACCACAATAGATGCAGTGGTTCTCCTGTTTTCTACACTCTTGCTCGCTCAGGAACAGGTGGGTCAGTCTGCATGAGCTTGACTGAAGCTGAGCTTGCTTGGGCCTAAGGGCTGAGCCTAGGGTGAGTGCAGGAGGTAGGCAGGGCCCTGTTACATTCCAGTTGCTGTTTGGGCAGTTTGGTGTCTATCAGGATACATAGGTCTATCAGGATACATAGGTCCATAAAGACTTCTAAATTGGCGGGCAGACAGGGGCAGTCCCTTCCAAATTAGCAGGGGGGGGCAGCTCATCTTTGAGTTCTTCACAAAGACTATGCTGAAACTGATGGAGGACGGCAGCATTGTTCCAGGCTGTGTCTATGGCTAAGTGTGTGAACTGGGCAAAATAAGAAGGAGCTGACCCGAGGGTTTGCCGAAGCTTTTGTAAGGCAGTCTCTGCCCTGCGGGCTTTGTAAGGGTCATCAAATATAGTGGCATACACTTGTAAGAATAAGTCCCAATTAGTCTACACTTGGTGATACTGCTCTAGAAGGGGGAGAGGCCCACACCAGAGACCCCACCCACCCCGAGTAAGCAGGCTCAGTACTAGCCCCATCTTAACTTGATCTGTTTCACACTTCTGGAGCATAACCAAGAGTCTGCATTGGGTAAGGAACCCACACAACTTATTTTGGGTACCATCGTATCTTTTTGGCAGAGGGACTCTGGGGTCAGTTAACTGAGCTGGCATCGTAAGGGCAGCCAAGTGGATACCCGCAGCTACTCCAAGTGCTGTAGCTTGCTCACACAAGGAGCGATTCCTCGTCTGTAGCCATAGCACTTGGTCCCTCGGTTTCTGTTTTTCTGCCTGGAGGGCAGTGATCTGCTCCTGCAGGCTCAAAGGCCCCGGGGGCAATGGCAGGACGAGAGCCCCAATCACGTCCATACTTAGTACAGGGTTTCAGTAATGAGTCCCAGAGGAGAGCACATTGGTCTGAGCAAGCTGTCAGGGCCTGTAATTGGGTGGTCTGACCTAGTGGTCAGAGCCAGGGACAGAGTCAGGATCATGGTTAGAAGTCATGCAAAAGGTCAAAGCCAGAGTCAGAAGCCATGCCAAAGGTCGGAGCCAATGTCAAAGTCAGAAGCCATGCCAAGGATTAAGCTGGAGCTGGAGTCAGCAGTCATGCCAAGTGTCAAGCTGGAGTCAGTAACTGAAGTTAGGTAGCACAGGCCTGAATTCAAGATCCAGAGTGCCTGTCCCCGTGAGTTAGTTTAAATACAGCCATCTGATGCCCAAAGCCCTTTCTTTGTCTGTTGGTCTCTGGGAAACCCAGTTTGTATCAGTATGTGCAAGCCTTCCCAGGGGGAAGTACCTCTCTGGAAGTGTTTACAATCTAAGTGATTCACCTTAATCACCCCGTCCCCCATTAATTTTGTTTCCTGGCGGAGTTGTGGTAACCCTCCCCCCGGAGCTGCATACAATGGTCTACAGTGATACATAAACGTAATACAATTTGGTCCCCAGAGATATTGCCTGTGGTTGCAATATCTGTCACAAAGGGCACTACCATTATCTTTCATTTAAATCTAAAGTTACAATCTCTACTGCTGCTTGTATCTTTGTCCTCCATTGTCATTCAGATATCCAAATCCTCACCTCTGCATCTAGCATCCAGAGCATCTCTTTTAGAATCAACATCTCTATTATCATACTCCTCTACAAACCAGAAAGACAAACCACAGCTTCTGAGTAACAGGAGCCTCTCACTAGCAGCTTCTCAGTACAGAGCTCCCTGACAGAGATCTCTCCTTTCCTCTGCATCAGACTATGGTCAATGGACAAACCATTTGCAACAGTGAAATATCTGTCAGTCTTCAAGCAATAACATGCTTGCAAAACCAGTTTGGGATTCTTCTAATTGCCAATCCAAATCAGGCCCTGGAAAATCATGACTGTTTGTTTTTTAAATAATATATTTTAGGGGATCTTTTTATTTGCCTTCTGATGTTTGAGCCTTTAGGATGAACTCGGATCACATTTTCAATATTTTCTCCACAACCATAAAATCTAGAAACTTATTTATTTAAAGAAAATGAAAGCTGAGATTCTCTCGTAATCACAAGAATCCAAGAAAGAGGGTTTAAGAAAAACACCTAATATCTCAAGACTTTTAATAATAAAATTATGAGAATGGCAACACTGAGAATCTCTAGAGATACTTTTGATCAATTAAACTAAACTATGAAAAAGGAACCTTACTTCAGGCCCTTCTTATCTGATGTCTCCCATATAAAAAATATATATATATATATATATATTTTTTCCATGTAACCAATCTTTATAGTTGCTAGTGGAAAAGGTGATATCAGGTTTGGGTGGTTGGATATGGAGGTGGTCAGGAAACACACCCTATCTTAATAGATTCTTCACACTATGAAAATGTTTGAACCACTGAACACAGAGATCAATGGTTCTCACAGAAGCATTGCTTTATTTTCTTAACAATCATGTTTTCTGTTACTTAACATACCAAGATATATTTTAAAATGTTTGTTTTAGGGTTGTTGGTTTTATACAATGTTAAGAAAGAATATATTAATAAAAATACACATACAACAGTGAAAGTACTTTTATGCTCTGAATCTTATGAAGCAAATGTGCATATGAGCGTGTGGTAGATTTAAACATCACTATGGAATTAGGAGTGATCACTAAGGCTTATCCGTGGAGAGGTCATTAAAGTTCTTAGACTTTTTTAAATGAAGAAGTAAAAAGGTACTTTCTCTTCTTCCATATTATCTCTCTAAATGTGCAGTGATATTTAAATCTACCAAATTTCAAGGAGTATTTCCTGTACCTTCCTACAGATCTGCATTATTTTATATCCCTCCTGTTGTTGATTAAAACTTAGACAGAAAGCCAGCAGGAAACCCACCGGGGCCAGTTCGTGATCCCCCTAAAGCCCCTCCTCTTCTCCTGTTTTTATTCCCTTATACACTTTTTTGCTTACCTGCCCGTCTCTCCCAAGTTCTTGCCTATCCTCCTCCCCCTCATTTTTTACCCTTATTCCTACAATATTTTGCTCCTCTTCCCCATTTTTGATACCCTCTCTGCCACCCTATTTCCCTACCCCTCCTCCCATTTTGCTCCTCTATCTGTCTATGATAAGTACTTATATTGTGCCGGCCCCAAGCAATATTGCCAACCTAAACCATTCAAAACTCATGAGTGAGACTCCCCAAACTCATAAAATATTTTAATAATAATAATAATAATACATTTCAGATTATTTTTATTTGCCTTGTGGTTTTTGAGCCATTATGGTGTACTAAGGTCATAATTTCAAGCTTGTCTCTGCCACCATGAACTATAGAAAATTACTTTTTTTTTAAAGTGGAAGATGAGATTTCCCCCCTACTCATGTTTCCACGGACTCCACAGGATATCACGAGACTCGTGATAACATTGTGAGAAAAGGTGACACTGTATGCGTGTCCCAGGTGTTCATGGTGTTGTCCTGGCAACATGCCTGTGAGGTGTGGAAGAATCATTATCCCCATGCTATGGATGGGGAGCTGAGAGGCAAAGGGACATTAAAGGCATGTTTACACTGCACACTAAGCTCTGGTCTGTGGAGCCTAGTGTTTCCAAGCCCATGCTTGGATAAATGTTTACACTGCATTGTAAAGCTGGGCTTAACAGTTGCTGGACCCAGGTCTCAAAGCTATGCTAATGTGTCCATACTGCTCTATGCAAACTTTCTGTCTCGGGGCTGTGTCCTGACATCCATCCACACTGCAAGTCACAGCAGGACTTGGGCCCTAGCCCACGCCTCAGCAGGGTCCTAGGACAGATTGATTTGAGTATGGACGTAAGGGATGGAGTTGTGCTCAAATGTGAGAGACCTGGCTTAATGTGTAGTGTAGACATACCTTGAGGTAAGACCTGGTCAGCTGACTCGGGCTTGCGGGGCTAATAATTGCAGTGTAGACTTCCCGGCTCAGGTTGGAGCCCAAGCTCTGAGATCTTGGGGCTCATCAGCACCCAGGCTGCAGCCCCAGCCCAAACATCTACACTGGTATTCTTAGCCCTGCCTTGTGAGCCCCGCGCTGGCTGACCCAGGCTCTGAGACTCCATGCAGTGGGCATTTCCTCACAGCCAAGAGGTTTCCTGGGTGACTTGCCCAAGGACACCCAGGAAGCCTGTGGCAGAGTCAGGAACAGAAAACACAGAGCTCCTGGGTCCCACTTAAGTGCTCCCCACCCCCTTTTTGCTGCTCCCTGCCCCCTGCTTTAACTCCTTCCCCACCCCTCCCTGTTCCTGCTCCTCTCCTTCCCCTCAGGGCAGGGCAGCAGCGCTGGGCTGAGGAGGCACCATAGTAACTGGCAGGGGGTAGGGCAGCAGCGGAGGAGGTGGGTGGAAAAGGGAGGGGGTGGCGGCTCGAGGGTGCTGCAGCGCCCCCTCTCGGCACTCCCCAGCCCCGTCCCGGGCAGCCGCGAATGGCTCTTCACTCGCGAGCCCCTTTGTGTGAAACACACTCGGAGCCGCGACTCTGGAAGCGGCGCACACGGTGTCCCTCTCCTCCTCCCGGCGAGCAGCACGGGGCAGCCATTCCAGGGCCAGCCCAGCAGAGCGCCTTCGCCTCGCCCCCCCCGCCTCACGGATGTGCACTAGCTTTCCCCCTTCCCCACTCCTCAAGGTGGAGAATCGAAAATCCCCCTCCCCCCAACACTCACACACTGATAGAGATTAAAAAAAAGAAAGGAGAGAGAGAGGGGAAAGGAAACAACTCAAAGACTCCAATAGAGAGCGAAATCTACACCCAGGGCTAGCGACTAGTGCATGTGTGTGCAGGGAAAACAATACTCCAAGTTACCTGCCCTGCTCTAGGAGAAGAAGGAGGGTTTGCTGCTGGTTCTCTTGCAGACATCTGCAGACTGGTGCTTTTTTGGAAGAGTTTTTTTTTCTTTCTTTCTTTCTTTCTTTACAAACCACCAACGGATGTGAGGCAAGGAAGGTGTTTCTTTTTCTCCTAAACTCAGGCACCTCTTGCTGATTCTTCTCAACCTGCTTGGGGTTTTTGTTGTTGTTGTTTGTTTTTGTTTTGCACGAACGTTAACCAAAAAAAAGAAAGAAAAAAGAAAAAACACAGGAAAGGAGTTTGCTTGATGTTTTAGTGAAATGGACGTAAGATTTTATTCACCACCTCCACCACCACAGCCTGCAGCCACTCCTGATACCCCTTGTCTGGGACCTTCTCCCTGCCTGGACCCCTACTATTGCAACAAGGTGACTTGTGTTTTGTTTTATTTGAGGTGCTTTATCTATGGTGTTGTTTTGTTGCGTGTGAATGGGAGCTAGATCTTGGCAGGCTGTATACTGAGTTAACCTCTCAAGGAAAGGCAGCCACACCAAAGCCATTCTTGCGGGGTGGGAGTTGTTTGCGGGGGGCGGTGTGGTAGTAAAATGTTGTATTTTAGGCAAATTCTGGGTGTTTTCCAAACACCCCGATGGTGCAGGAAAGTGAGAGCGTTTTCTCTGATTCCTGGCTTCTTGCTGGGAATCTACCCTTGTGTGTATCTATTTCTCTCTCTCTCTCTCGTGGAATGACTAAAATAAAATCCCAGAATGATTTGGAGGAGGACGGGGTGTGTTGGGAGGTGGGGGGAGGAGAGAATTTTTCATAACATCTCCCCCAAACTGGAAGTCTAAGTAGCTATTATGTACATTTTTTTCTGAGAAACGGCGTGGAAAAAGGATGTCCATGTGGGATATTTAAATGAACAGGTAACTCTGTCTTCTATTCCCCCCCCCAAACAAACTAAAGATTTGTTTTCCCCAACTCAAAACATAATGGAAAGCTCTGCGTGAACCCTCCAGTTCATGTGTCAAGGCTCACGAAAAGCCTGTACTTAGCAATTTGTGATGACGGGACCACGCTTTTTATTTTGTGTACAGAATTAAATGGGTGGTGACAAGTTTGTTCTGAACAGAACATCGACTTTGTTCTGGCTGTGCAACTGCGTTATTAATTCCTCTGTAACTTGATTAAATCACTGTAAATAGGGTTATGTCTCTAAAGCATGAAGTTTACTACAAGAGCCTGGGAGAAGGAGGAAATGCAAAGCAGGCTAATGTTATTTACAAAAGAGCCAAGCACTGGGTTTTCTTGTACTCGTTTTGCTGCTGTGATCCCGGATCACTTCGCGATCCGTTTGCCCACGAACAAGAGAGGAGGGATATTTTCATTATTACTGTCTCAGTGGCGTGAGCCAGCTGGTATTTTATGCATGATCTGCACTTTCTTTTCTGTTGTGGAATGGGCTTTGCCCATGAATAAAACGCTAGCCATAGGAAATAACCAGGCAGTGCAAGCTACCCAAAGCACTTCTTGAGCACACCCCCGCCAGGGGAGAAAGCTGGGAACAAGCACTTATAGGAAGATTTGTTTAAACCTGTGTGTTTTAGGCTTTTGTTTAAAATCTGGCTTGGAAGGCTGCTGTTGCAGACTGTAGCAGATGTTTTTGCAGTGCAAACTCTGCTGCTGGTAGTGTGTGTAGTCAGCAAGGAGACTTGCTTTCTGCTTGGTATTTCTTTCAGAGGGTTCTGTGTCTGCTTATTGCCAACCAGCCTTTGCAACACACACTCGGAGAACGGGGAGATGCCCAGTGCAAAGGAGCAGTACTCCCAGTTTAACTCGTTTGAAAACACTACTGTGTTTTCTGCTTGCCCATTGTCATGGTGGGTTCACAAATCACAATACATGTCATAGAGATATTTAGGGCTGTCCCCTTCACTCCTGGCAACTGCATAGACGCAGTGATAAAAATAAACAAACAATAAAGTCAAATATAACCTGTTTAGAAGCAGTGTGTGCAGCATTATGATGAAGCCCCCCTCAGTTTTCAGGAAAGGTTTCCAGCATGATCTAACCTATCATTCGCAACATGAAGGACCAAATTCATCCTTGGTGTAACTCTTTTATAGTCAATGGAGTTAGAGAATTCAGGATTAAATCAGGCCCCTTGTGACTGATGCCTAAGGAAGTTTCAAAAGAGATCCCAGAGGAACGTTTTTTAGCAATGTTTAAGTAACCACGGTTTTTAGTGTCCATGCAGGCTGCCCTAGAGATCAGGAGAAGTTTGGGAGAAGAGTGAACTTTGTGGGGTGGATGGGATGGGATGGGGTGGGGGACAGCTGCGTGCAAGAGAATATATGTGGTGCACTTTAAATGTTCATAGCGATCATTGTGATACTGCTTTTGGTCTCTGACTTGCCATATACAGTATTTTCTATCTTTTATTGTAAATTGTAACCTTAAAGTTCTGGAAAGTAAAGAAGAATGGGATAGAATTAATGACATATGCACCAGAGTGTCTGAAGACCCATTTGGCAATGAAACTGGACAAACGTTATTAAACCTATCAGTGATTTAAAGCTTCAAAAAGAAGGTAATGACTTGAATACACATTTCACTCATCATTCTTGAGAAAGTGGGCCAGATTTAATTTAAAAGTTAAATGCTTTGGAAAATCAGGAATTACTTTAATATATTAAATCATTTTCCAATTAAGTGCTTTAAATCATTTTTGGTTGGTTGCACTGCAAATCGAATAAATTAATTTAGAAAGTCGTTTTCAGATTATTTTTTTTTACTAGCTGGTTGAAGCTTCTTTTAAGTCATGCCATGTATGAAGGAGCAAACTGTTCTTTTTAAATGCAAATGAGGCACTCATTCTGTAGAGAAGTTGTAACTCTTCTATTTAACTTAGCCTGGACTGATAATGGACTTAAAAAATGCACAGTCATAAGACATAATTTTTTATGCTTGGAGATGACTTACTAGGAATATTTCATATAAGATACCTTCTACAGCATGAGCATGTCTCTCTCAAACATCTTTGCCACTGATCATTGATTATATTAAATGGACTGAATAGGTTTGCTAGGCCCTTGAGAGGCATGCATTTACTGAACATTTCATTTTCCACCTCTTCCCTCAGTTCCTCTACCCAGCATGATTAACATTGCTGTGAAAATTTATCTGCCCTGCTCTAAACATTTAGTTGCTTTAAAAATATTCAGCCGTCACTCATTTTCATTAATGTGTTTTCAGTGGCTTGGAGGAGGTTCCTAGAACTTATTTTCAGAAAGTTTGGTGGACTATATACAGATGATATCTAAAAGCAAAGGGTATCATTTGATGGAGTGTGATAGTCTAGTTTTGTTTGATACTGTTTACCTTGGGCTAAATCCTGCAATCCTCATTCAGGACAGGATCCTGCTCTCTTAAAAATCATGGAAGTTTTGCTTGAATAATGATTGCAGGGTTTGGCCCCTTATCTGTGAGTTTTTTTAGGTTAAAATTAAAGATTGTTTGATTAACTTTATTCTGTGACATATTTACTCTAATTAAATGGCTGCTAATTTAGGTACATTGCCCAAATAGTCAGGGACTTTAAAGTTTTATAACTGATCTGTTAACATAAATTTTATTAATGATCAGATAATTGTTTTAGGCTTGTAATTGTGCAGTCCACATATACATATGTATTGTGAGTATCTGTAGTCAGAATGAATCACTCTTGATGGCTTCTTAAAAGAAAATACAACAATGTAGATCATACAGTCCCATCTTTCTGCTCAGCTGTGTTTCAGGTGGCAGTCTTTGTTTCGAAAGACTGCTTAGATCTTTGTTTTATAAACGTAGGCATAAATGTTTAGAACGTTATTTTAACATTCCTCTATTTACTGTAAACGCACATTATGTTTTGCATATCTTGCTATGCAAACTTTTACTTGTTTCTCTCACATAACCCATGGAAGGAGAAAAGTGAAAGAACAATGCAAACAATGTTGGTTATGGCAACTGTGTGAGGTATCTCTTATACAAACAGACAGAATGGATGGTATGCTGCTGTATATAGGTCAGCCTTTAAAATAACATAGTGGACAGACAGATTTAGACTTGAGGTAATACTGTTCATCTCTTGAAACTTGAAGCATAACTGCATTTCAGACATGTATGGGCTAATAAGAACAGTTTATTCAATTGATGTCTGTTTTAAGTAACATCATAGCTCTTAATTGAATTTAATGTTACAAAAAGAAATTATGTTTGATAAGCACACTGCATGAATTCAGTAGTAAAATATTGTCTGGGTTTTGTACTATTTGAAGATGTCAGATCATCAGTTTAAATATACCTACACAGCGATAATATTCCTTCTTCTTTCCTCATTGTACTGCCATCTCCAAAGTCTGTTTCCACAAGTATTATAAGAAGAGTTGAAACATTTTCATGTTTTATGTTTTCATGTGTTGTTAAGTATCTGCTCACATAAAGATCAGTAATATAATTATATTTTGACACTGCTAATGACAGGGATGCTGACCCCCGCCAACAGTAGGAGAGAAAATAATGGTCTTTACTGCTCCCAATGGTTAGCCTTGCAGAATTATGCACTGGATTCTAGTCTAGCTAGTTCAGAAATAAAGAAGCCTACAACTCATCCACTCTGGATGCACTGGTAGTTGTTAATGCAATGGAAAAATATAGCCTGATTACAGAGAAATAATGTAGCTGTTTAAAAAATAAGAGGAAACCCCCTTCTCCCCCCCACAAAATCAAAGACTAAACAAAATGAAAAAGCTGTTTTACACTGAAGTTAAAAAACACGGGTAATATTTTGTAAACAGATAAGAGTTTTGTTAGTGACTTGACTTAAATGGACTGAAGTATTTCAGTATTTTAGAATATTTTACATTTTCAGGTCTAACTACAACACAGATATTCCTCTTTACAAAATGTCCCATGAGTGTATCTTTCCAAAGTCTACTTTTTCTGATGGCTCACTATGCATACATTCTATTGCTGATATTCCTAAATGCTGGGATCTCAGAGAGCTCCAAAACTAGAATTGTGTATCAGTATTTTTGAGGGATTTTTAGTGTGTCACATAACAGTGGATGATTCAATTAAATCTTTATGTTGAGTAGGGTATGTTTTTTCTTTTCCCTGAACAACTTTGGTCACTTAGTGCATGACAGTCATACTTGATATTTGTTGGTGCTTCTTGGAGAAAAGATTAAACTGTCATGTTAATGTTTTCATCTATTGTTGATTTTTACAAGCTTTGAAGCCTTATAATGGGTTTCAGAGAAATGTCACATATTAAGAAGTTGAATGAACTTCTCTTAGATTAGACCCAAGTATGTAGTCCCAGAGATACAAGCAAACCTCAAATACATCTGCTTAGATTCCAGTATTTCTGAAAATATGTGATCCCAATTTTCATAGAATATAGGAAATATTATATATGTGGGCTTTTGAGAAAACTTTCCACTGACATATTTTAAAATCATAATATTCATGATCATTCTAGAATTTCCTATTTTGTAGAACATTTTTACATCTTTGAAAGGTAACATTTTATTGTTCCATTAGAAAATGGATTTCAGCTTTGCAACACTGCCTTTAAAATAGCTGTTGTGAGGTCTATGGACAAAAAGCTAAACCAGTACACTGCTGGGTATGCTAAATTAGGAGTACAGCGTTTCATTCACATTAAAACATAGCTAATGTCACTATTCACCATAAAGACTCAGGGCTTGATCCTATGAGAAAATGAGTACTCAACTCCCATTGACTTCAGTGGGAGTTGAGGGAACTCAGCACTTTCATGAGGAGCTTGCACCATGCAGTTCCCAGAAGCCTGCAAAACTTTGCTTTTGTTTTTTTAAATCAGGATTTTCCTTTACATAGTGTCACATGAAAATGGACAGTTTTTAGTTTTCCATTTTTATACTGTGCTCTTCAAACGAAGTGAATGTTGTACTCATGATAGGCATTAGACCAGGGGTCGGCAACCTTTCAGAAGTGGTGTGCCGAGTCTTCATGTATTCACTCTAATTTAAGGTTTCGCGTGCCAGCAATACATTTTAAAATTTTTAGGTCTCTTTCTATAAGCCTATAATATATAACTAAACTATTGTTGTATGTAAAGTAAATAAGGTTTTAAAAATGTTTAAGAAGCTTCATTTAAAATTAAATTAAAATGCAGAGCCCCCCGGACCGGTGGCCAGAACCCGGGCAGTGTGAGTGCCACTGAAAATCAGCTCGCGTGCCGTCCTTGGCACACGTGCCATAGGTTGCATACCCCTGCAATAGACCAAAATTTCTGGAGACTGAAATCCCAAATTGAGAGCAGACACGACAGAGAATGGATAGTGGTAGCAAAAGCTTTCCCCTGTGCTCTGGCAATGTGACTCAATATTAACCACTTGTAGTGGTGAGAGTGTGGTCTCCAGGTCCATTCAATCCTTGGTCTGTGAAATTGACAATGGTGACAATTAGTGGCAGTTATGTTTATTTTTGTGAAGTGAACACATGCCCTGTGAACACCTAGCATAGGCTGTAAACACTAAAATGCTCAGTTTAAATCTGGCCTAATCGATTTAAACATTTTGTTGGCACGGGTGCTGGTGTTATACAACCTATGAACCAATTTTCTGTCCAAGAAGTAATTTCTCATTAAAAAGGCTGAGTTATAAACTACTCAAAAATGTGGTTTATAATGGAAGTGCCAACAGAGTGTTAATTATAGCAGCACTTACATAATACTTTAAGACATGGAATTCACATTAACCTGAATGAGATTTTCTTGGTCATAACACTTTCCCCTACAGCATTCAGTTTGAAAATGGCAGCACAGTAATATACTATACTTAGATACTGATTGTGTAGCATCAGCAACAAGAGTAACAAAACTGCTTTCCATAATGACCATTGCTAAGAAGCAAAATTCGTTTCAGCTTTGTTTGTTTCCCAGGATCTGTTTTCTTCAGTGTTTTTCTTTAAACCATTTTACATTAGTAAGCCAAGAGTTTGACTGAAATTAAGAGTTTAGCTTTTAATTTTGAGTTAAATCTTCAAAATTAAATTGTTTACTACAAAGGTCATGATACTGTTGTCATTTTTAATATTTATGCTTGTGGTGTTCTCTCTCCTGTGATTTTTATACAGTATATTTTATTTTTAGTTTTTGTGTTTTATATGGCTGTACTGATACATGTATCTAATCTTCCATTCGCAATACAAACATATATCTAAGTACTTTTCTTCAACTATTTTGTTAGTATTTCTTGCTGGGCTGTCAGTAGATTTGAGATAGATCCTAATAGCATAGTTTCCTCCCAAGAAACATACTGCCTTCCAAGTCACAAAACACACTTGAGTGTCATGAACATCTGATAAATCCAGATTAGTAAAAATGTCAGATTGTCTTAGCATTCACATCCTTGACTGTTAGCTCATCATGCTATTTTTGATTGGTGGAGATTGTTTTTTCAAAAATACAGGCTGGCTAAACACAGAAGTGGAGCTTCTTTGGTAGTGCTTTTGTCTCCTAATGTTGTTATAGATCTTTGTATGGTCTTAAAGGTTCCAGGGGAGCTACAGCTGCTATTAAATTTGCTATAGTAAGGAAATCCATAATGGGGCCCAGTCCTATGTTCCTTGTTCAAGAAGAACTCCCACTGAAATCAGAATGTGATAACCTCTGCGCAAGGAAGCTAGTCAGAAGGAGGAATGTGATGGATACCACATGAAGTTGAAGATCTATCTGGACAATTATTACAGGAGACAGGAAAGGGTGTGTGTATGTATCTCTCTCTGTATATAAAATAAACTCATTATAGGTCATCTTTTTGGTTGGAATGTCATACAGGATTTTTGTCAGTATACATCAGAAAATATTTGTTCCCTATATCACATTTGTATCAGCCTGAAATAGTAATAAATAATACAAAGACAGAAAATAATAGTAAAATGGGAAGATAACCTTTAAAAAAAAAAAGTATGCTTTCTCATTTGGCAGATGCAGTTATGAACATTAGTCATAGAAACCTACAGATAGTAGAAGCTTAATATCAAAGCTAATGATTTATTTTATGTTAATGACTTTCTGCTAGGGCATAAAAGACTATTCATAATGGACTCTCAGCGCTGTGTTCATTTGCTAAGGCTAATGGGATAATCTTTTCCAAAATTAAGCTTTTTGAAGTAAAGTATGGTGTTACTTTTTCAAGTTAACTCTTGAAAATGTATTACAAAACTAATCTTTTAAGAACTGCTTGTAACATTAATAGAAAATATATATTAAATAAACAGGTGTCTTCATTAACAGTTTTACTGAATGGTGCAATGTTTCATTTATGTTTTATTTTATTTCTCAAGATTAATATTCATGAAGTGGAGTTGTTAATACTTTGATAGTTTGATCTTAGTCGAATCAGGTCTTTGAGGCATAGTTGTTTTAGTAGATTGTATGAATAGAACAGAAACCCTTTTTCTTAAGATTGCTAGCCAATGATTTGCAAAATGGTAGTAAAACTCTTAGTTTTGCATTGGAAAGGTTTTAAAATCATGTTTACAATTAGTTATAACCAACATATTTCAATAAGAGATAATTTGCCTACTAAAGTTCACATAATGTGCTAATCATGTCTAGTGGTTAATAAAGGCCTCCTATCTCACTCCCCTGATGGCTATAAAAGGCTATTATGTTCATGGCAGCAGTTCAGGTACAGCTGCTGTGTGTTAATAATGCATCATTGTCCCACTAATAAACACAGCAAAGGTCAGCACCCCCAGCCACCTAAAACACCTATTCTCTTTCCAAAATATTTATTAACACCTTAAAAGCATTTATATTCATTTCAGTTAGCCTGATATCAGTTAATGGCCCTCTAGAAACTTGTATGTTAAAGGTTTTGCAACCTAAGCGGGGTTGTGGAAAGATTAATAGATATTCATGTTAATCTTTCCTCATAAACATTTTTTTTCCATTTCAGCAATCTGTGGTTGCTTTAATTTAGGATTAGTATTACTATGGTCACCTTTACAGTTAACTTGATGTGTTGCTTATTATGCCAGTTTTCCCTCAGTTAGCTTAAGATTGTACTCTGAAGAGAAGCATTTTTTCAGCAGCCAGAACCCCTTAAAGAAAACATAATGAAGTGTGAAAAAATGGTGTGTGTAATATATATGTACATACACCCCCTTCCCCCACTTACTTTCTTTAGAGTTCATATATATGTTACGTTAGCAACCTATTTATTTCTTATATTTCCCTTTTGGCATAAAATGCAGTATTCATAAAGAGCTTAAAATTTATTTTCTGCAGACAAAGAACGTGTTCACATGGAATTTCCATTTTTGCCAGGGAAACATGCAAATCAATAGACCAGCACTTATCTGCATTAAAATTAGGTATACTGTAATTTATGGGCACAGTGCTATTGTATTTCTTTTGCATAGCCTCAGATATTCTTGAAGGTAACCCTGGCTATGTCTTCCCAGAGAGAAGCAAAAGTGTAAACTGAACAAAATCTCATTTTCTCATCTTGTACTGTTGTCTTTGGGTTTCTGTTACTCATTTTGAAAATCTTATTTTTTTCCTATATGATTTGCAGACAAATGCTCAAAAGGCAGAGAAATTTAACTACATATTTGTCATCAAGAGAAATGAAAAAAAGCCTAACTAGCTGAAGGGTTTCTATTTTGTGTAGCACAGTCTACAATGGTACATTTGTCATGCTTTAAATATATAATACATACAATAAAATATGTACTGGCGCAGTTGTGATGTATCTAGTGTCTGGCTCCTCTGCTATTGTTTGTAGTCTTTACGGTTGTCATACGTTGTTCTTTGCACATCATACCCTTACAGCAAAATTTGACACAATTTCTAGCTTTCAGTCCTGCACCATTTTCATTGCACAATATACATGAGTTTGACAGGGTGTGTTGAGGACAACTCTGGCAAGCAATTGATATTTTGAAGTGGCAAGCGTTTCAGCAGCTGCCTGCTTGTGAAAAAGGAATGATAAGATATACTGTATTGTTAGTTTGAGGCAAAGCATTAAGGTTTAAGCTCTGTAAAAATGTACACATTATTCGTTAGTGGTGAAGCAAGCCTTTTATGTTTTTAGAGCTTAGCTCTCCGCTGATGTGAACTAGAATGACATTGGTTTAATGGTCAGTAAATGAATAGGAGTACTTTGAATTTGAACTGCTGCCAATTTTGCACCAACAAAGAGACTGACAAAAGAAAGATTTTATGTGAAATGCAAAGCACAAGCAATTTGGGGGGGGGGGGTGAGTAGAAAAAACCAACAGAAATATTATTAACACAGCCTTGTAATGATACTAAAATTGTTAAAACACATCCTTTTTACATGGCTCATGAGCTACAAATCTAAGCTGTTTCATCTAATGTTCTTTAAAACCTGTTGTATACACATAGTCTTTTAGAATATATTCATATGGAATTTACAGTGTGTTTTTCTAAATACCACACTGTGCCCTGAAGGCCTGTTGGCAGAACATCAGAGTTGTCCACTGCTGGAGTTCCCAAGTCTGTCTCTCTCTCTCTCTCTCTCTAGTAGTGGGAAATTGTAGTTTAATCAGTTATGGCACTTTCAGTGTGTAACATTCATTAGTAAGGCAATTTGTCATGACTGTTAATAGTCAGGATGCATCTGCTCTCTCTTCAGTTAGAGAGCATGATAAGTAAGAAGGCAAATATTTCAGTATCTGATTTTAACTTGTTTCAGAATTGTAGTCCAAGGTTAGTTGCTCAAAACACACACAGCAGCAGATTAACAAGCACAGTATATTCATTTTTACTGTGCCCTGCTTTTATAGATTTATGACTTTAAAGTATACTAATGCTATTGTGAGGTATACATTCTTTGATTAGGTATTAAACAGTAACTAAGTTATAGGCATGACATCTTCACTGTTCATTTGAAAAGATTCTAGGTGCATAATATTTTCTAAAGAGATGCATAAATGAAAATGTAGGTTCTGAAATACTAATAATAGGTTCACATAAGTTGTGAATGTTTAATGTGTTATTTTAACTGGATCATTTTGGTAACTGGACAGTGACTTCCCAACTTTAATTTGTGACCAGACACCTTAAAATGTTAAAAAGGTTAGCTGCTAGTGCATAACAAACAGATCAAAATGTCCTCTTTTCCCCAATAAACTGCCTTGTAATCATTCTAAATGTAAAAGGTTAAATTGTTTCCTACAGTCAAAAAGGTTAGTTTTTTTCACATATCTGATAACTCTGATGTATTACATAATATCATAGCTTAGCATACAAAAGCTTTTTGACGTATTTTCATTTTTAATGAAAACCCCCAAAATGTTGAACATAATGATTTCTTTAGAAACTCAACCCAATCTTGGTAAAATCCATTCTTGCTAGTAACAAAAGCTGTTACTGTTTAAGTTCCTGTTCAGCAGTTAGTTGGTACGCTTCACTGAATGTTGTCAAAAAGGCTTTTCTCTTGATTGACAACCCTGTAGGAATGTGAATGGAGATTTTAATTGCATATCATGTGTGCATATCAGAGTGAGTGGATTCACTGACTCTGCTTAGCTCCATATCTCTACAGGTCAGCCATGCCCAAAATACTTTTTTTTAAATAAGCAATTGATATATTTTCCAAAGAAGGGGGGAAAAGGTGTGTGCAACTGAGGAGTGAATTACAAAGCAAAATACTTCTGTGGTTGTAAAACCTTTTCAGCTGAAAAAAATGTGTTCAGTCATTTTTTAGAATGTTTTAACAAAAATTAAGATATATTTTGATTATGTAAATTCATTTCAATTATAAGTTGGTCAAAGACTGCCAGAACATATTTTTCTTGTAGCATTTGCGAAAAGTATGTTTATCTTTCAACTTTTTATTTTTCTGAAGAGTACTTTGAACAAAATTAGTTAAAAAAAAATGAAGCTAGGGGAAAAATTGACTGTGCTGGACGTCCCTTCAGTAACTTGCACCTTTACATAAGACATGAGGAAACTGTGTTTTTTTTGTACATGTGAATAGTGACGAGTTCTTATACATATTGGGTCTGTTCCAGTCTTTATTGGGGCAAAACTCTCACTGATTTCAGGGGGAGATTTGCCTGAGTAAGAACTGTAGGAATACATCACTTAGTGGTCTGATTGCAAAATGGTATTTTCCCATTGATTTCAATGGGAGGATTGGGCCCTAAATGCTGAATTTCTTTCTTTTTTTTTTTTAAGTAAACACTGTGGTGTTGTAAGATGACATTGAGAAATTCACTTAAACATTTTCCATAGTGAAACAAGAGCTCAGCTAAAAATAGAGAAGCCAAAAGTTCATTATGACAAACAGAAATGTTTCAGCTATCGTGTTGTGATGTCTTAAACCTGATTCTCATTTTCATTTTAAACCAAAACCCACCAATAAAACACCACCAATTGTGTTTTTAAATAAGCTGTTTTAAAATATGAACACTGAAAGAAACAAAGTGGCAAGGTGGCTTTAGGGAACTTTAAGTGGAAATCAGGTTCTGTGCCCAATGGTTTGTACAGACCCTTTATGTGGCTTCACTGCTCCAGGAAAAATCCCGGGAAAGAATTGTGAGTCAGTCAACAGTTCCCATCCTAGTTCCTCTGTGCTCTGAGAATGAAAGTACTCCCTTATTTATGTCTCCTTACTTCCTTGTGTAGGGCCATATTACATTTGAACACGTTGGCTGTGTGTGACTGTATGCAATGTGGGGATGAAGGGTGTAAATAATTCATAGAGTTGTAAGGCCCGAAGGGAGCTTTAGATCATCTGGTCCTCCTGTATAACAGGCCATAGAACATCATCCAGTTACTCCTATTTTAAGCCTAAACTTGTGGAACCTTGATTCTGTGCTCTTGTGCATCCATTCTGTGCACCAAATGAGCCAGGGGTCTTGTGGGAAGAACAGGATGTGATTGTGTAATTAAAACTGTATTAATAGTGCATGAGCACAAAGGGGCAGAATTAAGGTTGTCAGGCAAGTTAAATCTGGCATTTCCTGACTTTTGAGTATTTGATTTCTCAGTCTAAACAACTTTCTTTTAATGTGGCTTTTTGGTATGTGATTGAGGGCATGTTTACATTGCAGTGTAAACCCAGGGTTTAAACTCAGGTTCAAGCCTAACACCCTTTCTGTCTACACACAAATCACGCTAACCCAGCTCTTGGACCCAGGGGCCCAGGACACCAGGTGGGTGGTGGGTCTGAGCCTGAGTCAAACTGGGACCCAGGGTTCAAACCCTATTGCTTTGCAGTGTAGATGGAGCCCCACTGGACTTGTGCTCTGGGAGTCTGCCGAATGTATTTAACAGTCCCATGGGCCAACTTCCTTTGTCCTCTGGACAATCAAGTTTTCCCACATTGCACCATGAACAAAGGGTTAGAGCAGCTACGTTTTGGGAGGACTCTAGGAAGTCTGGGATATGGGTGACTGGACTCAGGCTCACAAAATGCAGTGTAGATGCTGGAGCCTTGGCTGGGACCTGGGGTTCAACCATTCCTAATGTGGAGTAACAAATGAGTGTAGACACTCAAGCCCTAGGTTAACAAACCCAGGGTCTGCTAACTTTGAGTTCTAGTAACCCTGAGCTTACATTGCAGTGCAGAAATACTCTGAAGACGACATAATTCATTCCATCCACTCCCATCATGCATCATCAACAGGGTTTGATCTGTGAACCTCTTTGACATTGCAGCTCAGACTGCCACTACTTGAGCTACAGGGCTAACTGTATTAGCTGGTAGCTCAAGGAGGGGATGGGCTGCTGGTGCCATGTTTTGGGTCCCGGAAAGTGGTTAGGTGAGTTTGCACCAACTCTTCATCATTCCATTCCACTACAGATGCTCTTGCAGCTCCCATTTAGGGTCTGCTGCTGCTTTGGTTGTGCAAGGGCCCAACTTAAGGATATTTATGCTGTCAAAATTTTCCTGAGGCACGCAAGTACAAGACAGGAAAAAGTGATTTTTCTCAGTAAAACCTCTGTGGAATTTCATAAGAAAAGGCACTTCTCTACCCCTGTAGTATAAAGTGATTGCCATTATTTTTAAAAAATGTATAGTGTTCACTTAAATATACTGGTTTGCTAAATTTTCTGGGGCTCTAAGGAGGTTTTTGTATGTAACAATGAGAGCTCAGAGAAGAAAAATGTACTTCTGAAGTGAGAAATGTAGGTATTATTCAGTTAACTGTGTTTCACTTTTAAAGATGCCATTACTGTAATGAACTTTATCAGGCAAAGAAGATTGCAGAAAAAGTATTAAAGCAGTCCCGGCTTGTGTTGTTCTAGTTAAGCCTGTGTCCATTTAATTCACTATTTTCAGGAACTGAAAATGCATTATCAATGTTTGTTCTTGAATGAAACAAGACATGGAGCACATGATTTAACTCTAGAAGCATATACTTCCTTTTGTTTTTTTATTTTTTTTTTAAATAATGTATTTGTCTGTGGATTCATGCACAGCAGGAAGAGAGACACAACATCCTGATATAGTTTAAATAGGCGGCAGATTTCTTAATTAAACTCCAGTAAAACTGTCCAGGATTAACAGGTTCATTGCAACCTGGAGCAGGGCTACTTTTAGTCCTCTGCCCAACAAAGAATTAACTGGTGTTCCAGCACTGTTTCTGAATCTCGCCCTTCACCCTTTCCTTATATTAAGGTTGTGGATACTAGTAAAAGGAGTCGAGCCCCTTGCTGAACCAGACAAGGAGCCCACCCACAGGGGATAACCCTCCCTTATTCCTGCTCTCATGCTTGGGTTCACCCAGGAGCTGTACATTCCTTTAACCAGGTATCTGCTCTGGACCCATGCCAAATTTCAACATTAACACACTACAGCCTTCCCTGCTTACTGGACATTCAGGATACTGAGAGGAAGGTGAAAAATCCATACCAATTCAGTGAAGGGTGGGGGGGAAGGAGGAAATGCCTTCCCTGCCCCCAAAAGGCTCTGTGAACTTAGCACGTTCAGAAACACAGTTCTACACTAACCTCATTGGTTGCAGTGGGAATAGCAATCCTGGGGAGCCCAATGACTGCACCTGAAAGGGGATGTGGCTTATGTGACTTCCCACTATGTGACAGCCAATCAACTCTGTTTCCTTCAAACTAGCCTATTGTCATGATGCTGGCAGTGCATATCCTGCACATGTGCAGCACTCTTCCCTTCTCCCCCGGTCACACAAGCATGCAGGGTGCAATGTCAGGGATGAGGGAATAACCCCAGTGCCCTCTTAGGGGGTATCTTTCCCTACTAGCGTGGAGAAAACATGATGCTGAGGGGGCACATTTTCAAAATATACAGTAGGAGAATAGAAAGAATAAGCTGAGTACACACATCTCTGTATATTTCTTTAATTCTAAAATATTTTGTCCTGCTTTTTTAAAAATATGAAAATTTTGACAGTTAATTTAAAAAGTGGACATGGGGTCCTTTGCTATCATGACTTTTGAAAGTCATCTATTCATCATAAGAAGTAATTTTTAAGGTACATGTCCATGTTAACTTTGTAATGACTCAGTTCTTGAGACTGATCCAGAACAGTGTAGCTCCAAAGGAGACAGAATGCCCTACTGGGCCAATGTTCCAGTCCAGAAAAGTAGCCAAGTTCAGATTTACATGATAGCACAGCTATTAATGTCAGTCAGGTCGAGTTATTTTAAAAGTTTCATAAATGCACATGTACAGAAGTCATTATAGTCCAATGTGTTAAATCGTTGGTAACCTTATTTAAGATCCTAATTCAGGTAGTATTTGACTCTGTGGCTATAGGCCCATAGAAGCTTCCCAGCTGTGGAGTCTTCTCTCTGTTTCAAAGGGAAAAGTACTCCTTCTCTAGAGTCCATGAAATGTCACATTAGGCATTCTATGGCTGTCCTCATCGGCTCCTTTCTTAAACACTGTTCAGTAAGATCCCTGAGATCCTACTCCAGGGGCTTCTTAATCGTCTGACTTCACATCCTTCTATTAGGGAGGAACATCAAAGGAGCTATTAGAGAATCCTTTTGTGACCGTTCCATTTCTGAGGTCATCCACAGAGAGGATGGAAAAGTGACCTCCAAAAGTAGATCATGGAGGGAGATCAATCCCCAGGCCACCCCAGCAGTGTGTGTGTTTTGGGTTTTGGAGAGCGATCCTTTAACACAAAAGCAGTTGAGGAGGAGAAGGCCTTCAGTCACACTGCTTGGACTGTTTATCCAGAGATATCCCCTGCTCGAAGGTGAGAGTCCCTTCACCCCCTAGTTTTCTGCCCCTGAGGCTAGGTGACATCTCTCCCTCAACTATATTATTTCAACCCTACTCCGTAGTCCAATACATCATGTTCCCAAGCACCTCAAAGGGAGGAAGATCAATTAAGAATTCAGAATTATGGAGCACAGGCGGCAGAAAGCTCATTTACATGGGTTCTCCTTCCACTTTGCCAGTCCACAACTTCCTATTATAGAGGCTTAATTTTTGTTGTTTTTGCCGCCTTCTCTGCCTGTATAATAGATAGATCAGTCTACTGCAGGCCCATTATCTGACTGTAGGAATAAGAAGGTAGCAAATGTATTCTGCTGGATTGAGTTTTGAGGGGGACCATCGGGGGCCATTGTCCACTGATGGCGCCTTACCCTTTTTGGACATGTCAGGAGAATGCCACAAGACGTTCCAGCAAATGCCATTCGCCGGGTGGGTTGTAACATCCGGAATAAAATTCCACCGAGGGGTGGAGGCACCTCAGAGGCAGACCCCCATTACATGGATTCCTCAAGTCTGTTCCTATGTTGGACTCTTTGGTCGTCAAGCCCTTGTGACTGCATTGGAACGGTCCAAATGGCGAACAGTCTGTTCGGCTGAGCATTGAAGAAAACAACCCTAAGGAAATTAAACACAAAGTGGCAATGTTTGAAATAATGTTAAAAAGCCTCTTTAAACCCACAAAAGTAAGAAAAGTCAGAATTAAGGCTGGAATTCCATCATTAACTTGAAACTTTTTAGTTACCGCAGCACATGTTGTATGAAGGATTATCCATTCTTTGGCAAGTCCTGCAGTATTTAAACACTTTTGGGTGGGCTAAGAATGAAGTTTCAGCTTAACTCTGTATTTTCTTGCTTTTATGGGTTTAAATTTTAGATTATAACAACATTTCATGGAATCAATTTTTATGCAGTTCATTTGTAGGAGAAGCTAATTTAGTAGAAGTAATTGCTGTCATTTAGTAGAAGTCTGTCACAATAGATTTTAAAAGGTGAACTCCATTATATTTTATATTTTCATGACAAAGCAGTGTATGATACAGATGACAGAATTATGGCAAAAATTGTTTAAATAATAATTCAACAAATCTTATTTTCTTACCATTTTGTTCTTTACTCTAATAAGGTTTGGAACAATGACAGCAATTACACCTTCACAGTGCTTTATTATATGGGTTGAAATATAGTTCTAAAACTCTTATTATATTTTACATACACCATTTGCACAGCGCTGCTGCTGATGGCTGTCAGCAGCTCTTCTCAGTACATTTTCCGGTTCTTAGCATCTTGCGTTAAAATTCAATGCAGCACAAATATAAAGCTCCCCTCTCTTTGGTGTTGAATTTTTAATATGTTTCAGCATTTATAATAATAACCCTAAATGAATTCATTTTAGTACTGGACAGAATTAGGCTTGAGTATTTTCAGAAGTAGGGATCTATATGTAAAGGACACTTCTTTTCTGTATATAAAAAGCATGTGCAGTGTACAGCATGTATCCTATACTGTATGTATCTGTATCTCTAAATTAGTTGGTATCACCTCTGTTATAAAACTCCCTTTCTTCCTGCGGTACTCTGAAATTGCCTTTCGTACCCAGTGTAACCTATGAATTGCTCCTATGAATGAGTCACTCCAAGGTTGCTGTTCTTGCTTATAACTGCATTTAATGTAAAGTACTGTGCTCTGCGTTATGTCCATCTTGTTCAGATGGAACAGTGTCTGCTGAGATGGAAAAGCAGAATGCAATACCAGAGTACATTTAAATGTAATGACATCTCCAGAACCTCTCTTTTGTGTTACAAAAATAACAGTTCTCTTGCCCTTATTGGTGCTTTGACATTTAGAGAGACTGCAGCCTACAGCCCTTACCTGGGCAAAACTCCCACTGATGTCAAGGGAGAGTTTTGTCAGATTTAAGGACTGAGGGATTAGGGTGCATGTCAGCTACATATCCCCCTCTTGGATACCTTCAGTTCTTAAATAAAGATTTACATAATCTTTCTTCACTCCAAATACCCTACACATTTCTTATATTAACAAATGACACAGCTGGCCCTTAATTTGCAGGATTATTGCATTTTAAACATATTGGCAGCTAAAGACCTTTTATTAAGCATATTGAATATGTTATCTCCTCAGATGGAAGAAGAACTGCTTTTCCTCCCAGCAGATTTAAGTAGATATACATCGAAGAGTCCAACAAATGCAAATATAAAAGAACTTTTACTTACCTATCTTATCTTAATTACAATAGCACATTTCTTAGCCAGCTCTTATGCAGTTAAAGCTATGGTTAAATTTCATTTGAGACTTACCTCCCTGCTGTAACCTTCCTCAAAAATTCTCTTTCTAGGTTAAGATTTCCCTGCTTCATCTTCACCCAGAACACAAGAACATAAGAATGGCCACAGTGGATCAGATCAATGGTCCATCTAGCCCAGTATCCTGTCTTCTGACAGTGGACAGTGCCAGATGCTTCAGAGGGAATGAACAGAACAGGGTAATTTATCAAGTGATCCATCCCCTGTTGTACAGCTCCAGCTTCTGGCAGTGAGAGGTTTAGGGAAACCCAGAGTGTGAGTTTCCATTCCTGACCATCTTGTCCAATAACCTTTGAAGGACCTATTCTCCATGAATTTATCTAATTCTTTTCGAAACCCTTTATGCTTTTGGCCTTCACAACATCCACTGGCAATGAGTTCCATAGGTTGACGATGTGTTTTGTGAAGTATTTCCTTTATGTTTGTTTTTAAACCTGCTGCATATAAATTCCATTGGGAGACCCCTGGTTGTTCTGTTATGTGAAGGGGTAAATAATACTTCCTTTATTCACTTTCTCCACACCACTTATGATTTTATAGACATCTATCATATCCCGCTGCCTTAGTCACCTCTTTTCTAAACTGAACAGTGCCAATCTTTGTAATCTCTCCTCATATGGAAGTTTTTCCATTCCCCCCATTTTTGTTGCTCTTTCTCTATACCTTTTCCAGTTCTAATATATCTTTTTTTGAGATGGGGTGACCAGAACTGTACACAGTATTCAATGTGTAGGCATACCATGGATTTATATGGTGGCATTATGATTCCTTTTTAAAAATTTAGAGGATCACAGGATTCTGAAGAATTGGTAAGAATGTGACAAATGCATCTATTGATCTCCTCTACCGTGGCTCACCAAGCTGGTGCTAAAAGTTTAGGGGAGCACGGCCAGAATGACCACCTTGGTCTGATCATCCTGGCTGTCACTACAGGATGGGAAGGCCCTGTTATTCGCTGCTAGCTTCCTCACACATCTACTGCCAGTAAGTTCAATGTACTGCTAATAGTTGGCAGAGCACTTCTGGGGTTCAAGGGCAAGCCGCATGCATGGGAATGTTGCTTTGGGTGATACATTCCCACCACTTTCCCTGACTACATCTCTTCTCTGTCCTGCACAACAGGAAACATGTAAATCTTCCGAGCTGGTGTTATGTCTGTGATTCATATTGCAGTGCACATGGATGCATTATTCAGCATCTACAAGTGTTGTTATTCATTATTTTTTAAGCTATCTATATCTTTTCTAAATCCATTTCTTATTTGGATTTCCACTTTGGTGGAAGGTATTTGCAAATGACTTAACTCCATATAGACGGGCCTTGTCCATGTTTGCCTCTTAACCTATTTCTTGAAGCAGTTTTTTTGCTTCAGAATGTGGTCAATATAGGTATTGCAACAGTGGAAGATTTTCCAAAAATTCCCTGTGCAGACAAAGCTTTACTATGACCAGCACTTTAATGTAAGTATTTGTCTTGTCCACACTAGATATTAATGTTGGAAATGGATTAGTTAAAGGGGAGCCACGGCTATCAGCCTTTCAGCAATGGATCACTTTCCTTGGATAGTGAGAGCTTGACAGAGTTTAAAAATGTATTTAGCATGGTTTGGCCTCATGTGTACTTGCTGGCTAATCAGCCATTTTAGCTTGAAATAGTTTAAAAGTGCTCCAGGAACCAATGTGCAAATGCAGAAAGGGTCTGAGAGTGTGAGGGAGAGAGGTATGTCTGTCTGTCTAGCAAGGAAATATTTATCTACCTAGAGGCTGGAATGGCTCTGAGAAACTGTGTTGGTTTCTCAGCTATGAGTGTCTATATTTGCATTTATTTTATGGATTTGAACAGCTCTGTGCCCCTTTTACTTGTCAATGTATTGTATGTTAATGAAGGATTTTAGTCATAGATTTTGCTTGTACAGGTCTGTCGCATCTTAGGTGCATTTAACATGCGCGATTTCAGCTTTACGCGGTCGGGGAAAAAAAAAAGAAAAACAACAATTTAAATACTGTTTCTGTAGTGCAGGCGATTCCGCCCGCCATTACACTCAATGTAATTTTGACTATACATGATTTTCGCTTTAGGCGCTGACTGCGGAACGTAACCCCAGTGTAAGATGAGACAGACCTGTACACATTTATACTTTAATGTTTTTAAATCTATCTATTTCATACTTAGAGTATAATGTAATTTTTGTACGCTTGCATATATCTTGGGTTTAAATTCCTGACTGAACTCAGGTGATGCTCAGACTAGATCGCTTTCCTGTAGAGAAAGATTTGTATAGTCAATAATATCCTCATAAAGGAGTGGGGGGAATATGTTTCCCTTTAGCCCTTCATTGCAGAAAGATAGGATGCATTTTTAAAACAACTTGTGGATTGCCACCAAGTTACACATACATACATTTGAGTAGTTATATTTTGTATGTGATATGCTTGCTTATATGTAACACATATTAATACAATTGAAGTCTATGAACAATTGACCTAGAAGCCAAATTCGTAGACAGTCTATATAAGCCACACACTGAACTGTGAATAATCTTTCATTGGTGTGATATTTCAGTATATTCAGATACATATATGCAACATAATGTAATATCTTTTTGAAATCAATGAAGGAGCCATAAATTTAAATTACTAACTGTTTAGATGAGACTGACTAGTCCAGTATCTGAAAAACTGATCCTAGCCAAGTGGAAATTCATATACCATGTAAATGCAAGACTTGTATGGAATAGCTATCAGATAACAACCAAAACATTTTAAGTTATACAAATAAAGTGCGTCCTATTTAAAACTTGTTTGAATTGGGACAAATAATTGCCAGTAGGACAAAAGGGTTTTTAAAAAATATATCTACATGTAAGTAAAAAGGTATAAGTTTAATAGTGGTATCCTTCAGAGTTTGTTTGTCGATTAACTGTAATAGAAACAGAATTCTGAGTCAGCAAAATGGGATGTCAATTTCATAGCTTTGAAAGCCTTCAGAAAGCTACTTTAGTACTAGTGTTTAAATGAGAAACTGAGTTAGATTTGTAAAAGAAAAGCTATACTGATTGCTTTCAAGGGGTTTAAAAAAAGCTAGATTTTTTGTGTCACAAAACCCCAGTAAAAGATGACATGGAAGCATTGCCACTAAATGCCCCTTTCCAATCTGCTCTGTGTTTGGTTTATGGTATTTAGGCCAAATTCTGTACCTTACACCAAGCTGCAGAGGTCCTCTATGTGGGGTGGGGGAGGGAAGGGAGGATGGAATTTTCCACTGTGCAACGGCCAGAATTGCCAGTTGACATTACTGCATCTTCTAGATTGCAGTAACTCCTATTGGTGATAGTGTGATGGGGCACACTCATAGCACCCCTTAGTGTCCATGTATAATGTCACCAGTATCTGTGGCTCAGCCCTCCAGCCAAGTCACAAAGTCCAAATCCTTCCAGGGTACCCAGAGTCCCAAAGTAAAGCCCATCTTGAATAATACTCCCAAATTAACCAAAACAGAAGTCCTTCACCCTTCTTGGGCTCCACTCATATTCCTTTTTATTCTTATTAGAGCACTGGCTCCCCAGGCCTTTTCTCTCTTGGAGATGTAATCTTCCACCCCTCCTGGTTTTCCTCAGCTTTTCTACTGTGGTTCTCGTCTATTCAACTGTTCTCCTTCTGAAACGCTGATCCCCAGATCTTGCCCCCTTTCCAGAGGCCATTGCAGGGATCAGTTCTGTTTCTGTAGCTTTCCTAAGTCTGCCTACCCCAGGCCAACAAGAACAAGCTCCCTACCTTCTCTCTCCTGGGCCTTCTTCCACCAACTGAGCTTGCTCAGCTCCTTATAAGGCCCTGGTGCCTAATGGGTCCTTAGCTAACTGTGCCCTGTATGCTGGTGCAGCAAGCTCTAATTTTTTTTTTTTCTGGCAGGTGACAGAAGTTCACCCCATCATAGGTAGCAGTCCCCATTGACTGAATGACTGTCGACTCCTCTTAGTCAGAGATTTCTTGGCTCTACCCATCCACTACTCTGTCTCAGCCTCCGCTGTATGCTGAATTTCCATAGAGTAGGGATCTTGCCCTCCCCTTGCACAATGGAACTGCACTGGATCTGTGGCCAGGGGTGCTGAATGGCATGTGGGTTTGCTGGATTAGGTGGACGGGTTGGTGCCAAGATGTCTGGGGTGCTTGTGTTGGTATGTGGTGGAGGAGGTTTGGGTTTGCTGAGATGTCAGGGGGAACTGGACACTGTCTAGGGATAGCTTGGTGCTGCCTCAGGGTGGCGGGGATAACTGGGTTGGTAATGCCGTGTCTGTGGTGGTTATGCCCTGTGATGGGGGTGATTTTCCCCTTTGTGATGGTGATTTGAAGTGGATCTATGTAAAGAGAAACACACATTTCTAGAACTGTTTGAGATACATTGAATGAAGACAGTACATTTTGTAACTCCAGCTACTTTAGTTCAGTACTCATAATTTATTTATATTCTGGGAGTATCCATATTTAGTGCTGCATAAATTAATAACACTATTTTTAGAAAATGCAAGATATAATCCTTGTGCTATTTAATTTGGGGCTAATGTGTAGTCATGTAGTTGGGCAAGTGTACAAAAATGTCATTAACTTGTTTTCATTTGCGGGCAGAGATGTATGTGGCAATGTCTGTGAATACTCCTGCTTTTCTTATGCCGCAGCTACCTCATTTGCCAAATATGGCTATGATCTTTTGTCCATGTTAATTGAGAATGGCATCCTTATTCATCATATGCAATTTTTTTTGCAGCCATTAAAATGCTGTCCAAAGACTACCCAATTGAGGAGAACTGCAGAATAATACATGGTGCTTGTTTATCTGTTGTTGTAAGCCTTCTGTTTTATCCCACTGAAATGAATGGAAACAGGAACTATGATGTCTGTATGCAATGATATTATTATACAGCAGAAATTTCTTTTGGAATATCATCATTAATAATTGGACCAGAACATGCTTAAAATAATTTCATCAGCAATTTCTCTTTCTTTCTTTCTTTCACCTTCTGAAAAACAGTGAAAAACACATTAAGATAATTTACATTAGTTGTCAAAAATGGTGTTTATTTCTTTGATAATAAAGGATTCCATTCCTTTGATTAAATTTATGTTTATATTTGACATTTTCCAGGGGTACATAAATTCACATGACAGTTAGTCTACATACTCCCAGTACCTAGTGCCAGGTTGAGTTGAATTTGGACACATCACATAAATAAAAGTGGTTTTATGTTTCACCTTCATCTGGTAGGTGAGCACTCCACCTTTTCTTGTGAAACATAATCGGTTTTGACATGGCAAAATTAGATCCTGGCTATTTATTATCTGCTGAAATCAAAAACCATAACTGGGAAAGCATGTAGTAAGTCCATTGGAGCAGCTTGCATGCAGAGAGGGAATGGGGAGGCTTTCCAATTTTATAAGCTCAAGGTGATTTTCTCTAACACCTAGAGCGTTTTAATTAATTACCCTGAAAGACTGAGTAAATTATTATTTGAATACTTTATGGCATTACATGTTAACATTTCAAGGACAAAGTGCTGTACTTTGCTTTTCAATAATGCTTCATCTGTCAGAATATATCTTCTGAATTTATGTAGTATACTGCAGTGGAAAGGGTAGTCAGAACTTGAGTACTATGAATTATTATGAGGAGCCTGAGTCAAATATGATCTACTGAAATGGGAACCCTAATATTTATGGACATCTGGTATGGACCTGCAAATTAACAAAACCACAGATCATGCCTGCTTCTTGTGATTAAGATTACATTAATTTTTTAAATGTAAATTCTTGCTGTTTTTTAACACAAATTTTAACATAAAAGTATTCACGGAATGCCACTAAAATGATTGTTGCAATATTATTGTAGACTTGACTGCTACAGACATTTCCATGAAGTACAGCTTTATGTATTTGCAGGAAAGGGTGGTGTTTCATTTGTACTTTTTTGAATACATTTACTGAACATCTTTGTCAGTGGCTTTCATTTTTGACCCTTTAGGCTTGGGAGTAAGTCTTAGAATGTGATGTAGACTCGCTGGAGATACTTATATGTCATATTGCATAGAATCTATTTAAATGTAGAAAGTGTGTGAAATGTCATAGGTTGTTTAGCTGATGTTTCTAACCAGTAACAAGCTGTACTCTACAGATATAATCTTTCTTCCCACTGTAAGAGCACACAACCTTTTACTAACTTCATCCTACCATCAGTAGATTAGATTAAATCCCCATTTACTGCATTATATTAATATTTTCAATGGCACACTAATCCAAGAAATAAATGTGTCAGTTTCTATGGCTACACTGTAATGGGCACAGCCATAAGAGAGTGCCTTAAGGCCACATAAAAGACTTAATGTACAGATTGAATAGGAGCACATTATTTATTACTAAGCCATCAAGCTGAGAAAATTTAGAGATTTCATTTTTTAAATTTGCTCATTTGACCTGGGCCAATTTGCTTAGCTGATAATATTGAGTGTTTAGTACCATGATGTTTTTTCAGTCTTAAGGATAAAGTGATTCACACTAATTTGTTTCAGAACTGTTTCGTGAAATGAATGATTTTATGTTCCTGTAATATTTATTGATAGTTCTTTTTCAGTTTTAGTGGCTTGAAAATTAAATAAGACTCTTACATCCTTTAGCACACTGAGGAGAAAAGCCAATTAAGACAGACAACAGAAAAAGCCTAAAAGAAAACAGATTGTACAACAACACTAAATAAAATAAACATATCTTCCTTCTCTGCCATAGAAGGCTATAAATGTTGATATTGGACTAATCTGGCAGTGCCGCAGCATGAAAGTAGATTATGCTATGTTGCCATCTATCTGAATCTTAACCACAACTCAATATCCAGTAGCAACAACATTTGAAATTGACAAGCTGGTAAGATGCAAGAAGTTTCTGTATCTCATTCATACAAGGCAGGGAGATCAGTTTCCTTAGAGATGAATTATAGAGGTAAGCCCCTTGGGAAGGCCTGTCTGAATGCATGCTAAAGTACAAGGCCTGCTGATGAGAGGAAGTCTGGGGCCAGATCCAAGCTAGTGACTGTAGTTATATAGCACCTACCTCCTAAAACTGAATTAGTGTGAGTGAAGATATCTGAGGCAACATACTCTGGGAGAGCTGGTTAACTCTTTTCTCATGGCATTGTCTCTCCTTGCTGTCCAAAACACAAGTGGTTTTAGAATTTACAGATCTTTGAAATGTAGACTTGACTTGAATGCAAACTGGGCAGTCACCAAAGAATTCAACTGGTTAAAAAGTTTTACTTACAGATGATCTGGAGAATCTGCATGGTTTTTGTTTGTTTGTTTGTTTGATCACTGTGCAGGGCTTGTGCTTATCACATCATTTTCTAAAGCTTTGCTGAAAGACAAAATTGCTCCCATAAAATTTTCTCTTTTGGTTTCTAAGATAACTACTACTAAGAGTTGTAGATTGCAACACTGCCAAAAGCTGACATTTCCAGAATTTCACGTCAGTAAAACTGCTTAAACACTGTAAGGAGGCTGAGTGAAGACAAGGGAGACTTAGCAGAACATATTAATGGTTTTAACAGAGGCCTCCCAAAATTTTTTAAATCTTAAAATTTGTGTTGTGGAAAAACCCATTTCCAGTAAGTTAAATAACCTTCATGACAACTTTTATCAACATAAATGCTAAAGAAAAATGACAGATATTTACAGTATATAGCTCATGTGGAGTGTGAACATAAAATTATAACCTATGAGCTGTTTACAAATAAAATAATTTGTCCATGAAGTAGTATGGACTTGGGAAAACAGAGTAGAATGTCATTGTTGCCTCATAAGTGACTAACATTTATGGGTCCTTTGTGGGCATTTGCCATTATCAACATAACCAGTAGCATTTTGCTCTTAAGTACTTTTTAGGTAAAGAAATCTAGTTTAATTACTGGATAATTATTATGTAGTCTTGTTGAGATCAGCATAATTTACACTACAAGTTTATTTCAGCTTATAATATAAACATGGTAGAAAAAAAGGAAGTTTGAGACCTTTGGCTCTGTGTATGTTATGTTAAACTGTTGTAGGGACATGGATACTTTGAATCATAACTTGCCTCTGCAATGGTTTTCCTTTAGCAAATCCAAACAGCAAAACTAGTGCTGACAGAACCATTTTGGTTTGTCCTCCCACAGCACATATTGTACACGTGTTGCAAGCTCAGGCTTTCTGGCAACAATTTTTTTATTTACTTTAGATATGGTTTTGTACTTTCTGGAAAACTAATGAAGTGAAAAAAAATCTGCAAAGAAAATATTCTTTGTTTTAGTAATAATTACATTCTTTGTTTTAGTAATAATAATTAATTATCTTAACCCTTTGGGCAAAAGAAATGTAATGGTTCTTACAACAAAATTTCTTTTCCATGGTTACTAAGACATAGGTTTATGTCTATTGTAATCTATGAAATACTGAGCATAGCGTTATTGCAAGACAATGAGAGTTTTAAAGTAGCAAATGTCCTCTGTTTAAAAAAATAATTATCTATGTAAAGGTTAAATGTTGAGAGATTTTTCTTCTTTGAGTCATGCTCGCGATTTTGGAAAGTCACCAAGCAAGTATGTTTAAAAAAGAAAAGGTGAATGGAAAATTCTGAAGCATTTTGCCCTTTTGGTTCTTAAAAGAGTGAGCTATCGCGCCTCTCCACCATGGTCATTAATAATGACAGATGTATGTGGTGCAGAGTTCACTTACATTATTGTCAGTAACAGGGATAGAGAGAGAATATTTATTGCAGGAGGAGAAGGGAGGGGAGAGACATGATGTTGAACCAAAAGACAAGAACAGAGTTCAGTGGGTTTTTTTTTTCTTGAGAGGAAAGCAGGAGTGGGGGTGGGGAGAATACATTCATTAAGGTTTCTTTGGGGCTGATCTGACTCCCATTGAAATCAGTGGAAAGACTGCCATTGATTTTAGTGGGAGTTGGATTGATTGGATCCTTAATATATTGTACTGTTTAGTACTTTGGTAATGCAGTTCTAGTTCACTTCAGCGAGTAGCTGTATTAGTGTGGATTTGCAAACAAACATAGTAACTGCTCTCATTTTAATTTTTTTTGTATACCTTTCAAGCTGCAAATCATGCTCCTGAAATGTTAAAGGGACACTCTCAGCATGTAACCTACTCATTGTGAAAAAAATGAGTGAAAAGTAGCGTCAGGTGGTACACCTGCCCTATAGTCTCTCTTGCCAACTGTTGTGATTTTTTTACAATCACATTTTCCTATTTTGAAAAATGTGTTTCTCACCTCCGCTACTGTGTGAAAATACCCAGAGAAAAAACAAGGGAAACTGATTAAATGACTGTACAAGGAGAGCAGTGAAATTTACTATATGCAAAGTGGTGTTAAATATACAAAGTAAACAAAATGGAAAATATACATAATACATTTTTCTCTAATCTCTTTCAGTTACAGTAATCTCGGGTGTTACTGGTAACTGTGTAGTAAGTTTAAAACATTTCAGATGCAATGTGATTTTTTTTTTTTTTTTAGGTTGATGATTCTTTAAAATATTCTTTGGAGAGGCATTAGTACCATAGTATTAGTGAATATTTTGCTTTAATGAACGTTGGGACAAGTGTAAAATACTTGAAGCAAAAAGGTCTAGCAGTAAGAAATATTAAGTTTCGCTGGACCCAGTGCTACTTTGGGATTTGCTAGTGTGAATTTCTGTGCCCTTGAGAAGTCCAGTTGTCTTCAGTAGGACTGGAGACTGGCAGAAGGATCTGTGTGAGTAGATCTCAATGCAGGATTTGGGACCATTATCTGTAAACTGTTGAAATAGTGATTGGAATGCCTATTTAAATAAGTTAAATTTATACATTTTGATTTCTATCGCAAGTGCTAAGGAGCCTTCATTATTTAAAAACACATCAACAATTTAAAATTAAAAAAACCATCAATACACAATTGTTATTCTATTAATCAGTTATCTAGTTATTGACTGTTCAGTAAAGATAAGACATTACCACACCATACCATCTAGTTCAAACAAACATCCACAATCCCATTACTTAGGAACGATTTCCCAAATGATTTTGAAAAAGATGGGCTTTGCAGCATGCTTCGGAAGTTAATAAATCCAGGCTCTGGAAGAAACAAATCCAAGAGTCGAAGGGCCCTTACTGAAAAACACCCTGCCAGCAGCTCCCTCTAGTTTAAACTGAAGTAACTCCAGCTCAACATGTCCATTGGCTGATCACAGCTGTGGTCATATGGCATAGGGAGTGCAGGAAATGCTAATTTCCAGGGGGCAGGAAGCCAAAGAAGGGATGGGGTAAGATGGAGAGGCAACAGGGTCATGGACCCATTCTGCAGTGGTCTATGGAGAGAAGATAGTGTACTGGAGAGAGCAACCTGATTGTACACACCTCCCTCTCCTGACTGTGTGCATGGGACAGCAACATGAGGGTCTGCTTGCTTGAAGCACAGTCTGCCTGGTGCTCCTTTTGGGGTGTTGTGGCTCTGTACCACCCACTACCTAGGGCAGTGGCATAAATACTATGATCTAGCCCAGTGGTTCCCAAACTTGTTCCGCCGCTTGTTCAGGGAAAGCCCCTGGCGGGCCGGGCCAGTTTGTTTACCTGCCGCGTCCACGGGTTCGGCCGATCGCAGCTCCTACTGGCCGCGGTTCGCTGCTCCAGGCCAATGGGAGTTGCTGGAAGCGGCAGCCAGTACGCCCCTCGGCCCACACCGCTTCCAGCAGCTCCCATTGGTCTGGAGCAGCAAAGCATGGCCACTGGGAGCCGCGATCGGCCGAACCTGCAGACGTGGCAGGTAAACAAACCGACCGGCCGACCAGGGGCTTTCCCTGCACAAGCGGTGGAACAAGTTTGGGAGCCACTGATCTAGCCCTTTAGCTCTTTTAATAAAATGTCATTACGATTACCCCTTCTGCATACACCATTATGACTTATTAATTCTGTGAACCAGAGCACAAGTGAACTACTCTATTACCGTACATGGCTGTTGTAGTGCACCACTTCACAAATAGGAGGAAAGTGAATCAACCAAAATTCCAACACTAAAACCATTCTTAGTCCATTCAGTATAAAAGGGTAGATGAAGGGTAGGGAAGATAACAACACGCTGGATATAGGTTATGTATATGGACCTGAGTCTTCTCTCGCTTTATGCAGGCTTAATACACGTGTCTCCATGGATTTAAATAAGTTTATACCAGTGAAAATCAAGAGAAGAATGAAGTCTAGCTTGGGGTTTGCACAACTGTTTATTCTGCAATTGTTTTAAAAATGGATTGCTACCTTACCACATTTTGGCAATGCAGAAGTTTCTATGAAGGCATTGTACAGCAGGAGACGGATCCTCAGGTGGTGTAAATTCTCATAGCTCCACTGACTCACAAGTCGGAGCTCCCAAACTGTTTTCATTAAACAGTTTTAAAACAGTGTGATCAAACCTCCTTTTTCCTTTTTCTTTAAGGTATTACCATTTCAGTGTTCCGGTTTGCCTGATTTTTTTTCTCCTTCTCCAGAACTCCACATTGGGAATCAAGAACATAATGACTAGTAGAACTATAAATTTAAATTTTTTTTGCTAAAAATCAGCAGGTTTTCTAGACTTTTCCAGTGGAGTTGTTTTCTGTGATTAAAAACTGGTAGTCCTTTTTTAATGAGTAATATTTGTCCTTTTATAGGTTTGATATTTTTTCTCTGTCTAGTTCATGTACAAAGCATCCAGTGAGCATAAAAACACTTCAGCTACTGTATGCTTTGTTTTTTTGTGACATGGGGTTTATAACAGTCTGTTATTTAAACTATAGAATTTACCCTTTTTAAACAAGAGTCTGAGACCTAGGATAGAAATGTTTTTTTGGAAAAGAATTTGCATGCCAGTGATCCTGTCACATGTTTGACATACAGCTGATGTGAATTTCATGTGGCAACTGTCATTAATATGAGTACTTCAGGTTGAAGGGAAGGATTTTCACAAAGAATAGTACATAATTTCTACCAGAATGAATATGGGTTTTGAAAGCCCTAATGACTATTTAACAAATGATAATACTAATAAAAATGAAATAATTGCAGTATTTATCCAATATTAATTAGAGTGTAATTGAAAATAACATTCACAACAAATGCTAGTGTAATTGAAAGTAATAGTATAATTGAAAATAACATTCACAACAAATGCTAGGAAAGGACTGTACTGGAAAATAGGCTTGTTATATAAAGGTCCTTCTGGAAAAAGCATTTGAACAATCATAAAATGTTACTTATACTTCATGGCACTTGAAAGAACTGCAATGTAGTAATGATAGAATTGGAAAAAGAACAACTGATAAATGTGACTTGCATTGTAGCAGTTGAGTCCTGGACTCTGATAGAAGTTACATAATATCTGGGGATTTGGGGTGTGTCTGTGATGCGGGAGGTAATGAAGCCCTTGTCCAGTTGTTTTTGGTGAAATGAGTTTGTGATCTCAGTCAAGTTCCTAATGGACAGATGTACATATCAGAACAATGATCATCAACACAATTGCCACCTCTTGTTGATAGCTTCACCACTGAGGTCAGTAACCTAAAGGGAATGGAGACCAATCTGTCTCTCAGAGCTAAAGGTAATACTACCAGGTCTGGGCAAGAAAGTTTGAACTTTCAAGCTAGTGTTGTACCTGCTTTGTGGATAGAGGGAGGACTTCATCATCCAGTTCTGTAATTGTGGCATCTTTACAAGCACTACATTTACAGGGAATTTTATAAGAAAATAAATCAGCTGTCAAGTAATGCCTGATTTGTCTGAAATTTACATGCATATTCATATTGGTATGAAATGAAGAACGGGCGTTTCCTTGAGTACTTGGCTTAAATTCAGCTCTCAGCTACATTGCTGAATGCCATTAATATCAACGATACTGCATGGGTGTAAGAAAGGGCACGATTTGACCCATTATGTCCATTTTTTAGTTAGTATATTACTTGTATAAGGTTTTGTTACATTTAGAATGAGACATTTCTGAAGAAATTGATTATCTGGAAATACACATTTATTGTAACCAAAGTGTTGTGTTTATATAGTGGATGATGTGTAATGAGTTCCAATTCTGAAGGAGTCATCTTTTTAGTAGAGCTCCTTCCTTCTTTCTTTATTCTGTGTGTCAAATGGATCACCACATTTAATTAAGCAATAACAATTGTGGTGCAGATTATTTCCTGAGGATTAATGACCAGCTGGACAGAGATGATAACCTAGGGCCTTGGGTAGATTAGGCTGCATAGCCTCATGGATTAAGTATGGGTCTTATATTGTAAAGGTAGTCAGTTCAAATCTGTAGGGAAAGGGTCATATTTTAAGAAATTCTGCATTTTGTATCTTTTATTCCCCCAATGCCAAGTAAATCATTACATATCCAGCACTCAGTTATCTTTCTGTCTATCTATCTTTCCCCCTTAACTCTCTACTTAACTCTCTGTTAAAGAAGTAAAGTATAATGGACAACTCTATGTCTGATCTTCATTAAATTGTGCATGCTTGCCATGAACAAGTTTTGCCTTTTTGAAATTTGTTATCTTGTTAAGTACTGGACAGTGCACTTAGTTTGGGCTTCACAGTTGTTATATTTTTTTCCTCCTTGTAAATCTCAACATGACTCTTTTGCTTTAATTGGTAAAATACGGGAGCCTTCTAGAACTATACATCTAAATTCCCATGACTGCTTACCAAAGGTGGTAGGCCAAATTTTAAATATTTTTCCATGCATCTGTGCTCCCGCAAACTCCAGTTTGATTCAGGTCATTTCTGAAGATCGTGTTATGTATGTTTAAAGTTTGGCATTCAAAAAGAGAATCATTCAAAAACAGAGGCCTATTTTAATATTTCGGGTCTGCATATACTAGCTGATAAAGTAGATTCTGGTAGGTCTCAAAGACAACCTGTCCCCTGTATGACCCACTTTAAGAGCTGAAGTCAGTAAGGGCATTGCAGCTGATGGAGCCCAAAGTGAAAATATCTGTCAAAATACTTATCAATAGGTACCAGACTGAGCAAGAGTTTTCACTTGAAGTGAATAGTGCACGATCCATCTGTTCACAATAGTCTTCCTGCAATAACAATAGCCACAAAAAAAGCCAGCAGTGCTTTTTCCCAGAAATAAGTAAGCAAGAACAGCCCTACTTGTTCAGGAGTGTGTCACTGGATGGAAGGAAAGCAAGGTCCTTTTGGATGAAATGTTTCTTAATTGTGTATGTGGCTAATAGCTACTATTGCAGCTCTTACCCCAGAGAGAGAGAGGGCATGATTTTCAGAAATCTGAGGTCTGCGCATATCCTTGTGTGTGCAATTTTGTGCCTACTTTCCATGCACAATTAACAGAAATGTGCAGTTATAATAAAATGTCAGAAGATTGAGTTCAATTTCCCAACTAAGCACTTGGCTCGCATTCCCTCTGCACTGATAGTATGCCATCAGCATAGTGTCTAGGCACTAACAATAGGTAAGGGACGTGTATCAATCACAAAATGTAAATTGATGATTTTTTTCACCCCTTCCTTGATATAAAATGAAAAAATAATAATATCCTAAGAAATCCATAAAAATATTCTTTTCACTCGATCTTGAAGGATCAGATATATTAATCGCTGTGGGCCAGATTCTGTCCAGTCCTTATTCAGGTGTCCTGTTGGGCTGGAGAGGGTGCATAGACCCCCTCAATCCTTTCACAACCTGGACCAGTTGGAGTTCTGGTCCTTGCTCTCAGAGGATCACTGGAACTGTTCCTACCATAGACCTCCAGCACCCCAAAGAAGTCAGGAAGGAGGCTGGACCATAGCTATGCCACTGCACTCTCTTTAGCAGAGCTGATTGGCCACATGATAGGAAACAATCTGCACTCCATAAAGGGATATAGTATGGGGCACTCAGTCTCTGTGCTCCCAAGAGTTCCTGGGAATGTTCTGCCTCCCAGTGTGACTCCATGCCACCCCTTACTATGGACACAAGGCACAATTGAGCCCTATAACTATACTTAAGTAAATTAAGACTTCTAATTAGCCTGTGTAGAGAGACCTTTAAAGTGTTAAGATGAGACAGCCTCCATTTTGACTATCAGCAGGGAGTGAATTGCATTTCACCAGAGCTGAAGCAAGAGTCTCTAAGGATTGAGCTAAAGAGCCAGGCTCTGTCTCTGGTAGCTCTTACAGACTCATCCTCTGTGGATCAGGCACAGAGGGGGAAGTATAACACACATTGAGCCATGGTTACACAGACATTTAACACAAGAAAGTAACTTTAGGTTGTGACATCTCTAAGGCCTGGTCTACACTACGAGTTTAGGTCGACTTTAGCCGCGTTAAATCGACTTAAGCCTGGACACGTTTACACTACGAAGCCCTTTCTGTCGACTTAAAGGGCCCTTTAAACCGGTTTCCTAACACCACCTCGACAAGGGGATTAGCGATAAAATCGACCTTAGGGGGTCGGAATTGGGTTAGTGTGGACGGAATTCGACATTACTGGCCTCCGGGAGCTATCCCACAGTGCTTCATTGTGACCGCTCTGGACAGCACTCTCATCTCAGATGCACTGGCCAGGTAGACAGGAAAAGCCCCGCGAACGTTTGCATTTCATTTCCTGTTTGCTCAGCGTGGAGAGCACAGGTGACCATGCAGAGCCCATCAGCACAGGTAACCATGATGGAGTCCCAGGATCGCAGAAGAGCTCCAGCCTGGACCGAACGGGAGGTACAGGATCTGATCGCCATCTGGGGAGATGAAGCAGTGCTCGCCGAACTCCGAAACAGTAAAAGAAACGGCAAAACATTAGAAAAGATCTCCAAGGCCATGAAGGACAGAGGCCATAACAGGGACGCGCGGCAGTGCCGCGTGAAAATTAAGGAGCTAAGGCAAGCCTACCACAAAGTCAGAGACGCAAACGGAAGGTCCGGGGCAGAGCCGCAAACATGCCGCTACTACGCGGAGCTGCATGCCATTCTAGGGCGTGCAGCCACCACTAGCCCAAGCGTGTTCTATGAGTCCCTCTCTGCAAACGGGGAAGCGGGTTCGGCGGACGAGGAAGATGAGGATGGAGAGAACATAGATAGTTCACAGCAGCAAGGAAGCGGAGAAACCAGTTACCCCAACAGCCAGGATATGTTTGTCACCCTGGACCTGGAAACAGTAACCCCCGAACTGACCCAAGACCCTGAGGGCACACAGGGGACCTCTGGTGAGTGTACATTTGCAAAAATTACACATGGTTTAAAAACAAGCGTGTTTAATGATTAATGATTAATTTGCCCTGGCAATCGCGGCCAGTACAGCTACTGGAAAAGTCTGTTAACGTGTATGGGGATGGAGCGGAAATCCTCCAGGGACATCTCCAGAAAGCTCTCCTTCATGTACTCCCAAAGCCTTTGCAAAAGGTTTCTGGGGAGGGCTGCCTTATCCCGTCCGCCATGGTAGGACACTTTACCACGCCAGGCCAGTAGCACGTAGTCTGGAATCATTGCATAACAAAGCATGGCAGCGTATGGTCCCGGTGTTTGCTGGCATGCAGACAACATCCATTCCTTATCTCTCTTTGTTATCCTCAGGAGAGTGATATCATTCACGGTCACCTGGTTAAAATGGGGCAATTTTATTAAGGGGACATTCAGAGGTGCCCCTTCCTGCTCTGCTGAACAGAAATATACCCCGCTGTTAACCACGCGGTGGGGGGGGGGGTTGAAGTGACCATCCCAGAGAATTGGGTGTGTGGGGGAGGGGAGTTAGTTGGGTTTGTGCTGCATGTTAAACCTGAAATCGCAGCCCCTCCTTTTACATTGCAAACCCATTTTAAATGGCACGGGTGCTTGGTATGGGAAATGAGGGCAGAACTGTTTGAAACCATCCCCACATGTTAAGAAGGTTAAAAAAGCCCAAAGACTATATGTCTTACCATGGCTGCCTGCAAGCTGAAATCTGTGTCCTGGCACTGCGTGAGTGATCTCTCACACCAAACCAGGAGACTCTCAATATAAGAGGAAAAATGCGACCTTGTAACGAAAGCACATGTGCTGTGTGATGTTGTGAACAGCAAAATCTAACGTGAAAGAGTCTACCCATTGTTCTCTAAAATGTATCTTTTTTAACAACCTCTCCCTTCTCCATCAGCTGCAAATCTTACTCCTTCGCAGAGGCTAGTGAATATTCGAAGAAGGAAGCGAAGGACGCGTGACGAAATGTTTACTGAACTTCAGACTGCCTCCCACGCTGACAGAGCACAGCTGAATGCGTGGAGGCAGTCAATGACTGATTTTAAAAAAGCCCAATATGAGCGAGAGGAGAGGTGGCGTGCTGAATCGCGGGCTGAAGAGGAGAAGTTGCGTGCTGAAACGCGGGCTGAAGAGGAGAGGTGGCGTCAACTTGTAATCAGAAAGCAAGAGTCGATGCTCCGGCTGCTGGAGCATCAAAGTGATATGCTCCTGCGTATGGTTGAGCTGCAGGAAAGGCAGCAGGAGCAGAGAACGCCGCTACAGCCCCTCTGTAACCAGCAGCCCTCCTCCCCAAGTCCCATTGCCTCCTCACCCAGACGCCCAAGAACACGGTGGGGGGGCCTTCGGCCACCCACTCACTCCACCCTAGATGATTTCCATAGCAATAAGTTTTAAAGTTTTAAATTGGAGTGTGTCCTTTTCCTTCCCTCCTCCCCCACCCATCCCGGGCTACCTTTCCAATTATCCCCCTAGTTGTGTGCTGAATTAATAAAGAATGCATGAATGTGAAGCAACAATGACTTTATTGCCTCTGCAAGTGGTGCTCGAAGGGGGGAGGGTAGTAGGGGAGGGTGGAGTGGTTGGTTTGCAGGGAAGTAGAGTTAACAGGGTGGTGGGGGAGGGGCAGAGGGTTCATCAAGGAGCAACAAACAGAAGTTTCACTCCGTAGCCTGGCCAGTCACAAAACTGGTTTTCAACGCTTCTCTGATGCGCACCGCGCCCTGCTGTGCTCCTCTAACCGCCCTGGTGTCTGGCTGCGCGTAATCAGCGGCCAGGCGATTTGCCTCAACCTCCCACCCCGCCATAAATGTCTCCCCCTTACTTTCACATATATTGTGGAGCGCACAGCAAGCAGCAATAACAATGGGGAGATTCTTTTCGCTAAGGTCTGAGCGAGTCAGTAAGCTGCGCCAGCGCGCTTTTAAACGGCCAAATGCACATTCCACCACCATTCGGCACTTGCTCAGCCTGTAGTTGAACAGGTCCTGACTACTGTCCAGGCTGCCTGTGTACGGCTTCATGAGCCATGGCATTAAGGGGTAGGCTGGGTCCCCAAGGATCACGATAGGCATTTCAACATCCCCAATGGTTATTTTCTGGTCCGGGAAGAAAGTCCCTTCCTCCAGCTTTCGAAACAGAAGAGACTGCCTGAAGACGCGAGCATCATGTACCCTTCCCGGCCAGCCCACGTTGATGTCGGTGAAACGTCCCTTGTGATCCACCAGGGCTTGCAGCAGCATTGAAAAGTACCCCTTGCGGTTTATGTAGTCGGCGGCTTGGTGCGCCGGTGCCAAGATAGGGATATGGGTTCCGTCTATGGCCCCACCACAGTTTGGGAATCCCATTGCAGCAAAGCCATCCACTATGGTCTGCACGTTTCCCAGAGTCACTACCCTTGATATCACCAGGTCTCTCATTGCCCTGGCAACTTGGATCACAGCAGCCCCCACAGTAGATTTGCCCACTCCAAATTGATTCCCGACTGACCGGTAGCTGTCTGGCGTTGCAAGCTTCCACAGGGCTATCGCCACTCGCTTCTCCACTGTGAGGGCTGCTCTCATCCTGGTATTCTGGCGCTTCAGGGCAGGGGAAAGCAAGTCACAAAGTTCCATGAAAGTGCCCTTACGCATGCGAAAGTTTCGCAGCCACTGGGCATCGTCCCAGACCTGCAACACGATGCGGTCCCACCACTCTGTGCTTGTTTCCCGGGCCCAGAATCGGCGGTCCACGGCATGAACCTGCCCCAGTAACACCAAGATTTCCACATTGCTGGGGCCTGTGCCTTGTGAGAGGTCCATGTCAATTTCCTCATCACTATCGTCGCCGCGCTGCAATCGCCTCCTCCTCAGCTGGTCCTGGTTTGGCTTTGGCATGTCCAGGAGGCTCTGCATGTTTTCCAGGACAATGCGCGTGGTGTTCATAGTGCTCAGAATTGCCGCGGTGATCTGAGCGGGCTCCATGATCCCAGTGCTGGCTATGGCGTCTGGTCTGAAAAAAGGCGCGAAAGTAGTATCTGACGGACCAGGGGAAGAAGGGAGGGAGGGAGAGAGAGAGGGAGGGGCGAGTGACACCGCGTACAGGTACAGGGAATTAAAATCAAGAAAGGTGGCTTTGCATCAGGGAAACACAAACAACTGTCACACAGAATGCCCCCCCCCCCAAAGATTGAACTCAAAAGCCTGGGTTTAGCAGGAGGGAGGGGGGAAGCAAATGAATACAGAATAAATCTATTTTTTACATCTTAAGACGACGGCGCAGCATGACTGATAGCCCTTGGCATTTTCTGGGTGCTTGGCAGCAAATACTGGGCGCTTGGCAGTAAGCCTTCAGGTCTACTGCACAATATGATACCCACTGCAGTGTGACAACGATGGATACCAGTCATAATATACTATCTTCTGCCCAAAAGGCAAGGGGTTGCTGCTGTGTAGCAATCTAGCCCCACGTCTGCCAGCCCCATGTCTGCCAGCACCCAGATCACCATCGGCCTCTTCTGGGTGCTTAGCAGACAATACTGGGCACTTGGCAGAAAATAGCATACTACGACTCTGCTAACGTGCAATGAGCCAGCAGGGCGCCTGGCAGAAAATAGCATACTATGACTGATAACCATCATTGTCTGCCCGGGTGCCCATGATCGACAGCCACTGCAGTACGACGACGACGGTTACCAGTCGTAATAAACCATCTTCTACCAAAAGGCAAGGGGCTGGTGCAATGCAGCACCACGGCTGCCAGCCCCACAGCTGCCTGCACCCATATCGCCAATGAAGGCTACCAGTCATGCTGCACCGTCTACCGCCAAAAGGCAGTAAGCTGCTGCTGCTGTTTAGCAATGCAGTCCCACGTTTGCCGGCACCCGGAAGAGATATGGTGACGGTGAGCTGAGCTGAGCGGGCTCAATGCTTGGCGTGGTATGTTGTGTGCACAGGTAACCCAGGTAAAAAGGCGCGAATCTATTGTCTGCCGTTGCTGTGACGGCGGGGGAGGGGCCTGACGCAATGTACCCAGAACCCCTCGCGGCACTGCTTTGCATCATCCGGGCATTGCGATCTCAACCCATAATTCCAATGGGCGCCGGAGGCTCCGGGAACTGTGGGATAGGTACCATAGTGCAATGCGCCGGAAGTCGACGCTAGCCTCGGTACTGTGGACGCGGTCCGCCGACTTCATGCACTTAGAGCATTTTAGGTGAGGACACACACAATCGGCTGCATACAACCGGTTTCTATAAAACCGGCTTCTATAAATCCGACCTAATTCTGTAGTGTAGACATAGCCTAAGTCTTTTTTCCTGTGCTGTTTTTCTTTTACCTCCAGTACATTGGGGTCCATTCTTCCTTCCATGCACACATCGAACTCTCATTAATTTTAATGGGAGTTAAATGCACATACCAAGGACTAAAAAGGTCACATTATATGTATCAAAACGTTTTTACAATTTCTGTATTTAGTGAGTGAATCCAGGATTTTGCATTGTTTCCTAGATTTTAGTGCTGACTATTATAAGTAAAAGAAGCAAACCAGCAGATTATTTCTGTGGATGGAAACGGGAAGCAACTTGCTGCACAGAGAATCTGAAGTATGCTCATTCCCAGATGTATGCATTTTTATGTGTATATAGATAATTTGGGTTTTCTTTAGGATTTGTAATATACAATGCCTAATTCTTCTTCAATTACACTGGTCTACAATTTTTGAGAAGTCGTCTGCTTCAGAGATAAAATGTGCTATTTATTATGTATTTTGAGGTGCTGAATTCAAATATGACAATTAAAACAACTGATTGGCTACTGTTTCTAAGATATTTAAGTTTTTACATTTTATGTCTATGTATATTGTGTAGATAGTAGAGTTTTAATCATAAATTGTAAACCTAGGTCTTTTCATGTGTTTATGGTTGCTTTACATGATAATATTTCACCTGTCCTGTTTATGTAACACTTTAAAAATCATCAAAAGGGTTATATAAATACAATTTATTATGAAACAAAAGGCAAAAAACTATTCTGTACATAGTTTAGTCCTATTCAGTGTCTACTCGGCGCTTCTTGGCTTGTCTCTTGTATTCATTAAATGGAGCATCTCTTGTCACTGTCCAGCAATAGTCTGCAAGCATTGATGGGCTCCATTTGCCCTGATAGCGTTTCTCCATTGTTGCAATGTCCTGGTGAAATCGCTCGCCGTGCTCGTCGCTCACTGCTCCGCAGTTCGGTGGAAAAAAATCTAGCTGAGAGTGCAAAAAATGTATCTTTAGTGACATGTTGCAACCAAGGCTTTTGTGTGCCTTGAGGAGGTTTTCCACCAACAACCTGTAGTTGTCTGCCTTGTTGTTTCCGAGAAAATGTATTGCCACTAACTGGAAGGCTTTCCATGCCGTCTTTTCCTTGCCACGCAGTGCATGGTCAAATGCATCATCTTGAAGAAGTTCACGAATCTGAGGACCAACAAAGACACCTTCCTTTATCTTAGCTTCACTTAACCTTGGAAATTTTCCGTGGAGGTACTTGAAAGCTGCTTGTGTTTTGTTAATGGCCTTGACAAAGTTCTTCATCAGACCCAGCTTGATGTGTAAGGGTGGTAACAAAATCTTCCTTGATTCAGCAAGTGGTGGATGCTGAACACTTTTCCTCCCAGGCTCCAATGACTGTCGGAGTGGCCAGTCTTTCTTGATGTAGTGGGAATCTCTTGCACGACTATCCCATTCGCAGAGAAAACAGCAGTACTTTGTGTATCCAGTCTGCAGACCAAGCAAGAGAGCAACAACCTTCAAATCGCCACAAAGCTGCCACTGATGTTGGTCATAGTTTATGCACCTCAAAAGTTGTTTCATGTTGTCATAGGTTTCCTTCATATGGACTGCATGACCAACTGGAATTGATGGCAAAACATTGCCATTATGCAGTAAAACAGCTTTGAGACTCGTCTTCGATGAATCAATGAACAGTCTCCACTCATCTGGATCGTGAACAATGTTGAGGGCTGCCATTACACCATCGATGTTGTTGCAGGCTACAAGATCACCTTCCATGAAGAAGAATGGGACAAGATCCTTTTGACGGTCACGGAACATGGAAACCCTAACATCACCTGCCAGGAGATTCCACTGCTGTAGTCTGGAGCCCAACAGCTCTGCCTTACTCTTGGGTAGTTCCAAATCTCTGAGAAGGTCATTCAGTTCACCTTGTGTTATGAGGTGTGGTTCAGAGGAGGAGGATGGGAGAAAATGTGGGTTCTGTGACATTGATGGTTCAGGACCAGAAGTTTCATCCTCTTCCTTTTCCTCGTCTGACTCAAGTGAGAATGATTCTGGTGCATCAGGAACCGGCAGCCCTTCTCCGTGGGGTACTGGGCGTATAGCGGATGGAATGTTTGGATAATGCACAGTCCACTTTTTCGTCTTTGACACACCTTTCCCAACTGGAGGCACCATGCAGAAGTAACAATTGCTGGTATGATCTGTTGGCTCTCTCCAAATCATTGGCACTGCAAAAGGCATAGATTTCCTTTTCCTGTTCAACCACTGGCGAAGATTTGTTGCACAAGTGTTGCAGCATATGTGTGGGGCTCACCTCTTGTCCTGATGTCCAATTTTGCAGCCAAAATAAAGGTGATAGGCTTTCTTAACCATAGTGGTTATACTGCGCTTTTGTGATGCAAAAGTCACTTCACCACAAACATAGCAGAAATTATCTGCACTGTTCACACAAGTACGAGGCATCTCTGCTCACTTTGGCTAAACAGAAATGTGTCCCTTTGCAAAATCAAACACTGACAAATAAGAGAGCACGACACTGTATGATTTCTAGAGCTGATATAGGGCAATTTGTTCAGCAGAGTGATGTAAGCTTCGTTATGATTGCATCATCCATGACTTCTAGGAATAACATGATGCAATTCCTATCATGTATGACGCAATACCAGCTTCAGATTGCATCATTCATTGTTTTGCCTAAAAAGCAAGTACTATCCAAACCCAGTCATCGATTTATTCATAGATCCAGTCGAAGATGTATTTTAGTCATTTCTGGTTTAAATTGAGATCTCTTCCCTTTATAACTCACTTATCCTCCGCCATTCCCAAGTCAAGGGTCGTATATACTGACCCAATAGCATATCTTGAAAACTAGAGCCAATCAACAATTTTAAGCATCATTTTCGTTCTCAGTGACCCAGAATTAGGAAAGTTTTTGACTATATTTATTTCAGAAGCATTTTGGCTGTGGAGCAGTGTTATCTGTCAGTGTGAATCTCACTGTAGATGTGCATACACCACATGCTGTAAGACCTGACATTTTTGAGTAGCTGTGTAATGAGCCTCCCTCAGTTCCTTCTTTCTGTGCCAGGAGAGGAGAAAGTGTGTTCCCTCGATGTATCCAGAGCTTTACTGTATAACCTTAGTAGGACAAAGTCCTTCAGGCTGTCTACATCCAAAGGTCAAGCCAGTTCATCACAGAGAATTTCCAGGTGGCTCACGCAATGCATTTCCACCTGTTATCAGCTGACTAGTAGTGAGTCTCTCCCTCCAAATGTGAAGGCACCAGTGCACAGTTTGCATCTATTGCCTGCTTCAGAAACGTTCTGGTCTGCAAGGCTGCAACACGGAACAAGCCCCACTGACTTTTGTTAAACATTATGCCTTTGACATGGTTGCCAGAACAGATGCCAAGTTCAAGCCAGCAATACTCCAGTCACTGACACAGCTGAAACTCCTTATTCTCACCACCCATAGAAAGTACTGCTTGTTAGTCACCTTCAGTGAGATCCACACTGACACCCAAAGAAGAAAGAATGGTCACTCAACCTGTATTAATGATGGTTCTTTGAGATGTTGTCAGTGTTGATCCCAGGGCTTACCCTCTGCCCCCACTATTTGGAGTTCTCAGAATTATGGGCTTTGAATTGCAAGGGAACTGAAGAAGGGTTGTGGCTGCTGCACCCTTTATGCCCTCACACGGGAACACAAGGAGGCACAGGGTGCATGTGCGTCCATGTATATAAAAAATCTGAGCTTGTGTTCATGAAGCACATGCATCCTTGCAGTGGGATCCACACTGACTACCACGTCTCGAAGAACCACAGTTGCTTTAGGGAAAATAAGTTTTTTACTAATATATGAAATTTGAAACCCATTAGATTAATTGCTAAAGCAAATATTTACCAATGGAGATTTAAAACATTTAAGTGTAAGAGGGTTTGAGTACTCTCTGATTTTTTTTAGTTTGTGTTAATATGTAGGTTGAACATGACATTGTGAAAACCTGAAGTCCCATATGCTTTGCCATGTTTTAACCTCTGTCTTTTAGCAGCTAAGTAGTTAAATTGCCAAGTTACTCTAGAAACAGTGCAAACAAGCAGCAGCTGCACTATTGTTTCCAAATAACCGTATATTTAAATGACCTGGTGAAGGATAAGATTGAAGAAATGCAGTTGGATGTTGAGCTTGTACAATAGAAAGTGTTACTGTATCCTTTCTGATTTTTTTTCATTTCAAAAGTATTCTGAATAAGTATTAAAACTAATTAAGGACACATGCATAAACTGATCTGATACATTGCTCTCCATGTTGGGGAATTCAGGCTTGGAATTCAGGCATGGGCTTTATCCTAAGGTGAATGATCATGGGCAGTTCATGCATGGATTGTTCGGTTTTTATTCTTTCATAGCTGTTTTTACCTCCTTTAAATCTACTTCCTTACCCTTGTGTTCATTATGAAATTGCTGCCTGGTGTCAAACCTCATGGCCAAACAAGATGACAAGCTCAGTTTCTTAACCGACAGTTTGCTGTCCTCTAGGAGGTATTCATGAGTGATACAGCCCCTACACCAAAACCTCTCTGCTGCTCTCTGTTGATCCTCTTCTTTGTTTTGCAGACTGAGACAAATGAATTTTTCCTCTATGATGATCTCCTATCACTTTAACAGTTAGATAAAAAAATATATAGAAAGCAAGAAACGGTGGTAATAGCAAAGAGCCTCAATCTGAAAGGGGGGAGGAAACAGCTCCAAAAACTTAATAAACACATTTTAAAAATCGCATGTTGGTTTCCATGCTTTCCAAGACCTCAAACGTTAGTTTCTTTGGGCTTCTGTGGTTGCATTGGATGGGCTGTCCCAGCACAAAAAAACAAACCAACATTTTTTGTGTGACTCATGTCCTAAATTAGTTAGACAGATTTATTCTCACAATTACATGTTTTCTCCATATATTTTAGGTTGCTGTGATTTTCATAGGTCTTTAAAAAGAATGGGTTATTTTTTCTTAATTATGAAAATGTTATTTCAGTAAATGCAATTTAATTAAAATGAGAATTTCTGCCAAAGAGTTTAAATAAATACAGTATTCTTTTACGAGTATGAAAGGGGTTACTATTTGCTGTTTCATTTCCTCACTAATATGCTGGCATGTTTGGTTTGAACCTGAGCTTGTGGAAGTTTATTCTTAACCAAAGCAATTCCTTTTTCATGTAAGTAGGTTAAATGTGAGTTGTAGAGCCCCAGGGCTCTTTTTGTTCAATTTTAAAGCCCCCTCAAGTGGGCCTCTTTTAGAAACCTGGAATCATATGTTTGTAAGGTTGATCCAAATTAACATTAGAATAGCTCTTTTCAACTTTTTATTTATACAAAGAATTGTAAAAAAACAGACAGGGTTTGAAATCAAACTGAATGAAGACAGTTAATTTTCTTTTGCTCAACAACTTTTTTTTTTTATGAAAGACCTCAGTTTGACAAAATTGTCTGTAGAGTATGTTAAGGTGCCATACAGTACAATACAATGCTATTACTGTCAAAAAAAGGTACATAATAAAGTGCATTTGCACAAAAGGCACATATTAATGTCAGTCATTTTTTGTGATTTATATACTAACAGCAGTGTTTTTAAGAGATCAATATTCTTTGTTTTGACAACACCTCAGAACCTATATTTTCATCAAAATATTAATCTCTCTGTACCATAGTATGGTAGAATAATGTTAATAATTAGCGAGTGGTCAAATTTGCTTTAATTAAGATATGATGAAGTTACACATAGATATTCCAGGTTAAAGCAAACTAAAGCATTTTCATGTAAGGTGAATATGTTAATTTTGACTTCCATTAAAAAATATGAATTATTATCTGATCAATATGAAATCCCTGAAAAGAATATTATTTTAACATATGCCCTGAAAATGTATGTCTATATGTATATCATAATTAAGCTTGGCAGAATTTGATTTTTTTGGTGGTAATTTTAATGGATCATAGCAATGTTTATTTTAAGTATTTTTTTTTTTTAGATTTTTATTTTAAATTTTCACAGTTGTGGGAAATTATGGGTGGGGGGGGGGGTCCAGACAATAATTATTTAATGACAGTCAGCATTAAGCTTCAGAATGTTAAAACTTTATAACCATTAAGATCCAAATTGTCAACATCACATTTCAAAATATACAAAGTAAATATCCTTAAATCAAACTCTTAAGTTCTCAGGCAGCATTTTTCTTACTTTGCTTATCTGTACATTTACATTATTATCGACGGAATTTTGTTTCATTCATTTGTGTGTGTGGACTGTGAAGTTAACATACATGGACATTTACCGATAAAAATTGAATCCTTCCAAACCTAATTCTGTTGGCACCTATCTGCATAGTATCTGAGTGCCCCCTAAGAGATATGTTTGTGGTCTAATTTCCTCACCTACTTCCCCTGAGGCAATCAGGGCTATGGTATTAATGTCTTCCTTCTCTCTCCTTCCTCCTCTTCTATAACTCTCTCTCTCTCTCTCTCTCTCTCTCTCTCTCACTTCTTGCCTTTACTTTTTGCCCCTTCTCCTCCTCCTCTGTTTCTAGTAGCAGCTGTGGGAATGCTAAGTCTAAAATTTCTTATCTCCTCTTGTAGTGAATTCTGAAGGCTTGTCTCAGTTTCCATGAAAGCCCCATCTGTTGCTCTCACAAGTTTAAGGAGTACAGCTTCATAGTTCCAGAGAAACATAGCTCTGAGGGGAGGTTGTCCTCATGAAGGTAGAAGCACTTTCTGAAGTATTTTGGGCCATTTCCCTCAAAGACCTTATGAATTATGCTTTTGTCAGGATTTCATGCTATAGCTCTTTCCATCCTGAAGCCTCGCCCAGCGTTCCTCTGCACCCAAAACTCCCATTGGTTTTAGTGGGAGTTCTGAGTGCACAAAGAATCAAGGATTATGCCCCTCTCTTCAGTAGTATCAAAGTGCTAATTTTCAGGGATTTGTGTAAACTGCACTTCATGCCATTTTTAAAACTAACTGCGGTACTTATTGAAAAATAATGACAGTAGTACAGTTATTGAATTTTAAGTAATGGGGGATATGGTAAGAGTGGGGTACCCGTTGTCCAGTGATACCCTCTATAATAGCTTTGCAGTGACAACGGTGTATATTCTGGCTATGGAGTATTCTTTCATTTTTAACATCCTAGATGTTCTGCAGTTTTTATTTCAACAAAATTACCACTGACCTGACTGAGCCATAGTAAGAGCTGTAGTTATTTACAGTAGGTGACCACACTCTTCCCCCATCCTACCTCCTCCTCTTAAAAAATACCTACAAGATAGACTTTCACTACATGTTCTTGAAGAATCTAAAAGCACTGATACAATAAGGGCTTGTGATTGGAACTATGTGCCCATGCAGAGGCATAAGGAGAGCTCCCCTTAGACCTTATGGGTGGGTGGAGCCTTGGCTCTGCCACCCTAATGCTCCAGTACACCTGTTGCAGGGCCTGGGGGAAAATGTAGTAAATTACTCCCACCAAATACACACCCAGAGCAAGGGGGAAATAGAAAGGGAAATATTCCTCTGAGAGGTCTGTCTGTGACACATTGTATTGCAGGGCTGCTCATGGGGCATGCACCTTACGCACTCCCATGAAAAAAAGTAGGATTTTCTGTACTCTTTGATTACAGTGTAATGTTGTAAGTGGTTAAGATCAGATGGTCTATGTCAATAAACGTTCAGTATGCAAGCTTTCAAAATGATTGACTGGAAGAAAGAAAATGTGAAAACTTTCAACTGGTTGGCAAGTAACGTACTGTCTTCGATAACTGACTTTCATGTTTTAAAACTGTACCATCCAATAACTGTATGCCTTTATAATTTTCTTAACATTCTGTTCATCTACTTTTAGATGCCTGTGAACAAACTACAATTGTTGAAAGTACTGCATTGCTAAATGTACTGGATAATATTCTTTTTAAACTTGGTATCTATATGAGAAGATAAAATTCACCACATGGTAAAACAGAATCACTGTCCAGTCAGAGTTAAAAATCTATATCTTTTATTGAGTGTATTTACTTAGCTAGTGCAGATTTAAAGGTTAAGTTTTTTACCTTTTTATGACAGCTTTCAGAGAGGTTTTTCTCTTACAGTTTGTCAGAATGGCAGGTTAAGAGCACAGTCTTGCACCTGTTCATTTGTATGTTTTTTTAATCCTGATGTTGTTACTGTTTGTATGGATTGCAAAACTTGTTTTTGTTGTCAGTTATAACAGGTAAAATATTTCGCCAGACTCCTCCTCTCCCACCAATCTTACAGTATTGATCGTTCAATTCCATTCAGTAATTCCTGAAGACGGTTACCATCCAGTGACATCAGTGGGTTCTGTGAAAGGAGTTTGATGGTCTCAGGCTGGTTCCTATTGGTTAGGGAAGGTTCCTAGCTTCCCAGAAGAACATGTAGCACTCTCTTCCTGCCTTGAATGGTCCTGGGATATCTACAATTTCTTCAACATTCATATTTTCTATCCGTTGCAGCAATTGGGAGATAAAATATTTTGTTTTAGATTTAGATTGGCACAGTACCATAGCACTAAGTACTTTTATATGTAACACCCACAAGTTCTTTAGTTCTTACCTCAACCACGGGTCTTGATCTATTCCTTCTTTGTTAGGTGGTAGTGGAGAAAGGTGAAGGAAGAGTGAGATCTCTCTCTCTTTAATGGCATATAAATGATTTCACCGGGTTGAAAGCCAGCACTGCCCCTCAGGAGTTGTTCTTTTGATGGACAGTACTCAGCTGATGCTAGACAGATGATGAGAAATGAAGATAGCAGGTCCCAATGTTCTGGTTCAGTTAAATCCAAAATAGCCTGCAAAGCCTTTGAGTTTAGGCCCCCTATGAGTATGTGTAAAGAGAAAAAAAATTAAACAGCACTTTTCATCCCTTCAGCCCCTAAAATGCTTAGAAAACTATATATTGGGATCAGTTCACCTACCACATACCACTGAAATGCAGCCACCTCTGGTGAGAAACATAACAGTTGTTTAATAGTGCACAACATTCTAGACTAGGACAGAGGGAAAACCATGTCCATTTGAAATTACAGGGTGATTTGTAGGTAGATAAAATGTAATTATCCAAATTGAAATTTGACCAGAATACTGGAACTAGTCCTCTTAATTAAATTACTAATGTGAGTAAAAATGAATGAGGCTTTGAAGGATAGGGTCATAGATTATAAACTCTCTGGAGAAGAGGCTGTCTTTATTAGTGTTATGTACAGTATCATCTACACATTATCAGTGCTTAACAAATAAATAGATAATGCTCCAATGGTTCCTTTTTGTAGAGTAGGAAATTAAATCCCATTGTTCTTGCCAATTTTTCAGTTTTGAAAATTATACTTTGCCTATCTAAAATGATCCCTGTAATTTCAACTGGATATGGTATTCTTTAGTATTATTAGATTACACAATTTTGTTTAAAAAGATACCTTTCCAAGGCTCTAGGTGCCACTGCCATAAATATGAAAACAAAATTAGATTGCCCAGAGAACATCAAATTCCCTTTCCCCTACACATCTGATTTCTTCCACATGTAGAAATCCTTATTCATATACCATTTGTATTTTCTTCCCTATTGTTCGCGGGAACTACTCATGGGAAAGGATTGTAAGATCATGCCCTAAAAGATCAACTTTAATTATTACAAATAGTCACAATCCTTAGTTGCACAATGATCCACAACACACCATGCTAGGTTCAGTGCTAACACCAATGGAAAAAATATTGGCCAAATGGGAAGAGTGTCACTTGCTGAATCATCAGCATTGTTTCCTGCAGCACCATGGCTTCCTGGGAAGTCACCCAGAACAGGCACAAGCTTGATTAACTTGTGAATCTAACAATATTGCATCATAAGGAATATAGGTGTGGGCAACCTTTGTTTTTCATACTCCACATACCCATTTTAAAAATTGTATTTTGACTGATTACATGTTAGCCGTATATATCAAATTTGTAGAATATACCTTGTCATAGGCAACTAATCTATGAGAGTGGGGAGGTGAGACTTTACTAAGATATATGCATATAAGAAATTAGACTTCAAAGGCAATGCCAGCATGACATGGCACCAGAACCTGAACCCCCATTATCAGGATTACAAGGGCCAGTAGTCTACTGGAGGAAAAGCCCTTTGAGAGGATTTTATTACATTTAATTGTAATAATGATCCACTATTACATGCTACCTAGATATAGCATGTCAAAGATCACGTTTAGATTTCCTGCATTTCCTTAAGTGTTCTAAGTTTAAGTACTCTTGAAAATGACTTGGTGATGTGCTTCTGTGTAATTCAACTTCTGCCTTCTTGCTCAGCTTGAGCTTCCAGAAATATCTCATCCTAATCGAAGTTTACATATCCCAAATACTTTCTCACAAACATAGATAAATAGCAGCGAGCAACTCAAGTTTTATTTAATTTGAGAGGTGTTTTATTTTTTAAAAAACCTCAAGATATATTTAACACTTAGATATTGAATAGTGTGGGCAAGATTGTCATTTGCTTAATGGATGCACAGAGGAGTAAGGAGACGTAATGCCCCTACTTCCCCTTCCCTGCGTGGCTCACAGAGATGGCTGGTGCGTGTGTGATGTGAAAGCAGCTCAGTGGGCCCATAGGCTGAGAGCGTGGCGCTGGGCCACTGGGGGGAGCAGAAAGGAAAGAATCAGTACCTGGTAAAGGGCTGGCAACGATTATTCCCCTTTCCCACCTCTTCCATCTCGTGAACAACAGGAGGCCAATGAAGGAATTGCAGCTCTTGAGTGAGAATTCCTTCCCTGAGTTGCCCCTGGAAAGACTTCCATTGACTTCAGCAGGCCTTGGATTAGTTCCTAAAAGAACATGTCTTAGTTTTCTGAATTCCCGTTTATCTGTGTAAGCAAACTGCCTGCCATTAGTGGGGAAAAGTGGATATTATATACACCTCTACCCTGATATAACGCAACCCAATATAACATGAATTCGGATATAACGCGGTAAAGCAGTGCTCTGGGGGGGTGGGGCTGCGCACTCTGGCAGATCAAAGCAAGTTTGATATAACGCGGTTTCACCTATAATGCAGTAAGATTTTTGGCTCCCAAGGACAGCGTTATATCGGGGTAGAGGTGTAGTTTTTCTGAGGTATCACATCTGGGGACTGTAATCTTCCAGTGCTTATACCTGATTCATCATATTATTGTGCATCATGTTTGCCTTAGTGAACAATGAGATGGATGTAATTTATTATCAACTTTTAAAGCTGTATGGTACTATTCTATTTTAAGGATCTGAAAACCTGCAGTCCATAAACTTTTAAAATTAAACATAATGAGATAGATCAGTTTTCATAGTATCCATGAATTTAGTGTTGACAGTTCAACACTTCTCTATATTTTGTGCTACAATATATTTGAAACTTTTTTTTTTGGTTTTGTGGTCACAGTGCTTCTCCCAGTTTTAAGTTGTCTTTCTTATTACAAAACTTTTGCTTTTCTTAGGAACAACATGTTTCCCCCCCGAAACTTTTAATGAACTCATTACTGGAATAACAAAATTTTACTCTGTCCCCCAGTTTCTCTGAAAGTTTCATGGGTGACAAAACTCTGTGATTGATAAATAAGGACTAAACTCTGCCGTCTGTTATACCATGGTAATCTGAGAAAATTTGATGTCAATGGACATACTCTTCGTTACTAGGTATAATGGATATAGGGGTAACTGATATAGGGGTAACTGAACAGGAAGTGTCCCCATGAATTCAGTTTATCAGAGCAAAAGTATAAACTGTAGTGATAACAGTGCTACATGGCAGTAAAGACAGTGGTAAAGGGAAGAAAATCACTATTATTAGTCACTGACTTTCATGAACACTGGCCAATACTGTGAATTTGGTTTTTGAGCAGTTTAAAAACGGTTTGTTTTAGCAGGGATGATGATAGCAGAGTTGTACACAGAGCTCTAATGGCTTCTATATGCTAATGAATACCATTCTCATGTTTATTCATAAGAAATGTTTATAATAGAGTTAATTATATCTTAAATCATTTATTGCTATTATAATACAAGTATTTGATTAATAATTAAAATAAACTGGCTTTGTGAATATGCAGTTTAAAAAAACACGGGGGATTTCTGTGGAATTTTTTTGGTATTCATTTTAATATATTGAGCAGTAAACACAATGAATAGGAAATTAGCCAGTATTCAAATAACCCAAGTACTGTGTAGCTAGACTTTCGATTTTGTGTAGTCTCATTTCAGAGGAGAGTAATCTCTAAAGATGCTGAATTGAGATTAAAAACTTTGGTCTTGATTCTCCAAGATGCTGAAAAATGCTACTTTTTTGCTACGCTCCGCTTACTCCTAGGAAATGCTCAACACCATGCAGAACTGGGCTCATGTCTGAACACATAATTGAGCATGAGAGTATGTGTCATGCTCTTTGTTAAAGATCAGAGGCTCAGTCCTGCAAACCCTTACAAAAGTAGTTCTAACTCTCATGAGTGAGGATTTTATAGGGTTGGGACTCGTGTCCCACACTAACTCTTGGGATGGAATAGTCTTAGAGCAAACCCAATGAGGTGATGCTGTGTTATTGTAGGTAGCATTCATATGAGCCATTAAGCTGGGGTCACTGCCTACCTTCCTTCAGTTGGAGGTGGTTCTGTCCTGTATCCTAAAGCTCCAAAGGTTAAGCCACAAATATGCACAATCTTGTTCCTTCTCTCAAGGCTACCTACAGATTGATCCATGTGCTCCATACCGTACAAGGGAAGTGATTGTTCTAGTGCAATAATTCTTTCTGTAAAGCTCTTTGAGATACATGACACTTAAAGAAAAAGAGTATAAAAATGCCAGTACAAAACAAACCATGTTATAAAAGCTGCGTTGCCTGATGCAAGAAAGCTGAATTATTGGTCAGTATAAAAGGAATGAAAACAACAGTCAAAATGATGGTTTATGTTTTTTCTAGTCAGGGCAGGCCAATATATTTCCTAGACAAACCTGCTGAGATGCTGAAGGCAGTGCAGTGCTAAGAGAAGGGGTTTACTTCAGAATGTGTGCAAACACAAACCATGTGTTTCATTGATCTCTGTACTGTATGTTAGCCTAATGAAGGGGATTTTCAGACACTGGGGTTTTACAAAGGACTGCTGGCTGTCTTTATTCATCTAACATATTAAGAAGCGTTAAAGAATAGGGGATTTCCCCAGATTATATGGTGAGATGGTGGTTGAGTATGACCGAGTTTACATTTCAGTAGAGCCTAATGTTAGTCAGCAACAGAATGAGTATTATCTGCATTAAATGAAACACTGTGGGCTATATTCTCCTCTTCAGTCTACGCAGCATATCTCTTCAGTGCTCTTCTGCTTTCAGTAACATCACTGGGGGTTCTGGCATGTAGCGAGAACAGAGTTTAAATCATAAAAGTTTTGCATACCCATTATTCAGAAGAATCATGGCCTTTATGTGAAAGTGTTGTGTCTATGCATACCAATTCACTTGAGCACATTTCCTGCATGTGTAACCTACACTACAGTGTACCTGTGATGTACTAATTGGGAAAGTACAGATAAAATATGTGGCCAGTCATCTGAAAATAAAACTTGCTTGTTGCAGCATTATATTGCATATATTCATAAAAGAAGAAAATAAGGTTTCATTAGCATTGAGGCACTGTGATAGAGCTAGTTGGGAAATATTTTTGTTTCCAAAATTTCCAAAATTTTCTCAAAATTTTCTTCAAAAGTTTCAGGTTTTCATTGACAAATGAAAAACCCCCAAACTGATTTTTTTTTTATTTGACAGACTCTTTTTTTAGTTTTTGGTTGCCAAAACATTTTTATATTTGAAAACACAACAAAAATAATTGTAAATATATTTTTGGAATGTGGAAATTCCTATTTTGACAAAGCCATTTTTCATCAAAAAAAGGTTTCAATTGAAAACTTCAACCAGCACTAGACTTCCTTTGCCTAATTCTGACTTTGGATCATATTTAAAATATATTTAAATTGAGAATTTAATATTTATATTTTTTAAAATTGAGAGCACTTAAAAGAAGAAGTTAACAGGCAGAATGTTCACATTTTATTAGCTTTGCTTGATTAAAAAAGACATTAATGGATGGAGTTTCAATTCTACTGTCTATTGTCACACACTATACCTGCGATTTGTAAACTATTCCTGGAGATTTATAAAAGTTTTAGATTGATGCCAGGGGTTTGCACAGGGTGTCAGTTCAAGCAGAATTAGACCAAAACTGTTTCAACTATATGTACTGACATAATGAATTCTGATGACCCATTCAGTTCATTCCACCTGAGAAGACATAGACTAATTAGATGCAGGCAATAGATATCTGGAGAGAGATGTAATGTAAAAGTCTATGTATAGAAAGCTATGGGGTGAAATATCTGACGCTGAAAAAATATTAGCATATGATTCACTGGAAGTAGGGTTTCCATTTGAAGTTTAAACTTTAAATTTTGATAAAATACAGGGAAATATTAATAACTCAGTGAGGTGAGTGTTTAACTGGTTGGAAAAAAACATTAGCGATTTATCTTTGATAATCTTTGAAAAGTCATGGAAGATGGGAGAGATCCCAGAAGACTGGAAAAGGGCAAATGTGGTGCCAATCTATAAAAAGGGGAATAAGGACAACCTGGGGCATTACAGACCAGTCAGTTTAACTTCAATATCCAGAAAGATATTGGAGCAAATAATTAAGCAGTCAGTTTACTAACACCTAGAAGATAATAAGGTGATAAGTAAAAGTCAGCATGGATTTGTCAAAAACAAATCATGTCAAACCAACTTGATAGCTTTCTTTGACAGGATAACAAGCCTTATGAATAGGGAGGAAGCGGCAGATGTTGTATATCCTGACTTTAGTAAGGCTTTTGATACTGACTCTTATGACCTTTTCATAAACAAACTGGGGAAATACAATCTAGATGGAGCTGCTCTAAGGTGGGTGTGTAACTGCTTGGAAAACTGTTCCAGAGAGTAGTTATCACAGTCAAGCTGGAAGGGCATATTGAGTGGGGTCCTGCAGGGATCGGTCCTGGGCTGGTTCTGTTCAATATCTTCATCAGTGATTTAGATCAATGGTCTCCAAAGTGGGGTGTGCGCACCCCAGAGGGTGCGCAAGATGATCATTGGGGGGCGCGGCAGTAGGAGCACCGCCGGAGGGTGGGGGGAAGGGCGGACAGAGGAGGGAGGGAACGAGTGAGCGGGGAAGCTGCCCCCCGCAGGCAGGGCCACCCGGAACGCAGGGGCTTTAGGGGCTGCAGGGCCCTGGCCTAAGGGGGCCCCAGGGCCCTGGTCTGCAGCTCTAAAGCCCCTTTCGGAATGCGGCCCTGAGTCCTCCGGCCCTTGGAGGAGCAGGGGCAGCCGCACAGCCAGCGGCCGGAAAGATGCGGCACTTTCCCCTTCAAAGCCGGCTGGAGAGAAGCAGCGCTTTGAAGGGGAAAGCGCCGCTTCTCTCCAGCCGCTGGCTGTGCGGCTGCCCCTGCTCCTCCTGAGTCCTCCGGCCCGTGTTCGCAGGGCCGCATTCCGAAAGGGGCTTTAGAGCTGCAGGCCAGGGCCCCGGGGCCCCCTTAGCCCAGGGACCTGCAGCCCCTAAAGCCCCTGCATTCTGGGTGGTCCTGCCCGGGGCGGGGGGGACAGCTCCCAGAATCATGGCCATGGGGGCAGTGCCGCGCTGCGCAGAGCCACCTGCACACCCCCTGCGCCAAACAGGAGCTGCCCCAGGTAAGTGCTCTGCACCTCCTGCCTGCCCCACCCTGAGCGCCCTCCTGCACTCTAACTCCTTCCCAGACCCCACACCACCACTCTGAGCGCCCTCCAGCACCCTCCCTCCCAGACCCCACACCACACCCTGAGCCCCCTCCTGCACCCTAACCCTAAGCCAGACCTTCGAATCGCTGTATCACAAAGTGTTAAATCAAGATTTTCAGAAATAATGAAGCATGTTCAATCACATTGATGTGGCCAATTTGGAGCAAGTCCAGAGAAGAGCAACAAAAATGATTAAAGGTCTAGAAAACATGACCTATGAGGGAAGATTGAAAACATTTGGGTTTGTTTAGTCTGGAGAAGAGAAGACTGAGAGAGGACATAACAGTTTTCAAATACATAAAAGGTTGTTACAAGGAGGAGGGAGAAAAATTGTTCTTGTTAACTTCTGAGGACAGGACAAGAAGCAGTGGGATTAAAGTGCAGCAACGGAGGTTTAGGCTGGACATTAGGAAACATTTCTAAACTGTCAGGGTAGCTAAGCACTGGAGTAAATTGCCTAGGGAGGTCGTGGAATCTCCATCATTGGAAATTTTTAAGAGTAGGTTAGACAAACACCTGAAAGGGATGGTCTACTCTAGATAATACTTAGTTCTGCCTTGAGTGCAGGGGACTGGAGTAGATGACCTCCCGAGGTCTCTGACAGTCCTACGATTCTATGATTCTATATAAAATACTAATTATATTAAAATATACAGTGAATTTTGGAGGAAACAAATGGCAAAAGCCAGATATAACAGCTATATACAATATATTTAATGTGAAATGAGCACATTCCATTCCTTATGCTAGGATTGTATTAATGACTAATAGAAGGGCAAGGTGGGTGAAGTAATATCTTTTATTGGGCCAACTTTTCATTGGTGAAATAGACAAGTTCTTGAGAAGAAGAAGAGCTCTGTGGAGCTTGAAAGCTTCTCTCTCACCAGTACATGTTGGTCCAGTAAAAGATATTACCTCACCCACCTTGTCTCTTCATAACCTGGGACTGACCTGGCTACAACAATACTGCCAGCATTCATAAGTGATACTCAGTTAAGGTAGCGTGGTATCTTGTGGTTAAATTCTGGTTTTCCACAAAAAGCTTGAGTAGATATCCAACATAGGGGTTGGAATCCTTCTTTCCAGTACTGGAGGCAGAAGATGCAGCAGCTGCTATCACATCCAGCTGTGCTCATTCCCATCAGAAGTTTATGGCCGATCTGCTAAAATTCTGGATCCATTGGTCTCTCCACTCTACTTCCTTTTCTGCTCAGAGCCATTGTCTGTGTTCCTGCAGGGAGAACAGCTGTGCAGCTGTGTGTGTCTCAGAAGCTTGTGTCTCACTCCAACGGAAGTTGATCTAATCAAAGATATTACCTCACTTGCCTTGTCTCTCTAATATCCTGGGGCCAACAGGGCCACAACTACACTGCCTACAGCTTGGCTTTATGACAACACAGGGTATATCTGCATTTGGAACTGGGTGTATGCTTCCCAGCTTGAGGAGACATATTTGCACTAGCTCTCATTGAGCTAGCATGCTAAAGATAGAGTGTATCGAGCTGGGAATCACACCCCGAGATCCAAGTGTAGGCGCAGAGTCAGAGGGCTGCGGTGTCTCCCTGTGCAGTTTCTACTTTCCAGCAGATCGTGGCATTTTGGGTGTTTCATGTAGCGCTGTGCAAAATTTGACCAAAACTTTTTTCTGTAAAAAATGCAAGTTTAAGAACACCAAAATGTTTGTTGTTTGTGTTGGTTTTGCCAAATTGATAGTTTTGAGGGGGGAAAAAACTGGAAAAAAAATCAAAATGCTCTGCTTTGATATTTTAAAATGAAACCTATTGATTTTGTTGGTTTGAAATAATTTTTTTTATTTAGAAATTTCCTTTTATATTTAAAAAAGCTCAAAATTGAAAAGAACTAAAACATTTGTTATTTGCCCAGCTCTAGCTTCATGTCAATGGAGGGCTCATAAGGATTTGGACCAGAGTTCACAAAAGTGAATACTGGAGTAAAATCCATCATTTAGCACAATATTTTTTAGAGAATAATTACAAAGGAATCTAAAGTTAAGTAGATGGTATGTATGCAGAATTAATTAAGTCTTACTTTGAAAGGTTGATTCATTTCTGGTAATGGTTAATGGGTTTGCAAGAGAGCACAAAGAAGTTTACAATGTTTGGCAGTAAATCTGGCCTTCAGATACATAGCTGGCTTCAGTCAACATAATTACGACTTCATTACACCCTTATGACGTTATTACCTGTGGTAGTATCCACTGAAAGTTGGGAAAGTTATGTTAGGTATCCCTGTGAGTGTGGGAAATTATAAGTGCCTCTGTGCTTGTTAGGAGGGTTTTTGGCAATATGTAATGATCCAAGGAGGTGAATTATTGTCAAGCAACTTTGCTTTAAAGTATTTGAAGATCAATACAAGGTTTAAGAAACTATTCATGTCAAATTTCCCCTGGACACATAATATTAGTTTTGTGGGAGTGAATATATATTATAAAACAAATATACGGATCAGCCCTCTGAAACGTTACAGCCTAATTTGAACTGCAGCCGTGTGCCAAGTCTTCTGGATTTTTTCTGTTTCAAGAAGTGGAGATAAATTTGGCCAACACTCTCTTGATTTGATCTGCTGAATTTTCTTTCTTTGTTTCATGAAAGAGAGACAATTTTTTGAGCTAGTAATGCACAGAAGTGATTTGACTATGCAGCAAGCTAAGGCGCCGATATAAAATGCACAAGAATTCGTCTGCTGTGTGACTCCAAAGACTTAAGTGGAGTCATATTAAGGATGATTTTTTCCCTATGGAGTTTAAAACTATTATTTGAAATACTACAGAAATGTTTTCACATATGATCTAAAATAATTTATAGATTACAGAAACAGATAGCTATGTTCCATTGTACTATTGTTTCCAGTCCCCTCTAAGTTTGCTTCGATATCAGTTTGCTTTTGTTATCTTATTCAGCTAAAGGACATTTTTTACCACAGGATACAGTGACTAATGTAGATTTTAGCTTTTCAATCTAACTGTAATGTGTTGTTTTAATATTTAGTTCAATCTGTATTTAGTCTGCATTACATATAGAAAGTATGTTTCTGAGCATTACACTGAAAAGATTAGAGATTTCACTAAAAATCCCCTCCCTGCCCAAATGTATTTTTATGAACTATATTAACATTTTTGGGCTTTGTATACATTAACGAGATGTTTTCATTGATCAACTACTTAATTACCATTGATTCTTGGTGTGAGTACATAATCTCATGGCACAGCCTGAGTAACAATTGTTAACAGCTGACTGATCAATTAACCATTTCAGTATTCATTACACTAAAAGAGCAAACTGATTACAGTTTGCAAGTTGATATGGCAGATTTAGATTAAACTGCAAATTACATAAATTAAGAATAATACAAATTTCAGTTTTATTTTCTTTATATGAAATATATGGGACATCTTGATTTTCTAGCTTCATTACTGTAAATGTATATAAAAATTCTAAAATCATCACATTGACATTGGGGCACACACTGGGTGAATATTTAACATGGGGCGCACTCACTTGCTTTGGTCCTCTCAACATATGTGTTAACTTTATTAGTTTACCCCTGTTTTCAAGCCAGACATCAGATTAGTATTTCTGTTAAAGTAAATTTAAGGCTCATAAAAATTGACAGCCATGGAAAGTGAATCCTTCTAGGTATCCACAGAACCACATGGCAACAGTGAAACAAACTTTCACGCACTGCCTCACTCATGTGCTTCAGCCACCCTGTTCTGGAGTGACCACTTGTAGAATTTAGAGCATAATTCAGTTTCAGGCCCATTCAGTCCTTCGCCACTCTGCTAAGACATACAGCAGGTGCCGTCTGGGATGGTGATTTTTGTGATAGGAATGTCTCTCTTCAAGGAACTTTTCTGGGCCTGTATCCATTTCTGGATCAGAAAACACCTGCTGATTGTGGCCTGATTTGACTGAGGCCTTTGGCTGGTAGTACAATACTACTACTAACAATAATTGAGGCCATGTCTACACTATGGGGACTGTAGCAGCTTAGCTGCGGTACCATACCTATAGTAACATAACCCCATAGAGTAGATGCAGACTATAGTGACAGAAGGGAGTGACAGTAGTTAGGTCTTAGGATCTAAAACGGGGGTTAGGTCAGCATAGCTGCATTCACAGGGTTGTGGATTTTTCACCCCCCTGAAAACTGTAGCTATGTCAGTCTAAGTTTTAAGTGTATGGCAGCCTGAGACCACCAACTCATTTCATATAGGCCACTGAAGAGGCATTATATAGCCGAAAATTTTAGCTTTTACTGACCTGAAGCTGAAAATATCTATAGCCCATTAGCAGTCTCTTTATCCATATATTGCTCCTTTTACATGAGTTCTATAATTATGTTAATGCATTGTAAAAATATTACCATACAGTTCCTAATTTTGTGGCCATTGCTGGGAAGCAGGATTTTAGTATGTAACTATAAATATTTTTCCATTTTAAAATAGCAATATCTTTACTTTATAATAAAATTTAGACATTGGAAAACTATCAGTAGATGGAATTTTAGAGTAACCATCTTTTCTTGTACTCATTTTACAACTTTAAACCTCTTAGGCTGTTTTGTACTCCAGAAATACCCTCTCCTTGTAACAAATTCCTGATATACAGAAAATATATTTGTACAGTAAAACTGTGCTTGTTAAACTTACACCAGATTTATTTCAAGAGAACAAATCTTCCTTTTAAAACCAAAAAAAAAAAAAAATTTTAGTTTGCTAGGTAAACAGTGCATGTACTGTGATCATCTATCTACATTTTAGCATGAAATGACTGCAGTAAAAGCTTTGTTATCCGGCATGTTGGGAGAATGGGGGTCCCGGTAAGTCAAAAATTTCAGTTAACTAAGAGGAAGGGAGTTTGGGTGCGAGAGGGGGCTCAAGCCTGGGGGGTGAGGCACGGGAGGGGGTGCAGGGCCTGGACTCTGGGAGGGAGTTTGGGTGTGAGAGAGGGCTCAGGACTGTGGGTTGGGGTACAGAAGGGGTTTTGGGGTGCCAGATCTGGGTGGGGCTCACCTTGGGTGGCTCCCCACAAGCGGCGACATGTCCCTGCTGCTCCTAGGTGGTGGCGTGGCCAGGCGGCACTGTGTGCTGCCTCCACCCACAGGCATCGCCCACGCAGCTTCCAGTGGTTGCGGTCCGTGGCTAATGGAAGTTGTGGGGCCAGCGCTTGGGTTGGAACGGGGGTAGCACACGGAGCCCCCATGGCCATTCATCCTCCTAGGAGCAGCAGGAACATGTCGCTGCTTGTGGGGAGCCGCCCGTGGGGAGCGCCACCCGGATCCAGCACCCCGAAATGCCGGTTTCTAGAGCTTTCTGGTTGGTAGAGCGCCAGATAACACAACTTTTACTATACTATGAAAATAGGGCCGAATCCTGGGAAAGAGCTCATTTTTATACAACTCTGAGTCCTGTTGAGTAGTACTTGTTTGCTTAGTCTCCCATTAAAGTCATTGGGCCTGATTCTGTTCATACAGTGGTGTAAATCTCGGAAATGCCAGTCAATTCAGTGACATACACCAGTTTTACACCAATGCAGAGAGGAGAATCAGGTCCAATAAGACTACGCATTCAAATAAGTGGTCCTCAAAATGAATATAGGTTGAGAATCAGACCCACACTGAGTAAGAGAACCATGCATTCATAATAATACACAGAAACGGATTCATAGATGAAAGACTCCTTTTAGGATTAGAGGGATAGATTCCTGAATCTTAATACAGAGTAAAATTGCTCTGCAGTTAGATGTCAGCTGATGCTGCAAGGTATGAAGAGGAATGGCAGACCCAACTAGTTGCTCCTCCTTGTGATGTATTTGGACCAGTAGATTCATGATGTATACAGATTCACTGGGCATGTCTCCAGCCCATCACCATTTTCACTCCTGTCTTGACTGTTGCCTCCCCTGCCAGCACAGCAGAAATACAGTATTTTTGCTGCTTCAGAAGTCTTTTCAAAAGTTGCCTCATAATTAGTAAAATGAGATATCATTATATAATAAATCATATAATTGAGTAATATCAAATAATATTATATATTATCAAAGGGAAGGCCACATAGTTTCAGGTTTTGCTTATAGGAGTTTCTAAGTCTAAGTCTTTTTGGTTTAAGTGTTACTGGTACTTTTGAAATGTGTATCTGCTACAAAGCACACAATATGCACTCATTTAAAATCAGATACATTTCAAAGTAATTAAGTGATATTGCAGTGCAACACAAAGCTTTTTTGTAAGTTGAAGTAAATGGTAAAGCAACCCAGTGTAAGAAGAACAAAAAAGAATTTCAACAAATGTTTCTCAACAAATACAAAAGAGGTTTTGGACTTCTCTAGGTTCATCTAGCCAGAAAGGTTAGAAACTAGTGTTCATTTTCTTTTTGTTTTTCCTGTAGTGGACTTACTAAGAATTCTTTTAACAAAATATTTCAAAATATTCCTGTTTCTTGCTTTACCTTCTGAAAACATTATGGCTTAGATTATTTTTAGCATGTGGCTATGTCCTTTTTCTGTGCATTAATTTATAATAAACATCATTTGAGGTTATCAGTCTGCCTAAACTATTTGACAGAAATGCAGACAAGGTGGGTGAGGTGATTTATTGGACCAACTTCTGTTGCTGTGAGAGGCAAGCTTTCGAGTCGCGCGGAGCTCTTCTTCAGGTTGAAAGATTGTCTCTCACAGCAACAGAAGTTGGTCCAATAAAAGGTATTACCGCACCCAGCTTGTCTCTCTAATATCCTGGGACTGACATGGCTACATCTACACTGCATACAAATAGTTAGGCAGACATTTTAAGCTCTTCTTAAATAGGGTTGCCAGTTTTCTTTTGGCAAAATGGAATGGACAGAGCTTTGACTTTATAGCTTGCCCATTTGCATTTCTGAACCTTGGCAAGTAACAGAACCTGATCGCTCATTTAGACATCAAGGAGGTGAAATGCCCTCTCCAGTATTAGTACTCTGAAAATAAGGTGCAGCTATCAAATATTAAATTTATTTTCTTTAAACCTTCAAACCAGGCTTACATTGCTGTGGCTACAAGCATTGTGTAGAAATTATTTCAAAATTTAAAAATGACATGTTTTTTTAGCAGGAGAAATTTGTGAAGAAACGTGTGTTACCACTATTTCACAGACTATGTAAATAAAAAGAACAGGAGTACTTGTGGCACTTTAGAGACTAACAAATTTATTTGAGCATAAGCTTTCGTGGGCTATAGCCCACTTCATCAGATGCATAGAATGGAACATATAGTAAGAAGATATATATACATACAGAGAACATGAAAAAGTGGAAGTAGCCATACCAACTGTAAGAGGCTAATTAATTAAGATGAGCTATTATCAGCAGGAGGAAAAAAAAACTTTTGTAGTGATAATCAAGATGTATCCATTTATTCTTTTGCATAGAGACTGTCCGGTTTGGCCAATGTACATGGCAGAGGGGCATTGCTGGCACATGATGGCATATATCACATTGGTAGATGTGCAGGTGAACGAGCCCCTGATGGCGTGGCTAATGTGATTAGGTCCTATGATGATGTCATTTGAATAAATATGCGGACAGAGTTGGCATCGGGCTTTGTTGCAAGAATAGGTTCCTGGGTTAGTGTTTTTGTTGTGTGGTGTACAGACACCCCCCCAATCTGAAGCAAATACTCACCAGCAACCACTCACCACACATATCTGACATCAGGAATCATAACATTCAAAAACCAGTAGGAGAACACTTCAGCTTCTCTGGTCACTCAGTAACAGACTTAAAGGTGACAATTTTGCAACAGAAAAGCTTCAAAAACAGACTCCAACGAGAAACTGCTGAGCTTGAATTAATATGCAAACTAGATATCATTAACTTGGGTTTGAATAGAGACTGGGAGTGTCTGGGTCATTACACATATTGAATCTATTTCCCCATGTTAAGTATCCTGACACCTTCTTGTCAACTGTCTAAAATGGGCCATCTTGAGTATCACTACAAAAGTTTTTTTTCTCCTGCTGATAATAGCTCATCTTAATTAATTAGCCTCTTACAGTTGGTATGGCTACTTCCACTTTTTCATGTTCTCTGTATGTATATATATATATCTTCTTACTATATGTTCCATTCTGTGCTTCTGATGAAGTGGGCTGTAGCCCACGAAAGCTTATGCTCAAATAAATTTGTTAGTCTCTAAGGTGCCACAAGTATTCCTGTTCTTTTTGCGGATACAGACTAACACAGATGCTACTGTGAAACAGATTAATAGTTAAATGTTCCAAAATAATCAAAAGAGAATTCCCTTCTTCAGAGTGTCTATATAGGAAAGGAATATCTGAATGTATAGTTTTGTATAATTAACAATGACATAGTAATATTATTGGTTTACATTTGTGTGAAATGTGTAAATGTTAAGAAGGAAGGTAAGTTATTTAGGGTAGTCCATCAAAAGTAAAAGAGAGAATAATAGGATGAAAAAGAGCAAAGGGAGATTTACCTTCTCTATACTTATAGGGTGAAATTTGCAGCCATGGGGGTGGGCACTTAAGGTGGATTTGAACCGTCTTTGCACCCTTCTATGCCAAGCCTCCTCCAGGAGCTGGAGGGGAGTCTACCAAAAGTTAGAAAGACCTGGGAACCTGTCTAACGTATGGCAGACTCTCTGCCCTGTTCCATGGGCCATAGCTGCCTGGAGTCTCCACAGCTTCCCTGACAAGCCCTGGCCAGCATGTTTCCTACACTAGGGCTTGTAAGGAGTCCTTGGAAGGCAGCATTACTGCTGACTTCCACAGTGCCTGCACCAAAGGAATCCTCCCTGGGCTGGAACCAGGGCTTTTAGGGCCTCTTTCCACCACTCTGGGCCTTTTTCTTGGGAGAAGGGGCCATATTCTCTAACAATATTATATTGGAAGGGAGATGGAATAATTTACTTGACTGGTCTTCTGTATCTATTTTCTATAATTCTACAATTATATCATATGCCCAAATAACAAAATAAAATATCTAAGCTACTCTTTACTCCTGTTCTAGTAGCCCTTATGTATTTTCCAAGGATTGGTAGGCACAGAAATGTTTCTTACAAAGGTATCCTCCTTGAGACAATCCCTAAATTGGGTCTCACTGGGTACACTTTACGATGGATGGATGAAATATTGGCCAGTCTCTAAAGGCCAGGAAAGAGCATCAGGCTCAGAAGTACTTATCAATGAAATTCTATAACGCTCTCTCTCAAAAAAGGGGGCTTTTCTCATCTGCATAGGATGCAGGGGGCCTCCTGATCCCCCTCATATGTGGTGGCTTCTGGCCACAATATAGATTTTATTTGGGTGAAAAAAAAATCCTCTGACACTTGCATATGGAATGCAGATTGTTCTGTTGTTTCTTCTGGTGTCTCAGAATTGCCTTTCTGCTTCTGGGAAGATACACTTAAAAGCTACTTTTTCTAGCCAAAGTGGGACAGGAGGGCAATTGTGTATTTGAAGGAGAATGTAGTTGTAAGTTAACACAAGCAACTTTCACCTCTGCCAAATGTGTGTGATTGGCCATAAGCTACTTAAATTTTTAAATCTGTTAATTATTCACAGTTTTGGCATGAGTTGTTTTGTTGCACACAGTGAGTGGCTGTGATCCATCTTTCTTGATAGCTATATTCAAAAATAAAGAATTTTTGTCTTCTGAAGCATGAGTGCCTTGGTATTTTTTCTTAGTTTTTACTCACAGTTGTTTATAATCCCTTGGAAGTTTGAAAATGAAATCTGTTAATTTAACCAGTTTTATTTTCTTACACTATATGTGTGAACTTGTTTGCTATCTAAGGGGTTGTTCATTAGTGCAACTGGGTTAGCAATAGGGTCATAAAAACTAGAAGTGCAATATTGTGTTTTGGGGGAAAAGTCACATATAAACAATTACATGGACTTTGGAAACAGAGAAAAGAAAATGGTTACCAACCAGGTTTTTAGTACAAAAAATAAATATTGTGGCATGAATCATTCACATAGTAATCTCAAATCTCAACTATACCTAGGCACAGCTGACTTGAGTTAAATGTAGAGTTGGACCCCTTATCTGGTTTGCCTTGCTGTTTGGGATAGACCTATAGTGTGGTAGAGTTCTGCTGGTAGAGTTCTGAGGTAGAGTTCTGCTGGTGGTTGAGAAAATCACACGAGTCTATGAGCTAAACTACATATGCCTCAACAGAGGGCAACTCTATCTACAACCTCTTTTTAAAGGCCATCTAAAAAGTATAACATAATGTATATTGGGCTGGACCTTGTGCCCTAGGACAAAGAAGACGGGGAGCTGCCCTAAAAGAACAATTAAGGGTTTCTCTGATGTCAGGAGTATCCTTGGTGGCAAAAAGCTGGCATAGCCAGTTCAATGCCACCCACTGTCCCTGGTCCTTAGGTATAGGGGTATTTCAGAGGTTTGCTAGGGGTGTGACTACAGGGGTGAAGTTTGAACAGCATGTGGTTCAGGGATCCATGCCCAGCAGAGTGATCTTTAGAGCTCTTGTCTAGCTGGCATAATTTAGAGCAGTCTTTTAGTTGTTCTGAGTTACATAAGAGGTTGTTTCAGCCTCCATCTGTGCCGGGATCAGTCCCTATGGGTATTAACTCTGATCATCATAATCAAATTCTAATTTGGCTAATTATATTCTACCTACCTAAAATTCTCCTTAGTAGTTTTAACTGAATAAAGTATTAATCACTTCCTGTCCTAAATTGTTCTCAGTAATGCTATGCATATTAAATCATTAATAATAATTAAAAAGAAGTACATTATCCTGAAATCCTTACTAAATAAAAACTCCAATTGACTAAATTGGGAGTTTTGCCCGAAAAAGATAGGAGGAAAGTCTTCAGGATTGGTTTACGTAGTCTGTAAAAATGGTTTGGAACCCTTCTGGAGGAAAGGTTTTTATAAATATAAGTTATTATCATTACTAATTTATTCAAATTTTAAATTTTGTTTTAAAGTACAGTAGTACTAGCCTTTCAGGAAACAGATCATATCAACAGAACTGTCTGAAATTAGATACTAATTCATGTTATAGTTAATTCTTTTTTTAGTTAAATCTGCAATATTATTATTCCTTTTAAAAATATTCCAGTTCATGTTTTGGCAGCAGGTCACAGAAAGAAATACAGTTTACATTCCTTTAAAAGTCATCCACTGTTCACTCTTAACTAGCAGCAGTTTACTTACAGAGGACTTTTCCCTGGGTCATACTTTTCTTAGCAACATACCTCTTTCAGCACATCTGGTTATAGTTTTTCTAGGGAAAAAGCCATAATGGCTAAACTAACTAGGTAGATATGCTCATTCAAGGGGTCTGATCTAACAAATGAAAGTGGAGACCAAATATGAGAATCCTATTGGTGTAAAAGCCACCCAGTTGCTCTCACAGGTTTCAGATGGAGTTTATGGAATTGCCGTTGAGTCTGGGGGTACGTCTACACTTACCTCCGGGTCCGACGGCAGGCAATCGGTGTTCTGGGATCGATTTATCGCGTCTTGTCTAGACGCGATAAATTGATCCCGGATCGATCCCGGAAGTGCTCGCCGTCGACGCCGGTACTCCAACTCAGTGAGAGGAGTACGCGGCATCGAAGGGGGAGCCTGCCTGCAGCGTCTGGACCCGCGGTAAGTTCGGACTAAGGTTCTTCGAATTCAGCTACGTTATTAACGTAGCTGAATTTGCGTACCTTAGTCCGAAGTGGGGGGGTAGTGTGGACCAGGCCTGGGACTGGAAATGCAAAAGCCATCATCCTGGGAGATTTCAAAAGTTATGTGGATAACGAATTTGACATATGGGCTCAGGATGTCGTATATTATGTGGAAACCATGGTCTCCTCTCAGGTCTTCTCTGGATCCAGCCACTCATCTGGACAGACCCAGCCTAGGTATAGAGTTCAAGGGTGTGGCATCTACTCTAATTATCATTTCTTAAAAAGTCAGAGTTTCCCATCCTCCCCTCTGGAAAATGGATCTTCCAGCATGAAGGTCTCATGGACCCTAGTAAGTGTTCAAAATGCCTGGGCACTGACAGTAAACATCACCCCAATCACAGACTCAGTTTGTGGACAATCCAATTCAACATTACAAGTCTTTACTCTTCACTACACTGGCCCCCAGTCACTGCCTCCTGCTGCACACCTCCATAGAGTATGGATGAGTTATGCCAGATGAAGCATGAAGGCAAGAAACAGCAAATCAAATGACACAAGAGCTACCAACAGTACAAGAAACTCTTACAAGCCTATGTTAGCTCTGTGAAGGAAACCAAGAGTTCCTTGTCCTCTGCCACAGAATCTGTGAAATAGAGACCATTGGAACTACAGTAACTCCTCACTTAAAGTCATCCCAGTTAATGTTGTTTCGTTGCTGATTAATTGGGGAACATGCTCATTTAAAGTTGTGCAATGTCCCTTATAATGTTGTTTGGCAGCTACCTGCTTTGTCCACTTCTTGCAGAAAGAGCAGCCCATTGCAGCTAGCTGGTGGGGGCGTTGAACCAGGGTGGACCGGCAGCCCCCCATCAGCTCCCCACTCCCCTAAGTTCCCTGTGTGGCAGCCGCCCAGTAGGCTATCAATTGCCGGCAGTTCAGCTGTCCCTCCCCGCACTGCCCTGTGCTGCTCCTGCCCTCTGCCTTGTAGCTGCTCCCGAGAGCCTCCTGTCTGCTGTGCGGGGGAGGGGGGGCTAATATCAGGGTGTTCCCCTTCCCCCTGCTCCTGCCCCCTGCTTACGCCATCTCCACAGAACAGGGGGGACACTACAGGGCTCAGGACGGAGGGAGTTTGCTGGCAGAAGCTGTTGTCTCAACTTCCTGGTCTACTTAAATAGGCAATCTACTTAGAGTGGTTCAGCTTCCTTAAAGGGGCAATGCACATCTCTCTCTCTCTCTCTCTCTCTCTCTCTCTCTCACACACACACACACACACACACACACACACACACACACACACACACACACAC
>NW_020664409.1:50961566-50966231 GCF_002925995.2 Terrapene triunguis | reverse complement strand
CACACACACACACACACACACACACACACACACACACACACACACACGGTGTGTGTCTCTGTCTGCCATGCTGTCTCCCCTCCCTCCATTCATGCTGCCTTGTAGAGTGTGAGACTACATTAACAACAGTGTGTTAGACCTGAGGGCTCAGCCGAGTTCTAGTTCGTCATTTAGCAGTAAGGCATTCCCTGGGAAATATCCCACCCTCTGACTCCAACACCTCAACCAAGCTTCATAATCATCATTGCTGTGTACAGTATTAAATTGTTTGTTTAAAACTTATACTGTGTATACATATATATAAAATATAGTCTTTTGTCTGGTGAAAAAAATTTCCCTGGAACCTAACCACCCCATTTACATTAATTCTTTTGGGGAAATTGGATTCGCTTAACATCGGTTTGCTTAAAGTCGCATTTTTCAGGAACATAACTACAACATTAAGCGAAGAGTTACTGTATTGCATACATAGATTCATAAATTTTAAGGCCAGAAGAGACCATTGTGATCATCTAGTCTGAAAGCATTCAGGGCTGTCCATGCTACCACATCTGAGATGGATTCAAGTCCCTTCTGAGTGTTGAAGGCTGAGAACAACATTGACCAAATCATCAGCAACTCACTCTGAAAAGGGAATTTAGAAGTCATCCTGAAGCATGCAATAAATAAATAAATTAAATAAAAAAGTACAGATGCTTTTTGTTACTCAAAAAGGCACAGATGCCAAAACTCTGTCATCTTGTTTCCAATATAGCCTTCCCGTGAAAAGTCATGGAGAACAAATGATGGATGAACATGATCTCCACCACATCTGGCTACATAATTGACATGGTGTTGGCTGTACTAGGTGCAGACCCCCTCATGGCCAGAGGGGTTGATCTCCATGTTTATACTTATAGATCTGTCAGTAGGCTTTGAAATACTTGACCACCAGGTGCTAGTGCCCTCCCTGCACCATGTAGCAGGTGTCAGCAGACAGCAAGCTGGTTCTACTCCTCCCTTTCAGACACATCTAAAGCATTGTGGTAGGCAAATGTTCTTCCACCACAAGAACTCTCACATGTGGAGTTCCAAATTGTTAGTCTTTTTTCCCTTCCTTTGTAAACATCTACATCAGATCAGAGGAAGCGGGATACATGGACTAAAATGCTATTTGCGTAATGATACATTCAACTGTGTGTCATTCAAATCAAGAGCAGACTGTTTAGTCACCAAGATATATTAAAGTAAAAGGCACCTGGATAAAAGGCTGGTTACACAAGTTGAACCCAGTTCAGAGTGGAGGCAGGTAGGAAGTTCATAACATTTCAGAGAACTGGAATAGTTCTTGACTAGCCCATCAAGGACATCTTCCCGCTGATTGTCAAAGTGGTGCACAGGCTTAGCTTTACAGACAAGCTAAGTAGCCCTCTAACGGCCTGATTTTTCAGAAGTACTCACAACCCCACTTGAAGGCAATGGGAACTGCAGATACTTAGCACTTCCTAAAATTAGGCCCTAAATGTGCAAGTAGGAGCAGTGACCAGAATATTCCTGCCTACATTTTGCAAGGAAACTGAGTAGTCACCTGGACACTGATATTTGGGCTTTAGTGGCTTATTATGTTCATGCCAGGCATATATTCCACTTAACTCTCTAGATGCTTAACTCCATGCCTCTTCTCTTGTTCATAAGCTGAATTCAAATAGTGTCTCCCACATTTTTAGCAGCAACAAAGCTCCAGTTGTAAAATCCAAATGAGAGTTTTGCCTACAATAAATAAATACATTGCAGAATTCAGTATGATGGAGAGCCAGAAACTCCTGAGGTCTAGTCCGAGCTCTGCCAAAATATATGTAGCCTTGCGTAGATTGCTTAAAATCTCTCTGTTTCTCTGTATCCCCATCAGATAATTATCTGGGGTTAATCCCGATTCCCTGGCCATGATGCAAGTTCTTTATTTGCAATTAACACTGGCTGAAGTGATCCCCTATGCTGTTCTGTTTGCCAGGGAATGCTGGAGAACAGCTCTTCCAGCCTGTTGTCATCTACCCCAGAATGGCCACCATGCACAGGAAGGGATTGGGTGCTGTAGAGCTGGCTACACAAGTTTATCCCTCCAGGAGATTCCTCTACAACAGTAGAATCTCCACTTCCCTTTTTCAGGCTGCTGTAAATCTCCTCTGCACCACTGTAATTTAACCTGTCATGAGGGTGGAGCTGCCGGTTAGCTACTTTTTAATTAAAAAAAGCTAGGTTGCAAGTACTCGCAAAAAAATATTTTTTGCTTTCAATAGCATTTTCTTTTAAAGCACATTCTTGACATTTTACAAAGTGATGCCATTTCCTTTCTTGTAGTCACATATTAAGGAGAGTAGATTTAAACAAGAAAACAGGGGAAAATACCAGAGTTTTAATCGATCAGATATATGATTGCATTATGACCTTTATAAAAAGTTAGTAGGTTGTATAGTTAATTCAACATTTATGCACTAACTTTTTAAACATATGGTATTATAAAACATTTGAGGTACGTGTTTTGATCTAATATGACTCATTGCTATTGTTTCACATGAAATACTTTTTTTTTTTCATAATGAAGTCAGGGTCTGATATCTCGGTCACATGGGTTTTGACTACAGTTACCTAGGAACACTAGAGCAATTCTAAACATAAGAAAGATGAACTTCGACCTTTTTTGCAGCAGATGGAACATTTTGTGAGCAACTGGTCATGTGTAAATGTTAACTTGTTTGCCTTTCTTAGTAACTAACAAATGAACAACATATGCCTTTATTTTTCAGTTTTACAAAGGCTGGGAATAGATTTTATTAAAAATATGTTCTCTGGATGTTATGCAAAAGTACATTAAATATTATGTTCATTAAAATGTGGTAAAACTTGCTTGTATTGCCTTTGCAACAACTGCACAGCATGTTTTAAAAATTAACATTAACAAACATTACTTATCTCTGTGGTTGTCAACATTTAATTAAGGAGGGCCTCTGAATTTTAGGATGCCACTGTTTGGATATATGTAATAAAAGGTTCAAATTTAAATGCTGTGCAATTAGTTTGTATGAAAAAATGACTTTTGTAGACCCTACAATAGACAGTTTAGAGAAATAACTGTTCTGTGTTTAAATTGTGCTCCTTAGTATTTTAAACAGATGGCAATGGCTTTCCTCTTGATTATAACTTTGAGGCATGCTTTACTAAATGGAATCAGCGGGGTTCATTAAGGTCCCATTTGATGTATCAGTATTATAAAAATACCATGTTAATTATCCTCAAACGTTGCAAGTTACCTCCATTTTCCTGCAATCAGAAGATGAGAGAAACCCTGTGAAGCAAATTAGTCCTAATTGAAAGAGGACTGATTAATATTTAAATAAGGCATTGTGTGAGGGATTCTGCCATGAGAAAAATAGGCTGAACATCTGAATTAATTGCATAGCAGGTTAAATTAAATTTCATATAATGGGTTGGAAGATGAGTTGGCACAGTGCTTTAGCAGGGAGCACAATGGCTGAAATACCAGTCTTTTCTTTCACTCTTGGCTGGATTCCATTGAGGTCCTTGTAGCCCTTACCTCTTTGTTGTCTCTCTTTCAATGCAAACAAAGGTACTAACAGAAAATTGCAACCATGTTTTAAAAAAATGTTAATCCTTTTTGGGAGACAGCACCTGTCTACATTTTCTCCATTTCTTTTCCACCTTGGCTGTAAAATTGGGAAACATTAGTATCTTATTCCTTGCCAGGTTTAATGAGGATTGATGTCATAAAATGCTAATGGCTGGAATATAGTTAGAATTGTGCTATTAGTGGGTTATCACTGTCTGACATTTTCACTGCACAGGAGCATACATGTGGAGCCTGTTTAAAGTGATTGGGTTACTTAAGGGTCCCTGTTAGGGATATTTAATCCAACATAAATTACTTATGCACTTTGTTAGTGTTCAAAGGATGAGTGTCACGTTGTACATGTTGGCAGTTTTCCAGTCAAGAGCTGTTAATTACTGTACAACTAGTGAATACGTTTTGTGGCAATAGAAGCCAAAGGGGAAAAAACTATATCTATATTCCATCTAACTCAAAATGAATAGATGAGAGTGCAGAGAAAAAAACCAGACTGAAGTCTTTTTCACCCTTAGGAGTTACAATGCCATTTGTTTTCATTTTGAAAATAAAAACAAATGACAGTATGATACCCTGAGGGTGAAAGTACTTTAGCTTTAAAGAATCCCTGCCAAAAACAAGCTATTATCTATTTGTATGCTGATAAGAAAAAAAGTATGTTCTCCAAAGCTTTAATTCAGAACCTTAAATCTTTATAAAGTTCAAGGTTTGCTAAGATACTATTTTCATAGCATATTGAATATAAGTGATCACCAGGAAAATCGTGGTTAACTATGATACGTATTTCTTTAGGACATATAGTTTAGTGTGGTCAAATTGTCTTTACTGTCATTCTTACACCAGTAAAATAATTTTATTCCCAAAGCATGGGCGAGTTTATTGTAGGAGAGGCACGGTAAAAAACAAGTGTTTTTTTATATATATAGTTCTATGGCCCAACCTTGGGAACTAGCCACAAGAAATGACTTTGAGAACACATTTTTAATGTATAAACTAGGGTTACCATACGTCCGGATTTTCCCGGACATGTCCGGCTTTTGGGGATT
>NW_020664409.1:50894789-50961166 GCF_002925995.2 Terrapene triunguis | reverse complement strand
CCCCCCCCCCTTACCTGCTGCCTGCTTCCCGCGAATCAAATGTTCGCGGGAAGCAGGGGAGGGGGCGGAGTTGGGGCGGGGACTTTGGGGGAGGGGGCAGAGTTTGGGCGGGGGCGTGGGCGGGGTGGGGGCCAGGGCCCTGTGAAGTGTCCTCTTTTGGGACACTCCACATATGGTAACCCTATATAAACTCATGGATTATGTAACTGTGCTAGGGGAAGAAATGGATGATTGTTAGTAAAGTTACTGTCCAATGTACAAAAAAGAGCCTATTATTCCCTTGATCTTTCCAAAATGGAAATAAGGGTAGAATATAGCTGTAAGTAATAATTTTATTTCACATTATTGAAGTGTTGCTTATGCAGTTGTCCACAGGAAGTTCATAACTAGGATGTTCCATTTGCTTTCTATATTATTGAAAAAGCTAAAGGCATTATAGTTATGTAAACATGCCATTTCTCAATTGTATCATTTATAAAGCTGTAGAAAAGGTGGAGATCTAACCTTTAGATAGTAATCTGTCCTTCTGAGATGTTGCTATCAACTGAAAAATAAAGTTTGCTCTTCTTTTGAACATTTCTGTTAATGGAACCTACACAATCACGTCTGACTATGGCTATAGAATTCCCCTCCCTTCTCAGAGTTCACCAGATCCTGGATTTGGTGATCTTTGGGACGTACTAAAATACCTACCTGTCCTCTGAGGCCTTTTGTTTGTGATCTTAATGTTTGTTTTATATTATTGACATCATTAATATTTTTTGGTTATGTATAGCTTTAAAAATAACTGAAACCTGCAAGTTGTGAACATAGCTAGTCTACATAACCAGGGGTTTCTGTCACCGTCCTTCACCCTTCCTGAGCCCTGGTGTTAATTTGTTACACTAATTTGTCACACTTGGTGTTAATTTAGACTGCAGTTCTCCAGGACAGGGATTTACTCTTCCTGTGTGCTCGTACAGAATTTGGCATAATGGAGCCCCAATCTGATTGAGCCTCTAGAGGCTACAACAGTGAAAACAAATATTAATATGCTTTGTAATGTACTAATTACCAGATCCACAAAAGTACTTAGGCTCCTAAACCCCAGACTTAGGCACCTAAATATGAGAGTTAGGCACTTAAATCTCAGGTTTGGATCCCCGGTGATCTACAAAACTCCCTCTGAATCCTGAATTCACTCAGTGCCTATGTTTTCAGGGTAAAAGTTCCCTTGGCACCCAAGTTTCTGCCTCTGCACGTGTGCGCTGCTGCTGCCCTCTAGGCATCAGGACTCCTCTCTCCTGCCCTAAGCCTCAGAGCTATTCACAAGCCAGGGAAATGGGCATTCGGCCACCCAAGTGACCTGCAGGGCCTGATCCAGTAGGCGTGCTGCCTACCAGGGATAGGTCCCATTCAGAATCTGGTTGAAGAAGGTGGTGGTTTTCACCCTATAACTAATCCAGTTGTTAGCACAGTTACCTGGAACCTGAGAGACCCACGTTCAATTCCCCCTTCTCAGAGTGGTGGGGAAAGGATTTGAACAGGGGTCACCCACCTCTCTGGAGTTTGCTCTAAGCACTGAGCTATGGGCTAGTCCAGTGGTTCTCAAACTTTTTTACTTGTGACCCCTTTCACACAGCAAGCCTCTGAGTGTGACCCCCCCCCAATAAATTAAAAACACTTTTTTATATATTTAACACCATTATAAATGCTGGAGGCAAAGCGGGGTTTGGGGTGGAGGCTGACAGCTCACGACCCCCCAGGTAATAACCTTGTGACCCCCTGAGGGGTTCCGACCCCCAGTTTGAGAACCCCTGGGCTAGTCTAATGTGGTTGGGGCTCCTTACATTTCTCCCGTTGAAATTGTTCCACTGTGGATAAACAACAAAAGAGTGATTGGAGCAGGGGGACTGGACCCTGGGTCTTCCAATTCCCAGATGGGTGCCTTGTAACCATGGGCCTACAGAGTCATTCTCTCTCTCTCTCTCTCTCTCTTCTTCTCCCCCTCCTCCCCCAATGAGTGTCCCACTGTGGAGAAATACTTAAATTGTCATTGGGCCAGAAGGAAAGAAAAAGAGAGAGTGAGAATGATTCGGTAGCCAAGAATTCTGTATTGCAGTTTTGTTCCTGTGATTTTCTAGGTGCTTAAAAATTAGGTGCCACAACTCTAAGCATTGCAACACCTAAGTTCTTTTGTGGATCCAGGCCTTAGAGCCTAGTGTAGGTAAAATGAACAAATGTGAATGAATAAATAAATTGGAGTTCAGTTTGATTATAGAAAGCAGAATGTGGTCTTATGTTTTTCATTGTAGTGTAGGATGTTAAGATTCACATATCTGCATATTTAAACAGTCAACATTTATATATAATGTAGTACAATCAAATTAAACAGATATAACAAATATCAGTATCTCATTAATTAAAGAAATTATATGAATAAGAATCACTGTTCCAAGTCATAGTTATGGATCATTTGGGTGAACATGAGTATTAAATTAACATCCTTTATTTGTAATGTCAGCTGATTTGCTTTTCAAAAAATTCTACTAAAGACATAATCGGGACATTTACATTACTGGCTTCTAATACAAAATCAATAGTGTCTGTAATTATCTTAAGATGACCTACTTTTACAAAGTGTTTATTGATATGTTGCAGAAATTAGTGGTTATAGATGCATAGATTTATTCTGATAATTTTTGTGCTTCCTGTAAATGAATGTTGCTTCAGAGAAGCACTGTTGATTGAGGTTGTTCGTAAGGTTGAAGTTCCTCAAATAGCAGTTTCTGATGAAAACTTGTCATGCCACTAGCAGTCTCGCTACTTATCACCCATCCCCTAATACTACCTTTTTGGTGAAGATTATTAGGTAGTCTTTGGTAAATCAACTGTGGGATCTCCAGATTGTTTCCTTCCCTTTCAGTTAGTCTCAGGCCTGTCTATGCTACGGAGAAAACACTGGACTTGAAGTAGCAGATGGTTGCGACTGGGATTTGGATGTGAGTGAGCTGGCTCAGACTCATCATTGGCTGAGTGTTTGATCTATTCTTTCATAGCAGAACCTGTCCACAATAATTCATTCCTTTTGGACTTTCAAATTAGATTATTACAATGCACTCTACTGGAGCTACCTTGCAAGACCACTAGGCAGATGCATCTGGTACAGACTGAAACTGCCTTCTTGCTAGGTAGTATTAGCCACAGGGAACCTGTTACATCAGTTCTCCGTGAACTGTCCTGACCCTTTTATTTCTGGTGCAATTCAGGTTATTCATACTGATTTATAAAGAACTATGTGGCAGTCTCTGGCTACATGAGAGGACATTTCTGAAGACTTTTTTTGATGCGTCATGTTTATGCAGTGGATTAATACAGTAAGTAGCCTTTCTCTTCTGGTTTTCAAATAGAGATGGTTTTTAACTACAAAATTAAGATAAAGAAACATATGAATTTGGTGGATTTGTCGTAGACCCTGGGTGTGGGAGTGTTTGCTCATGTTACTAAAACTAAGTTTGGATCACTCCAGTGCTAAAAACTATCATTTATACTTTTAGATTCTTTTTTTTAAAGTTACATATTTTAACAAAAAGTCAGACAATGCAAAACTTCAAGGGCCAAATCTTCACCCTGACTTATTTGACTGCTTTGCTTTGTCTCTGGCAATATGTAGTTGCCATTGCAGCAGGGTGTGATTTAAAGACACCTTACACCCTTCTCAACATTGACTACATGGTACACCAGCTCAGCTAGACATCTGGAACAAGGTTCTCCTAGTATCTTTAACTCACTCCTATTCAGATATAGAAGTTGGTTACATTTACTACCATAGTTAGTAATGAAAAATAAAAATAATAAAATCCAGCAGGTTCATCTGTGTTTTTTCAGTCATTTATTTTTTTAAATTAATGTTTGTATTTTTTACCCCACACCTACCACTCCTCATTATTTACATGCAGATTTTACAGTGATGTTTTTCTTTTCTTTTAGTTATTGAGCTAAAGAGTCTTAATATGACTCAAACAGCTAAAGTGATTGTCTCTCAAACTTTCCAGAGACAGGGCTGAGACCCAGCATGGAAAAATTCAGACTAAATGAGAAATTTTCACAAAAGTTACGAGCATGTGAAAGCAGGGGCTTATAATGAAAGTTCCAGCATGTTTCACTCTTTGGAAATGAATGAATCACTTCACATATAATGAAAGCATGAATCACTTCATCCATCACAGAAGAATAGCAATCCTTCGAGTGAAATGTAGCAACTTATAATAGTGAATAACAATACTACACAATGTTTTAGGACAGGAAAGAAAGAATATTTTAAACTGAAACTACAGGGAGTTATTACACAGGTAAGTAGTAATTCACAAACTGGAATTTTGCTAGCTCTTTGTTACAAAGTATGTCATACCTAGACCTGTGCAGATGGGTTGGTTTGCATAGAATTAAGGAAGCCATTTCTTAAGGTTTCAGTTCATTCCTTGAATTTCGCTTAGAGTTTCAAGTTCAAATGAAACCAAAACTCAAAGATAAAAAGAGTCAGATTTGCCAAGGTTTTCCCCGGTCTTGCGTTGAAATACTGAAATATCACTGACCACAGATATGGTTTCCTATCGAAGTAATAGATCCATGGGCTTCACCATAGGCTTTGACAAAAAATTAACGAACCAGGGCTAAGCTGTTTATACTTAAACTCATTCCTCACTATCTATTTCCTGCCATTTACAATTTCAGAGAGAGCCCATTTCACAATTACATCATTTTAAAAAAATCTAAAAGTGAGTTAAGGAAAATGTGTAGTTTAAGTGGTGCAACGTGTATCTCGTATTTCAAGCATGCACCTAGGAAAAATACTCCCCATGTTGTACTGAATTTACTGATGCAGTTTGAATTTTTTCATGGCTCATAGGACTTTACACTATAACAAGGTTACAGGGTCTACCTTCTTTTTCGTGCCAGCAGACAAGAAAGCATCTGAACATATATGTTTCAACAGTCTTAAGAATTATGAACATTGCTCTTTTTAATGCATTTCAGAAGTTTTACTGTACAGTTTAAATATGACAGTCTTTTCAAAGCCCTTTGATATCTAGAGCAGATGTGCCAATCTGTCAGCTATAAACATGCACATTTTTCAGTGTCGGAATAGTGATCTATAATTTATCAAGGAATATTTTGACTTTTATTTTCTATAGTATCTTCTTGTGACATTTTAATAATCGCAGCTTTTGTACCAAATTTCAGCTCCACTCTTAGGATGCCATTCTCCAGAATTTATAGATCTCTATATTTACAGGGTATCCATATTTGTTTTTCTGTGTGCTACCAAAAATGGTAGCAACTGGCTCAAAAATTGGTGGTTGCTGCCAGAAACCACAATTAGACCATACTTTATCATCCCAAACAGGTGGATACTTAGCAAATATTGAAATCCAAATTCATACTAACATTAGCTGTTTTTCAATTGGTTTGTGTGGTCACTAGGCTACTTGTGCTTAGTAAACTTCTTCATGTTGTTCTTTACAAAAGTAATCATTTATGCAAGAGCATCAGTCCCATACACACAAACAGGTCCCTGTCTTTTGCCATCTCGTTGTTTAATATAGTGTAGATGAACTAATATGTATTATTAAATTACACTATGGGTCAGATTCTCATTTAGTCTAAGAACTTTTACACCACACTGGCAGTGTATAGTGGCCCAGAAATGGTTGTAAATGTAATGATAGAAATATGTTACTGCACAAATCTCGGCAACTGTGATTGGGGTAGGTGAATGGGTGCATGAGGGTGTCTGGGAGTGCAGGGATATATTGGTGGATGCGCAAGGTTCAAGTGGGTTGGTTCTGGGTCATCTGGTGGTTCAACAATAGGTAGATGGGTGAGTTCTGGAGGTTAAGAAGTCCGGGGGCAGCTAGCTGCTGGGTAGGGGTATCTGGGACTATTGTTCAGCCTCTTGCTGTTTGCCACTGTTGCCTTCTCCTTCCCCACTCAGATCCAGCAAGAGAATCAGAGAAAAGGTAAATATAGAGGCCTCCTGGCTGCCTGCATAGAGGCATCAAAGGAGCCCCAGAGTCCAGGAGAGGCTGTTGCAGGCCCATCCCTGCAGCCCAGCTAGATGCATGAGGATTAGGCTGGGCTGCAGGACTGCATGACAGAGCTTGCAAATGAGTGAGTGTCATGCTAGATGTGTGAGACTTGGCCCAGCATAATTCCAGAATATCTCCATTAAAGCTAGTGGAATCACACAGGTGTAAAACCTGTGTAAGTGATGGCAGATCCAGTCCTGATGTATCTATATTATCAGTCTGCAGTGAAGAGTGGTGGAATCATCACTACAAACTGTTGAAACAATCCAATACTCCCCTTCTCAAACAAGCTGTTAAGCCACAACGTAAAAATAACCTGTGGGAACATAAATCAAAACAATCTTAAGATGATTGTGGACTGGGCACAGTTTCTTGCCTCCATTATTGGGGTTGGGTGATGGTTCTGGACTGGATGAGACTTTTTGGTTTGGAGTTTTACTATAAAATGATGGATGTATGAGAGACCATTGCAAAGTTCTTCTCTGGGAGAGTTTTCTAATAAAGATATGCGATGGTATTTTGTATTTCTGACCTGCATTTTCCACTATCTCCTCTTTTCTACTGAGGGTTGAGTAGTAACCTGTGGTATCATTTTTTTGAGGCTGCGACTAGTTCTCAGATGCTAAGATGGCTGAGCTTCGGACATGGAATGCAATAAGTGGGAAGGCCTGTATGAACTAAAACTTGTTAAACAGCGTATATAATTAATTGAATAACAATATGGCTTGATTAAGTTTTGGGTTACACTGTCTTATGCTAACATACCCCAAGATTCAGGGCGCCTGGTGACAGGAAAGGAGTTAATAGTGCATGTGTTCCCAGAACCTGCAACTCTGCTTGAGTGACCCAAGCTGCTCCCCAAATGAGCAGTGGTAGCTGGAGAGGTCGTGTTGCTAGGGTAGCAAGAGCTGATTCAAGACTTAACTCAGGCTGTCCTGGCTGCTAATGCTTCTATGGTGCATCAGTCACCATTTAAAAATCTCCTCTTCTGTCAGGCCATGTCGACACTAGAGAGCTTAGAGCGGTGCAGCTGTACCGATGCAGCTGCACCGCTGTAAGATCTAGTCGCTCTATGCCGACGGGAGAGAGCTGCTCCTGCCAACATAGTGCTGGGCACACCAGTGCTTATACCAGTGTAACTTATGTTGCTTGGGGGTTGGAATATTCACATCCCTGAGCAACCTAAGTTTTGCTGACATAAGTGGTAGTATAGACATAGCCTCAGAAGCTTGGGTGTTGGGGGAGAGAAGCAGTGCCAACACAACCTGCCCTCCTCCAATTTTGAACAGAACCTCCCTCCCTTCATGAATGGGGATAAACCAAGGCTATATCACTTAAACATTTGTTTTTATTTGTTGTTAGTGCATATTTGGAAACTCCATTCTCCTCCAAAACCACAGAAACAAATCCATTATTGTTGAAGGGCATGGCACAGTAGAAATTCTGCTGCCCTTATCTAGCACAGAGAATTGTCTAAAACATTCCGCGTAAACACATTTTTAAACCAAAGAACACAATACTGACCCTTTGTTAGTACACTCTTATTGATCTTTTAATAGGACTGTTGTGTACTTGAAGCCTCATAGCAAAATGTCTGAAATTTATTAAGTGTTTGATTTGGTTTCTTCCTTATTGTCAAGGTGGGTATAATATCTCCTAGAAAGTAATATTACCGAACAGGTAATAAACTTTTCAGAATGTATGAAGTCAAGTTATTTTAGAGCAAGCACATTGTATTCATTTATTTATTCCTGTTAAAGGACAAGAGATGACTCAAGTTCTGAATGTATCCATGGAATATTATATTTAAAAGCTTATGTTCTGGCTGCTATTATAAGTATAAAAATGCAATGGACAGTAAGATTTGTCATATCACTATAAATGAATTGAACGAGAGAAGAGCATTTTCATATGAAAGTCAATGTTAAGGTGTTATAGCTAGGTTGAATATAATAATATCACTGCCCATTCAGCATAACAATATCATGCAGCTAGTATATCAAAGAGTTTATGATAATTCCTTTTTGGTATTTTGTAGTAATCACCTATTTTTACGGATCATTTTTACAGAATGTGTGCACATCTTATTTATTTATTTATATATATATAGTCTAATTCTCATTTACACTAAGCCCTCTTTACATCACTCGCTGTATGTAACTGTAAAGGTGTTTAAAATCGGTATAAACATACATTTATATGCACTTTAAGACCCACTTACACTGCCAGAGTGGTGTAAAAGGGCTGCAGTGTAAATAACCATCTGGCCACCAGTCTATATAATAATGGGAAATAGTCATGTCCTCTCTATTTAAGGACGTAGTGCAGCATCTAGAATAATTCTCTGATTTTCACATACAGCTTTCTGAAATATTCAGGTTATCAGTTTAAAGTTTCTATTTTTTGTCTCTGCACAAACCTGAGCTTTTTGGAGAGCTTAGACAAAAACCCTCCAGCGAGTTTGAGTTATGGATGTGACACCTTTCCCAATGTAAAACTAACTAAAAATTCTAATCACACTTATTGAAAAAATTATTTAAACAAAAGTAGCTGTCGTCTGAAACTTGGTTCTTGCCATGGGTATATACCTCATTAAGGAGTTGTAATTTTGCATAGTTTGATCAGAAATAATTTTTAAAAAATCAAGTGATTGTTTCTGAGCTTGTTTAATGACATTTGCTGGGATGATAGCAGAACCTAAAGAACCCTTCACTCTGTGACATCATAATGAAAAATTATCTATCCTCACCCTGACAGACACATCACTGTTGCTTAGTCAATTTTCATGTGAAGATTGCTAGAATTTCATTGAAAGACTTGTAGCAAGATCCTTCCAAATACAAACACAAAACCTTAAGGGAAGGGATAAATTTATTCATATGGGGGGAAAATCACAGATCCTAAGATTTTTTTCTATGTTCTGTCACATATTCTGCCTATTTTATCTTTCACTTAAAAAAATTCCTTATTCCTATCTTCTCTTGTGAAGGTACATTTATTACTATGTAGGCCAATGTTTTGCTGTCCTGTAAACCCAGTGTTGCAGAAAACTGTCTCCAGTCACACACACAATAGTCCGAAGGCATAGGAATTTAATGCTCCCCTATCCCATTCATCTCTGTGAACCACAGTTGGAGGGATTATCATAGGTGGACCTCAGTAAATGTCAAAGCCTAACTGAGGCTGTTAAATTAAAGAAGGGGAAATTAATGCAATGTTGGGGGCCTCATAGGCTATGTTTACACTGCAATTAGACATGTGTGCCAGCTGACTCAAACTCCATGGCTCAGGCTAAGGGCTCAGGCTAAGTTTAATTGTGGTGTAGAGCTCAGGAGCTCTGGGACCCTCCCCCCTCACGGGTCCTAAAGCCCAGGCTCCAGCCCTAGTTTGAATGTCTACCCCATTGAATGTATACCCCAATTAAACAGTTCCTTAGCCCGAGCTCTGCAAGCCTGAGTCAGCTGGCATGGGCCAGCTGCAGGTGTCTAATTTACTCCTGGAGGAATTCTGCATCAAAAAAAAATAAAAATTCTGCACACAATATTTAAAAACTCTGGAAAATTCTGCATATTATATTTGTCCAAATAACACAATATAATCATGCAAGTTTCAATTATTTTGGTAAATTATTTCAAAATACCTGACAGCAAATGTGTCTGTAACAATACAGACAACAACAAAAAAAGATTTAGGAAATGTTTTTTGACAAATGATTCCTTACTAGGCATATTAATATAGATCTCTAAGTAATAATACATTTAAACTACAATCCAGAAATGTATTTCCCACACCCCTCAGAAGCAGTGCAAAAGCTTGGGGGAGTCAGGGATAATGGAGGAGCTGAGGGGGAGGGAAGTAATTGCTGGGAAGGAGTCTGGGTGTGAAGTTGGAGGGTTGTTGCGTGTGGGTAGGAGAAGTATGGAACGGGTTTTTTTGGACAGGGAGAGATTGTTAGGAGCCTCCTCCATGGAGACCCTGGCTGACCCCTAGCCTCTCCCATTCAGTAAGGCACGTTTGCCCCTGTCCTCATGTGTCCTTGCATCCCCACTCAGCCACCCCTCCTCCCTCATGTGTCCCTGCACCCTCACTCAGCCATCCCTCCTCCTCCCATCCCCATGTGGCCCTGCACCCCTCTCCCCTTCCCTATGTGGCCCCGTGTGCCCACTCAACCACCACCCTCCCCCATGTGGCTCTGTACCCACCCGTGGCCCTGCACCCGCACCTCCATATGGCCCTACACGTCTCCTCTCTGTCCCCATGTGTCCCTGCAACCCCTCTCCCATTCAGCCCGCTCCCCAGTCTGTCACCCCACTAGCCCTTCTGAACTTCTTCTCTTCGCTATGTGCAGCTGGGGCAGGCTGGGGAGTGGCTGCTCTCTGTTCTGGTGCCACAGCTGCCCCTGGTGGGCATAAGGTGTAACTGCAGCACCTTTCTGCCAATGTATTTTCTGGGGAAAGAGGACACATGAATTCTATGCATGCGCAGTGGCGCAGAATTCCCCCAGGAGTATTTAATTGCAGAGTTAGACATACCCTTAGTGGCGTAGCTTGTATGACAGTGCAAGGGAGGAAAGGGCATATGGTGCTTCCTTATTCCTTTATACTGACCTTTTGTACCATGAGTTTCAGCACAAGGAGGAGAGCAGGCTCCACATAGCTGCTTTGTCCCTTCCACAAAGCTGCTGTGTCCAGTTGGGGAGGGTCGGAAAAGGGGGCAGAACCTTGACTCTGTCTCTCCCAAAGTATAGGCTAGCACACCTACAACAGGGGATGTATGCTGCTCCAGATGTAGGTAGGCCTGGGTCAGAGTACTTACCTATAGAACAGGTGGCATCAAGATGTAGATTGTGACTCACAGTCTTCACCAGGGGAAGCACAGCAATTTGCTGCTCCTCACTAGGGACTCATGGCAGAGCTGCTACTGAGGCTTCAGGTTGCACAATTCAGACCAAATAAGTCAAGAAATGCAAAAGAAAAGGTGTTGGCAGCATCATTAACATGACCACACTGTTCTATCTAATCTGTGTATCCATTTATCTAATCTGTTGTATTTCACCATAGTATCTGTATACACGCAATATTTTCTGTTTCTGTCTCTCTGGTTACGTTTGCACAGTAGTTTAATATGCTTTTTTTTAATGTACACCATAAAACATATAGGATACACAACATACCAAATTTGTATTTGTTGAGATTGTTGTGGTTTTAAACCTCAATGTAATTTTAACATCACATATACCTATTAATAATTGTACATATTATATACACACACACACACAGAGGATAAAATGTTTACTTATTCTGAACTTGAATTTAGATTTTATTTTTGCTATGCACATTTCTAAAATTTAGCAAAGAGAAAAGAAAATTTTAAATCTTTTTTGGGCAGGCAATCATTTTTATATTGTCTTATATTTTTGACAGTGGTTTGTATGCACCAAGTAAAAGGTAGGATGAGTGGCCTATTTCTGTCTGTTTTCATTACTGTACTCTTTTTCTGTGTGCTCCATCTTTTTCTCTGTGTATGCCTAGTGGGACATTAAAGGTTCTGTAATTATTTCAATAAGATCAGGGTTATAGATTTTTTGTTCCACTTAGCTGTTTGCTAATAAACCTGCCTCTGAGCTGAAGGCTAACAAATTTCTTATTTAACATTGCACTTTTTTTTTACATGATATATTAGAGAACATTTTAAAAGGTCAGGATTGTGCAACATATTGTTTTTTCTTGTTATTGTAATAATCTCTAGGTAGTTCCTGAACTGGAAACTCCACAGCAATTTCAATTTTGTTTAAAAACATAAATATTAAAGCTGTCTGTTTCTGATATCGGCATATTAAAAAAATTAGGACACAATGAGACATGGCACTGTTTAGAGCCTATTATAATTTTAGCAGCTATATAAAATATATTATATGGCATCGTGAATGACAGATGCTAAATCTGGGCAATGGAATGGAATGTTTTACCTATCTGCCTTTCTTAGGGTTTTCTATAGCACCTAGTGCTTTGAGATCCATGAATGAAAAGTGCTATATAAGAGCTAGGTATCGTATTACTATTGTTATTATCACCAGGGTAAGAGATTAGGACTGAGGCTGGGAGCTACTGACTGTGATTCAATATGTATATGATTAAAGTAACACTTTTTGACTGAGTGCAGCAAACAAGAAAAAATGGTAGAGTTTTTCAGCTCCTTCAGTTGAGGAGATAGACCCACTATTTATCACTCAGGCTTGCAAACTGTGGCTCATTTTGACTCTGCAGCTGCTTCTGGGTGACAACAGAGCAGTGTTTTCTCAAGAGCTCTTTTTACCAAATGCACCAAGAAGAAAGGTGCAATTTTTCTTTTGGGTGTGCACCTCATAATTTTACTTCATGTCTTTGTCACTTTAAGGTTGGATAGCATAGTGCCCTCCAAACAGGCACTGTAAAACCCATTTGGAAATTGCAACTGGTGCAGAATGCAGATTGCTACTTATCAAATGGTGTTTTGTAAAGATCACTACAGGTACTGTGGTCTTCTCTGGGGACTAAACTGATTTCTGGGTGAAGTTTAAGTTGCTGATTACTTGGGTGCTAACTTTCTTAGGCCCCAATTCCACAAACATTTAATTCATGTACTTAACTTGGAGTATGTGAGTCATCTTATTGAAAACAGTGGACTATTTTCATGAGCAAGTGTTTGCAGGATTGGGGCTTTAGGGTGCATGTCTCTCCTCATGTGATACCTCCGCAGTTTCAAACAGTGAAAGGCATTTAAGTTGTGGAGGAAAAATAATTTTCCACAACAAAGTTAATAGACTTATTGTTTATACCTGGAAGGGACTGCTAGTAGAGCTTTTATGATGAGCACCATTGTGCAAACACTAGTGATTGAACTGTGGGCCTTAGGGTTGCCAACTTTCTGATTGCAGAAAACCGAACACCCTTGCCCTGTCCCTGCCCTCACTCCACTCCATCCCCCCTCCATCCATCACTCACTCTCCCCCACCCTCACTCATTTTCACTGGGCTGGGTAGGCAGTTGGGGTGCGGGAGGGAGTTTGTGTGTGGGAGGAGGCTCAGGGCTGGGGCAGGTGGTTGGGGCGCGGCGGGGGGTCAGGGATGTGGGCTCTGGGACGGAGTTAAGGTGCAGGAGGGGGTTCGGGGTGCAGGCTCCGGGAGGTGCTTACCTCAGGCGCTTCCGGAAGCAGACGGCATGTCCCTGCGGTCCCTAGGTGCAGGGGTGGCCAGAGAGTCTCTGTGTGCTGGCCCTGGCCGCAGGCGCCGCCCCGGCAGCTCCCATTGTATGCAGTTCCTGGCCAATGGGAGCTGTGGAGCCGGTGGTGGGGGCAATGCGTGGAGCTTCCCTGGCTGCCCTTACGCCTAGGGGCCACAGGGACATGCCGTCTGCTTCCAGGAGTTGCATGGAGCTAGGGCAGGCAGGGAGCTTGCCTTAGCCCCACTGCACTACTGAGCGGACTTGTAATGGCTATGCTGACCAGAGCTGCCAGGGTCCCCTTTTGACTGGGCGTTCCGGTTGAAAACTGGACACCTGGCAACCCTAGTGGGCCTCCAGAGTTCAGAGCATGAATCTGTACAGCCTGAGCCTGGCTCTTTAGCTTTGCTGATTTACACCAGTGGAGGATTTTCCCCCTATTTGGCAAAATTCTTGAAAACATCAGTGTGAGTTTTGTCTGAGTAAGGAGTGTAGGATAAAATCCTATGTATCACAGTACATAAAGGATGATCCCTTTCATGGGGATCTCTATAACAAACTGGCTTATTCAAAGGTTAGATGGGACCATTATGAAAATCTAATCTGACCTTGTGTGTAACACAGGTCAAAGAACCTCACCCAGTAGCTTTTGCATCAAGCCTAGAACTTCTGATTAGCATATCCTTCAGAAAGATATCCAGTCTTTAAAGATTTCAAGTGATGGCGAATCCATCACATCCCTCAGCAAGTTGTTTCAGTGGTTAATTATCGTCACTTAAAAATTTGGGCCTTTTATCTCGTCTGAATATATCTAGTTGCAGCTTCTAACCATTGGATCTCTGTATGCCTTTTTCTGGTAGATTAAGGCCCTCTACTTTCAAAAATTCCTTTCCTGTGTATGATCTTGTAGACTGTGACCAAGTCACCTCTTAACCTCCTCTTGGATAAGCTAAACAGATTGAGCTTCTGTGGTGTTTTGTTATCAGGCATGTTTTGCAGACATTGAATCATTCTTGAGGCTCTTTTTCTGAACCCTTTCCAATTTTTCAGCTTCCTTTTTGAAGTGTGGACACCAGAACCAGAAGCCATTCTAACTATAGGCGAACAAGGCAGTTGCTTAGGATAGAAGATTTCTGGGCAGCTACCTAGGACAGCAGGTTTGGCCCAGCCCCCTTGCCATCATGACAGAAGGGTGGCTGGTCAAATTTGAGTGGCATTGTGACCCCATTAACAAGGTTGCAACAGCATTCTAATTTGGCCTGGCTGCCCAATGTAGTGGGTCACGATGCCACTGACTCAAATTTGGCCTGGCCACCCTCCATCAGTCTGTGCACCAGGTCACAAGGCCACTCAAATTCGGCCTGGCCACCCCTCCATCATGACGGAGGGGCAGTCAGGCCAAATTTACTGCCCTGGGATTTTTTGCCTTCTTCTTCAGTGTGGGCACAGGTCATTTGCTGGTTTGAACTAATAAATGATTAATTCTCTGTAATCTGAAGTTTTAAAATCAAGATTTGAGGACTTCAGTAACTCAGCCAGAGGTTGTGGGCCTATTACAGGAATGGGTGGGTGAGGTTCTGTGGCCTGTGGTGTGTAGGAGGTCAGACTAAATTATCATTTAGTCTCTTCTGGCTTTAAAGTTTGTCAGGGGAGAGGAGGGGCGGTGGCACCGTGAAGTTTTGCCTGGAATGGCAGATTGTCTTGAGTAGCCTCTGACCAGAACAGGACACAATATTCCAGTAATGCCATAATAACATCTCCCCATTCCTACTTGATATTCTCCTGCTTATTTATCCAAGGATTGAGTTCACCTTCTTAGCTATAACATTACACTGGCAGTTCATGTTCAAATGGTTATCTGCTATGACTCAGAAGTCCTTTCCATAGTAACTTCTTGCCAGAATAAAATCCCCCATTTTGTAAGTGTGACCTATATTCTTTGGTCCTAGATGTCCTTGCATTTGACTGTTAAAATGTGTGTTGTTCAAATGAGTCTCTGTTACTAAGTGACCCAGGTGGGTCTATATAACTTACCTGTCCACCAGTTATTATGTTTATCTGCAAATGTTACCAGACTATTGATAAAGCTCTTGAAAAGCATTGGCCTGAGAACAGATCCCTGTGGGACGCCACTAGAACCAACTCATTAGATGATACTTTCCCACTTGCAATTACCTTTTGTGATCTATCGGTTAAGCACCTTTTAATATGGGCTATGTCATAGTCCCATATGATATTCTACTAAAAATAGCACTATAGCTAAATATATTAAGTATAGCAGAAAGCTAAGTATATTATGTCAACACTGTGACGTTTACCAACCAAACTTGTAATATCATCAAAAGAAGGGGTTTGTTGTTGTGAGAACTTATTTTCCAGAAAACCATGGTGGTTTCCATTAATTATGCAACTATCTTTTAAATCTTTACTGATTGCATCCTATATCACTTTTCATTTTTTTTGCCCAGGTTTGATGTCAGGCTGTTTCCCAGGTCATATAGTTTATCTTATTATTAGTTTTTTTATAGTCATCTGGAACTTCCCCAGTGTTCCCAGATTTGCTAAAATTCAACCTTAGTGGTTCAGAGAACTCCTCCACCAGTTCTTTTAATATTCTTGGGTACAAGTTGATTACAAAATGTTTAACTTAACTAACTGCTGTTTAGCATCCTCACTTGTTACTGTAGGAATAGTAGGTATTTATCATTGTCAGATATCAATACATTATCTTGCTTCTTTCCCAGTACAGAACAAAAATATTTCTGCCTTTTCTGCATCATGATTTATAATTTGACCATCTTTGTCTGGATTATGTTTATTCCTGATTGTATTTAAAGAATTCCTTCTTCTTCTCCTTAATCCTACTGGCAGTAGCTGCTGTCATCAATTGTCTGTATTTCCTAACTGCCAATTTGTATTCATTGCAACCGACTTCCTCATTTTCCCATTTGTTATATATATATTTATATTAAATTGCTGCCTTCAGCACACTCTTTACCAGGATGTTTTTGTTTAATCAAAGCAACCTTCTTTCATGACTGCAGAATTGTATATCTTTGGACATAGAACAATTCTCCACTATCATCACATTTTTATGTCTAAATAATTCCTTCCACTCAAATTTGCTCTTAATTGTTTTCAAAATTGGTTTGAGAAATGGGCCTTTTAAAAACACCAAATATTTTATATAATATATACACCCACCCCCACCCCCACACAGATTGGGACTATTTTTTTGTTTGCACATAGTAAATGAAATCAAATTGTGATCACTTGCACCTAGGCAACCATCAGTTTTTACTGAGAGATCATTTCATCTTTATCCATCAGAATGAGCTCTAGTATAGAATTACCTCAAATTGGTCGCAAAACTTCTTGTGTTAGAAAGTTACCTATAATTTTTAGAAATGCCAAAGATATTTTACTAGTAGGAGCATGAGACCTCCAATGAAATCCCCATGGTAATAACATTTTTTTTCTACAAGTGATAGATGTTTAAGGAATTGCTCATTCTGTTTTCTTGTCTGTTTTAGTATCCAAAGCAGACCCGCATCAGGCACATCTTGTCACATATCAGTTAGTACATAGATCCATGAGTGTTCAAAGCCCAGTCCTTCTGAATCATCGGTAAATCTAAAGCATCTCATGGTATCTTTAATGCAGAGTGCCCTCCTGCCTACCTTTCTGTTTAACTTTCCCAAACAGGGTGCACTGAATGATTTTAACATTTTGGTCACGTGAATCAGCCCACCAGGTTTCCATTCAATCATATCAAATTTCTTTTCATAAAGGAGTATTTCCAGTTCCTCTTGTTTATTAGCCAGACATGCCAAACCCATGGGAAAAAATGCAGAAATTGGGCTTATTTTTAGTTTAATTGGCTTGTGAGTTGCTTGTTGGCTAGTTTATGGCTTGTTGCTTGTTTGGCTTGTTGCTTGTTGTAACTTGTTGCTACTTTTTTTTGATCGGCTCCCGGCAAGCAGGGGCAAGGTGGGGAGAGAGTCAGGGGTGCACAGTGGGCCCACCACAATCCCAGACTGCACGCCTGGGGGATCTGGTCACATAGAGTTTTGTGGTTCTTACGGATTGGTTTGTTTTGGCCTTGTTTTGAAATAGGATTAGTTTGATTTTTGGCCTATTGTGAAAGTCATGGTGCTTATTTACTGCGTGAAAGTTGGCAACTGTGCTCAATGCCTTTATTCTTTACATTCATGCTACCTTGCGTCTACTTTGAGTCCGAGTTCTATGTCTTAGCACCCTCCCCTGTAGATGCTAATTTAAATCTCTTGTTCTTGGGTGGGAAAGTAGGATTAATTAGGAAAGTCACAGTTGTGGCATCTCATCCATGAACAAAACAGTGTTTTGTACTTTTTTTTGTTTAACTTTGTGATTGTTATGTAATAAAGAGTATACTCTCTTTCTGTTCTTTACTTAAAACAGATTAAGGTAAACAGTTGAGGCAGAAGGAAACCAACTGTTTTTCCATTCACCTTATTATTGAGCTGTCGTTGAAAGAACTTCCTTTTTGGTGTTATCAAAAGATCTCACCTAAAACTTCAGTTAAACATGGAAAACAAGTAAACTTTTTGGGGGGACAGGGAAATAGTTAGACACACCTGTGCTTGATTTGCTACTGAAGACAAAAAATTAACACATTGATTGTGGTTTAATAATTGTATAAGAAATGCTTTATACAGTACATAGTAAAAAAAAAATACTATTTTATTTTTTTGAATTTGTGATTTAAGGAAATGTGTTAATGTCGAGATGTTGAGCAAGTATTAAATGATTATTTATTAAAACCTCAACCTATAATTTTATCGAGTACCATTAGAGAGAAACACAAAGGGGACTAAAACCAAGTAAAATTTCAAGAAGCACAAAGGGTGAAACCCGGACCTCTTTGAAATCAAAAGCAAGACTCCGATTGTCTCCACTGGGGCCAGGATTTCACCAAAAAGCATTATAATCAATGAGGCACAGCTAGCAGAGCATTTCTGGGTGGTTATTACAAGCCACAGGTACTGTTGTAAGGCATGAGGCTAAAGGATGAGTGAATTTAACCACCCAAGAAGTGTAATAATCACCCCTGGGGTCTCTGACTTATAAAATGGAATTTCTTAATAAAATAAAATATCCATATGCTGGGAAATATAAACATGGGTAGGGTATCATAGAAATGAGAAATTCTCAGTTATGTTTAGAGTTCTTAGGCCATTTCAGAATGTTAAGTAACATGCTTATTACTATGGCCGACACATTAAAAGTCTTATTGCAAAGTGCTGCATCCTAGGTCCAGTTATGACTTATTAGAAAGCAAAGCCCTCTCTCTTTCTTGCCTCCCAGAGGGGACATGTGGAGTGTTCCAAAGCAGAAGATGCCTGCTGCCCTTATAAGTGTTAGTACTGTGGCTAGCCCAGAAGCAGCACTTTTTTCTATTGCAGTGCCTACTTGCTAAACTCTAGGCTGGAGAAGAAAGTGAAAGGAAGTTAAAAGTGCAAACAAACTATGGTTAACTAAATTAGGACATGTCTAGTACATGTGAACAGGAACATCAATATCTCACAATGAAAATTTCATTTTTAACAACAATTTTAAAAATACATATGTAACCTGCCCTATACATTAAAAGAGATGTTTTCAAACTGGCTTCTGAAATTACTGTGCACAGCCATCAACATGAACAAACAGGCATTTGTGTGTGCAAATCATATAGTTAGACCCAATTCATACATTATATACTTAGTGTATGCAGTTCTATGTTTGCAAATGAAAGCAAGCATTCATTCTAAATCTTCTTGCATAGTTTCAAGTGCTATATTTTAAAATTTTTCCCCGCAGTGACTCATTATAGAATTTAAGCCCCAGATTCTGCAATATACTTAAGTATATGCGTAATCTCTTCACTGTTCAGAAAAACACTTAGGGTCAGATTTTTAAAGGTACTCAGGTTCCCAATGGGATTTTCAAATTACTGTGACACCTAACTCCCATGGAAATCAATGCATGTTAGGCTCCTACATGGTTTTTAAAATCCCCTAAGAGCCTAAATACCTTTAAAAATCTCGCCTGAGGCCCCATTACGCAAAAGCATTTAAGCAGGTGCTGAAGTCATCCCTATGTAGGAAAGCACTTAAGCATGTTCATAATGTGTACAATAATTTCATGTGCTTAGGTGCTTCCCTGAATAGGGATGTCTTAAGAAAATAAGAACGTCCATACTGGGTCAGACCAATAGTCCTTCTAGCCCAGTATCCTGTTTTCCCATAGTGGCCAATGCCAGGTGCTTCAAAGGGAATGAACAGACAGGTAATCATCAAGTGATTAAAGTTAAGCACCTACTTCTGTATTTTGAACTGGGGCCTAAGGTACTATAAACACTTAAAAGTGTGCTTAATTTAAGAATGTGAAATAGTTCTACTGAAGTCACTGGAACAGGCTTAAAGTTAAATATATGCATAAGTGATTTCAGGTTTGAGGCTTAATTAAAAAAATCACATAGCTTTATTAATGAAATTAAACATATAAAATACTATTCATAGCGAATAACTTCCACCAAACGTTTTTATAAATATGGATTTTAATTCATTTAATATGTGGGTCATCAGCATTAAATGGTTTGAAAAAGACAATTACAAATTATAAAAAAATTATCACCAAATTGAAAGATGAAATAAAAATGCTCAGTAGTACATCAGCATTTTCAGTATTGTGTTTAGTGATAACATTGAGAATGTGGGAGTTGATGCAAGCTTAAATGACTAACTTACCCTAGTTTTGATAATGTTTTGCATGTTCTGGTAATTTTCTTGCTTAACATCGCATATTCATTGTTCAGGTTACATTTTAAAATGATTAATTTTTCATTGTGTCCCTAGTTTTTATTTTACTGTAGATTTTAGCAATCTATTTTAGTGTTTGTTTTTACTTCAGAGTTAGTCAGCTGTTTATTTCATTAGTACAGAATAAACCAAACCAGTAGATAAAGAGCTGCCTTCTTATATTTCTGCCTTTCATTGTCATTTCTTTTTTTAAGTAATACATTTACATTTTATAATCATAATCATGAAATTGCAAATGAAATCAATTCTGGAAAGATTAATTCAGTCCTGCTCACAGCTGTGAAGATTGTGGAAATAAATATCATTTTGCAATAATGTATTCTTGACAAAGGGCATAACAAAAGAATGATTTCTATGCAGAGATAGTGGGTATATTTATTTTGCATGTTGGGGGAGGGGCAGTGGTCTGTTGCTCGCGACCCTGACCTAGTTTTGTAGCTGCTTATTATTCATCTATATGTTTGAGAAATCTCTGTAATTTAATTTGGCAACCTCTTCTGCATGTTTGCACCTAGCAGTAGGTGCTCTTAATATTATCTGTGTCCCATGCTGAATCATATTTATTTAAAAAAATCCTTATGCACGCATAACAGAAAAAAACCGTTAATTGTTACCAGAGAACTGCCTGATTACAGACTAGATGTCTGGTCCAGGGCCCTGCCATAATTAGTAACCACTGTTGACATTTAGATTTAAATTGAATTTTCTTCTAATTAAACCCAGAGGGGGTTGATCCTCTCAGATGTACAGGTTAATAAAATTAGTCAGAAACTGTTAAACAGTAAGCTGAATTCTCCAAGAGAGCTTTCCAATGTATTGTTAGGAATTCTTTAATTAATATTAAAAGGATTCATTAGGGGTTTTTTTTTTTTGGAGGGGGAAGGGAGCTTAAATATCGTTTTATTTGCAGTTACTTCTTTAATTAGTTCTGTTTTCTTTTGATATCTATAGTAATATTAAGTTCTATCATGTTTGTGAATATGTAATTATAAGTACCGTAGCATCATTCAGCCATGCCGTGCAACCATTATGCATAATAACAGCATCTTTTCCTCAGGTGCATGCAATGACTACTCCTAAAAAATAAATAGAAGAGTGAAATGAATTTTAGGAACATGGCCTACTGTAGCTGGTGTCGATTTGTCATTGTCGCTCTCCTGGGAATGTTGAAGATAGCACAGGGTCATCACTCTTTTACTCAGTGTTGTTTTTCACTGATTCTTCACACACTTTTGTTTAAATAAAGTGATTTTTGATTAAATCTAGATGGTTGCATAATTTTTTGATTGCTTTGACCAGGGGGTATCAATTGGATTGAGATTTTAGTCTAGGTGATATTAATCTCTGTTCTGCTTTCCCTTCCTCCCAGAAGACTAAGAATAAAAAGTTAAGAGCATGAGAATTGTTACAAGTGTGGATGCCAGGAAATAGAAAACATTAATATCTGTGATGTGACGAAAAGTGAACTCAGTAGTGTTATAATGAGATATTTGAACATTAAATTTTGAGAGTATCAGAATTATTATAGAACTTTTCTGTGGGCGCGAAGTTTCTCCTCTTTTTATCAAAGATTTCATAGCTAAACCTATTTGTAGTTTTTCTTACGTTTCTCACAAAAAATCCAGTAAAATATTGCTAGACCTGAGAATAATGTAATAACAATACTGAAAGTGTAATACCAGTTGTTTTAGAAACACTAATGGAGGATGGTATGCTTTGTTCTCTAATGAGTCTCCTAAAATAAGATTTTTCGCTGAAAATTACTTTCCATTTATTTCTGTTTTTTTTTTTAAACTTTAAAAATAAAATAATAGTGCAGATAACAGGAAATATGTAAGGAATGCCTCCTAAAAAAATGCTAAAACTCATGCAAGTTGTCATACTTTGGTAGGGTGACCAGATGTCCTGATTTTATAGGGACAGTCCAGATTTTTGGGTCTTTTTCTTATATAGGCTCCTGTTACCCCCCACCCCCTGTCCCGATTTTTCACACTTGCTGTCTGGTCACCCTATACTTTGGAGCTGAATTTATTTCCCAAAAGAGTGATGATTTTATGTCCCTTTCCCCTTAATAATGTAATCCAAGCCAACAAAAAGAAACAAGATGACTTCATTTTTGTTGCTTAGTCTGATTACATAAATTGGATTAAATAAAGAATGCTTCTTACTCAAAATTGGGTTCAGATGAAACAAAAACTCTTAAAATATGCCTCTTTAATATAGTTTTAACAGAATATGGAACAATTCACTGTACTGGTAAACAGGCATTAGTTAAATGCTTTTTTGTTGTTGTTGTTGCAGGTGTGTTATAAGGAAATCACAAAGCACTTCTAACCTGAAGTGACTGCCACTATAAGGTTGAAGACTGCAAATCCTATCTCACACTAGTAGTCTTGTTGATTTCAGTGGGACTAGTTATGAGTGTGCACAATTTACGTGAGTAAGAGTTTGCTGGATTCAGGGACATTTATCAAATAGATTATCCAACCAACCGAAAAAAGAAAAACGAAACAAACAAACACAAACAAACAAACAAAAAACCTCAGCCCCATACCCTAAGCAGAATATTTACCCTGAAAAGAGAGAAGTGCCAGTGACTCCATGAAGTCTGCTAGGGACTTGATTACTGCTATTGATTTTGCATGGAATTTACTCAGATACTACGGTGATGGGCAAAGGCATAAAACTTATAAGATCAATAGATAATTAAAACCAGTAATCAGAGTGCTGACAGTCTTAATGGCAGAGACAGCTGAGGTTACTGCTTCCACCATTGGCTGTACCCCTGAATTTTTACGGTTAAAAAAACAGGAGACCTCTAAGTCCACTGAGCAGTCCCTAGAGTGACTAATCATAAGCTCACTCCCAGGCCTGGCCAGCTGCCATTAAATCCTTGATGCGTGGACACAGCTCCCATAGAGAGAGTGGGAGTCAACCTGCAGACAAATAATTGGCAATACCTTATAGCAGAGTTGTCATGGATCCTCAGGTGTAAGAGATCCCTTATCTTCCCATCTGAAACAAGTATGGAGACAACTACCATAAACACCAGGCCTCTGAAGCTAAAATTTGCCTCCCCTGTTTAATTTTTCAAGGAATACGCTTAATATTGCCTTAGCAGCTGGGCATAGCTGAATGCAAGTAAAAGTGGATGTTTGATCACCACAGTATATTAAAATATGTGAATCTTGCCTAGACCCATAGGAGCACATCAGTGTAGAAAGGAAAGAACATCAGGATTATTGAAAACACCAGAAGTTCTTCTTCACACAGCGCAGTCAACCTGTAGAACTTCTTGCCTGAGGAGGTTGTGAAGGCTAGGACTATAACAGGGTTTAAAAGAGAGCTAGATGAATTCATGGAGGTTAAGTCCATTAATGGCTATTAGCCAGGATGGGTAAGGAATGTTGTCCCCAGCCTCTGTTTGTCAGTGGGTGGAGATGGATAGCAGGAGAGAGATCACTTGATCATTACCTGTTAGGTTTACTCCCTCTGGGGCACCTGGCATAGGTCATTGTTGGCAGACAGGATCCTGGGCTGGATGGACCTTTGGTCTGACCCAGTATGGCCATTCGTATGTTCGTATGTTCTTATGTTATAAGAAGCACTGTAGCATGCTGTATCAAGTACAGCAGCAACACTGGTACCTCATTCTAACCCAAACCACTCAAAAAGCACGTCACACCAACACAGAAACCAGCCAGTGGACATAAAAGTCACTCTCACTCTCCAGATTATGATGGGCACATAAAAGTATAACATCAATTGAAATCAGCAAAAGGCAAAATAGGCCTGTGCTTGTTGTAGAGCTTGGACCTGAAAAAGAGCTCTGTGTAAGCACAAAAGCTTGTCTCTCTCACCAACAGAAGTTGGTCCAATAAAAGATATCACCTCACCCACCTGGTCTCTCCATGAACAAATGAACCAGTTTTCTTATTGTAATTACGACAATACAGCATGTTGTGACTTTTTTAATTTCCTCCCATGGTTTCAACAGATGGTAGTAAAGTTATATAAATGAAAAATATTCTAAAGGTATGCCTATTAAAAATGGGACCATGGTCAAGATAAACATTTTAACCCTTATAATGTTCTTTTAGCTGGGGGTAAGTGGTGTAAGAAGTATATTTATTTTTAAAAAATCTGAAAGTACAGAGCAATTGGCATGTACACAAATAGGCAATTATAGAATTTAAAATCCAAGTCCTCATTCAGGTATCTATTATTGTCACAACAACGTGTTTTAGGTCATCCACCAAAGGATTATTGAAAAATATACAGCATTAGTACAGTGAATCTCCTCTACCATCCAACCATGGGGGTGAACATGCTCAGAAGAAATGAAGATTATGTTGACATTTTCTTCTAAATCTCCACTGGCCTGGTGATAATATTTATAATATAGTGTGAATAGGCAAGGAGTAACATAATCAAATTATCTAGCCATTGTATTGGATGCCAACACTGTTACTTCAATTGTGCCTTGGTTTTGACCCATGTGCTCCCTAGTCAATTAATATCCTCTATGTCAAATAGAATCTTCCCTTAGCTGCAGATTTTGGTGTGAAAACTAAGGGGAATATTCTATATTTGTTCCATGTGTGGAACTCTCATTAATGTCAGTGGGAGTTACGTGTGCAACATGAGGGCAGTATACTCCTCCAAGTGCATAGGAAACATCCCGTTTTAAACATTAATGGACTTGTCACACAGTCAGCAATTTGACATGTGTAGTTTCTGCAGGTATTTGATAGGTCTCCCAAAGCAGCAACAAAATGGTGATAATGAAGACAACTTGTAATGCTGGATAAACTATATCAGCTGTGCCTTTTGCTTTTCATTCCCAATTCCCCTTCTCCCTCAACTCTAAACTTACAAGGGCTAAATTGTGCAGCCTGTACTCTTGTCAGGGAGCAGACTCATGCAAGTAATCTCATTGACTTCAGTAGGACTACTTGTGTCAGTAAGCACTCACCAGTTGAAGAGGGTTTTACAATCTAGCCCTTGGCCTTTTGTCACTGTTTTTTTTTTTTTTTTTTTTTTTTTTTTTAATGACGGGGATGGGAGTTTTGCCTGTCACATTTTATGCTAAAGAATAATAAAATATATTTAACTTCAGTGTCATAAAAACTAGAAAATGTATGCATGCATATACAAAGTGTCTATTTTCTCAAAAATGACTATACAAACAAAAAATATCTATTCAAAACTAGATGCAAGTGGAACAAAACAGAGAATAATATGTTTTCACTTTAATGTATGGAAGAATTTGTTATATAACTAACTTTGCAAGTAAAGAAGGTCCTTATTAATCAAAAATACTCTTTCCCCAGGCTGTATGAATTCAGTGATCTTTATGTGCACATTAGGCATGGGCCAAAGAAGTCTGCAACAGTTCAGGATGAGTTCTGCAGCCAGAATAGGAAAATTATTTTGTGCTTTTTCAGTTTCACAATTTCAAGATCCAGTGTTAGAGGCAGATTTCCAGAATCACTAGGTTTTCAAAATTCCATGTCTAGGAAGTAATTCACTACTTACGGCAGATATTTTACCACCTCACTGTCCTTTTATGCACTCATACTTGGAAACATTTGGAAATTCTGAATAAGGGCATTTAGTGAGACTATTGGGGGCAGATCTTTTAACTCTATTGAAATTCATCAGGCTATGAGAAGTTTCTGGAGGTACAGATAGGACAAATCTTAGGTATTCACTTTAAAAAGATATAGGGACTGTCCTTCCTAAAAGAGGGTATGTAATGTGTGTGTGAGCCGTGCAGACAGAAATAGAAACACACATGGTAAAATTTTCCAATGGAAGTGCAAAAAGTTTTAAAAATCCTCTTATCTGCTCTGAAGAGGGTAGAGTTTGTGTTTTAAAATGTCTGATTTAAAATTATTAGGACACCTTTTTAGTGTGCCTTGGTGAATAAGCTCAGGAACTGACCCACAACAACCACAATATGTGTTATTGAAGGGTTTTTCCTTCCTACAGTTTACATCTGTAAGTACCATTAATGATAATGAGTTGTGTGCATGTACCAGTGGGCCAGATCATCTGAGGTGCCAAATTCCCTCAGTTTTCATTAATATCAATGGGACCTGAGAATGCTCACTACTTCGCAGGTAGCATTCAGCAGAGGATCAGTCTCTCTCTGATAAGAAAATAGCCCATTCAAGATAGAGATGTGATCTGCTTAACTGTTTTGGTATGTGTCTGTGTGTGTAAACACATGTATACACACTAGTGATACGTTCTGTGTATATACATGAGGTGATATCCATGCGACAGATAGAAATTCTGTGCAGAAATCTAGTAAACGTGAAGAAATGTTAAATAAATTTAAATTATAAATTTAAATTAATGGAAATATCCTATCTCCTAGAACTGGAAGGGACCTTGAAAGGTCATTGAGTCCAGCCCCCTACCTTCACTAGCAGGACCAAGTACTGTTTTTGCCCCAGATCCCTAAGTGGCCCCCTTAAGGATTGAGCTCTCAAGCCTGGGTTTAGCAGGCCAATGCTCAAACCACTGAGCTATCCCTCCCCCCATAAATGTTATCTTTCTAACTGTGTGTTTGTCTTCGTGGAGCAGCAATGTGCACTATGGGGGTGTGGTTTCTACAGTGCACTAACATGCTGCACATTAATTGGTCTGCGTAGAACCTGCGCCTGAGCATTGAGCGTTCCCTACTTTTACATAGTATAGTTTGAAACAACAATACATTACAGTGCACTACGTGCAAGAGTCAGTGTTCAATATGTTAGTGTGCTTCAGAAATACCACCCCCATAGTGCCCACTGTTGCTCCATGTAGACAAGTCCTATGTGACTATGTGATGTGACTATCTGCAAATGCCTGCAATTTCACTTAGCTTGCTAGGCTTCTCAGCTGACAGTGCAATACGTTTTGTGAAACTGCAAGCACATACTTTGTAAGAGAGACATTCAGATAAGTTGACCATTGAACAGGACTGCTGAATTTCTGAACTTCAGAAACTTGAGAACTGAGAATTGTACAGTTAAAACACAGTGCCCATAAAATGCCAGGGCTAAAATTTTTGCAGCCATGTGAGGAAAATATATGTAGAAAAGAAGGCCAAGTCAGTGTGCTGGGTTCTTGATGAAGGCATACAAACAACATTATGCCATGGTGCATAAGAATTGGGTACCAAATATTCATGGCTAAAGCAGTAGAACATTCTATGTGATCATAAGTCAGGCTGCGAGTTTGTCACGGAGATCATGGAAGTCACGGATTCTGTGACTTTCCGTGACCTCCATGACTTCTGCAGTGACTTGTGTGGCTGACCTGGGGGCTGCCTGAGCAGCTCAGGCAGCCATCCCCTGTGCCAGCCACACTGGCTGCACTGGGGCAGTCTCAGGCTACCGCACCTCCCCTCCCCCAGCAAAAGCAGGAGTTTGGGGGGGGGGGGCTGGTCAGCTCTCTGGGCGGTACCTACCTTGGGGGGGGGCTCCCCGGAAGTGGTGACATCCCTCGGCTCCTAGGTGGAGGCACGGCCAGGGGGCTCTGCATGCTGCCTCCGCCTGCGGGCACTGCCCCCGCAGCTCCCATTGGCCGCAGTTCCTGGCCAATGGGAGCTGCGGAGCCGGCACTCGGGGTGGAGGCAGCGCACAGAACGGCCTGGCCATGCCTCCACCTAGGAGCTGAGGGATGTCGCCGCTGCTGGGGAGGTGCGGAGCCGGGTAGGGAGCCTGCCAGCCCCACCAACCCCTTTCCCCCCACCCCCCTGCAGCACCAGTGGGGGTCTTGGGCTGCGCGCTGCCACCCATCCCCCGCCCAGCACCAGCAGGGGTCCTGGGCTGCCCCCCCAGCACCTGCAACACCCTCTGGGCCACCCCTCCCTGAGCACCCACGGCACCCACAGGCCTCCTTCCTCCCCGAAGATTTAGTCAGGGGTATATAATACAAGACAGGGACAGGTCACAGGCTGCGAATTTTTGTTTACTGCCCGTGACCTGTCCATGACTTTTACTAAAAATACCCATGACTAAAATGTAACCTTAATCCTAAATATATGGTCTGAGGAATAAGGGGCTGCAAATGTGGTATATACATATGGGGCCATCTACAGCTAGCACAAAATGATATGGATTTCAGCATGCACATTGCTCCTGAAGAGTATATAATTGCCCAAAGTTGCCCGATGTGTGTAATCTTCGGACATGACAGCATGATTTCTCATGCACTGGACACTCCTGACAGCATGTTGGGTATGCACTGCTGCTCACACTGCACATGTTTGTGGGTATATTTCCAAGAATATTCCTGAAGTAAATTGTCAGTGACTATGTTTCTGCCAGTTCACAAATATGTTTACCTGACATATAAATATCAAGCTTGGCAGCTTTTGTCTACCCTTTTATCTTCCCTCCTGTGATGAACAGAGAGGTGATGCTTACACTTAGAAAAAGGCTTGGTGAAGTACATTTCAGGAAACAGTGAATTACGTGGGAAGGGGATATGCCGCACATTTTTCATGTTCACACTAAGGCCCTGATTCTGCAAAGTATTGCTGTGCCATTGACTTCAGTGGGCTCAGCAGTCTGCTCACATGTTCATTATGAGATCAGTACCTAAATTATCATGATAATGGCATATATTCCCTACGTTTGTGTTGATTGTAGACATGTTTCACTCCGACAGAAAATGCTAATACCAGTAACTAAGACACTTCACCTTAGCTAGCTTTATCGTGTACAAAAAAGATTTAAGTTATAATGCGTGTTGTGACTCTTAAATGCTAATAATAAAATGTGCCGCTTGTGATAGTCATATTCTCACTTCACAATTACATGAAGTGATTCATTGAAGATTTCAAAAAAAATGTTTTAGAACTTTATGCAAATTGAGTATGGGTTTGCATACTAATTACATTGACAAAGTACTGTAGCCATAGGAGGCTATTTTACATTTCTTTCAAGAAGGGATCAAAATACTTGGTATTGTTATTTTCTTTGGTCAGGAATGATGCATTTTTTAATAATAATACTTGGTAAAGTGTCCCCTTATTCAAAATTAGTCCTTTACGTCTGTATAAATTCTTCACCAACATGGGAGCAGATATAATATATATAAAAGATTTTATAAGTATTCCTAAATCATTATATATAAATTATTATGCTAATGCCTCTTCCCCATATTTTCATACTTAAAATGATGAATTAAAATCTTCAGATTCTCAGCCAAGTATTACACTTGAGAGAGTATGTTTGGGAGAGCACTTAAAGTCAATGCAGTGGTGGTGGTGGTGGGGAGGAATAGAGAAAGCTAGAGAAAATTGCCGTTGACTGAAATCAAACTACACTAGTTGCTTACAATTGATTGTGTGTTGTTCAACCACAAAGATAAATTAGAACACAGAATACTGCAATAGAAAAGTGGTTTAGATGTCATAGAGACAGTATGACTATTTTTATCTCTCACTTGTAAACCATAGCTTACAGTGGCTGAAATGACATTGAACTGTTTTTCTCTTTGATGATTTACAGCCTGGATAGTGCATTTGTAGGAGCAGATGTCACGTTTTATGTATTTGAAAGTGTCAACACTGATGACTTATGTCTGAAGATTCTGTGCTTGAATCAATAGAATGTAGTGATTTCCATTTCTTAAAAGAGTTTTTCCGACATAATAAAAAACACATAGTGAATTTTGGTCATTATAATGCTACTCTTGAATTCTCATTTTTTGTCCTATATTTTACACTAGCAGTGGATTATGAGTTTGTAAAATCTGCTATTTTTTGGCAGAAGCAAAATAGGTATGAGTAAACTGCCTAGTTTTTAACTTAACCAGTTTAATTTTAAAAGTGTGTAATACCTTGTGTTTTCTTTTCAGAGGTGAGTTATCAAAAACTAAGATGAATTGATCAAAGAAAATGTATCAAGATTATCTTATTAAATGTTATACCAAGCAAATCCACATAAACTTCATTTTTTCAGCCCCCTTCTATATTTCAGATTGATTTTATCTGAGAATTTTAGGCAAAGGTACTTGTCATCCCATTAAAAAAAAGTTAAATTTGCATTTAAATAAGAAATGTTTCAGCCATGTAACATCTGAAATCCTGGAAGTTTCATTTTCTCCTTTTTTAAAAAAAATCATGGATAAGGATTTATTGTCTTTTGTTAAAACAAAGAATCTTAATTTAGCATTGCATTGTTTCCTCTTTCCACATGTGGAAGGCTTACTGATATGAGTGGGAGTTCAATACACAGACTGAAGGCATAAAATGTCCTTTATAGATACATAGATTAATGCAACAATTAAAAAAAGGCCAAATTGTACCCCTGCAGGTAATAGCCAGGTAGGAGATGGGACACTATACACAGTTGTGTTTGAAGATTTTCCTCTACATTCTCTTGTTTGGGGGAGGCAGGTGGGAGGAAGAGAGATGGTCCACTCCACTATCTCTTCACTCACCACCCATGGAAAAAAGCAGGGATGTAGCACAGTCCCCCCCCCAGAGACCCTGAGACCACCAAGGGTCTTTGGCTCTCTCAGGGAACATCCATTTGCATGGCACGCTGTGCCTCTGCAACTCCTCTGGATTCCTGAAACATTTCTTGCAGCAGCTGCCTCCAGAACACCCCGTAAGGGAGGTGTCCCTCACCGTGGATGGAATGCTATGGAAATGTCATACAACTGGAGGGTGTATTATCTGCTACTCATGTGTGTGTTGTGTGGGCATGTGCGCATGCCCAGCATGTCCATCTCCCGACTGCCACCCCATGGATTTATGGCCCACGGAGATACCTCAGTGGGTTCTAATGGGAAGAGGGCTACTTCTGTAGAGGCAATTTGTCCCATTTTCACATGGGGAGGTGAACTCTGCATTTCACACATGGATCAGAAAATCATGTTCTCAGCTGATGATTTGGACCCATCTTCTAGAAGGAAGAAAGGGAGCATGGAACTGTGATTGCAGTTTGATCTGAATGTACTTAAATAGCAACAGGAGAAACACGATGCTTTTTACTTTGGGCCGTACTCTGTTATTTTTAGTAATAATATTCACAAAGGGTTAAGATCATCCCCCTTAAATTACTACCAAATGATACAACATGTTATTGCATGTTACGAACAGATGCTTCCTAGATATTCTACTGCAGGGGAGCCAGTGGGAGCCATGATCGGCCCAACCTGTGGACATGGCAGGTTTGAGAAGAGAGTGAGGATATTCTTTTGTGTTTAAGGCACTGAACTGTAGCCAGGAGTGCTGGGTTCTATTCCTGGCTCTACCAATTCAGGCTATGTCGACACTAGAGAGCTTACAGCGGTGCAGCTTCATCTAGCTGCTTTAAGCCAATGGGAGAGAGCTCTCCCGTCGACTTACTTCATCTACTCCAACGAGCGGCGGTAACTGTTGGCAGGAAAAGCTCTCCCGTTGACATAGCTCCACACTGGTGCTTAGGTTGGTGTAACTTATGTCACTCCAGGGGATGGCTTATGCACACCCCTGAGCCACATAAGTTATACCAACATAAGTGGTAGTGTAGTTGTAGCCTCAGACTTCCCACTTAATGTTTGGCAAAACCGTAGCATATGCAGAAGGGGAGGCTGGGCAACCTTAATTCTGGCATTTCCTAACTTCTAAGTGCTTGACTTCATAACCTTAATATTATTTTTGTATGCAATTTAAATGTATGTTGTGACTTCAATTTTTAAACTAATTACCAGTGGTTTTATTTCTGTATCATCCTGAGTGACATCACCAATGAAATCAACTATGGTTTTTTTGCATTACTGTTTGACAAACTCTGATGGTTTGTCTTGTGGTGAACCTAAAGCAATAATTTATTCACTACAGTTGCAACAGCTGTGTAGACACTTTGATGAAAACATTTAATGGTTCTGTAGTTCTAAGTTGGATGTGACAGCTAACTCATACAAACATATATGTCAGGCATGGGAAATGCATAGTTCTGCAAATGTGAAACACTGATGAAAATACAAAAATATGTCCTTGAATGAACTGATAGAATGAGCATCTCAGATTTATGTGAGCCCTAATTTAGTTATTCATCTGTAAATCTCCATTTTGCTTCAGTCCCAGAAGAGCAAGAAATATTTTCATAGGAGGAAAGTGTTATGTCTTGCACATTCCAGTTTTATTTCTTTTTCAGCCTAAATTGTCATATTATTTATTTAAAATAATTTTATTTTGAACCTTTCATCCAAGCATTTCAGAGTGCTGCAAAACCAACTTTCAACCAAATGCTAGTCACTGAAAAGATAAGGTACACAATCAATTAGTTTTAGTTCCAAATAAAGATTGTTTTTAAAGTTTGTGGGGAGAGGAATAGTACACAAAATGTTTTTGTTTGCTTGTGCTACAATAACAATAATAATTTTAATTCTTGTAAATAACACAATAAATCAGAATACCTTGCTAGTTTATGAACTATACAAACCAAGAAAAGAAAAAGACTTTAAAAATAATTGGAAAAACAAAGAAACAAATTAAGCCCCCATAAAGTACTATAAAGTAATATCTGTCAAGCTGTCCGGTTGTAAATAAGAAGTTTGTTAGGCATCTATTTCTCTTGTTTTCATTGGTATAATTGAGAGCAGAATTTGGCCCATCTATTATTTTTATGGGAAAAGCCTGGGACGACTTAATTCAAATGGTGCCAGGATTGAATGCACAATATTAAATCCAAGAGTTATTTTGAATTATTGAGTCCAACATATCAGATTCATGAAATCTTGGGAATGTGAAATGAGCTGAATTACAGGGTTCTGTATCTTATTAGATTTATGCATAGTATTCTGCTTCTCACCACATTTTATTTATATAATAGAGATCCAGTACGATATTGCTACTTCCAAAACTGAACATGAAAGACAATATTTTCATGATTTAAAAAAAAAATAATGAAAATATTTTTATACAGTGTTGTGGTAGTGCATAAGACCCAGAAAGTGAAATGGTCTAGTCTATTTTCATTGCCCACACAACGTGATACACAAAAAGTTAACAAACAGCATTAGTGGAAAATAAAATTAGGCTTTTAACAATGGTTTGTTACAGACATTAGAAAACACAATTGCTAAGTATTCTGTTTGAAAGTGACTATAATTACACCAGGCCAGATTCTGCATGTTTGTAATCTTGGAGGATGGGAAGAAATAAGGAGAATCCCTTCTTTCCGTGGCAATACACAATATGCCAACAGGTTTGGGAAGGAGTTAGGACCTATGTCCCTGTCCCTGTCAGCACTGGCCTGCAGAGCAGAACCGGTTCAGCCCCAGGGTGAAGGGAGGGGAGAGGAGGAGAAAGGATAAGCTGCATTCCGTTAAGGCATGTAGCAGTATTCATCTTCCCCCTTTATGCTGGAAAGAGGGTATCAAAACAGTATTTATTTTGGTTCGGTTCAGGTTTGGGTTCAGTTCCAATTCACGCCACCAAAAGAAAAAAGAGATGAACAGGTTCATCACTGGTTCAAATCACATTTCAGTCTTAGTGGAAGTAAATTAAAAGAAGAGATCAGAAACTTAAAATTGAAACCATTTTGATTTTTGACCATTAATTCTTTTTAACTTTACATGAGTTTTCCTACTATTTTTGTGTTGTCAAATAAACACGATTTTTTATGAAGAATTTGTTTGAGTGAACTAAAATAACATCTTCTAATATTTGCTCTGTAATATTGGACTTCTGCGGTGAAAGGACAAATTTGGGTTTGGGGCATGGACCATGCCTCAAGTGCAGCAAATGGAAGGAGGAGCTGCCCTAGGGAGGGGCAGGTAGAGGCCTGTGCAAGGGGAAGAAGAATTGGGGAGCCATTACAATTGGGCTTGAAGAGCTATTGTTAACCTTTGGGACCAGGGAACACTCTTCTTTCTTCTTCTTTCCCCGGGGGCAGAAGGGGTGGGGGTGAGTCTCAGAGATTTAAATTTATGGAGATATCCCATCTCCTAGAACTGGAAGGGACCTTGAAAGGTCATCGAGTCCAGCCCCCTGCCTTCACTAGCAGGACCAAGTACTGATTTTGCCCCAGATCCCTAAGTGGCCCCCTCAAGAATTGAACTCACAACCCTGGGTTTAGCAGGCCAATGCTCAAACCACTGAGCTATCCCTCCCCCAGAGATGTTTCATTTATCTCTGGGGCCCCCCTGCTGCCTCATGTGTTGTTCAGGCAGCTCCTAAGTTTCCCCTTCTCCCCATCCTCTAGTGTTGTGGGCTGGCCTCCTATTCTCATCCTCAGCTCATTCTTTTCTTATACTGAGGCAGGCAGCAATCACATGCCTATTTGTTATTTTGTTTTCTTGTTTTATATTGAAAATAGGATCACAGTTGCTTTTTTAAAATATTGAGCTTAAAAATGCTGAAACTTTATTTTAACCAATTTTTTTTTTTATTTCAGCTCAGTTCCTGTTAACTTAAGGTTTAGTAGATAGGAAAAATTATGGTTCAGGTTCAGTTCAAGATCAAGTAAAAATACTGGTTTAAACCGGTTCTCCAGTTCCAGTTTGGCTCCCTGGCTGGCTGGGAAACTCCAGGAGTCATCCTTGGTACTCTCCCTCGGGTAGCTACTCACTGCCTTAATTCGTAAAGTGTCTAAAAGACACAGTCTAGCCCTTTTATTTTTTGAAGATTTTGTTCGTTTGGGGGTTTTATTTTAAAGAAAAGCAGAAGACAATGAAATGAAATTTCTCCTTGGATTTTTATGCTGGGACTATATATGGGAGGGATGCAACCATTGGAGTAGCCATAATCTGAGGAACTCTCCTCTTCTAACCCTGTGGATTTCCAAGTGAATATCCTAGTAAGTATGAATGCTGTTTGTAGCAATGCTAATATTCTCTGCTCAGTAGCTGCCACTGAGGAATCCAGTCTCAAAGGAACACAGCCAAAGTTTGCACTACTCGTGAAGATACTGGTACCAGAACATCATATCATCAAGATTTCTTGACTCTGATATGTTGGACTCAGTAAAAAAAAATAATTCAACTGGACATCCAGCAGCAGTTCAGGCAATTAGTGCTGGACTAATGGACTCAGCCAGAACCCACTGAAGTCAATGGAAAAACACTGTAATTGAAGTCAGTGGGTAAGGAAGCTTTTACCTCAAGATCGTTAGTTCAAATCCATTCACTAGGCAGTATAAACCAAAAGCTGTCACCGCTAGATGGCTGGAAGATGTTGCCTCACTGCAGTAATCTATTCAACAGCTTTCCACATTGCAGAAAGTGTAGTGGAAATTAGATGAAGCAGGGATTGCTGTAGAAACATTGTTTACATTGATTTTTACCAAAATAAGCCACCTCAATCCTACGCATTATATGAATGCATAAATTACGGATCCAGAGCTACATGAAGTTGTTCAGCTTTTTAGTCCTAGGGGAATTCTGCACCAAAATATTAAAAATTCTGTGCACAATATTTTAAAATTCTGCAAAATTCTGCAGATTTTATTTGTCAAAATAACACAATACAATCACAACAATAATAAATTATTTTGGTAATTTATTTCAAAGTACCTGTCAGCAAGTATGTCTGTAACAATACAGACAAAAAAAAAAGATTCAGGAAATGTTTTTGGACAAATAGATCCTTTACGAGGCATATTTATACAGAACGTTGAGTAATAATTAATTTAAACTACAATACCGAAACATGTTTCCTGCACCCCTCAAAAGCAGTGAAAGGTTCAGGGGAGTCAGTGGTAATGAAGGAGCTCGGGGAGAGGGTAGTAATTGCTGGGAAGGAGCCTGGGAATGAACCTGGAGGGTGATTGTTGTGTGTGTGAGAGAAGTATGGAACATGGGAGGATTGTTAGGCAGTTGGGGAGCCTCCCCCATACAGACACTGGCTGACCCCTAGTTTCTCCCATTCAGACAGGCACATCTGTCGCTGTCCCTGCACCCCCCACTCCCCATTCAGCCAGGCATATCTGCACATGTTCCCATGTGGCCCTGCACCTCCCCGTCCCCATATGGCCCTGCACCCCCACTCCCATTCAGCCACCAGGCTCAATGTTATCACCCCGCTAGCTCCTGTGCCCCCCACTAGCAGTCTGTCCCCGCACTAGCCCTTCTGAACCCCCGTCTGTATAACACCCCCTCCCCCCCGCAGCAGCCTCATGTGACCTGCTCTGTCCATCACCTCCATATCCCGTGCCTCCTCATCTGGCCCCTCATGCAGGGCGCTGAGAGAAAGGCACCATCTGCCCCCTCCTCTCTGCGGCTGGCTGCTACAGCCGTGAGCCAGCTGCTCTCTCTTCTGGCACCTCATCAGCCACTGGTGGGAGAAAGGTGTAAGTGCAGCCTCTCCCAGCTTCCCTTCGCCTCCCCATCATAATTATTCTGCAGGGGACATTCATTCTGTGCTTGCGCAGTGGCACAGAATTTTTCCAGGAGTATTTTATATCTCTTCTGTGTTTAATTTGTGTATTTATGCATGCAAGCTGTTTATCACCTGACTGTGTGTTATGGTTGTTGCTTAGAGTAAGTGAGGAAAGTGGTTTTAAGGAACCACAGGATAAAAAAACAGACTTTTAAAGCATATTCCGCACTTTTCTGAAAACAGACAGCAATGTTCATAAACCAGCTAAATATTTTTTGTAATGTTGGCCCTAATCCACAAATACTTTTTAGTATTCCACTATAGTGTAAACCTTAATAACATTTCTTGAATTTAGTATTGGCATGCAATTCATCTGTGCTAAAACATACAGTACATGATATGACTATAATATCAGTCTTCCTTGTTATCAGTACAGGAAAACATAAAAAGGAAATGAATGCTGTAAACACCAAACAATTAAATAGAAGTCAATACAAGGGGTCTTCACGGTTAGACATTATGCCCGAATGCCTGGACTCTCTCATTTTCCATGCTGTCATTTCAAGTCCCATCAAAACAGATGATGTGATGATGGTGACTTTCCAGGTGTCACTCTTGCTGCCAATGGAGGTTTCCTTGCTGACGAGTGCAATTTACCGTTTGGGGAAGGAAAGGGCAAGAAAGATTGGATTAGAGATGTCTTGCACCTTTGAAGCCGACATACCTTGTTAGCATTGGAGGAGGCAAAGACAGGCAGCAATTGTGGAGTAGAGTCCTTTTATTCCAGTGTGCTTTTCTGAATAAGTGTCATCATAATGGCCAAGATATGTTAGGAGATTGAAGCTGTGAATTTGGGACTTTGAGATTGAGCTAGTTTTTAGTGTTTATCTGAAGCCATTTCTACATCTATTTGTGGAAAATTCAGGCATCATACTGTATACCTGCCAAATTTAGCTGTGAAGAGAAGATGTAAAATTACTCTACTTCTTCATGCATGTACAGTTGTTGCATTATAGCTAGGGAAATGCAGTCCATTAGGAGGCATATTAAATTGTTAGGAAACCTAGGCCCTCAGGTTTCACTTTCTGAGGATAAGAATGTGCTGCTCTACGCAGCAGAAAATATCTGTGGCTTTGGGATCATGAAAACCCCAGAAGGCCCAATGCTAGACCGCTCAACAGAACAACTTGTTCAACAGAAACAGCAACCTGCTGTGCAAAACCATAAACCCTCCAATGTCCCCATGAGCCTGAAAGTTGTGAACAACATTGGGAAAAGGAGAGCTCTTCATTGCTTCCTGCCCTGGACCTTCCTTCTCTTCTCCCCTCACATGGAAGCTACTGCAAATTTGAGTACAGACTCATGATGGACAGAAAGACAGGTCTTAAATAGCAAATGGATTTTTGGAGATGAAAACAATAGTCGAGGTTTAGAGCACCTGCCCTACTCTCCCTCACTCCCCCATCACTGGAGAAGAGTGGAGGCTTTCTGTCCCAGTCATCCAGGGGATTGGAGGCTCCCCCAGATAGTCAAAGCAGTATATTTTCCTCAGCCTCCCACATTGCTGTGCAGCTTGAGAAGAATGGTCGATGAGAAAGTCTTTTAGCTGTTGGTTATCTCTCTCGGGCACTGGTGGTCAAGGGTGAACCAACAACAGCAAGAAAATCCAGATTTAAGATTACTGCTCAATTTTAAACTGACTCATTTGTGCCAAAGTATTGGCACGCTGTGGAATTTAATATCACGTACTGCAGTGCCAGACCTAAGCACAGCTAGAAGAGTGCTAGCCTTACAATGCTATACTTGTTGCTATTTTGTAGTTTCACCTCATTTTGCACAATAGTTCTTTGTCTTTTGAACAAATTCAGTTTATATGGAATGATTGTCATTGGTGATGATGCAGGCAGACAAAAGACAGCTTCCTTTTCCTCAACTAGGTTAACCCTACAGGCTCAAAATAGCAGAAAGACTGTTTTGATTAGTAAATTGAGTAAATTTGACGTGAGAACAAAAAATGAAAAGTATATGCAACACACCATCTCTTTATATGTTCTCTTCTTAGGAGCTAAGGAATTTGTGATTTATAGTCAGTTGCCTACTTAGTGACATCTGTAAACAGTCTGAGTGCAGTTAATTGTACAAGACTTTGACAAGGTTGAATGGTGCTGAGAGACATGGTCCTGCCTAAACTTGACAATTTTGAAATCAGTAAATTTAACCCAAAGATTGTAAATAGAACTCTTTAGGACACTAAACCTATCTAGATTTGTTTCCTTTTTTTGAGTAAATAGTGATATCTCACAATGTTTTTCTTCTGTATATTTGTCAGAATAATTTCTGAGTGAACAAAATTTACTTCTACTCGCCCGTGCTTAACTATATATTCTCGTCTTCCAAGCAACTTAGTTACGCTTCTTGTGCAGCCCTTTCTCCATGTCCAGTAGTTGATTTTTTTTCTTACAAGTCTTGCTATTCCCTGATCCACTGAAGTCAATGAGAATCTTTCCCACTATGCAGTGGCTGTGCAAGATGCAAAGAGAGGGTTTGCACCACTGTAGCATCCACACATTCATGATCTGGGAACTGTTCTAGGTGGCATCTGGCAGAAGAGTGAAGCACTGCTTGTTGAGAGACATTTTCAAATATTTTTGCATATAAGATCCCTCAGTTCTATATTGCCTAATCCGCAAACTTGGTAACAAAGCTGTGCCTGATGAAAACAAACTTAAAGCCTCCTTTGCTTACCTTGCAGCTAGTGTTGTTCATTATTGATGCTAGAGCTGTTGGAAGAGTTGTGAGCTATGATTAGGGTCTACCAAATTCACGGTCCATTTTGGTCAATTTCATGGTCATAGGATTTTAAAAATAATAAATTTCATGATTTCAGCTATTTCAATCTGAAATTTCACAGTATTGTAATTGTAGGGGTCCTATCCCAAAAAGGAGTTGTGGGGCCGTTGCAAGGTTATTGTAGGGGGGGTTGCAGTACAGCTACCCTTACTTCTGCGCTACTGCTGGGGGCAGCACTGCCTTCAGAGCTGGGAGCCCAGCTCTGAAGGCAGAGCTGCTGCCAGCAACAGTGCAGAAGTAAGGATGGCATGGTATGGTATTGCTACCCTTACTTCTGCGCTGCTGCCTGCAGAGTTGGGCCCTCAGTCAGCAGCTGCCACTCTCCGGACACCCAGCTCTGAAGGCAGCACAGAAGTAAGGGTGGCAATACCATGACCCCCCTAAAATAACCTTGTAACCCCCCTGCAACTCCCTTTTGGGTCAGGGCCCCCAATTTGAGAAATGCTGGTTTCACCCATGAAATCTGTATAGTATAGGGTAAAAGCACACAAAAGACCAGATTTCACCAGGGTGGGAGTGGGGTGGAGGAACAGATTTCACGGTCTGTGACACATTTTTCATGGCCATGAATTTGGTAAGGCCCTAGCTATGAGATATCTGCAAGGTAGGTCACTGTCCCCTTGGCAAGTGAAGTCAAGCAGAGATATTGGGGCCATTTTTGGATTTGACTGTGAAAGAACAAGATTGCTGTTGCTTTTACATAGTGATTGTTAAGCCTTTGTTCAAGAAATAAGTTCATGACATTGCCAGTCTCTCCAATTATTTCCCTGTCTCAAATCTTCTTTTTTAGGAGAAAATTATCAAGAAGATAGTATCTTGATAAATATCTAGAGTCCCCAGTCACCTCTGCCAACAGTTAGTTTGGTTTTGACCTTAGCCTTGTACAAAACAATGCACTGCTTCCGGTGGTCAAGGATCTTTTCTTGGAAATAAAACGTCCGTGATTATTCTTTTTAGAATGGTCAGCTGCCTTCAGTATTTTTGATTGTAAGGTTGTGTGAACCCAAATGCAGACAGTGAGAGTCACTTTTGGGTGGATCCATTGCACTGTTTCTGAGAGATCAGTTGCTTGTTTACTCATATTCAGTGGGGTGAAATAGGTCTAACTGAGGAAAGAGTATGATCCTTTGTCGGAATTAACATTCCTCTTAGTGATCTTGCTTTCCCTTTTCTGTCCGTTGTACTTTGTCATCTATTTTCTGTTTTGTCTTCTAAATAACACATTCCAGCCCCTTCGTATCGTGGTGTGGTTGGTGAAATCTTTCATTCTCACTTGGACTGGAATGAACGGGAACACTTCAACATAACAGTTTAAAGGTGTTCATACGAATGAATTAAGTAGAAAAGTATACTCCTTTTTACACTACCAATTAAAAAAAAGAATAGCACTGCATTTATTTAGCTCCTTTTCACCCAGTGATCTCAAAGTGCTTTACAACCATTAATTAATTAATTAATTAATTAAACTTCAAAACAACCCTATGAGTAAGGGAGTCAATATTATACCATTATGCAGTTGTGCTAACATTGGCATAGAGAGGTATTTTTCCTAAGTCTACACATAGAAAATAGAACCCAGGAATCCCGACTCCCAGTTGTGTTCTCTAAGCAATTATATTTATCTCATATTTAAAAAGGAATTTAAATACACTTTAAAAAGCAAACAGAACCAGCTACGGTGCAGTGCAGCTGAACAGTTCACATGTACTTATAGTAGAAAATTTAATACTTTAGAGACTGATTTTCTTTAAAATATTTGGCATTTCCTAATACATTCTTGAAGCAAAAGTGGACTTATATTTACTGTAGAGCATTTAAAAATATGTTAGAGCTCATCGCTCTAAATTCACAGCAACAAGCCAATCAAAACTGACCAGATCAAACTGAAGAAGAGGTCTGTGGAAGGTCACAAGCTTTTCTCTCTCACCAACAGAAGTTGGTACAGAAGAAGATATTACCTCACCCACCTTGTCTCTACAGATCAAAGGATTTCATACATTCCCTCAAAGAGAAGATAAAAAATATTTCCTACGTGCTTCCCTTCTCGTGAGAAGCTTCTTATTTTTTTTTCTTACCAGAACTTAGGCTCCTTTCCCTGCATGACTGAAATTCACAGTCCTCTCAGACCATGAAATCCATCACAACTCAGCTCTAATAGTATTGTTACTTAGTAAAAAGAAGCCTGATCAACTCAGCAAAAAGTGAATTATTCTATCATTTTGGTTTTAGATTTTAGGTACATACATTGTGTAATATAACATACTTGCATTGTGTTAGTGTATATCATAATGGCTGTTTTACATTGTTATGTTTATATTAAGTAGACTGTGTTTACATCATACGTTGGAAATATGGACTGTTTTTGGTAACTTTTTCTTTGGGGGTTTAAAGGATATTCAAGGTTAATGAGGTATTGTTTCAGGGGACTATACTACTGCAATAATAATTGCTAACATTACTGATAGAAGTCTACTGTTACAAAATCAAGCATATGGTAACATTGTACCTTATGTTAACTTTTGTGTGTAGGAAATGGATAAATATGATACTATTTTTTTTTTATTCTTTTTGCTGAGAGGGCTACATTTTTCAGATGAAATGAAATATATTTCCCAAAAGAATATATCAACTTGTATTGGTGCAGTTTTGAAATGGTCAGGGAAAGTCAGTAATGCAATGTGAAAAATGTTTTACGTGATTAAATATATCTTTTATTATCCAGGTAGTTATGTAAAGGAGACTTAAACGATAAATACAGCTTATGAAAGCTTCTGTGTGGGCCAATGTGAATTTTGATTAGTCATTTTTGTTGCAGCAGTGAGTCTTTTAAGGTACACCTCTACCCCGATATAACGCTGTCCTCGGGAGCCAAAAAATCTTACCGCGTTATAGGTGAAACTGCGTTATACCGAATTTACTTTGATCTGCCGGAGCGCGCAGCCCCGCCCCCCCGGAGCACTGCTTTACCGCGTTATATCCGAATTCGTGTTATATCAGGTCGCGTTATATCGGAGTAGAGGTGTATAATGATAACCATAGGCTTTGCTATTAAAAACATTTGAAGGTGGAATACCATTTTCCCCCAGGTTCTCCAGAGCAAAAGTGTGTGTATGGGGAATATTGGTCAAATCACATGCTGGACCAGAAACTAATTTTCATATTTACGACCATATTGTGACTTTAGGGGTAAATTTGTTCTTGTTGACTGCAGTGGAATTTGGGTTTGGCCCCCAACTGGTGTTGAAAGCAATGTTTTCTGAACACAGATACAAGGTACAATATGTCCCTCACTGAGGAAGGAGTGAGCAAGGCCAGTAAAGGAGTGAATGCCAAATATACTAAATGTAGCAACCTGGATAAACCAATTAAAACAAATCCCAGCCCCCAGCAGAAACCCACAAGCTTGTGAAATGGTACAAAAGTATAAATAATACACCTCTACCTCGATATAATGCAACCCGATATAACACGAATTCGGATATAACGCGGTAAAGCAGTGCTCTGGGGGGGCGGGGCTGAGCACTCCGGTGAATCAAAGCAAGTTCAATATAACGTGGTTTCACCTATAACGCGGTAAGATTGTTTGGCTCCCGAGGACAGCGTTATAGCAAGGTAGAGGTGTATAACAAATACTTCAGCCACTAGGATGAAAGGTCCTAACATGTACGTTTCTTTATTTTTTTCTTCCAGAATGACCAGATTGTGTAGGAGCAAATATCTATATTTTTACATATTTTTGTATACAATACACAATTTTGCTATACATAACATAAAGGAGATATGCATTTGTTTTATTTTATTTTGAAATAATCGCACTTACTTTTACTTCTAAAGCCTTATTTGGCTTTTTCTGGTTTAAAATATCTACTGTGAACATGTACGTAGTATTTGACTTGCTCTCCTATCTCAATATTAGCAAGAGGACGGGAGTCAAGTAGAAGATAATGTACCACTGCAGAACACACACAACCATATAAGAAGGGGGAAACGGGGGAGCTATTGTCAGTTTTATCACCCCCTGTAGATTTGCACAGCGGTTTAAGTGTTAGGATATAAACTGCAGAATATTTAAACATGTTTACAGTGCTTCCTCACTACTAGCTTCTAAATTATGACATTGCTCTAGTATTAGATGATTGTGTTCTGACTTCCATTGTACTTAGTCTTAGAATGCCCACCTTTTTGTAAAAGGTGCATTGCTTTAATGTACAAAGTTTTAGACTTCCAAGTACATCTTTGTTAAGAAGGAGCCCTGTTACAGATACTTTTAAGTCTTGCAGAATCATTATTCAGGGAAATTTTTGTCATACAGGTTTCCATTTTGTTCTGAAGTGAACAGTAGGCTAAGTGAACATTGCACACACTTGGGAAGTGCATTGAATTGCCCAGGCTCCACCTAGATTTGCCCAGGGCAGATGACAAGTAAAAAGAGAGATTCTGTCCAGACCCCTCCCTGGGTTGCTCCAAGGAAGGAGGTTTTCACATCAATCGTATGTTACATGGTAAATGCTGCTCATTATAAGGATGGTATCAGGAAGACCAGACATTTCCCTGGCCCCATTCTCTCCCTCCCAATCCATGTTCCCTGAACTGTTGATCCATAGGCCCACTGATCGGCTTCTGCAGATTTCAGCACACTTCTCTCCATTCCTGAATACTGAACAACTTGTGCAATATCTACCTCTTTGCCACCCATCCGGTTTTCACCCAGACAGTCCGGGTTTCGGCTTGTGTGTCCAGATGCCATTTGACAAGCCCTGATGTCTGTTTTTTTTTTTTTTTTTAATCTGTGGAAAAGGTGGCAACCCTAAGCAGAAGGAAGGTGGTAGCACAGCAGCAGCCGCCACAACTGCCTCAGGGGCCAAGCTGCTCGTGTGGCTCATGGTGGTGTATGGCATGTGTGGTGCGTGGAAAGTTGGAAACCCTAACATGGAAGAGGAGACCTCATAGTTTGGAATGTCCTTTGAGATCCTTCAGAATTTAAGTTGGTACATACGTGTAACAATGTTAAGAATAAACTGACTTCAAGACAGCCCCCAAATTTGTGTATGCACATCTGGCTTGCATATGCAAATACCATTTTGTGCATGCAATATTTATATTTCCAAAAGATCACTTGAAAATGTAGCCTTTAGAGACAATGTATTAATTCTTCCTGTGAGCAGAGAGTGACAGTGTATGACCTTGATGAAATATTCTGTTTTTTAAATGCACATTTTGAAATAGAAGATTATCTACTACTAAATAGATATGACTGGGCATATTATGGTAGTTCACTCACAGACACAGTATGAGAGAAGGCAAGACTGGTGGATCAGCTGTAAATTGTCATTTAACTATTAAATATCTAAGAGTTTAGAATATTTTTATTGTCAGGCTGCTAGCCTTTTGATAACATAATTTTGTTGTAACACATGCTTGTCACGCTTCGCCTTAGTTTCATTTCATTTCTGAAAACAACTGTTTTTAATATAACCAACAAAAAGCTACATCCAGTAGTTTGAGCAGCAGAGACAGATAGCCTGAGGTTGTCCTGAGAGTTTTCATTTTATCATTGTATAGACACAGCAAAGCCTGCCAGGTACAACTAGAGTAACAAGGACTCCAGCATCTCCATCATGCAGTAAGCTCCTGCCAGCAAAGAGATCCTGTGCAGTGATACACTGGTTAAATTTGACAAAGAGCATAGATTCTGTAAATCATGCTGTTTTCATTGATTATAGTCTGAGAGTGCATTAACCCTCCTTAAGGCTCCAAGAAACACTTTCAAAAATGTTTGTAGCATGCGAAGTGGTTCAGTGAAGCTTTTCGAGGATTAAGTCTTTGTTAGAAGGTAAAATCTTTTCACGCACACAGATATTCAAGAGATACCTTATACCTTATATTTTATTATTTTTCTTTTTGTGTATGCACTGCACATTTATTTACAGCAACCAAAAGAAAGGTTAATTTTAATTCATGTTTTACATGGACATTGTTAAAGCAGCATTGAAAAGTATTTCCTTGCAGTAGGCCAATTGGATCCATTAAAATAATGCTCCGGATGGAGTGAATTTTCAAAGTCAAAAAGCAGTTGAAGATCAAACAAAAGTTCTGAATAATGAGATAATTTACAAGGTTCTTTTATACTTACCGATGTAGAATGCTGTTTAACACTTGAATTTTCCAGAGCTGCTTGTTTATTTTCTTTTAACGTGTACCTCTTGTTTTAGTTTTTGGTTTTGTAGTTGTACTTCTGTACTTCTTGCTTTTTTAATATTACTGTGAGTTTATTCTGGAAAATTAGACTCCCTTTCTGCTTGAGGAAATAAGCGATTTACTCTGTTTTTGAGCTTCAGGACCAGTGCTTAATTTTCTTTTCATTGCATTCTTGGTTCCATAGTAAGCAATTTCCTTTAGCTTCACTGAACAAAAATACTTTGAGTTTCATAATTTTAAAGTGTACAGTATTACTTCCTACATTCATGTTTAAAGGACAGAAGTTATAGGTGTAGTTTTTGGGCTACCTTTATCTGACTGTGTGTATGTCCACACACACAGGCTATCAAGTGAAAAGGGTCCAAAAATTATATATACAGAAATTCAAGAGCACAGCAAAAACTTGCCAAAGTAAAATTGCCAGTATCCTTTAATTGCATTTTTATCACTCCATACCTCACTCTGTGAAATGTATTTTCAGCCAAGTTTTATACAAAATACATCAAGGAATGTCATGTTTCTACACAATCTCATAAATATGATACAAATTAGCATGTAGCAATTCTGAAATCTATTCTGTTTATTAGACATTGTGCTAAACTGCTTCTTTCCTACAGTAGGAGGATGGAATCTTGGGTGGGAGCAGCCATTTTGTGCTGCGCTGCCAGCAGAATCTAGCTACGGAGCTGGCATAACAGGCCATGTGGGATCTTTCCAATGCAGGGGGAATTCTCCAATGGTGCAGAGCTGGTACAGCAGGCACTATACCATATCCTAATCCGTACTACTGATCTAGGGGTATTGCCAGAGGAAAGGGTCACTGCTGGAGCTTCCCCATGCCCTGCTGATCCCCAACTGCCATTTCAGCTCCTGGAGGGACAGAGCAACTGGTGGAGTGCAAAGGTTAGCTTCACCCCACCTTTGCATATCTCCCATTCAGCTTGCACTGTGCACCCTACATCTCAGCCAATTGCTGTGATGGTGCTCAGGGTACACAGGACTGTGAGTCCCCTTGTTACTCCTTTCCCCTGCCTCTAGTCTGAAAGAGACTTGCTTATGCTTAACTGGGTGTCTGCTCCCTGGCACCACCAGCCTCTGAGCCACCTAAGCACTTTCCTTTGGGCTATGCCAGCCCTTACTTTGCCTTGCAGATTAACATTACATGTACCCAGTCCTCCACCCCTTTGAAGCATTCCTCTGTAGTGTCCAGCCCCTTCTTCATTGAACACTCACAAAAATACCAGGTCTGCTGTCCCCAAGGGAACAGCATATACACCAACTTGCATGATTCAGCTCAGGATCAGCTTCTTGCTTAAAGCTGAGCAGCACTGAGATATATTTATAGTGAAAAGAACAATAAGTTTATCAAAGATTTAAGACTCAAGAGGCAGAGAGTAAAGATCATGGAAACAGAAGGGTTACGTATAAAACAAAATCATAAAACACTTTCTAGAGACTAAACTTAACAAGCTAACCTCCTGTCTAAAGAAGTTTGTCACCCCAAATGCCCTTTGCAGCATTTCAGCCAAGGCTGGTTGTGTTCCTATTTTGATGAATGTAATCGCACTTCCAGATTACTTCCTAGGGATAGGATATTTTTTTGCCTTCTACTTTTATTCCCAAAGTTCACTGTCTGTGCTCTGAGTGAAGTTAGCCCCTTGTGTGCAGCTGCCCTGTTGATTTCACATCCGCCTGTTGACTTCATATGTAGATGTGTAGCCATTGTGCTAGCGTACAATGCTTAATTTACAGACCAACAGAGAGACAGGTGAATAAACTTCTTGTCTGACAGAAAATGTGTTTGTCAACTTTGCCTTGCTACAGACTTTAGAACATACTTTCAGTATACAATACATAACTTCTTACATAGTATCTATACATACATTTCACAATTATATTAATGACCAATGTGACCCTGGCTTTCATTGAACACCTCATGATATTCTTTGGTGAGCTAGAATGTACATGCCTGGATCAGAATATTCTTGTAACCCCTCTTGCCAGTAGGCACTGAGGGGTCTGGGGGGTCAAAATTGCTCTGTTGCCAAAACAAAGGATAAAATTTACACAATTGATCCCACTGTGGTTTTTTATTTATTTATTTATTTCTGAATTTTCAATGTGGTCTATCACCACACCACTATGTGCTGTGATTGCATCAGCTGTTACCTGCCAGGGTTGGCTGAGTCAGAAGACCTCCAAAGCATACATATCATAGATGTTACAGGAAACTGTATTAGTGATTCAGTAGGTAGACCTCTTCCCTCTGAGTCAATACTAAACCAATTCTCCAGTGTGTGGCCAGTGTTCTTAAAGTATTTTGGTATTCTTTTTCATGAAAGGTGGTGTATAAATATATTATGTTAAATATATTATATTATATTAAATACTGAAACCCTAGTGTTTAGGGGTTCTGAGTTATGGAAGTGACAAAGACGTGAAGGGTTTTTTTGGCTAATTTGTTCTCAGAAACCCAAGCCAATCATAAAAAAATCTTCCATTTGTCATTGTTCAACCATCTCCTTTCCCCCTGGACATTGCAATCCAGTGCAACAAAGGAAATTAAAATCTGCCTACAGAATATGTAGTTATTTGGTAAAGAATGAATGAGTCGCTCCATTTACACATTTACTAACCTACATTTTCTTTTGAAGACTGTTTGCTGCTGTTTAACTAAAGAGTAAACTTGAGTGTAAGTTTCTTTATATTTATACCCAGACTTTTTTCTAGAAAAAGACGTCTCCCATTGTGCTTATTGAATTACAGCAATGCCCAGCAGTGACATTATAACTCAGATGCAGCTGTAGTTTACTGTATAAACTTTGCCTGTCAGGTGTTTGAAACCGATGCTCTAGTATTAGGCATCTGGTGGAAAAATTGAGTATATTTTTATTTTTCATATTTCTGGTTAGAAAACAAAGTAACATATACAAACTTATATCCAATCTTAAACTGGCAGAAGTGAAGTAAATCCAAGTAAAAGCTGTTGCCATATCCTTTGTGTACCCCATTCGTGCCTACATATTGCAGTACATATGATATATCAAATATAACCCACAGGTTTCCAAACCCTACATAGCAGGATGAGTTAGAGGAATGCTAATTCCACAAATGCACTAGAAAGTGCAACAGCTTTCTTCCTCCTTTTCCAGTCTTCTTTCTCTATCTTTACATATCTCTCCTTTTTACACTCACTGCAGTGAGTGTATCATTTATCGGTTAATAAGTTGTCTGACAAGATAGCCACTTTGTACCTAATTGTTTAGTTTATTTATGTATTATTGATGAGCCCAGACTTGAACTCTGCTTTCCTTAGAGGCTGCTTGATAAATCTGTTGGCTAATCCTGTCTAAGACACTGAATTACCTGTTGTAGCATATTACATGACATTGCTTTTACTTTGTATTCCTGAAAGGACCTTGTTATACATTTCCAATGTGCTGTGTTTAACAAAAAGAAATAAAATCAGTTACATAATTCACATTGCTCTGTGTTAACAAAGCTCTCCAGCAATGCACTGTAATGTATAAAATACTTGTTCGGCTTTCAGTCAATGTGCTGACTATTGTGGGGGCATACAACCTGACTAGTTTTAAGATGGAGCTTGATAAATTTATGAGGGATTGTATGACAAGATTGCCTGTGACAGAACAATAGTTAGAACACTGGAGTTCCTTCCAGCCCTATGTTCCTAAGGCTTTGTCTACATTACCACGGGATCGACACTCTGGTGATTGATGTACCGAGGGTCGATTTAGCGGGTCTAGTGAAGACCCACTAAATCGACAGCAGAGCGCTCTCCAGTCAACCTGGTATTCCAACGGGAACGAGAGGAGTGAAGTAAGTCGATGGCAGAGTGTCTCCCCTTGACCCAGCTCGGTGTAGACACCGCAGTAAGTCTACCTAAAGTACGTCAACTCAAGCTACGTTATTCGCGTAGCTGGAGTTGCGTAACTTAGGTCGACTTACCGTGGTAGTGTAGAAATAGCCTAAGAGCCCACACACCCAAAAGCCATTCTGAACTGCAAACACTGAATTACTATTAGACATGTAAAACACTTAAGTTGCATATCACTAATGAGCTGGAAAAATAAAACAAGTGGAAAATGAATCACTTTATTCATACCACAGCAGTAGTTAAAATTTCAAACCATTGATTTAAACACAAAATTAATTTCCTATCAAAACATGTCTATTGCCAGGCGGCACTTACCTTGGGCGGCTCCCGGTCAGCTGCGCAGCAGGGCTAAGGCAGGCTATCTGCCTGCCCTGGCCACACGCTACTCTGAGAAGCAGCCAACATGCCCCTGCGGCCCGCTGGGGGAGCATGTGGCTCCTCACGCTGCTCCTTCCTGCAAGCACTGCACCTGCAATTCCCATTGACTGCAGTTCCCCATTCCTGGCCAATGGGAGCTATGGGGGTGGTACTTGCAGACACATGGCACTTGCAGGCACGGGGACATGGCCACTTCCGGGAGCAGTGTGGGGCTGGAGCAGGCAGGGAGCCTGCCTTAGCCCCACTGCATTGTGGGACTTTAAGTGGCCAGAGATCGCGATCGACTGGCAGAGGCTCCAGGATTGGCCAGTCGATCACGCTCTATGGGTTGGTGACCACTGATCTAGAGTAACACAACAGTAAATCAGGCACCATTTGTGTAAAGAGATGTTTCATTCTAAACTTGATTCTAATCATGGGCATATTTTTTCTGCATACTTCCGCATGCATGTTTACCATTGAATTCAACAAATTTTATGCTTGCTTTTTAAAGAAAAAATATAGAGGACCAAATGTTGTTTTTATTTACACCTACATTACTTTTTTGCCTGCCTTGGGATTGGAAGTCTGAAAATTAGAGAAGAACATGCCCCCCCACACCTTCCTCTACTCCCTCTTTTGCTTTAATTGACCATAGAAATAGAGGATTAAATTGATTTAAGTGGTGTTATTCCAGATTCATACCACTGTAATTTCGAGTAGAATTTGGCCCTATAAGAATAATTAACTATAAATATTGTACATTAGGGACCAAACAATAGCCGTGTTTATGCAGACCCATGAGTGGGGCTGCACAGAGGGGAATTGGGCCCCATAGCTTAAAAAATGTTTATATAATTTCAGTCTTCCACAGCAACACACAGAGCATTTTAAAAATTATTCAGTCCAGTTATTTCAACTTTAATGTGCACTTGCTTAATGTTCTTAGTTATAGAAGATGATGGTAATTTTCTTAGCAGAATATCAGATCAGGAGCAAGGTATGTTAATAATACAGTAGTTTGTATAGCGAGGAGAGAGAATATACTATGGGGCACAAAAGGCATAATTTCTACATTAGTATTATAAAGCACTTTAATTGATTAATAAAATGGATAAAGTATCTGGCTAAGTTCTGTGATCACTGAACTAAAACAAAAATGATGATGCGATAGGGTAAAACAGAAGGAGATATTTTTATACTGTGGGGAAAATGCAGTATCCATAGCTAATAAGAAACCATTTTACATCATAAAAACATTATAAGAACAGCTTTATCAAGGTAGTTTGCATTTAATCACATTGTATTAAATTTTAAACTTGTATTAGCTCTTTAAAAATTGTTATAAAATTAACACAGTAAGATTAATACGTTGCATTGTATTGTCATTTTAATGCAATTAATGTAGTTGCTTGGTGTGTACGTTTCTGTCAAGATGGACTCCCGGATTTCCACTGACTCACTATTGCATTGGGCCCCCTAAGACCATCAGCACCTGATTCCAAGGATTCGACACCATACCTGTGTGACAAGGAGTAAGGGGGAGCTTAGGATCAGAATCCTCTATATGCAGGGGATGGATATAGAGCATCTGCACAGCTTGTGTATGGCTGTTACTACAGTTTCAAATCGGTAGAATTATCTGTGGCCCACTATGCAGTTCATATATGCAGGGTTAAGCCCATGGATCCACTTGGTTATAGATTCACTGATTATGCCCTCGCATTACCTCAGACTGCTAGCAAGGAGACCACTATGGATAGGGTTGCCAGGTATCCAGTTTTCGACCAGAATGCCTGGCCAAAAAGGGACCCTGGCGGCTCCGGTCAGTACCACCGACTGGGCCGTTAGAAGTCCGGTTGGCAGTGCTGCAGTCTAGGGCAGGCTAGTCCCCACTAGTCCTGGCTCTGCGCTGAGCCCCGGAAACGGCCGGCAGATCCAGCTCCTAGGCAGGGGGGAGGGCGGGCACAGGGCTCAATGCACTGCTCCTGCCCCGAGCACTGGCTCTGCACTCCCATTGGCCAGAAACTGCGGCCAATGGGAGCAGGCGGGCGGTGCCTGCGAGTGAGAGCAGCACATGGATCCTCCTGGCCCTCCCGCCTAGGAGCTGGACCTGCTGGCTGCTTCTGGGGTGCAGCGCGGAGCCAGGACAGGCAGGGAGCCTGCCTTAGCCCCGCTGCGCTGCTGACTGGGAGCCACCTGAGGTAAGCCCATGCCCCAACCCTGAGCCCCAACCCCCCACCCCAGCACTGAGCCCCCCTGAACCTGGAGCCCCCTCCTGCACCCCAAACCCCTCATCCCTGGGCTTGCCCCAGAGCCTTCACCCCCAGCTGGAGCCGTCACCCCCCCCCATATCCCAACCCCCTTCCCCAGCCTGGAGCCCCCTCCTGCACCCCAAACCCCTCATCCCCAGCCCCACCGCAGAGCCCGCCCCCCCAACCCAGAGCCTGTACCTCCTCCTGCACCCCACTTCCCTGCCTCAACCCGCAGCCCCCTTCTGCACCCTGAACCCCTCATTTCTGGCTGCATTCCAGAGCCCACACACCCAGTTAGAGCCCTCACCATCTCCCGCACCCCAACCCTCTGCCCCAGCCCAATGAAAGTGAGTGAGGGTGGGGGAGAACAAGCCACCGAGGGAGGGGGGATGTAGTGATTGGTGGGCGGGGCCTCAGGAAGGGGCGGGATAGGGGGAAGGGCCTCGGGGAAGGAGCGGGGCTAGGGTGTTTGGTTTTGTGCATTTAGAAAGTTGGCAACCCTAACCACAGAGCTTGTTCCATGGGAAGTAATGAAAGTGGAGACCTTTGGTATGTCATTTCTGGGGTCTACCTCTTCCAGAACAGCAGAACTTTGCCTTTGCATTTAGGGTCTTCTGCAACTGCTACTTGAGTAGGAGAATTCAGTCCTTAATCTTTTCCTTAATATAGGTAATGTGACCCAAAGTTTTGTGTGGCAGCATTCTGCACTACTCTTTTTGCGCCCACATTAAGAAGAAGTTTGGCGGTTGCTGCTAGTCAAGGCCAGTAGAGACAAAGCTTGTTACAAATTGTTTGTGTGGTGAGGAAGAGTGTACAGAATGGATGAACACTGACAAGGTAACAGTGCTAAGGAGAAATATATTAGGAGGGCGGCTTGATAATTGAGAACACTAGTTTGTCCACAGTAGAATGCTGAATTCATTTTAGGCGGGACACAATTCTGTGAAAAGACATTAGTAAACTAGAGAGAATGCTATGGGGTTACAAATGAGGAAGTGTTTGGAAAACCTAACCTCAGGGGAGATTAAAGGGATTGAACCTAGGCCACCTAAAGGAGAGAGAAGTGTGGGTAAACAGTACATCTGCTGTTCAATGCATTCAAGTGTGTTACTAAGAGGAAGAGCCATTAGTCTCAGTAGCCAAAAGGAGTGACAAAAAAAGTCTTAAGATAAAGCAGAAAAACCTCTGAACAGTATGGACAATTGTGCCATGAAAGGGAGGTTGTGGAAACACCATCTCTGGAGATGTATCCAAGGCAAGACTTGACAATAAGTCATTGAGAGTGCCTTAGGGAGAGTGAAAACTACTCTGTGATGATGCAGTGGACAGAGTCAATTACTCAGGAGGTTCCTTCCAGTGCTAATATGTATGTTTCTTTGTCACGTGGTTGGCCCCTTGGGTACATAGTAGCCAGGGTGCTGATAACACCAGGTTTGAGCAACTTCTCCTAGCTGATTCACTGTGAGAAATATACAGTTATAATAGGTCCAGAGTGTTCTGACCTGGAAAAATGATAAGCTGCAGTGAGAGAGGCTCCCATTATTGGGGATGGGAAAGAGGAGGAGATGAATATCTGTCATCTTTAAAGCATTTTGGGAAAAGGATGACAGGTAAAACTATAGCTTGAAGTTTGACTCTTTGCCTCTGAAACTAAGGGAAAATAGAAAAATACTTGTATGCAGGGATCTTTTAAAAAAGAGAAAACAACACATCAAATAAGTAAGTACAGTATTGTCACAGTCTTCTTAATGAACGATAGGTGTAACGAATAGGAGTACATCATCACAAATTATAAATAAAAGATGGCATGGGATATTTAACTCATAACATGACCTACCATGTTGAAGGTCAAATTTCAACTTAGAAGGCATATAGAACACCCTGAACTATTTTTTCAAAAAGTAGCAGTACAAGTGATTTCAGTGCAAGAGTAGAACTGTTGAAATAATATTAAAAACAAACAAATAGATGAAAACCTGCAAATATTTTACAGTCACCATTTCCTCCCACTTTTAATGAAAAATCTGAAAATTCCCAACCAGCTTTACTTTTTCATGATCCTGTTTTTATAATACAGAATAGGCACAGCAGCAATCCAAACTAATCTACACGGCCCTAGCTGTGTGCCTCAATTCTCACCCCTACACCCTCCTGGTGAGGAGATGAGCCAAGTCTCCATGCCAGTTAGTTCTTGATATCCTTGCTGAGACTGCAAACGGGAGTCATTTGTTGTAGTGCTATATTTTGATGGGGACCTCACCAGCAGTTTGACTGAAGGCTTGTCTACATTTGGAAATTTACCAAAATAGCTATTCTAGAATAACTCGCCATGGGGACATCTTATTCTGGAGCAACTGTGTGATAGTGATTAAATTTTGGTCATAACCAGCCTGGCCAGATTTGAACCAGCCATCTAGAAAGGATCAATTACCAATTATTTGAGGTATCTAGCCCCTTGAAAATTACACTGTACATACATATGAACTCAAGTGTTCTGAATAATTTGATTACCAGAAATTTAAGGTATTTTCTAGCCTGCAAGGCTTGCACATATTTATGGAATTAGGGTGTGAGCTGACGAAGCTCTGAGCACTTTGGCCTGATCCTAACATTAAAGCACATACGTGACTTTAAATACATGAGTAACCCCTTTCACTTCAACAGGGTTATTTTCATGCTTAAAGGTATGCATGCGCTTAAGTGCCTGGCTGCATCAGGCGTGATCAGCACCTTGTATGATCAAGCCCGTATTCAGTTTCTTAAAATCAGAATTAAAGGAATTCCATAATCTTCTTTTCTCTCATCTTTTGTACAGGTGGCTGAGAATATGTAGGCAGGACCCTCTGCTTACCTAGCTATGGTTACCTCTGATTTGCCTCTCAGTGGTATAATAAGGCTATTTTAGAAAATGGTTGAGTTTTGCTAATGTACTGTTTTGTTTTAGTCCACTTTATTTCTGTGTTTCTCTTATGCATAAGCTAGAAGCAGTTTGAGAAGTATTCTTAAGCTTTTCCTCAGGATCTGTATATCCCCTGCTTTCTCCATAAATAACACAGTGGGCCAAATTCTGTCCATGGGTCCATGCACATGGCTCCCATTGAAGCCACGCAAGGGTATAATTTTGTCCAATTTGTGCAGAGTTCATTCTGTAAGGTCTAAGGAGCCACTATTCTGCTGTGAAATAGCAATGCTGTGGAAGCTAATAGAGGTAGCTGTGCTTTTTGCATAGTTACTTGTGTGTACTTCCCATCACCTCTATCTTTGATTTTTAACTTTTTTTTTAATCTTTTCTTTCACAATGTACAACTTAAGAAAGGGTCCAGAGGAAAGAGGATAGAAGTGGATGTTCACAAAAATTACACTGACAGTGAAAATGGGAAGTTATCTCTGTAGGGCTCTGATTCTGCTCTCACGACCACAGACTTCAGTAGTGCAGAATCAGGCCCAATCCTAGGTGTGGCCAGGTGTTTGGGGTTTTGAAAAGGTCAGAAGCCCCAAAGTATAATAGTTTTACTCAACTATTATGGGAAAAAAAAGTCTAGTTTTAGTGGTTCAGGTCTCTCTGTGGGTGGATACATCTATAATTCAGTTTGTGTTGAGTAAAATAATAACAAAAGCCTTTGCCACTGCAATCTCTGTCTGCATATTTAACAGGTGCTCTAGATGCAAGAAATAGTTTATCAAGTGATTCAAGACTGCAGGGCTCTTTTTTTTTTTTAACATTCAAGGTTAAAGGGAGCTGGAGCCCAATTGAGGTAGTTCATAGTTCATCCCTGCGTGCCTACTGTTTTCTATATACATTTACACAAAAAACTTATATAGTACCCCATTCTTGCTTGTGCTGTCTTTGATACATTCCGCTATGTCTGGACTTTGCCGTCCTTCTGTCAGTCTCATCCTACTTCTACTAGCCTGCTGTGCTCAGTAACGCATCTTCAGTGCTCTGTATGGAGACTAACAACTTCAAGGATCTATCAGGTATTGATACATGCAGGCTCAAAGTGGGAAGCAGAACAACACCCTCTGTCCACTTCTACATTGACCTTTATTAAGTGTACTGGAAATATAAAAGCTGTAGTGCAGTCATTCAGATTGGAATCACCATGGTGTATTAGATATGTCATCTGCATGCTTGAAAATGTACACTTCCTTGTTTTGGATTCAGCAGACGCTTGGACTCCACTCCCTTCCCATAGTGAGAGCAATAAATAGCAAGTTAGTCTAGGGAACAAGTTAGAAAAAAGCCTGGAGAACTTACACATAGTGTCTAGGTATAGTACTGAAGAAAATCTAAACAATTATACAAGTCACCTGTGAAATGATAATACATCTTATGAGTGGATGTGGCAGAAATTGTGTGCTTTTAGAAGACTTTAACAATTTTTTTTTCAAAAAATTTTTGCATTGAAAATTATCCTTTAGTAAAGATTTGAAAATGTGTGCTGTTACAACCTGACTTGGTACCACTCTGCATGGTCACCAGTATGTTGTGAGTGGACCCAATCACTGGGTCCCATATGCTTCTAAGTCAACTGGTTCTGGACAGAGTTGTCACTGTTTCTAGCTCAGGGTCTATAGGGCTCACTCCCAGGCTCTAATCTCTTGTCTGATACCCTTCCTTCCCTGGTACATGGGACTCCACAGTCCATCTGTGCTAGACCCTGAAACCAGTGCCTCCAACCCGTCACCTAATCACTTACACACACTCCTGCAGAGCTCCACCAAGGCTGTGGGAGATCCAAGCTTCTAGTGTAACCTCTGTGGGGACAGTGTGGCTGGCAAGCAAAGAACACAAGCTTAGCAAAGGAATTTCTTAGGCCTGGTCTACAGTGGGAGGGGGGATCGATCTAAGATACGCAACTTCAGCTACGAGAATAGCGTAGCTGAAATCGACATATCTTAGATGGACTTAGAATCACTTACTTCGCGTCCTCGCGGTGCAGAATCGACGACAGCCGCTCCCCCGTTGACTCCGCTTCCGCCTCTCGCCGTGGTGGAGTTCCTGAGTCGACGGCAGAGCGATCGGGGATCGATTTATTGCATCTAGACGTGATAAATCGATCCCCGATAGATCGATCACTACCCGCTGATCCGGCGGGTAGTATAGACATACCCTTAATCACAGAGACTTTACTCTTAAAAGCATTAGAGAGTTACAGATCTTTGTAAAATAACTAAAGTTCTGAGATGCACCCTCCCCTATCTGATTTCACTCTTTTTTTGGAGTCCAGGGTCTGTTGGCAGTTCAGGCTAGGCACGTATCTGTTACCCTCTTTCTGCTGCATGTCCTATGTGTGACAATGGTTGGCCCACAGCTCAGAGCAGCATCCTGCTCTTAAATCTCCTTTTTAAATATCTGCCTCCTTTTGCCATTGTCCCTCTGGGGCACTCCAGCTCACTCCCCCTGTCATGTTCACTCCTCCTGGAGGTCCCTTTGTAGAAAAACCACTGGGGAGTGGGGCAGTAGTTGAAGGACAGTCACAGTTGATGGCCCTAGATTGCCCTCCTGAAGGCTTCACTGTGATGGTCCTTCAGTGAGATTTCAAACACGTTTCCTGGGTAGGGTGCCTCTCTGGAATGTATTACAATAACCTGTCTTGGGCAAGTTCAGACATGTGTTCAGCACATAATACAAAATGGAGTTCATAATTCAAAATGGAGTTTACACTTTGATACTGACATATCCCCACTCTGTCACATCTGTCATTCGAATATTTTACCAATGTACCATGAGGATGGTTTTTCAACAGTGCAATAATGTGGCATTTACAGAGCAATTCTGTTTTTATCTTTAATGGTTTCCATAACAAGATCAACCTTTCCTTTAGCATAATCATTTGATGATTTCTGTTTGCATCCCATCTTTGCTTTAGTCTCATTATGGCATCTCTTAGTAACAGAGAACATCACTTGTCATTAAGCATCCTCAATGCTGACTGCTTGCATTTGGGTTTTTTGTTTGTTTTTTAAAACCTAGTTTTAAAGCTTTTTCAGGATTAGTAGATTTTTGGTAATACAGGTTAACAACAATATCTACAAGCCACAAATATTAAAATTATGTATAAATCACTAGTGGATTATACATCATCTTTTATGCAGTTTTACACCATGGTGCTTTAAAATAAAAACACAATGAAAAGTGCTCACACTCTGTCAAAGAAAGATCTAAAGGTACAAAGGTGATTTAAAGGTACAATTTGAGCATAGGTTTAAATTAATCATTCACTTCCAGTCTTTGGTGGAAGTTTTCATAGTTAGAAAGCATGACTAGAGGCATAGGCTCAGAAAATCTGTAATGTATTTTGGAGAAGTCACGACACCAGGTCCAGAGCTTTCACATAATAACTGAGTTTACTAACATACAATAGCTATAATCTACTGTATGAGGTATCTTCTCTATGCCCCTTTCCTTTTAGTCTCTCTGTGCCTTGGTAACTCATTTGTAAAATGGTATAACAGCACGTCCTTCCTCTCACCCTTTGTGTCTTGTCTATTTACATTGTAAGCTCTTTGGGGCAGTGGTATCTCTTAGTGTTTGTACTGCACCTAGCACAATGGGGCCCGGATCCTAGTTAGGGCATCTAGGCATTATCATGATACAAATAACAATAACGGCAGCAGCCTTGCCAGTTTTTACTGCTGTTTTTCAGCTCCTTTTGGGCAGCAGTGAAATCAATAAGCACCAGCTCAGTTTATTCTGGTCCTGTTTGTGAAAGCTAAGAGCAGCGATGGAGGCAGGTGCAGAGGCTATTCACTGAGGAGGGGAGCCAAAAATGAGGGCTGAAATGAGTAACAGAATCACCCCCACCCTCTTGCAGCAGAGGAATCATAAAGCGAGGCGAGAGGCAGAGGTGTGAAGTAGCAAAGAAAACCCCCACCCCCCGAGCAGCTAGTAGGCTCTGAGATGGGGTGTGGAGTGACACAGGGAGAAAGCTCCTTCTCTCTTCCAACAGCCAGAGTGGGTTGAGGGAGAGGGATGGAGTGTTAAATGCAACAGACACGTTCTAGCTGAGGGTAAATGTGGAAGACTGAATCCCTTGAGCAGGGTCCAGGAAGAGCACTCAGGTAAGAATACCAACACCCTCCCCTATCCCAGCAGGGGACTGCGTGAAGCCTGGTTTCTCATCCGTATGTATTGCCCCAAGCAGTAATGTTCCTAACGCTACATCCCTATGACCATGTGGATGTACTGTGTATTACAGGTAGGATTTTCAAAAATGGTCAGTGTTGGCCTACTCTGCTCTCACAGAAGTCAATGAGTAGATCCTACTGACTTCAGTAGGAATAGGGTAAGGTCAAAGCTGAATATTTTTTTTAAAATCCCGCCTTATGTAACTTGCCACTCTTTTTTGCCACATCATCAAAATAATGGCCCATTTCCAAAATATGTCACTCTGAGTATGCACAGATGGGGTCAGGTGAAAGTTATTTTAAACAGACCTATTTCAGAGTAGCAGCCGTGTTAGTCTGTATCCGCAAAAAGAACAGGAGTACTTGTGGCACCTTAGAGACTAACAAATTTATTAGAGCATAAGCTTTCGTGGGCTACAACCCACTTCTTCGGATGCATATTGAGTGAAACATATATTGAGGAGATATATATATATATACACATACAGAGAGCATGAACAGGTGGGAGTTGTCTTACCAACTCTGAGAGGCCAATTAAGTAAGAGAAAAAACAAAAAACAAAAAACTTTTGAAGTGATAATCAAGGTAGCCAAGTACAGACAGTTTGATAAGAAGCAAGTGTGAGAATACTTACAAGGGGAGATAGATTCAATGTTTGTAATGGCTCAGCCATTCCCAATCCCTATTTAGCCCTGAGTTGATTGTGTCTAGTTTGCATATCAATTCCAGCTCAGCAGTCTCTCGTTGGAGTCTGTTTTTGAAGTTTTTCTGTTTTAAGATAGCCACCCGCAGGTCTGTCATAGAATGGCCAGACAGGTTAAAGTGTTCTCCCACTGGTTTTTGAGTATTATGATTCCTGATGTCAGATTTGTGTCCATTAATTCTTTTGCGTAGAGACTGTCCGGTTTGGCCAATGTACATGTCAGAGGGGCATTGTTGGCACATGATGGCATATATCACATTGGTAGATGTGCAGGTGAACGAGCCCCTGATGGTATGGATGATGTGATTAGGCCCTATGATGGTGTCACTTGAATAGATATGTGGACAGAGTTGGCATCGGGCTTTGTTACAAGGATAGGTTCCTGGGTCAGTGTTTTTGTTCAGTGCTGTGTGGTTGCTGGTGAGTATTTGCTTTAGGTTGGGGGGTTGTCTGTAAGCAAGGACAGGTCTGTCTCCCAAGATCTGTGAGAGTAAAGGATCATCTTTCAGGATAGGTTGTAGATCTCTAATGATGCGCTGGAGAGGTTTTAGTTGGGGGCTGAAGGTGACAGCTAGTGGTGTTCTGTTATTTTCTTTGTTGGCCCTGTCTTGTAGGAGGTGACTTCTGGGTACTCGTCTGGCTCTGTCAATCTGTTTTTTCACTTCAGCAGGTGGGTATTGTAGTTTTAAGAATGCTTGATAGAGATCTTGTAGGTGCTTGTCTCTATCTGAGGGATAAACAGACCTAGTAACAGCTGGAAATTCTCAGTTGATGATTGAGGGATGAGCATTCCTGTAGCTCTCCATATCTATTCCAAAGGCTTGGAAAGGTTTCTCCTAACTCTAGATTGCATATTAGGACTATAATTACTCACACTGTAAACTTGACACAGACATTTGAAAGAGTATGAAGAGAGTTCTGTGGGCACAGGGTCCAGATTACATATACAAAAAAAGTAGTCTCATGCTTTTTTGTGGTGATACCTGACCAGTCTTATATTCTAGCTGTCTCATTCCATGTAGACCTTCCCTTCCTAATCAGTCTTGTTTTTGTTATATCTAATTCTATTTTTAAAAGAAGAAAAATCAGTTTGCACACAAATTCCATTAATATTATTTATTATAATTTACTGAAGGGTAATTCCACAGTTGTTTGTTCATATTCATTTTTATTTACACATCAAGCACACTGTCCACTTATGCCACCCAATTTTGTAAGTTCTGTATTTCAGATGTTCAAATGCCTGAAATTTGCCTAAGAACCTTCTTCTTAATTTCTGATTTGGAGACATTTCAATAAGGTGGATTTTAATTTGTTTTGAAACTTCCAAACTTGTTCTTGATCAAAATGTAAAGTTAGAATCCATTACGATGCATTTTAGTACATTTTCCATTATCATCTTCCTCTTGTCAGAAACTGTGCAATTCACTTAGTACTTCATTGCAACCAACAGCAGAATGTATACATGGTGCACAAAATGAGCCATTTTGTTTTAAAACAGATTGCAGATGAAAGGAAACCATTCATTGCTTGCTTGCTTGCTGTAATTACTAGAGCACTAATTACTCCAAATCACTGACATCCAGGGTCAATAAGGATGACAACAGGAACATCAAAGACAAGATGCACACATGCAATTACAAGTCTTCCAAACCGGGCTATAATATTATTTTATGGCTACTGTTTTCCAGTTGATGCTGAAAAACATTCAAGATTGCTGAATGTTTACTATTATTTCATTCGCAGTTTGACGGTGACAACATGTATATGAGTATGACAGAGCCGAGCCAGGACTATGTGCCAGCAAGCCAGGTGGGTTAATTAATCTTCTCTGCCTTGTTTCAAATTGTAATTAAACAAATCCAAAGAGTTGCATTGCAAATGAGTGGCACTATCAGTAACTGCTGCAATCAGGAATAATCATAATTTATAAACAAAGCATTTAAGCCTTCTTTCCAGTTAATGAGATAGAGCTGATAAAACACCAGAGTTGGCATTTGTTGAAAGATACTACCTTGTTTCCTCTCCAGAATGCAAGCAGCTGTTTTGCCAGCATGATCTTTCCTAAACAGTTGTTTTACCTTCAGGAAATAAAGTCTTTACAGGTGCAGGTTATTTGTTTATCTGACTGCAGACAAGTTAATCATTATAAGCTACACTATCACAAATAGCTTTAATTATCACTCTTAGGCCAGTTGTAGATGAAGAATTGCATTTTTAACAGAAATCGTATGGCTGAGGAATGTTGCCAAGGTTGCACCATTAGTGTTAGCATAACGAGTCTCTCAAAATCTACTGCTGGGGTTTATCTTGCAGTCAAAAGAGTATAATATGGATTAAGTTGTTCAAAAATATTTTTGAGTCCTTTTTACGGAGAATTTGCAAGGAACAATTTGTAAGTTATCAGAGCCATTAAAATGTGGCATATGTCCACACGTTGACATTTTTTTCATCTAAGTTAATTTCATTTTAATTTATTTTAGGCTTGTAAAACTGAAGGGGTGCCATTGCTTTTTAAAAACAAAAGCAAAGCAACCTGTGCATGGGTGCATGCAGTCATTTGCTGAGGGAGAATTTGAATTCTGATTCTGTTGTTACATTCCATACATTTCAGTCATTTCAGTTCTGTGTCAGTGAATCATAGTAACAGCAGCACAGGTCCATTATTTAAGCCGGGGTCATACGAATTGCTATAAAGAATCAGGATAGTGATCCATGTAGCCCAGTACCCATCTCAAATAGTGGACAGTCTGATACTCTTCTGCATGACAAAAACTATGGGCTTACATGGAGATATCTGGTTAAGTGGGAAATTAGTTTGTTTGCATCTTGACTAGTAGATGAGGGTTGACGCGTATAATCCCAAGGTTGAATGAACTGTCTTGGAAACTGACATTATACTGAGCGCTAAATGTCTTTATAAAGAAGCATTTTTAGATAGTCATGCTTATCTACTCAAATTTAATTTATAGGTTTATTCTCTTTCATTCTTTAACTATCTTTTATGTGAGCTGAGCTATATTATCAGTCAAAAAGCCCATATTTAAAATGTGAATGTTCCCACCACATTACCTCCCTGTCTGCTGTTGAAGTTACTGTAAGAATGCCTTTGGAAGACTGAACTTTAAATTTAAGATTCTTGTATGATTGAACTCATTCAGGAAAGAACCCTCCAAGATCCAGAGGTAGTTTTGAATAGAATTGTTTGATTAAAAAATGAAAAATTATATTACTAATTTTTTTTCTAACCATTAATCCAAAAACTGTACTGACAAGTTTAGTATTACTATTAGATTAAAGCAACCTAGTATCATCTCATTTATGCCTTAAGGGTTTTGAAGTGCAAGGGCTAATTGAATTTGTTTGAAACAGTAGAAGTACAAACTCTGTGAATGATTGCTGTTATAAAGCAGCTGCTACCTTTCAGAGCATCATTGTCTGTCTTAAATAGTTTTGAATAAAGGATTAGAAATTCACATTATACATTAGAATGATTTTCTTTGGTTGATATTATTATACTTTGTGTGTGCATAGTTTGGATAATTTAAACTGAAGTGTTTAAAAATAACAATACTCTTTTTAATCTTTTATGACGTTTCAGAATGTGTTTACTAGGTGCTTTGTTTCAGTTCGAATCATCTGATCTTCCACACAAAAATCTTATAAAAAATGACATTTCTATCATTTAATTATGGAAACTATGAACGGTAACTAGATAATTATATTTTAACTTTGCTCTCTAATATTTCCTGAACCCCAATATCTCAAAGAATTCAGATGATGTAAAATAGTACATATTGCAGAGTGAAATAAAGTTTGGACATCAAAATTGTGATGAATGGTCTTGGAAAGCTGAACTTTGCACTTCAAATTCCTTTTGTTTACTGGAATGTGTTCATATTCAGGGAAACATCACCTTGGGTTATTGTAAGGGTTTTTAATCAATTTATCCCCTTTAGGCTAACATAATAAAAATCCAGCCATCAAACAGGAAAAATACAGTTTTGTTCCTTTTTCTACATAACATCAAACATCTGCATAGCCTGGTAATCCAAGACAACTTGCCTCACAGCATCACTCAACAATTATCATTTCTGTTCAATTTTCAAATCAGTACATGCTTTGGGACTTATAGACTAAGTTGCTAAGTAGCAACATATGGCTCACTACTGTTCCTGTGATGTTGCTGCAAGCAAACAACATAATTCTATACTTGAAATGATTTTTACAGAAAGCCAATGTTGGAACTGAGCCAGAGTGTAAGTATACAGTAAAAATTAATGATATTCTTTTAGACTGTCCCAAAAGACTGTTTGGCACTGCTATCTCTGGATATATTTTATATACATATGTAAGTATTGTATTTTTGGTTATGATATACTTAGTGTAGGATTGCACATTGCAAGCAGCTTCTAAATGAGTTACACCGGCCATACTAGCAAACATATAATAAAGCTACGTGACATTTTCATTGCTAATTGAACTTCAATCTGAGAATATTTACCATTTTAAAACAAAGCTATGCCAACTGCCTTGCACAGCAAATTCTTACTAGTATATTGTGTTCTACACATACCTGTAATTGGAATCATGGAGACAAATTGTTCTTCATATAAGTCCTCCTCATATAATTTGTGGGTTAAATACAGCACAATATAAAATTACATAATTTCTTTCTAGACACAATACATAATATTATACAAAACTCGATTGCACAGAGCCCTCGGAGACCTTTCTGGTTTGTCTGGGCTCCATGGACATGAATGGTAAAGGGGGCAACTGTACAGACTACACACAGCTGCCAAATCCCATCTTCTCTCCCAAGTAGTAGAGTTTGTGACTTGGGGCTGCATTAACCTCCACAGCCCCAATGGGAAGAAAAGAGAGGACCAAAATCAGTGAGGAATTATTGGCTGCACTGGGAAATCATTCCTGTCCACCATTCCAGCAGTTCCACAACTCTCATTGGCAGAGTGTGAGTGTATCCCTCTCCTATATACTGGGTCTGAAAGTCATCAGAAGTGTTTGGCCCTGTGTGAAGCCAGTCTAATCTTTGCTACAATACAATAGTGATAGGTACTTTAGATGTACAATAGATAGACTGATCCTGTTTGTGTGTTAATAAAAACTTCCCATGCCCCTTACTGCTATATTATTATTATTTGTGTTGTTGGTATTACTGTAATACCTTGGAGTCCTAGTCATGGATCAGGGCATTGTACAAACACAACACTGACCTGCCCCAGAGAGCTCACAATCTAAGTATTAGACAAGAGACAACAGATGGATACACACAGACTGAGGGAGTCCAAGGAAACAGTGGACAACATTGGTCATCATGATAAAAAGTGATTTCGGTTCACCAATCGCCTAACACACAGCTGTTACTAACACCCATTACTTCTTATTTCCTTCTGTTCTACCCTAACTTCCCTTACGGGGAACTAGTAAGTCACTTGTTGCAAGGTGGTTTAGAGTAAGGGAAGCTGGATTGGATAATAGGGTTAGGTAGTTGTGGGTGGGAAGACTGGTGAAGTTATATGTTTGCAACTCCTATCTGCTGGAGGGCTAGATTTTCAGGTCACCATTTGGGTCCCCACATGAGGTATGGCTGTTCATAGCAAGAGCCTCAGAACATTAAAATAATCCTGATAATGCTATACCTGATGGAGCATCAACAACTGTATTTAAAAGAACAGAAAAAGTGTAGCTTTGATTTTAGGGGCTAAACAGTATTATTTTAGAGATTTTTTTAGTGATTTTTTAAAAAATTAGCTTACACAAATTTAAAAAGCTGGAAATAAAAAATAGCTCTGAAAAGTGTACTTGTATGTGCTTGGGGACAAAAACTACCTTTGGATCCCTGTGTAGAACCCCCAGTGAAGGATGTAGGAGATGTATGCACTCTATGTGCATTCAAGGATAGAATTTTGCCCTTAGAATTTTTTCCATATTTGAATACCTCAGGTTTCTTAAAATAACTAAAGTGACTAGAATAAATTATGGACTATTGGTCTTTAAATTAAGGGCTTTTTCAAATACCACAGAAAAGGCATAATTCAGCCAAAATATTTCTTTCCCCCCTTCTACTGAAATTATTTGAATCAAATTATATGTAGAAATAAATGGGTTCAGAGTTCTGTGCCAGAAGAGAATGTAAATGATCCTGTTTTGCCTAAAAAAGCACATAATGTATTCATATATGTTATTACTTAATATTTCTTTTGATTGGTACCCGCAGCATACCTTGCTCTGTACAAACACCAAAGAAGCCAAAGGCCTGGATCCCTAAAGGTACTTAGGTGTTGCGATGCTGAGTGTCATAATGCCTAACTTTTAGACACCTAAAAATCACTGGAACAACACTGTGATCCACAAAGCCTGGGTTAGGTGCCTAGGCTCCCTATACAAAGCATGGAGAGAGATGGGCATCTTTTAGGGCATGTCTACACTTACCTCCGGAGCAATTGATTCAGCGGGAGTCAATTTATCGTGTCTAGTAAAGACGCGATAAATCGACCACTGAGCACTCTCCTGTCAACTCCGGTACTCCACCAGAGC
>NW_020664409.1:50867289-50892289 GCF_002925995.2 Terrapene triunguis | reverse complement strand
TTGAAGTCAATGGGACTACTAGTGTGAATAAGAAATATTCATATCAGCTTTAAGTCCCATGAGTGTTTCTCTGGAGTGAGGGCAGGGTGGGAGGAGAAGTCCAAAAAGAGTTATAAAGAACAGCTATGCCTCAGTTTTGCCTATTTCCAGTCTTCTTCATTAAGCCTTCTTCCATGCATACACCACAGAACATCAGACATTCTATAGAGTTTTCTACACAGTTGGGGGAGAGGGAGGATACTAGTTTGGCTCAACCTCCTTCAAAAAAAATCCGGAGACTTTCCACAGTCCTTCAGCTTTTTTAATAGAAAGGAAGGGGGTCTCTATCCTTCCTCATTCTGTGGCCTATACACAGCATTATCACAACTTAAGTGATTGAGGTCTAAGGGAATTCAATGAGGATATGTAAATTTAAATTGAGTTTTTGCCCACTAAGTGGAAGTACTTACATGTAAATCTATAGTAGTGCTATTTTAAGAGCATTTTGAAAATGTAAACACCTGAAAAGCACACCATCTTGATTGCCAGTTTAGAGTCAATGATGCTAATGAGGCTTCTGACAGGTTAAATGTGGTGTATCATATACATTTTCAAGCAGTAAGATTTGTGAAAACAGGATTTTAAAAAAAGTTAGGTAAAATCTTTGGTTGCTGAACGTGTTCAATTTTATTCTCTGGTGCTTTGTCTCAGGCCTAATTTGGGTACATTTTCCTCAGAGGATCTCTAAAAACATTTGAAAACTCTTTTAAAACTGGAATTTTACTTAGTTTTTTAAAAAAATATTAAATCTACAAAGAAAAAAGAAATGCACTAAATGCAAGTGATCAATGTAGAGAAATATATCTTCTAGTATAAGAGCCAGATTACAGCTCAGGGATTACAGGCACATGCCTCTGGACCCAGCTTCTTTAATCCAACACTGACTTCAGAATCCAGCTTTCATTTAAAAAACCCAAAAACCTAGCTCTCAAATAAAATCTTGGAAATGTGGCCTTAGTGTAACTGATGCAGCATCGTCTGCCTGAGTCTGTAGACAGCCTGAAACAATAGCTTGGAGAGTTGTGAACTGTCGTATCCCTCTTCTGTTGTTAACAGCCCAATAATTCACTGCTCTGAAGTTCCACCATCACCAAAACAGATACTTTGTGTATTTGGAGGACGCTCACTCAGATACCGCGTTTTGCCCTGCTGAGATACTGACAATAGGGGCTCCCACAGGCAGAGGGGTGGGTGGGGAATGAGTCCCTTCCTCTTCAGGACAGACCCCAGCCTACTCAAAGAGAAGCAGTGGTAGGCCCTCTTCACAGCCTAGCAGACAGCTCTTGAGCGAATGGCTTGTGCCACCACTGCCACACCAGGAGGTGTGGGAAGAGCTATGGTGAAGGTGGACCTGGGAAGGCCATGTGATCAGGGCTGAGGGAGTCCCCATTTGTGCCTATGGCCCTGGGTTGCCTTAAACCAGGGATCTCAAATGACCACCAGGGCCACATGAGGACTAGTACATTGGCCCAGGGGCCATATCACTCACACCCCCTCCCCTGCTACTCCTGGTCCCACCCCCACTCCACCCCTTCCATGAGACCATGTCCCTGCCCCACCTCTTCCCACCCCTTCCCCACCCCCATTCCAACCCCTTCCCCAAAGTCCCCACCCCAACTCCGCCCCCTCCCTGCCCCTATTCCAATCCCTTCCCCAAATCCCTGCCCCTGCCCCGCCTCTTCTCCGCCTCCTCCCCCCTCCCTCCTAGAAAGTGCTAAGCGCCGCCAAACAGCTGTTTGGTGGCGGGAAGCACCTGGAGGTAGGCAGAGGAGTGGGGAAACGGCACGCAGGTAGGCAGCGGGTGAGGGGAGCTTGGCGGCCGCAGGAAATAACTCGGGGGGCGCAGGGAGCTAGGTGGGCCGCAGCAAATAACTTTGCGGGCCCACGTATTTGAGACGCCTGCCTTAAACTGTTCCTGTCTAGATAATTTGATAATTGTAACAAAAACCTGTACTTTTCTAATGGACTGAGATAAAGTTTCTGAATAGGAAGGCTATACTGTTACCTCTTTGTAGGGAAGAGTGAAGCCTTGGAGCTTTTAGCGGGTCTCTACAGCTCAAGTCTTGTAATCTTTTATAGTTTTTTGCTCATTGTTGCCTATTAAATGCATTTAAATGTAAAATGTTCATAAATAAAGCATATTTGTTTTCAAACAAACTTGTATAGCATGATATTTAAAATTAAATTAAACAATGAATAGAGACTCTCAGAAGTGGAATGTTTCATTTGAAAAAGCACTGTTCCTTTTCATAATTCTGTTGACTTTGAAATTGTGCTTATTTTAAATCAATTGTATCATTGTCAGCATATTCTCCTTCTTATTGAAAATGGAATTCATCTCGTGCTGGAAAATTAATGTTTTGCTTGAGGCATTACCCTTTACCTAATGTAAATTAGAGAAATTGATTAACACAATGGGTAAAAAAAAGTTGTACCTTCCCCAGTAATATGTTTTTGATAGCTGTTGCTTGATAAATTAGTATATTGTGTGTTTTAAATGAATGTGATTTATTGCTTATGTCTAACATATGAAGAAACATAAAAAAATTGTTTGCAGGATCATTGACTTGAACATATCAATGGCACTGTTGGACAATTCTTGCTGAGTGTTAAGATGATTTATGTAAGAGACCGAAGGTTTCCACAGTAATGCATTATAGTCTCAAGCTATCAACTCTTGTTCATGCAGAGACAAAAAAGGCTGAAAAACACTTACTTCTGAAAGTCCTCCATTAAGAAATTAGAGATAAGTTGATCCTGTTTATATTCCTGGAAATATCACTGTCAAATGCATCATCCTAATTTTCAGATGGGTATAAAGTAAATTATTGTTTTTCCTCCTCTACTGAGCATGCTGTTTTACATTACTTTCAATTCATAACTATTTCAGTTATGTAACATTGTATTTAGTAATAGAAGAGGAGACAGCCTGAAGCATCTATCTTTTAAAAACTGGCATTTTTCCACAGTTCAGATGTAGAAGCCTTACTGTAAATGATAAATCAAGGCACACTCCACATTGTTAGAAATATCATTAATTTTATTTAAATTGTGTATGCATATGAGAAGACCATATTTTTTAAGGATTTATAGCTAATACCATATTTTGTTGAGTGCATGCACGAGTGATGCAGCCATCCAGCACATAAGTTAAACTTACCTGGTCAATGATATCTTCTGCATTCTCATATAGTAATGGTTCTGTTCTTTCCACAGAGGGCTTGTGTTGGATATTTGGATGTTTGCTGCCTCCTGTGGTCGCTCTGTTTAAAATGTCTTTTGCTTTCATTTGCCTTTCTCAGTTTGCTTTTGAACCATTGATGCAGAACATTTAATACAATCATAAATATGGTTCGGTTTCTAATTTGCAGTCATTATCACCATTGGTAATGTAGGTGGTTTTTTGTTCTGATACCCTCGCCCTTAATTATTATAGTCAGGTCGTACAGCCATTTCACATATCACTCCTGTTACAATCAGAGGATACAAGTGTGTGTGTGAGAATGGAAATAAAATGTATTGGCCTGGTTTTGCCACATACTAAAAGAATTCCTATCAATGACAAGAATCACTGCACTTGAATTTGACTAATAATCCACACAAAACATAGTTTGGTGTTCGTCCATTTTACCTGCAGAAACCTAATTTTTGCCTCCATTCCAGAATTTAGCACAATTAAAATCCATAAAATTGATGCTGGGTTTGACAAGGCTAATTGGTACAGAAGAGAAATTTAAATGAGAAAGAAGCCAAGTTGGGTTGGTGTTCAGAGCTGAATGCTGATTTAAGCAAAAGCTTGGGTTTAGGTTGGCAGCTGAATCAGGGTTAAAGTTTGGGTTCAATTGTGCCAAAATCTTGCAAGCTATTCTCATTGCAGGCCAAGATGGCATCAGTATCATGAGATCAGCTAAAACGTCACAAAAATAACTTCTTGTGAGGTTTCACAAACATTAAACTAGAACCATAGAATGCAGACTCCATCTGGTTTGAGATCTATTCTGAACCCAAAACAATATGTGTAGGTTCAACACGACCCACCTAAAATTCAAGCTTCTGTTCTGAAGTTCCCATTATTGACCATATCAACTTTAAATACTCCTAAACCTGCTTATAATAAATTCAGATGTGATGGAAATCCCCTTTATAATGAAATAGAAGCAAAGCCTTGATCTGCTCAGTGCATTCCAATGGGGTTTAATGGGGTTCATAAAGAAGTCTCTCCCTGGATGTAATAAAGATTTAGGAACTCTCCCCAGTGCTCAACAGCTGATAAACAACTCCGCCCTCCATAGGGAGAAAAGCAGACCCAGTGCTGAAGTCCCCTTGCAGTTATGTGGTGAGGAGATGAAAAGACACACTGCTGCTGTTTCTTGTTGGAAAATTAGGAGGAAGGCAATTTGTTGGTGCTGTTTTGACTAGCAGAATGAAGGAGAGCTATCACCTGGTTACCTGGATATAGTAGAATTGTGCCAATACTACAGTGACCTTGGAAAGAAAATGACTAAGAAGTTTACAATGAAGTTGTATGCAAAATGTCATACTAATAATCCCTTATAAATAGGCTTGGCATACTTCAATTATTATTTTTTATAATTCTGACCAATAATATCAATGTATATTTTAAAGCATTTAAAAAAAATTCTATTTAAATTTTTACAGTTGAGGGAAACTATGAAGGATCAGTCAGTAATTGCGACAGATGATGTTGAAATTCAAAAAGTTCAAGTTTTATAACTGTTAAAACATAAATTGTCAACATCATATGTCAAAATGTACAAAGTAAATATCCTTAAATCAAACTCTAAGTTCTCAAGCAGCATTTTTCTTACTTTGCATATCTGTAAATTTTTATTATCAATTAAAGTATTTTTTCATTGGTTTGTGTGTATATGGTGAAATCGTCATTTACTGACATTTACTGATAAACTAATCCTTCCAAACCTACAAGGTGAGAGTAAATATGAACTATACCTGTGAACTGCAGCCGGCAACAAGCATCCACAAAATGCTCACAGACGAGACAAACTGTATTGATGACAAGTTATTCTTGGACTACTTGCATGCATTATTACCCCCCTACAACCCTTCTCCACCCCCCAAACAGGACAGTGCTCACATTGGATATAAAATATTAGTTTAGCAAAATAATCCTCAAAACTAAATTGCTAAACAACTATCTCACAGTATTTTATAGAACTAGGTTCTTCCTTACTTTTATGAATCAGGCAAACCTATTTTTCTAAAAAAAAAAAAAAAAAAAAAAAAACAGTTGATGTAATCTCTTAGCAGATTTTAATATTATACAATTGACAAAACTTTTCATATACAGCCATAGTATTACTGGAATATATTTAATATGGCTTAGTAACTAGTTTCCACATAAATTATATAATATTCTGACATTTTATTATTTTCTTTACTACTATACTACTGCTATCTTTAGAAGTTTATACAGTATAATTTGACAAAAATGTGTTAGATTATGTGTTATCAAATACACTGTAACTGGTTTGCAACTAATAACCATAGCACGATGCATTTTTATTATTATTGCTTTTAATGTAAATGGTAACCTTGTATTTATAATTCTCAATCTACGTATACATGTGACTGTGTGTGCACTGCAACTAGGATTGTGGGATTTTATGAGACTAGTGTGTCATTTATATTATAGTAAATGAAGTTAAGATGTCATCATTATATATGAATAACCATTTAGTCTTAGCCATGGTCTACACTACAAATTTATGTCGGTATAACTACGTCGCTCATGGGTGTGGATTTTCCATACCCCTGAGTGACGCAGTTATACCGACCTAACTCCCAGTGAAGACAGCGCTATGTTGATGGGAGGGCTTCTCCTGTCAGCTTAGCTACTGCCCCTCAGGGAGGTGGAGTATCTACGCCAACAGGAGAAGCCCTCCTGTCAGCGTAGGTAACTTCTTCACTACATGCTACAGCAGCACAACTGCAGCACTGTAAGCGTAGACAAGCCCTTAGTTAAATTGCATTGCAGTTGTTGTCACTGTGTTTGAAGTGATACTACTAGTTAAGCATACATTTGAAACACAGCAAATCAATATCTGTCTAAAGTGAAAGTTCTGTTGTTAAACATATGGACAAATCAAATAGCAAATTTGCTGAATAGCCTGAATATTAATGGAAATTTGGTCAGTATTTGGCTTATGAACATTTGCCTGTCCTGGCTGCTGCTGAGAGCTGACTTCAGCAGGAACCCTGAGTGAAGAAGCACTCCTCCTCCTCCTCCTGATCAAGCAGAGCAAGAAGGAGAGGAGAGCCACACCTTCATACTCTTCCTCCTCTCACCAGCAAGGTAGAAGGAGAGATGCTCCTTTGGCTGTTTCTCCTCCTCTTGAAAAAACTGGGAGGGGAGAGTTCCCATTCAGTACTCTCCTCTCCCCTGCTACCAGATCTCCAAGAGCCACTCTTCTCCGTTGGGGAGACAGTGGGAGGAGGAAGAGAAACCCCAGCAGTAACTCCTCCGTACACCCAGCAAAGAGGTGAGGGAAAAGATCTCCTGAGGCCCTGAATTGCTGCAGGGCCTGTGGGAAAGAAAATGCATTTCAGACCCAGCCTCCTCCCAACCACACCCCAGGAATCTTTCCCAACAGGCCCAAGCAGCGTAACTGTCAAAAAGACTCATGTTAGCCAAATCTCAATGATGGGCTATTTGTGCAGTGTGACGAACACTTGTCAAGAGTATCCATGAAACCTTATTGATGTTACCGCTTTCCTTCCTTCTCCGCTCACTCTCTATTGTATTTTTCTTGTATGTTGTGTTATGTGAAATTAGACTGTAAGCTCTTTATGGCAGGGACCATTTATTTTAGCTGTTCTGTAGTATAATAATTTACTAGTGGCTAGTATACAGTAATGCACAATAACCTTATTATCTATTATTCAGCATATGCATTTATATACTACTTGAATAAACCTAATTTGTTTTCTTTGTTAATGGCATGTTTCCACTCCATTCATTGAGGTTCTATTTTTGATGCCCACATTTCCTGCCTTGGTGGAGTCTCAACATCATAGTATGGAAATACAGGGAGAAATAAGACTTAGAAACTCAATATGCCAATATTCTTCTGTCTACTATGGAACAAAATCCCTGGAGAGAACCACACCACAAGCTAAGTGATCTAAATGGGCGGGTGAGCAGGTTGGGCTAGTTTTCTAGGTTGAGAATTCCATAGAGTGAGGTCACTCCACCTGACAGGGATAATACACGTTCCTCATACATACATGATAGTATTGCTGCCAACTCCTCCACTATCCCCTACCTGTTTTCAGTTCCTTGGGATTTCTACTTTTGCATATATGAGTTTGACCCTGATGCTTCACCCTACGCCAAGATATCCTCACGCAGGGACAGATCCTTAGTTGGTGAAAATGGTCATAGCTCCTTGCATTTTGGTGAAAAACACCCCTTTGGCTGTGGCAAGATGCACTGTTCTGTAGAAGCCTTACTTTGCTCAGGTTTCCAGCAATACCTGAACAGCTCAGTAGCAACATGTACAATCTTTGGTTGCAAATCCAGTTTAAAGGTTTTATTTCCATGCTGCAACAGTTCAGAATAACCTCAGGTGGGTTATTGTGATAAGAACATAGAGCGGCCATTCGGGGTCAGACCAATGGTCCATCTAGCCCAGTATCCTGTCTTCTTACAGTGCCAAATACCAGGTGCTTCAGAGGGAATGAACAGAACAGGTAATCATCAAATGATCATAATCCCCTGTCATCTATCTATTCACAGCTTCTGGCAGAGGCTAGGGACACTTCAGAGCATGGTTTTACATATCTGCCCATCCTGGCTAATAGCCATTGATGGACCTATTCTCTATGAACTTATCCAATTCTTTTTTGTACCCTGTTATAGTTTTGGCCTTCACAACATCCTGTGGCAAAGAGTCCACAGATTGACTGTACATTGTGTGAAGAAATACTTCCTTTTTGTTTGTTTTAAACTTGCTGCCTATTAATTCGATTTGGTAACTCACTAATATGGCAATTTTAAAATCAAGTTTGGATGTTTTTCTAAAAGATACGCCCTAGGAATTATTTTGGGGAAGTTCTGTGTGATCAGACTACAAGATCACAGTGAGCCCTTCTGGCCTTGGAATCTGTGAACCTATAAATAACAAAATTCCACTATGTCTACCTTTTTGAATATTGCTTCTTCTCTTGGCCTTCTATTCAATGGTTTTACACATCATGCTTGTCTCCATATGCGATATTATACTAAACTAAGGAATAAATATGCACCTAATAGCTGCTGCGCTCTCTCAATTGTGCCCACTCCTGCATCGGTGCAAAAGGAGAGCAGGGGAAGAGGACAAAAGGAGCACTCTGTTATTTCCTAATGGCTCTTTGCAGGACCTAAACATAGCTGGAGTGCTTGAGCACACGGAGTTCACAAAGTTAGCACCCACAGCTGCCCTAACTTTCACAAAGAGGACAGGAAGTTGTGGGGCTAGTTCCCACAGGCTCTGGAATGGCCCCATGTCTGTGGGTGGGAGAGTTGCAGACTCTGCATCCTTGGAAAAGGGATAGGGGGAACAGAAGCCACTTTCCCAGGAGTTCTGGAATGCATTCTTGGGCAGTGCACGTCTGTACCAACCTGCACACCAAGTTGTGGCTGAACAACTGCATTTGGACATCAAGTAACTCTTAATTCAAATCACATGATTAATATTGTGCTAAGGTCATTCCTTCTCACTCCCTCACAAGTGAATAAATCAGCACATCGGGAGCTGACATGACTGTATGCACAGAATCACAGGACTGGAAGGGACATTGAGAGGTCTTCTAGTTCTGTCCCCTGCACTCAAGGCAGGACTAAGTATTATCTGGAGCATCTCTGACAGCTGTTTGTCTAACCGTCTCTTAAAAATTATGGAGATTCCACAAGCTCCCTAGGCAATTTATTCCAGTGCTTAATTACCCTGATGGGAAGTTTTTCCTAATGTCCAGCCTAGACTGCCCTTGCTGCAATTTAAGCCCATTGCTTCTTGTCCTATCCTCAGAGGTTAAAGAGAACAATTTTTCCCCTCCTCCTTCTAGGAACCTTTTATGTACTTGAAAACTGTTATCATGTCCCTCCTTACTCTTCTCCAGACTAAACAAACCCAATGTTTTCAGTCTTCCCTCATAGGTCATGTTTTCTAGATCTTTAATCATTTTTGTTGCTCTTCTCTGGACTTTCTCCAAATTGTCCACATATTTCCTGAAATGTGGCGCCCAGAACTGGACACAGTACTCCAGTTGAGGCCTAATCAGTGTGGAGTAGAGCAAAAGAATTACTTCTCATGTCTTGCTTATAACACTCCTGGTAATACATCCCAGAATGATGTTTGCTTTTTTTTGCAACAGTGTTATATTTAGCTTGTGATCCACTATTATCCCTAGGTCCCTTTCTGCAGTACTCCTTCCTAGGCAGTCATTTCCTATTTTTTCATGTGTGCAACTGGTTGTTCCTTCCTAAGTGGAGTACTTTGCATTTGTCCTTATTGAATTTCATCCTATTTTCTTCAGACCATTTCTCCAGTTTGTCCAGATCATTTTGAATTTTAGTCCTAGCCTCGAAATCACTTGCAACCCCTCCCATCTTGGTATTGTCCATAAACTTTATAAGTGTACTCTCTATGCCATTATCTAAATCATTGATGAAGATACTGAACAGAATCGGACAAAGAACTGATCCCTGCGGGACTCCACTCCACATACCCTTCCAGTTTGACTGTGAACCACTAATAACTACTCTATGGGAACAGTTTTCCAAGCAATTTTGCACCCATCTTATCGTAGCTTCATCTAGGTTGTATTTCCCCAGTTTGTTTATGAGGTCATGCAAGACAGTATCAAAAGCCTTACTAAAGTCAGGGTATACCACATCTACCACTTCCCCCCATCCACAAGGCTTGTTACCCTGTCAAAGAAAGCTATCAGGTTGGTTTGACATGATTTGTTCTTGACAAATCTATGCTGACTGTTACTTATCACCTTATTATCTTCTAGGTGTTTGCCAACTGATTGTTTAATTATTTGATCCATTATCTTTCTGGGTATTGAAGTTAAGCTGACTGTAATTCCCCGGGTTGTCCTTAATCCCCTTTTTTTAGATTGGCACTATATTTTCCCTTTTCCAGTCCTCTGGAATCTCACCCATCTTTCATGACTTTTCAAAGATAATAGCTAATGTATCAGATATCTCCTCAGTCATCTCCTTGAGTATTCTAGGATGTGTTTCAACAGGCCTGGTGACTTGAAGATATCTAACTTGTCTAAGTAATTTTTAACTTGTTCTTTCCCTATTGTAACCTCTGATCCTACCTCATTTTCACTGGCATTCATTGTTACGTGTACAATTGCTAATAAACTTTTGGTGAAAAATGAAACAAAAACGTCATTTAGCACTTCTGCCATTTCTACATTTTCTGTTATTGTCCCCCCCCACCCCACCCCCCGCCCACACACACCTGTTGAGTAATGGGCCTACCCTGTCCTTGGTTTTCCTCTTGCTTCTAATGTATTTGTAGAATGTTGTCTTGTTACCTTTATATCTCTAACTAGTTTAATCTCATTTTGTGGCTTGGCCTTTCTAATTTTGTCCTTACAAACTTGTGTTATTTGTTTATATTCATCCTTTGTAATTTGACCTAGTTTCCACTTTTTGTAGGACTTTCTTTGAGTTCTAGATCATTGAAGATCTCCTGGTTAAGCCAGAGTGGTCTCTTGCCATACTTCCTATCTTTGCTACACAGTGGGATAGTTTGCTCTTGTGTCCTTAATAATGTCTCTTAGAAAAACTGCTAACTCTCTTGAACTGTTTTTCCCCTTAGACATGCTTCCTAAGTTTGCTAAAGTCTCCCTTCTTGAAATTCATTATCTTTATTGTGCTGTTTTCCTTTCTACCATACCTTAGAATCATGAACTCTATCATTTCATGATCACTTTCACCCAAGATATTAACTGCTTTCACCTCACACCTCTCTTTTCCTATTCAGTCCTACTTTAGTCATATCCAACCATAATACTCACTTTCCCCTTCAAAATATATCAGCATGTCCACACTGCCCTTCCTTATTCTCAAATGCGCCTACTTGCTGCAGGAAGATCACAAAACAAGTAAAATCAATTATCTACCTTGGTATATTCCTCTGACGTTACCTGTAGCTTTACCTTGCATCAGATTAAATCACATGACTTTAAATAGCAATAACAGTCAGTAAAAGACTAAACAATAACATCATGGAATACATTGTTTAGATACAGCATAAATACATGTATGTGTGAGTTTATAGACTAAGAAAAAATGTATATTTTATTCTTCAGATATAATTACTTTATATTTCTGTAAAATATATTTGAATATTCATACAATGTGCATGCCATTTCTGTATGAATTTGTTTCTTTTGTAGCAGAATGAATGTATGGTTGTTATATAAAACTAAAACCAGTAGCAAAAAAACAGAATTTCTTTTTCAGTATGTAAACTTGATCTGAGTTTTATGACACATTTTGATCCAATGTTAATTTTATAAATGGCTTTCCTTTTCCACAATTCCCATGAAAAAGGTATGCAGCTAGATGAAGACTCTTGGAAAATTTTAATGGGACCCTTGAAATCTGTTTGAATTCACCTTCTTGAAAAAAAGTCTGTCTAATGGGAGCTGTGCAAGTACCAGCAATTGTTATGCCTTTGAGGCAATTTTTATTCCATACATAATGGTTAAACTCTACCATTATAATGTATGAGTGTTTAAAATGGTCTCTTTGCTAAGTTGAAATTACTACGTAATAATGTATGATGATTGAGTTTTAGTTTGTTTGTGTGTAGCTATTGTTTTATTTTAATTTTTGTTTGATTTGCAACAATATCTGTATTTTCTTTTTACAGTCTTTTCCTGGTCCAAGTCTTGAAAGTGAAGATTTTAACATACCTCCCATAACTCCTCCATCATTACCTGACCACTCACTGGTGCACCTGAATGAGGTAGAGTCTGGGTACCACTCTCTGTGTCACCCAATGAACCATAACGGCCTGCTTCCATTTCATCCACAAAACATGGACCTACCTGAAATTACAGTGTCCAACATGCTTGGCCAAGATGGGACACTGCTTTCAAATTCACTTTCTGTGGTAAGAATTTTTAGTCTTTGATTTTAGGGCTAGTTTAAGTTAGGTTGTTGTTTTTTTTAAATGTGGATATGTATATCTGTTTAAAATACTCTCAGTAGGCTATATCCAGGTCTCCCTGAAATCATCACAACTGGTTCTGCTCTGTCCCTAGTTTTACTCTGGTTACAGAGGATGAAATCCTGCCTCATTAACTCCAATAGAATTACTGCTGCTTTACAGTGGTGTTATTATGAACAGAATCAGGCCAGTATCATTGACTTCAGATGAAACAGGTTTTAGCCCTGAATGACTGTGTTCTGTGTTTCTTTACCAGGTTCTTTCTATTCTGATTTGTTTGTACAGAGAGATCTACAGAAATGTACTATTTCCTTTCTTGTTTACTGTACTTTAGGATAACTGCAAATGTCTTTTTTTCACTCTAGGCCAAATCGTGCAGCCTTTTCACAATTCACAGTCCTTGTCCATACAGAGCTCCCATTGAAGTGATTGGGAGAGTTAAGTCTTTGGGCCTGATCCTATCAAATAGTCATTATGGGCTTGGGCCTGAGAAGAATTTTATTTTCAGTCATTTCTATATTGGTTAAATTGATTACAAGAAGTGCAAAGTCACATAAATATCCTGTTTTTCAAGAGGTATTAAGAATAAGCTGCAAACTTTTTGTATGCCAGCTGTACACCAAGTTATGTCCTCATATTTTAGAGCAGAATATGACCCTCAAGGGTATATTGTATGGGACGAAAAGTTTTTCATACAGGAATATGGATACATTTCTGGGATATTTTTAAAAATGTGCTAGGACTTTATACAAGTCGTATACAAAACGTATGAAATACATTATTCAGCCTCCTTGGAAAAAAAAAGAGTTGAATGGTTTGAAAGGATCTAAGCATCAGAAATACCTAAAGAAAGTAGAACTAGCACTTGGCACTTTAATAAAGAGTAAAAGCAATGTTTCATTGAATTGATCTCTTTTATGCCAGGGCTATGGTTTGGAAACTAAGCATTCTTTTAAGCACTGATGTTCCACATTAGTCTTTTGCAAAGAACTATGAAAAAAAGGCCTTGAGAGTCTGTAGATTGTCATAGTGAATTATTGGATCAAGGGCAAATACAAAAAAGTTGAATAGTATAACTAAACAATTCTGCTTTGGGGAATTTATGTAGATCAGGACAAAACAGAAGTAAATTAAGGGAAATATGCACTGGTTGGAAGGGAAAAGGCACTATATTTACTAAATGAATCCTGAATAATGATAGGTAAATTAAACATGATAATCCAGGCATCATTTCTTGGGCTGTGGATGTCTCCTTCCTCTTATGACCCATAATAACCTTCCACCTTGATCAATTTATTATAGGGCCACAATTTCCTTTGCACAGAATGTAGGTATATTACTGCTTATATCCTTGAAGAGAGAGATTCATTATTGTGAAATTAGGTTGATGAAGTAATTTTAGTTTCAAGTGCAGATTCCAAAAGTTACCTGTCCACAGTGAGTAGGAAAACAAGATATGTATGTAAAATTAAAAGTATTATTTTTATCAAAGACATGGACTCGGAATTTGTGTAGTCAAGAAAGGAAAGATTCCTCAGGCTTATGGCAAGTGCATGTTCCTATTCACTGAGAATACAGTACATCCAAATATATTTTTTTGTGTTCCAAGGGTACTGTAGACTTATCTTTGCCTTTAAAAAAAAGTATTGTATCTGTTGCCACAATGTCATACTGCAGATTGATTTACATTTGAACAACTTTCTCTGGGATGAAAGCCTTTATAAATGTATTTCTGACCTAAGCCTGTCCTTCTGTCTTCTCCAATCCCATGCTCAGCTTCTCCATTTCTCAGCCTTTCCCTTGTTCTCTCATACACAGGGTTTGTCTGAATTGTTAGTTATAACCTGAGTGTTGCCCCTAAATCAGGTCCTGTCCACACCCAATACCCTTTAACTCAAGTGTGGTAGAGCTTTGAACTTAGGGTGACCAGACAGCAAGTGTGAAAAATCGGGACAGGGGGTGGGGGGTAATAGGAGGCTATATAAGAAAAACACCCAAAAATCGGGACTGTGCCTATAAAATCGGGACATCTGGTCACCCTATTTGAACTGGAGTTGGCTGGCCTGTCATGTTGTATATACTACAACTCCAGTTAGCCCAGTTTGACAGCTAACACAATCACTGTCTTCAGCTTGAGTGTTATTTTGCACTCTTCCTCGTGGGACACTAACTTGAGAGCAGTTAACTCAAGTGTAGATAACTCGAGTTAACTATGCAATGAAGACAGTGATTCCACTGTGCTTTTGGTGTTCCTCAACAACAAGGAAGACAGATGATTTTGTGAAGAGCCAGCATTATTTATTTGCATTTGAAACAGACCCCCTTATTTATATAACCCAGAAACTTAAAAGTTTCTTTTTCTGCACATCATTCTACCTTTTTGATATTACTCATCACCACCCTTTAAGTTTCATTTTTACTGTTTTGTCTAACACTGCTCTATACCAATAATATATGCCAAAGTGTGCTAGTATATTTCCTGACACTGAAACTCCTTTATGTATTTCTCAAACCTGTCCAAATTCTTGTTACCATATATTCAGTAATATATTACTCTCTCTTGCAAATTTGGACACTAGGCAACTAGTTCCATTTCCCAGGTCACTAATAAATATTTTCAGTAGAATTGTTCTTAGCATTGAACCTTTGGGTTGTTCCTCACCTTGACCCATTTATCCTCTTTATTAGAATTTACTGGGTTTTGATCAAATTCAGCTCTGGTGTAAGGTGCAACTCCATTGAATTTGGCCTGTTTACTCTCATCTTTTCTGCTAATCTGTTCTCAAGCTATATCAATATTTTAGCAATGATGCCTACATTTTTATTCTGTATTTGAATTATTGGGTGGTCTGCAATTGGCTGACACCAGCTCAGGTTACACTTTTTAAGCTAATGACTTAGTTAATGCTAAGCTGATGGAAGTAAACAAACAAAGCCGGAAAATACTGGGGGTACAGATCATGGCATTTCCCTTTCATCTCAGATAGCAAGTGTTTGCCATTGTAAAATGAGAATTTGCTTGAGTAAGGACTGAGTAAAAGCTAATGCTTTTGGAATTTGGCTCAGTATGATTAGAAGTTATTGTGCACTGTGCACTCAAGAGCACTTTTTCAACAGACTCACACTAAAACTGCTGGTTTACTAAAACATATATAGACCTCACTCAGGAAAAACTCCCATTTGAAAGCCCTTAGAGTGCAGGATTTGACTCAGTATCTGTAAGAGTTTTCATCTGTAGAAGTGCTTAAGCACACAAAATAAGAACCCAGTACCAGCTCGGGGAATTCGCATTAAGGATCAATTTCTTATGGATTTTTTACACTGTGGGAATTCTCTTTCTGAAAAATGTTACAATGCTGGGAGATGGGACTTTCCCATTGCCATTTACAGTATCTGACAGTCAAGTTGGGAATTAGCCTGCTTTGAAGTTTTGAGATTGATTGAAGTCTCCCTCACTCTCTACTGTTCGAAAACATCACTAAAATTTCCCTTTTCCTACATTGTGCTGTCAGTTCATGTTTGCTTCTATATTCTTATCTGGGTCTCTGTTTTCTACCAAAGCGACATGCACACATTCATTTTTTACAGTATCGTCAAATGCAGATTTCTCAAGACATTTCATTTATATAGCTGTTTTAGATATATGGAGCTCAATATTTGTACAGAATTTCTTCTGGTATTGCAAAACTGGGTCTGGGTCCTCAAGTCAAAGCCAAGAACTGCGTTATGTACAAGAAGTTTAACACGGACATAACTGAGATATGCCTACATCTCAGATTGCTTAGATATCTGGGTATAATCGGATAATAAAATTGCACTAATTGTCTTGTAGGATGTTGGTTTGTCTGTGGTGGAAGAGAATAAGGAGCTTTTTCCCATGTACTATAATTGAGGCAGCTCCCTTACAACTAGATCTGTCTCGGTTTCTGGTGGAGGTCAGCCTCTCTAGACTTCCAGGTGCTGTATAATCTTCCTGAAATACTCCTTAAAACTGTCAGAAATAACCACTAGAAAATTGCAAATAAAGCTGTCTGCACAGATTTCTCATGAGAGGGTGCATGTACCTGCAAAATGCCTTTTAAGGTGCTAAAAATAATTGAAATATTTTTGTATGTTCATTTGCTCAAAATAAAGTTATAGACAGACCCAGAAGCTGTTGAATATCCTATGGTTGCTAAAGAGTTTTTCTAGGCAATCAGAATTAAATTTCACAGTGCAGCTTTTACATTAAGAAAACACCAGTATTGTTAGAGTGTGCTTATATGTAACAGGATTTTTTTTTAACAGTATGGCTTATAATGCTGTATAGAACATTTACAAGAAAAAATAAAGGGGATTTCAATTTCTCTGAATGCTTCAAATTTCAAGTTTTGAAGTTTAAAGTGGAAGAGATGTTAAAAGGTAATAAAACTGGGGGATTTAGTTCCAGAATGCTCTATTTGTACTGGCAACAAAAGCCAGAATAATGTATATACTTGGGTTTATTGTCATTTTTAGTAGACCGTCAAGGCACACTTTGAATTCAAAGGCTACTGTACAACTGTTTTGACAACCATCACATCAGTAGGTAGTGTGCAGGACATATGAAACTGAAACAGAAATGTTTCTTTAGGTCTATAGGGAGTGCAGTACATCAATGAATTCAGAGATATTAGAGCAGCATGAATTTCTAATATGTTGCTATTATGGAAAAGACCACTGGCATATTGAATAATGTAGCTTTCAAAGGAGAGCAGAAAATGTGATTACAGACAATTTCATTGCTGTTTTTAAAATAAATATTTTCAAAATCTTGAGGTATTTTATTTCATGTTGTGCATAAAATATGTAACAGTGGACTAGAGCTAAAGCTCTTTTAGGACACCAAAGAACAGATGATGTCAGCTGTAATTATTCAGATGTGGAATAATAGAAGCATTAGTTTAAAATAAAATGGATGTCACAGGGGCCTGTGTCCTTATATTAAAAAAAAGCAATAAAAAGAAATGATTTTGCCCACTTTGACAGAAGAATAAAGGTAATGAATAATTGTTTAACATTATGCCCCAATTCATCAAAGCCTGAGCAAATACATATTTTTTAATGAATTATATTTTTTTAGCTATACAGCCCATGAGAGAATAATATCTTAAACAAAATATGCCACTGTAATGCAGTGTAGGAAATCGGACACCTATTTTATTTTCATTTTCCATACCATGTAGAACGCAGCTACTATTTCTTATTAATAGAGCAATTGCTAATAAATCTGATGTAGGAGATTGTTGTTCAAGCTGGGACATGTTTAAGATACTTTGTTTCACCAGCTTCATACATATTAGTTTAAATTCAGTATTCATGACTAATCTTGTGGCTGACCTAAACGGTTGATTTTTTTGGCACCTTTCAGTGTTAGAGCAAAGCACTGAGTCAAACAGAAATTTTATATTGCTGATGAACAAAACTGATACCTTTCTTTACCATAACAAAACAAAAGATTTTCCCCTTATTAACCTAAGTGTTGAAATTTGAATCTTGCTTGAATAGCACATAGTCCTTTTTTTCCTGCCCTATATTTCATATGACAGTGGTATAAGATACTTTTAGTCTCCAGTGAATACTTCACATTTGTACTTCATTACAAGGCTGGTCTTCACTTTAGATCAAAATTTACTCTTATTCCATACAGACCTGCTGTTACCCAAATGTTATTACTGTGAATTATTGCTATCAGAAATGCCGAATCATAAAAGTAAGGTAATAGAACACCTCATGTTGAAGCAATGAATTTTTATCATCTCAAGCCCTTTCATTCTGGAGGGTGATCTTTTTTACACAGATTTTAAAAGTCTGGGTTTTGCATTGAAATTAGCCTTGACAGGCTGAGGGACATGGCAGTTTGTATGTGCGTTGTTGGGCAGCATAGCCAAAGAATGTACACCCAGATCTTCAGCTGTTGTAATTAAATTAAATTAATGGAGATATCCTATCTCCTAGAACTAGAAGGGACCTTGAAAGGTCCTCAAGTCCAGCCCCCTGCCTTCACTAGCAGGACCAAGTACTGATTTTGCCCCAGATCCCTAAGTGGCCCCCTCAAGGATTGAACTCACAACCCTAGGTTTAGCAGGCCAGTGCTCAAACCACTGAGCTATCCCTCTTCCATTGGTGTAGCATCATTGTTGACAATGGAGCTATGCTGAAATATGCCACTGTAGGACCTGGTACATAATGTTTAGCTTTCCATTCTCATGTTGCCTCCTCCAATGTACTGACATTAGAAAAACAGTTTATATGACCTATGAAGAAGAGCAGGTTAAGAGGTGACTTGATCAGGGTTCTATAAACAATTATATCCTAGGTAAGGAGAAGATATCTGATAATAGAGAGCTCTTCAGTCAAAGACAGAGTCATAAGCAGATCCTGTGGTTAGAAACTGAAGCTAGATTAAGTGGAAACAAGGCATGTAGTTTTAACTGTGAGGGTGATTAACCATTGGAACAACTTTCCTAGGGATGTGTTAGATTCTCGATCGCTTGAAATCTTGAAATAAAGATTGCATAACTTTCTAAAAGCTATTCTCTAGCTCTACCATGAGCTATTAGACCTCATGCAGGAAATTAATGGATGAAATTATATAGCCTGTGTTTTACAGGCGTTTAGACTAGGAGATCACAGTGGTTCTTATGATCTTAAAGTCTATGAATAAGATGCAACCCATAATTGTCTATAACTATTAATCATCCACATTAAAAAAACAGGCTAGATGTTCAAGCATAGATATGCATAAATGTTTGCAGATAGTTGTTTGAAAATATGATTCAGATGTGGTCTAGTGCATTCCTTTCAGGATAACTTCAGACACCATCTTTACAATGCCTGATGCAACTATTGGATTACTAGACAATCAGCGTATATTTTCAATTTGTTCACCTATCAGGAATGTCAGATTGTTCATACTTGAAGTTCAGTGGTTGAGACTCTTGGAAATAGTATATTTCACAAATTAATCAAACAACTGTGTAATATTTCAAGTAGAATTGGTACGGTGACAAATTTCATTTTTAGAGAACAATCTTCCATAGTTATCCTAAAAACAATTGCTGAGATTGGGGGAAATATTTTGGTGAACATTTTTTCATAGCAATCACTCATCAACTAAATTTATTCATGTTTTATTCATTGCACAAGGAGGTGAAACAAAACTTACCATGATAATATTAAATCCTGTCCAGCACTAATTAGCTATCACTGCAGATATCAAGAGGTGGGCTATAGACTAGCGGTTCAGTTGCATGGATGGATGGTTAATATATTATGGAGCTAATGCCTGGTGGTAAGTTATATGGCATTTTGTACATGCAGCTCCTTCATAAGTGATTAATGCACAAGCAGCGTCACAGCTGCAAGTGTCAAACAAAACAGAAAAGAGAGTATGCAAATAGAGAAAACATAACTCATGGAAATGTCAGAATTTCTGAGATTTCCAGCAGCAGAGATGCTGACTTTAATCTGCTGCTTTTAACATAGCGTGTAGATGTCGAAAACAGCAAGATAATGAAATATTTCTGAACATTTGCTCAGGCTTTGGCAAAAACACTGTAGTCATGTTAAGGCCTATTGATGCAGTTGAAATGAAATGTCAATTTCAAAAATTGTGAAGATGCTTTTATGAGGAGCAAAAAGAGGCAGGAGCCTACACTATAGAGTAAAAGGGGGAACTTGTGCATCAAGCAGAAAGGCCTGCCCCCTCTGTTGCTGTCCTGCTTCGCTACTTTTCTTTACTTAAGTGGAATGCATTTGCTTTGCTTTATTCTACCTGAGAACAACTGAAAAGATGTTGAATCTTAAATGGATCAGACTGACCTTACCCTCATCTCAGCCCAGGGGATACAGAGCTACGGCATATGGAGAATAGCAATCTCAACATGCAATACACTTTATTGATCTTAAGCAGTCATCTGCATTCTGGAATCTATAGTTTGCAGGGCTCCACCTCTATATTGGGGGCTGGGGAAGCCAGTATCTGAGAACTCCATGCACAGTACTGGACCTGCACTGTGCACTATGGCTGCACTTTGAATTCCCCTTCTCTAGCTTATCCGCTTTCATCTGTAGTGTAGTAAATATTTAGCAAAACTACAGATTTACCCTGGCAAAAATGGCCTAGCCTGGACCTGTTGCCTTCCTTCTTTTAAGGGATGTCCTCCTCAAATCATGTAGCTGTGATATTTTTCATTTTTCCATTTATCTCTTGTAAAGGCTTTTACACAACTTTGCCTGCCATGATTTCTTTTTCAAACAAAATTGTTTGGCCCTCTTTTTACCAAAGCAAAAATAAATGCTACCCAGGAAGCACTGCATGGGGGCAGCCCTACAATAAAAAAAACAAGTGTGCAGGTATGCTTCAGGAGGAAACGTGCTCAGTAAGGCAGGAGATTTCACTTTCAAAGTGTTTTGGAGGTTTTAACCACCAAACAACAGGAAATAGGTTGTTTGTTATTTTTATCCTTTGATAGTGTTCCTTCTAAATCCAAATGTTAATTTAAACAGAAATCTTTGAGGCAGGCCACCTTCCCTCAAGGTGGCCACTCCCAACTCTAGCCACTCCCCTTTTTCTTTTTAATAACATATAGTCCCCTTCTGAGCCAGGTCTCTCTCTGTGTGTCTCTCTCCCTCCCTCCCTTTTTAATTATTATTATGATGCAAAATGTTCACAAAGAGACCTTGCAAATGCCCTTTTCCCCGTCCTTCCTGATTTGGGGATTCCATAAAGACAGTGTGTCAAATGCTAACCTTCACACTGCTTTTAGTCTGATCCTGTATCTCACCCTCATGCTTACCAGTATATGAACCCACCTATATTCCCTCTCACACGTTTGCACTGAAATGCATTCATGAGGACAGATTGGAAACACATTGTCTCCTTCCCTCTCAATATGTAGTCTCACAGTGTATTGCACAATACTGCTTAGAGTAACTTCCTTGCAGCATCAGAGAAATGTTACTTTGCTAATATAACAATGGATGAACTTTTACTGAACTGCAGTTTGTTTACAAAATGGAAAAAAACCTGAATATCATAGCACTGCTGGTTTTAGGAGTACGTGCCTGTGACTGCTGCCCAGGAACCTGTAATCTTTGGGGCCATGTTAGAGAATTATTCCCAATTGCTTATTTGTGGGGGGGTGCTAAATTCTAAACAAAGGCAGCCCTATCTGGTGGACCTATCTAATCTAACATATTTGTCAGTATCTCTCTATGTTTACTTATTATTTCATAGTGCCCAGCAGTTACTAGGGCTAGGTCTACACTACAGCGGGGGGTCGACCTAAGATACGCAACTTCAGCTACGTGAATAGCGTAGCTGAAGTGGCGTATTTTAGGTCGACTTACCTGGCTGTGAGGACGGTGGCAAGTCAACCGCTGCCGCGCCGCCGTCGACTCCGCTACCGCCTCTTGCCGCGGTGGATTTCCAGAGTCGACGGTAGAGCCATCAGGGATCGATTTTATCGCGTCTTCACTAGACGCGGTAAGTCGATCCCCGATAGACCGATTGCTACCCGCCGGATCGGCGGGTAGTGAAGACATAGCCTAGGTATTTCACAGAAGACCAGAGAGCCTCTGCTCCAGTCTAAACATTAGACATGACCTAACGAAGCGAGGCGATGAATAGTGACGTATAGCAATACAATTATGAGCATCTCATTATTGTTTATTTGTATGCTGTAGCACCTAGGATCCCCAGTCATGGACCAGGACCCCATTGTGCTAGGTTATGTGCCCCAAAGAACTACTCATTTTAGGCTTGTGCACCTAGTAGCTGTTCAGCGAGGGGCTTTTATATATATTTATATAATAAATATATGGAAGATGGAGATACAAGTGTGAATGTTCCTAACTTACTTATTTTGGGAATCATGGGAGGGGTAGATTTACAAAAAGGATTGAAGTGAGGGCAGGACGGTGTGCTAGTGCAGAAGGCAGAACACTGATGTGTTATGGTCTTGCTGATCTTTAAAGAAGAGAGGCATGAGATACTGGGGGCAGGAACATGGTCTCCATAAGACTGTCCTGACCTCCAGATGGTGCTGGTAGCAGTGTTAACAGTATACACATACTATTCCCTGAACCCTCTTCAGAAAAGGGAATGGAAAAGACAGGAGGAGGTGAGATCTAGCATTTATAGGCCTCTTTGTCCCAAGATGGTGCTGGTTGAAGGATCCACACCATATATAACCCATGGTCTGAGGCCAGAACTAAACCACAGGCGTCTGCCACTTGAATTAAATGAATAACTCCACAATTCCAAGTACCAGGCTGCTGTCTTCTATGTGGATCAGTCACTAGAGGAGACACAACAAACTTAGCCAGCATGTTGCACACTCTCCCTGTCCAAGGAAGTTTGGACCAAATCTCTGAGGTCTACAGAAATTAAAATCCCCATACAGTTTTGCATTGATCCTGCCATGGGTTATCAGCAGGGGTACAGCTCCTAACATTTAGCTGCAAAGCATTTTAGTTAAAGGAGTAGTGTCTTTAGCTGATAGAAGTAGTAGGCTTTATCTTCCATGTGGACTAGAGGTGGATGTGACATGTCATTAGCCACAAGATGATGCAGTCTTCTCCGGTGTTTCCTGGAGTAACAGTGAAGTGAGAAGGTGCCAAAGGGCTACTTGACTTTCCTAGGCCTGGCCTGGCCCTATGGTGATGCTGGCAGTGTTGTGAAGCTGCATACCCTAAGTCCCTACAGCCCTTGTGCTGCCTGGCCTAGTTTTAGAAATTTGGGATCTGATCTTGCAGCTACTCCACATAAAGTCAATTGGATTTTTGTGCAGGGAAAGCTTAAAGGATGAGGCCCTTGATAAGAATCCAATGTATTTTTATTCAGAGATGGGACTTCTAATAAGCTTAAAAATTACCTTCATTCCCATATACCTCTGCCCCATATAAAGAGTTTTAGAGATTAGCTCGGTAACTAAACTGCAGTTCCTAGCACTTAAATGTAGGATACCACTTTAATGAAGTTTATTACCCTTCTCTCTTTATGAGGTAGCATAAAAAGTGTTCAAAACTGTAGGCTTAATGCTGATCTAGCTATTAGCTGCAGCTTAAGTTGCCTGACCAAAAAAGTACACATTATAAAATAATGACTGGTGATTTTTTTTAAAGTTGGGCTATTTAGAAAATGCACTAGACAATAGTACTAACAATGCTTTGCTCTTCTATAGCAACTTTCCTCTGACTGTGTCAAAGTGCTTCGCAGTCATTAATTAACTAAGACTTCCTATGCCCCTCAAATAACATTACAAATGTTATTTATTTACAGTATCAACCCCTCATTCTTTCAAGGCACTATACAGCAGAATAAAAACAAAGGCATTTTAATAAAAACATAATATAATGCCATTCACTCAAATACGATCACACAAATGAACAGGCTCAAGTTGAAAAGGGGTGTGAATGAGACAGATTTCAGAAGAGTGATTTTAAGCTATCGGATCTACTATACCAAAAGGGTGATCACAAGCTAATTTCATACGATGATCAATCATTAAATTGGGCTGGAGTGAGAGCAAAGGTAGCAGGGTAATTAAGGGTCTCAAAAGAAACAAACTTAGACTATCCACCACCTAACATATGTCCCTAGTAAAGAACTTGTAGTGGGTATAATATGATCATGATAGCTCAAACCAGTAAGCAGTCATACAACCACATTCTGGACAAGCTGAAAGTGATGAAGCAGCACAATCAGGAGCCCTGCAAAGATACTTCAGGGATGGCTGCACCAGTCCTTGAAACGCAGCCAGCTCTAAGGTGAAATACAGTATCACTTTAACGTGACACTACACAACAGACCATTTGATCCAATAGTAACACTACTCTTATTGACGTTGAGTCAGTACTGAGCTAATGCCTCTGCAAGCTGTTAGGAGTCAGGGGGTTCCAAGAGGTATTGTTTTTGCATCAAGTGGTCAGGACCTCAATAGTATCTTGTGATACAAAAACAGAATATTTATCAGTCTTGTTTCAGTGTCTGCCCACCCACCACATCCCTCATACCCTCTTGTTCAGCAAAAGCTCATTTTGTGCCCTTCTTCCATGCCCATGCATTTCTGCATGCTCCCTCTTGTGTGTGGAAATCCCTTCCTGACCTCTTTGCCATGCTTCCTACCTCTGCCCCATTAGGTTCCCTTTCAATGTCCGCAGTGCCAAGGAAACTGTCCATCGTCGAGAGAGTTTGAGCAAAAATAGTTCAGCCATTTGTGATCACATAATATTTTGCAAATAGTACAGTGCAATACCTAGTTTTTCTACAACGTAAAATACACATGTATCATCCCCTGCCATTGCAGGGGCCTCAGGCATTGGTGTCACCTCGGTCTCTCCTTTCTCTGCCTCTGGCACACAATAGTTTGTCTTCTGAGGACTGAATTGCTTTAGCCTAACTAAAGTCATTGGCCTCAATATAGGGATATCAGGTGAAATTCAATGTGCCTTGACATACAGGAGGTCAGACTAGATGATCACCATGGTCCCTTCTGGCTTTAAACTCTATGAAATTATCTTGCACATTACTCTGTGTATGGTAGACGAACATTATTTTTATGAAGAGAACACAGTAAGCCATACTTCTTGTGATCATTGTTGTTTAGTATTATTATTTCTTATCTGTATTGCTGTAACACCCAAACATAGAGGAAAACACTATCCATACCCCCAAAGAGCACATATCCTAAAAAGGCAAAGACAGAAGGATTGGG
>NW_020664409.1:50705680-50866889 GCF_002925995.2 Terrapene triunguis | reverse complement strand
CTTTCGTGGGCTACAACCCACTTCTTCGGAAGTGGGTTGTAGCCCACGAAAGCTTATGCTCTAATAAATTTGTTAGCCTCTAAGGTGCCACAAGTACTCCTGTTCTTTTTATTTTTACAAAATCGTTCATGTCCCCATTTTCAACATTCTGATTATTTATAATCATCCATTATTTACAAAGTTAGTGTGAGGATATAAATTATTGTGATATCTAGGGAATGTAAGTAGGAGTAGTGGGATAAAAATAAGCACAGGAAAATTAAGGATGAACATCACAACAAAAATCTAATGCTTGTGGAATAGTCTGCTAGGTACTGTTAGAGCTCAGAAATGTATGCGCTAGGGAAAAATCCTGCATTGGCTGGGAGATGGAATAGATGATTTAATAGGTCTTTCTATGAGATGTAATTTCTATAACTGGTTGATGCATACAGTTGTGTTCAGGCATTTGGACTCATTTCTTGTGTCTGGCAAACTGTTTCCTACGAAAGGTCATAAATTACAATAAATAGACTTTGCACATGATGAGCTACATGACACACCTGGAAAGAGTTTCCTGTACTGATATTCAAAACATCCATGCCAAAAGCAGAAATAACAGAGTCCCAGTCCACTACAGTGCTAAGAGGGATACATGGCAAAAACAATATTTACATTGAAAAGAATTTTTTATTCTAATGCTTTTGCGGGAGGAAGATACTATAGCAAAACAAATGCCTGACTTGAAGATTGGTAACAACAAAGATATCACCGAGATGGGAGGAAGGGAGAGAAAAGCAAGCAAGCATTTATTAAAATGTTGATGTAGATGTAATTAGATCCATTTTAAGACCAAAAGTTTTATGCAGAAACTGACAGAAGGATACACAATAATTATAGTTTGCTGACACGCTGAATAGAGTTTCCTTTTTTTATCTTCTGGTTTTAGGAAACCAAACTGTAAATAAATATGCAGCTTGACAGATTGTAATTGCGATCAGCAAGGCATCTTTTCATTTAATCAGATGGTGTTATTAAAATGGGGTTACAATTAAACATTTTATAATGTGACGTAGAACTCTATTAAAATTCTCCAGCAAACAGTAATTTGCATTTGATGCTTGTGCAGCCCATTCTATTTGCAGAAATGTTATTGGCTGTGACCTTCCCCTGGTTAGGTCTCTGTTTGCTGTTCTCTTCCTGCTTTGATAAATGATATTGAGCATCCACTTTCTTCACCTCACAATGAAACTTTAGATATTAATATTGCCTATTTATATAAAATTATTTTGACCCTTACATTGGAATATGCTAGCTAAAAGAGAATGTTTCTACTAGAGGAAATATAGAATTCACCTGATGAAATCACCTGATTTTTTATGTTTATCTTACAAATAGTAGGTTTCATTAACCTTAAGCTTGTAGTCAGTTTGTAATTAAATCTGTTTCAAGCAAGACTAATATGACATTTTTAAAAAGCATAAATAGCAGTCTGCAAATTGACTGCAGTATCTAAGGAATTAGTCCATGGAAAGATGAAATGTGGCATTGGATTTGCCATTACCTTTATCTAGATATAAGTACAAATGAAATTATTACAAGAATTTTTTGGGAATAATTTTCAGGAAGGCTTTAAAATAAGGCTCTGATTCCAGATTTTTGATTTACACATACATGCCCATTATTGATCCCCATTCTCTTGATATCCTGGATTGGAGAATTAGTTTATTAAATAGACAGAATGAGTCTATTGGGGACAATGTTTTGTTCCAGAATGTGGAGGAAGTAACCAGGGGGACAGCTGTTTTAGACTTTACTCTGGCAAACAGGGAGGAATTGGTAGTGAATCTGAATGTGGAAGCCATTTAGGTGAAAGTGATCATGAAAAAAATAATTTCATGAGTCTAAGGAAAGGAAGGAGTAGCAGAATAAAGACATGGCTTGTTTAGCCTAACCAAAAGTAAGCAGAGGGGAGATATGATTATTCTCTATAAATACATCAGAGGGATAAATACCAGGGAGGGAGAGGAGTTATTTAAGTTAAGCACCAATGTGGACACAAGAACAAATGATATAAACTGGCCATCAACAAGTGTAGGTTTGAAATTAGGCGAAGGTTTCTAACCAACAGAGGAGCAAAGTTCTGGAACACTCTTCCAAGGAAAGCAGTGGGGACAAAAAAAACTAACTGGCTACAATACTGAGCTCGATAAGTTTCTGGAGGAGATGGTATGACAGAACTGCCTATGATGGCATGTTGCCCATCGGCAACTGCCAGTAGCAAAAATCCCCAACGGCTGGAAACGGGGCACTAAATGGGCGGGACTCTGAGTTACTACTGAGAATGCTTTCCCAGGTGTCTGCCAGGTGAGTCTTGCCCACATGCTCAGGGTCTAACTGATTGCCATATTTGGGGTTGGGAAGGAATTTTCCCCCGGGTCAAATTGGCTGAGACCCTGTGGGATTTTCGCTTTCCTTTGCAGCATGGGCCAAGGGTCAGTGATGTAACTGGTGAATTCTCTGTAACTCGAAGTCTTTAAAACCGTGATTTGAGGACTTCAGTAACTCAGTCAGAGGTTAGGGGTCTATTTCAGGAGTGGGTGGGTGAGGTTCTGTGACCTGCAATGCGCAGGAGATCCGACTAGATGATCATGATGGTCCCTTCTGACCTTAAAGTCTATGAGTCTATGAGACTTCAAAAAAGCAGACTTCAACACCTCAGAGAACTGATAGATAAGGTCCCATGGGGGAAAAAAATAAGGGAAAAAGGAGTTCAGAAGAGGTGGCAGTTTCTTAAGGAGACAGTATTGAAGGGCACATCTGCAAAGTATCCAGATGCAAAGGAAAGATAGCAGGAGTAAGAAGAGGGCAGAATGGCTCCATCAGGAGCTGTTTACCTGAAAATCGGAAAAAGAAAGTGGAACCATGGACAAATTGGTAAGGAGGAGTATAAAAGAATAGCACAAGGATATAGGGACAAAACCAGAAAGACTAAGGCACAAAATGATTACATCTAGCAAAGAACATAAAAGATGAGGTTCTTTAAATACATTAGAAGTAAGAGAAAGAGTAAGGAAAGTGTAGGAAGGAAGGAGAGTTAAAAATTGATGACATCAAGAAAGCTGAGATGTTTAATGTCTACTTTGCTTCAGTCTTCAATAAAAAGATAGATGGTGACCAGATACTCAACATAATTAATATTAACAACAAGAGGGAAGGAATGCAAGCCAACAGCAGGAAAGAACAGGTTAAAGAATATTTAGATAAGTTAGACGTATTCAAGTCAGCAGGGCCTGATGACATTCATCCTGGAGTGCTTAAGGAATTAGCTGAAGCAATCTTGGAACCATAAACTCTCAAAAGTCTAGAGTTGGAGAAATCTCAGAAGTCTGGAGAAGGGTAAACATAGTACCTAGCTTTAGAAAGGGTAACAAAAAGGACCTGGGAAATTATAGACCATTCAGCCTAACTTTGAAACCTGGAAAGATACTGGAACGTATTATTAAACAATCAATTTGTAAGTACCTGGAAGATAATAAGGTTATAAGGAATAACTAGCATGGATTTGTCAAGAACAACACATGCTAAACCAACCTAATTTCCTTTTTAGACAGGGTTACTAGCCTAGTGGATGGGGGTGGGGGGAAGCAGTAGATGTGATGTATCTTAATTTTAGTAAGGCTTTTGACACACTCCCACATGACATTCTCATAAGCAAACTACGGAAATGTGGTCTAGATGAAATTACTCTAAAATGAGTGCACACTGGTTGAAAGACCTTACTGAAAGTGTAGCTATCAGTAATTCTCTCTTGAACTGGTAGGGGGTATTTAGTGCGGTCCTGTGTATGGTACTGTTCAATATTTTCATTAGTGACTTGATAATGGAGTGGAGAGTATGCTTATAAAATTTGCAGATGATGCCAAGATGAGAGGAGTTGCAAGCACTTTGGAAGAGAAGATTAGAATTCAAAAGGATTTTGACAAATTGAAGACTTGGTATGAAATCAACAAGAGGAAATTCAATAAAGAGAAATGCCAAATACTTCACTTAGAATGGAAAAATCAAATGCACAACCACAAAATGGGGAATAACTGTCTAGGTAGTAGTAGCAGCGGTGAAAAGGATCTGGAGGTTATAGTGGATCACAAACTGAATATGAGTCAACAATGTGATACAACTGCAAAAAAGGCAATATCATTCTGTGATGTATTAACAGGTGTGTTATATGTAAGACATGGGAAGTAATTGTCCCACTCTATTTAACACTGGTGAAACCTCAGCTGGAGTATTGTGTCCAATTCTTGGTGCCACACTTTAGGAAAGATGTGGACAAACTGGAAAGAGTCCAGAGGAGTGCAACAAAAATGATGAAAGGTTTAGAAAACCTGAGCTATGAGGAAAGGTTTAGAAAACTGAGCATGTTTAATCTTGAGAATAGAAGACTGAGGGGGGACCTGATAACAGTCTTCAAATATGTGAATGGCTGTTAGAGAACAGTGATCAATTGTTCTTCATGCCACAGAAGGTAGAGCAAGAATCAAATGGCTTAATCTGCAGCAGATTTAGGTTAGATATTAAGAAATACTTTCTAAGAATAAGGGCAGTTAAACTGTGCAACAGGTTTCCAAGGGTGGTTGAAGAATCCCCATCTTTGGAGGTTTTTAAAAATAGTTTGGACAAACACCTGTCAGGGATGGTCTAGGTTTATGTGGTGCTGCCACAGCACCAGCTAGTTGGACTAGATGAAATTCTCAAGGTCACTTAATTCCCTATATTTGTGTAATTCTACAATAATACTGTTCAGCATTCTGTCTTTTAAGAACATTCAAATTTAGGGCTACTCACAGGTCTCACAGTTGGATAGTGATGAATATGGTGAAAGTTGCCAGCTTTTGACAACATAAAGCAACAGTCCAAGCCATTATATAGAAACTATATTTTATAACCTAGTCACTCACAGAGAGGTAGCCTACACTAATGGAATGGTGTATAGCAGGGGTAGGCAACCTATGGCACGTGTGCCGAAGGTGGCACGTGAGCTGATTTTCAGTGGCACTCACACTGCCCGGGTCCTGGCCACCTGTCCGGGGGGCTCTGCATTTTAATTTAATTTTAAATGAAGCTTCTTAAACATTTTAAAAACCTTATTTACTTTACATACAACAATAGTTTAGTTATATATTATAGACTTATAGAAAAAGACCTTCTAAAAACGTTACAATGTATTACTGGCACGCGAAACCTTAAATTAGAGTGAATAAATGAAGACTCGGCACACCACTTCTGAAAGGTTGCTGACCCCTGGTGTACAGGAAATGATTGGATTGCAAATTATATCTATGATGATGCAGCAGAGTTCATTGATCAAAAAACTTCTGTCTCCATATCTTCTGGGATTTTTTTTCCAATGCACATTTTTATGAGAAGGGTAGTTAGTTTGGGAGGAGGCAAGATTTTTAGGAGAGGCTTATCACTTCGCAATTAGAAAAAAAACGACTGCTAGATGATTTATACAACACTCTTGCTTTTTGACACTGAGTTATCTTGTAATATCCTCCATAAACAAGAAGAAGGAGGAAAAAAGAATAAGGAGGAAAGGGGGAAGGAAGAAGAGAATAATGCTTGGTGTTGATGGAGAGTAGGTGCCCTGTGAATACTGCAAAAAACCCCAAAAACCTGTTTGATTTGACATTTTTAATGCATTTGTTTCTGCTTTGTAGTATCCCTCGGCCTCAGAAAAGTTCCTTGGCTCCACCGTCCTCTCCTGTAACTACAACATCTTTCTTTTAACCTTCACTATCAACCAAGTACAACCATTACCTCAAGTTTCTCTCTTCCAGCTCCACACTCCACTCCCATCGTTCTGTTGTCTTCATCCCTTTGGAGTTGTGCAACTTTTTCCTCCTCTTCATGTATATGATCTTTTTTTTTTTTTTCTGTGAGAAAGACATCTTTTTAAAGGTAGTTCAGAGAAAGAGGTTTTCAACATCACATAATGTGAACGGTAATCATATAGCATCATTTTTTTCAAAGTATTTAGAAATATGGCACCCATGGTGATGTAGACAAAAGTAGACTACAAATAGATGCAGAGTACATACCATAGAAAAATAACAAGGGGGCCATATTCTTCTCTCTTTTACCTGGTGTAACTAAAAGCAGAAATTGTCCCAAAGTTTTCAATTTCAACCAGATAGTAAAAATAATTTCAAAATGCACATGGGAAAAGGACTAGGTAGGACAGTTAAGCAGAAGAAAAAAACAGGTTTATATTTGTAATATGGCTGTGGATTACGTTAATGTCCCACATGAAATGAGTTTAGCAGTCTCAGTTTGGACACCAGTGAACAATGTATAATTACTATCCATGTAGGCTCTTTTCTGATCTAACATTGAAAGAGTGAATTGCTTTTTTGTAAAATGTGTAGTGCCTCAGGATCAATTTGAGGTTATCGGCATCTGGCAAGGAAGTGCTGTAAATGGTTGAGTAAGAAAGTTCTTAGATAATTGTTGGTTCCTTAGCATTTACAGAAACATGCCCAGACATGATAAAGAGAAACCTGAAGTTAAAAGGTACATACAGATTAATGTAAAAGGTTACTCTCCAAGGTTAATATAGCTATTCTAAAAGAAATATAAGAGAGACCTGCATACATTGTTTGAAACAATAAATACTATTAAGGATCATGAAAACATAGCATCTGATTCTCCTCTCCCACCTGTATAACTCCATTGACTTCAAGAGAGCTACACCTGGTTTGCAGGGGGGTGAGTGGGAGGAGAATCAGGATTATAAAGTGCTGGCTGACAAACACATCTCAGGGTTTTATACTGCCACTAATCACTGTAGTATCTGAGAAGTTTATCTTAACTCTTGTTGTCTTTCTTATTTGTTTGCAAAATAAGAGCCTAATTATGAAACCCTTACTCCTCTTGGTGATCCCACTGGTTCACATGAGTAAGTGCTTATCAAGGTGTGCAACGGCCCTAAACAATGAGGTGAGAAGTGTACAGTATACTAACCATCCATATTTAGTCAAAAAATGTACATATTTTAATAATACATATCGATGTGCTTCACCTAGCTTTCCTGTATCTGTCTTTGAAGCTGGCATGTTTTTTTAAGAAATAGCAGTTATATTGAGTATATTTTATCCACTGTTGTGTTTTTGCATTTTAAATTGTGTATTCCCTATATTCATATACCACTATGATCAAGCTCAAGTCTGTTTGATTACTTTCAATTTCTGCTATAGAATTTTGTCATTCTTACAGGAAGTTTCAAGACATTTTACTCTAGACCTATTTTTCTCTCTTTTTTCCCTTTAGATTTATTTACTACCTTTAGAAGTAGAAAAGTCCAATTTCAATCATGTTTGAAATAACTCATTTTAGACAAGTACGTGCTGCTCTGCTTACAAAACATATATGAGTCGAATATGCAATTACCACAACTCAGTTTCCTGCCACAGAAACATTTCAGCATTATAGCATTACAGAAATAGAATGACATGCATAATGAAAGATTTCAAGATTCACCCAAGGCATTTATTCTCTTCACCTTAATGTTCTCAGCAGTAGCAGAGTATCCATTAAAAGGTACTATGAATTATGGTTGCCTAGCAACTGGAAGGAGCTTGTAACAGCACCAAAGAATGAAATGGCTGGTTGATAAAATGAATTTTCTCTGAGCATTAGCCTGTTGAAACTGCCTTTTCTTGTGGAACATAAAGTGCATTTATTTGTCTCATGCATTTTTTATTAGAAAATTATTTGAGTTGCAGGGACTTGAATCGTTTTGCTACAGGAGATATTTGATTTTAATGTGTTGTACTAAAATAAGTAATAAAAAAGATTTTCTTCAAAGTAAAGACACCAAACAATCCTAGGTAGCTCCTTTTGAAGTCAGAAATAAAATCTTATATAAGGTACATCATTACTGATTTCTAATTAAGAGTGAAATTAGATAGCAGTTAATGTAAATTTAAATTTTGTCTTTGAAAAAAGTTTAAGCACCACATGGTAGCCAATATGACGGTGAGTGAAAAAAGGAAAAACATGGACTTGTTTTGTAGATTCAACACAAGAAAAACTGATTTACATTCCCTCTTTCCATATAATGTAGTAAATTAGTCTCAAGTGAAGGTCAAAAGTCCTTGTACATCTATATCTAATGCTCATTGTCTTCTGTTTACCTTTATGCTCAAAACATGTTCATCACAGGCTTCCATCCAACACAGGAGAAAGATGTATATTTCACTGACTTCTCCGAGGCTTTCTTTCAATGGCAGCTACTAAATGCTGGTGCATACAATATTGATTTATCAGATGTTTTGGATTAAGAACTGTATTCAGTCTGTATAAATAGATGGTGTCAGATGCTGCTAAGTATACATTTTTAGATGGTAACATTTTGTAAAATTAATTAAATTTTACTTTGTACAGCTCATACCATGATATAATAGACAAAAATGTTGAAGTATGTAGCATTGAACCAGAAGCTTTCATGCTTAATAAGACATTATTTTTCAGATTTTAGTAATTTAATTCAAATTAATTTGTAGTCTCTTTCCGACCTAACTGGCTAAATGACAAAGATACTTATTTTAATGTTTTTTTTATGATTAAATTCTCCTCACTTTACTCACACAAATAGTCCAATTGACTTCCATGGGAATACTTTGTCAGTAAAACCCATAATCTTGCTCCCATATAGTGAATATAGAGATCATAATAATCTGTTGATGTCATCATATTTATTTGTGAATATGACTGGGAATGAATCTTCAATCCTCAGTGCAACTCCAGGGTCTGATCTTGAAATCATTACTGAAGCCAATAAGAGATTTGAGTGAATGGCAGTAGATTAGAAGAAGGGTCACTTAGGCCTGGTCTACACTGGGGAGGTGGGATCGATTTAAGTTATGCAACTTCAGCTATGTGAATAATGTAGCTGAAGTTGACGTACTTAGATCTACTTCCCGCGGTGTCTTCACTGCGGTAAGTCAATGGCTGACGCTCCCCCGTTGACTCCGCCTATGCCTCTCACCCTGGTGGAGTACTGGAGTCAACAGGAGAGTGCTCGGTGGTCAATTTATTGCGTCTAGACTAGACACGATAAATCAACCCCCGCTGGATCAATTGCTGCCCATTGATCCAGCCGGTAATGTAGACAAGCCCTTATATAGATGAGTGGAAAAGTCTGTCTTTGCCCAGAAGTGACTATCAAATTCTTGACTGGAACTAGAGTAAGAGTGTGAATCTAGAAAAGAGGATGAGATAAGACTCATATTTAAATGCTGCTTATCCTACAAAAAAAGTCTAATACAGATATGCTTATCTACTACTAACAATAAAAAAAGTTGAAATGGGCCTTTGCAATTAACATGATCGCAAAAATTGGCAACCTAATATGTAGTGTGACAAAGTTCCTCCTCTATCTTGGTGGGTCCTGCGCTTATTGGTGGATTTTCTTGCTTCAGAGATTCACCATGTGGGTTGGGGAACAGCCCACAGACCTTCCCCTCTGGAAGAACCCACAGTCCAGGTCTATTGGGAGGTTTGGGGGGGAAGCCGGGCCCGCCCTCTACTCGGGTTCCAGCCCAGGGCCCTGTGGACTGCAGCTGTCTATAGTGCCTCCTGTAACAGCTACATGACAGCTACAACTCCCTGGGCTACTTCCCCATGCCCTCACCACAGGACCTTCCTCCTGGTGTCTGATAACGCTTGTGCTCCTCAGTCCTCCAGCAGCTCTCACTCTCACCTCTTGCTCCCAGCTCCTCACACTCACACCACAAACTGAAGTGAGCTCCTTTTAAAACCCAGGTACCCTGATTAGCCTGCCTTAATTGATTCTAGCAGCTTCTTCTTAATTGGCTCCAGGTGCCCTAATTAGCCTGCCTGCCTTAACTGGTTCTAGCAGGTTCCTGATTACTCTAGTGCAGCCCCTGCTCTGGTCACTCAGGGAACAGAAAACTACCCATCCAGTGACCAGTATATTTGCCCTCTACCAGACTCCTGTACCCCACTGGTCTGGGTCTGTCACAGTAGATATGAGACAGATAGGTTTTAGTTAACTTGACAACGCTGCAAAACTTTCATGGAACATTTTTTTCTTTCAACAAAATGTATTAACAGCTGCATAACGATAGCTCACAGTAACCTATTTGGAGTAAAATATAATTCTATACAAGTAAAGATAAACAACAAACTAAACTAAAAAAGCCCAATCATTAAGTGGTGTGTCTTGCCTCTTTAAAGGTCTATGTTGATAATCAAACATTAAAACAGTGAAACACTGCTCATCTTCTACAATGGTGCAAATTGAAATTCCAGCGAGAGCTTGACTGATTTGTTTAACAATTAATTTAATACAGCACAATCCCACTTGAACATAAAGCTATTACACTCACAATAATCCTGTATAGCTGTTGGGAGATCCAAATTAAACTCTCACTGATATTTGCTTAAATCTCATCAATTGCACAGATTTAGAACGTACTGAAGGTGCATGTTTACTGTGATCTTACTGTCTAATAGGTTTCTAATCATTCAAAAAGGTGAGTGAAAATACACATTTTCCCCTCAACCGATTCACATACTGTGTATTTTATTGCTCCATTCTAATTTAATACCCTATTGTTTATTAACTTTCTGGTGTCAACATGACAAAACTGTACTGAATACAGACTAAATGTTCCATTTAAATAGATAAATTATTATGTTATTAGTATGAAGGTGTTATGAGGAGATTATTCAGTTGAATCCTATGGATTAGTAATGCTACTTCACAAAGAAGTTTTTTCACATTCATTTACTATGTTTCATTGTTTCTGTACCTATAGTAGAACAAATGTTTGTTTCTTTTCTTTATTAGGTTCTAATGACTTATTAACTATAACATAATGCAGGGGTCGGCAGCGTTTGGCACGCGGCTCGCCAGGGTAAGCACCCTGGCGGGCCGGGCCAGTTTTATTTACCTGCTGATGCGGCAGGTTCGGCCGATCGCGGCCCCCACTGGCCGCGGTTCGCCGTCCCGGGCCAATGGGGGCTGGCGAGCCACGTGCCAAATGTTGCCGACCCCTGACATAATGTATTACTTTCGGTGTTTTATTACACTGTTCAATCTCATCTGGAAAGGCATAATTTATAGAATATGGTTTTGTATGAAAAAATTGAAGTTTACCACACTTGAAATTCATAATAGTTTTATAAAATAGAGGATAATGTATCTCATCTTATTTGTAAGTATTCAGTAATTAGGACTAGTTGAGGTGACATATTCATTCTTTCTGGATGGAAGTGTAGGTGGAAGTTTAAATTTGATTAATCAATATCTTCCCCACAAGAATCGGTGCAACTGTTGACTTAAAAGGAAAAAAGTGTGTTTATAAAAAAGTAATCAACCGAATAACTTTTGGAAGCCAGAAATCTTGTCAGTTTTTAATAGTGATTATTTAAAAATAATCTTAGTTAACATCCATGGTGCAATCTTTCTATTGTTAGGCTGATCTAATAAAAAAAATGTGCATACACCCACCTAGAACTAATCACTCTTCATGCTTTGTAGCAAAAGGGTATAGTTCTAGATTGGAAATTCTTTATTTGTGGTTAGATTCTATTAGTAAGGAATTAGATTTATTAATTTATGACAATCCTTTAGTGGCAATTTACAGTGATGTCAACTGGAGAACATGGAGTCAGTCCTGTCCACATCTTTGCAGCGCTGGGCAGCACTGAATCCAGCATTCACCTCCTGTTACAAAGCCCCATGCTATTAAGCAGTGAGCAGAATTAAAGCAATGAGGGCTTATTTTATATCATGTCCACACATACATAGCCACGAAGAGTGAATTAGAGTATGAATATAAATGAGAACCCGGCTGCAGCTTCTTCAACAGAATTGCTGCTCTGCTTGGGCTATAGCAGTTTTCAGGGGGGAAAAATGTTACGTCAGAGGCATGTCTAAGGCATGTAATGAAAATGGGATACAACCTGTCCAGACACACTAACAAAACAGTAACATTACTTTGATGTGGATCTGCCAAACCCAGAGCATGTTGTATGAGACCCCCTCTATTCCTTACAGTTGCTACAATAAATAGACCTCCTCAGAAGCATAGTCAGTAGTAAGATGCTTGTTTACATGTGCTTTTGTACATCTTTCAGTTAACCCACATGCAATACCTAGCGCTCTGAGATATCACATGGATTTGAGGCTTTCTCTCGGGGATCACTTATCCATATGTAGGTTTTTTTTCCCCATAAGTGACAGTTATGGATAATAATCTGTATCCAATGAGTAATTTAAATATAGTTGAACACGTTATGAGTAAACATGTTTTTCACCTTGTTGATCTGTTTCACAAGACCAAAATGTTAGAAATCTTCTGAGAATAATGTAAGGGATTTTCACTCTTTTGTGTCATGTAGACTACCTGTCAGTGGAGTGAAAGGCATATCTGACTTTGGTATTTCTACTGTGGCAAACTGCAGCCGGTTGGGCATGTCACAACCAAGAAAGCCATCTTGTAATAGTCCTTTCGCTTTACTGAGACATGCCATGAAATGCTGTAACTGTAACCATAAAATGTTGTGATATACTATTGTTGGCCAGGCAGGGAATGTTGCTGGGTAATATTGAATGTATTATAACAACCATGAATTGGAGATGAGAAACGCATGGAGATTTTTATGCAACACTGTATTTCTTGTACAAACATATGTTGGTTAAGCTGCTTGAACCCCTCTAATTTCAGCCAAAGATTATTTTTTTCTGTTAAAATACTCTCAAGTATACTTTCTGTCTATGCCAAGTTCTTTAAAGAATTGCCTATGATGGATTGAGCAGCCAGAATGAGACATATGGTAGATAAAAATGTGTAAATAAAGATCCATACATGGTTGAAGGTGTGGGTTAAACACTAAACATAATGGCCAGAAGCACAGATATGGAACCCTGCCCATGTCAAGATTTGAACAGCTTATCTGCCAAAACAGAAATCAAGTAGCTGTACATTGCATAAGCTTAATGTTTCTTTACGTTTCAAGGAACTTTCTAGTTTTGAAAAAGAGCTGGTGCTTTGGCAGTCAAATCAGGGGATTTTCATGCATGCATCTGGTCACAACTATGCAGAATAAAGAATATTTGAACACAGACAAATATGAATTTATAAATTTACTGATAATGAGAATTGAATTCTGTCTCCAGATATATATGAAAGTCAATTGGAGTCAAATGCACACATCTGAGAGTAGGATTTGGCTCTTTGAATGCTAGCAGAGAAATATTTTTCTTGTGTTTTGATAATTAGAGGTAGGCAAAATTGGTGAAAAGTATCTGTTGATAATTAGTGGGGCATTGTTTCCTTGCATGGCTTCCTACCCCTGAAATTTCAAGTTTTTAAGTATGTAAAATCCAAAGAGCTACTTTTATTTGAAAATTCACACTTGTGCATTTTCTGTATGTAGGGGTGTGACATATCAGGGTACAATCCAGACTAATGGGTACTTGTGTCACCCCTGCCCTGTAACCTAGGGTGCCCTTTACGATGCCTTGCTGTTATAGCCTCTGCTCACAGCCTCCAGCATGTAAGTCACTCCCAGCTATGTCTGTGTGTGCTGCACCCAGCCAGCCACACATTGGCTCTTACCAGCATTGGTGACTACAATACACCCCTTGTCCCAGATCTTCTCCCAGAAAAGTATGTCCTGTATTGCCCAGCCCTCTCTTGGACAGTACAAATATATTGAGTCTGTTATTCCTTTAAGGGAATAACATGCACACAACTTGTTATCCCCAAATGGAGTTACTCTGACTCTTCCACTTGGACACACTGGATTAGATAAAACAGTAAAACAAGTTTATTAGCTACACAGAGATAGCTTTTAAGGAAGAACAAGCTTAAGTGACAAGATGTCCCAATTTTAGAAGCACGGTCCCGATATTCAGGGGTCTGTCTTATATAGATGCCTATTATCCCCCACCCGCATCCCAGTTTTTCATACTTCCTATCTGGTCACCCTAGGACAAGCAATGAGGCATAAAAGTCAGAAATGGTTACAAGAAAAATAAAGATAAAATGCTTATTGGTGCCTAACTTAACAAACTATATTGGATTCAAAGCAAAGTTCGCTCAGCATGTGCTTACAGCAGTCTTACTGACCAACTTTGTAAAATCTTGGGGAAAATTCCTTTTTATGCAGCTAAAGAAAATCAGTAACCAAATAGCCAATGTAGTCTTGTTCAACCACAAGATGAATAGAATAGTCTATGATAAAAATCAACAAATTACATTCCTACTCCTACTCTTGTATTAAGTCAGGTCTTAAAAACAAAAACCCTCTTTAGGTCAGGACTCCTCCCCGAGAGTCCAACAACAGCTTAATATCCTCATCTGTCTGTCTAGGGTCTTATGTGTGCCTCATCGCGGTAGTATTTGTGCCTCTGTGTCCCTATCTCATATGGTAGGAATGATATTTATCTAGCTTACTGGGGTGTTATAAAGCATAAATAACAGTGTAAGGTACCATGAAATTGTAGAGTATTATTGAGGTCAATCAGGCAACAGAGTTAAAAATACAGCATATGGAAATGTTGTCTGTACTGCCTTACTCTGTAACGTGCATGCACTGCTGTGTTTTCTGTTTACTGCTCTACCATCTGGTAACACCTTTCATGTTGCACAATGAACACACCTAACCTCTGCACTTTCTGCACCTTTGACTTGTTCTTTTGTCTTAGATGTCAGAAGCTATGTTGCCTCTGTGTTCTTACTCATTGTGGCTTTGTGTGAAAAAAATATTTTTATTTTTGTCTCTTAAAATAAAATAAAAACATAAACAATATGATAAAAGAAGCTTATATATTTGTGTCAGTCTCTGCCTCCCAGATTTTAATTAAGAGTGTCTTGTCCTCATTCATTGCCAGATTTTCTCCAGCATACATTCAGATATATCTCTTTTATTGCCTACTCACTGGAGGTCCATATTCCAGTTGGAGGAGGTGGTGTTATGCACAATTGTTGGATTAGCAAAATTGCTATCCCTTCATAATGAAGAATGTTACTGTAAAGGCAGAATATAAAGGGCCAGACCTTCAGGATTATCTTTCAGTAGCTATTGTGGTTCTGAAGAATGTGACTTTAAAACATTCTCTGGTAGCAGTAGGGCCACTGGAACAGTGCAAGGGAGCTGGAGAAGTGTCTAGGATCTGTTTATTGTTTTCTCTGTTTCCAGGTTTCAGCAGACTGAGGCGATTTTTAATGAAATGCCCTGTACAAATGGTTTCCCTTAGTTAAGTTTTTTTTTTCCCTGGTAACTTGGTGTTTTGTTTTGTTTTCATTAGTCTTTGTTTTCTTCTTGTTTCTACACTACTGTTGTTCTCTTTGGAGTATTCTCCCATATTTCAGAAACGTGTCATGAGAGAACAACATAGAGCATTGTTTTGGTTTATACAAGAGGTTCCATGCTATGTGCTTCGTGAGCCAGGAAAAAAGACCTGTACCTCTTTGCTTCTCCCTTGGTGTAACCAGGGGCTTTTAGGACCTAATTCTGCTGCTGATGGAAGTCTATAGGAAACTTCCATTGACTTAATTAAGAGGAGGAGCAAGTCTTTAATGTTTATTTTTGATGATTTGATAATTTGTCGACTTTTTATCATAGACTGTTCTACTCAGCGTGTAGTTGAACAAGACTATATTGGCTATTTGGTTATTGATTTTCTTTTGCTGCATAAGAGTGAATTTTTCCCAAGATTTTACAAATCACCTCTGCTCTGACCCCTGTATGCCTGGAGCAGTGTAAAGGCATCCTAAAAGCCCCAGATCTGACTGAGGGAGGATTACTCCATGCCGGAACTGAGGAATACTACCATAGGCTGTCATTCCAGGACCCCGTCACAAGTGCTGGCGTAGGGGGTGACAGGAGTGGGGTTTGAGGTGGTAGGGGCATGTAAGGAGTGTAGCCACAGCACACACTGTGGCGGAGATCCTGGATGCTGCTGCCCATAGGCAGGCCAGGGATAAGCTGCCTTAACTTAGCCCCTCAGGGCTGTTTAAATTACATCTGGGGCCACTCCAGTCCTGGAGTAGCTCAGAATCAGGAGGTCACAAAGGTGGCTTAAAGCCACTTTAGTCTCCTCTTCCTGAGCCATTAGTTCTGTTCTGTGCCTCTTTGGGCACCTATTCTCTGAGTTGAAATTTCCAGTAGAATCCTGCCACTGGTCTCTATTAGTTTCTACTAGTTTCTTGTCTATCCGGACAATCAATAATTCTTTTAAGTCTTTAAGTCTATGGGTAGAATTGCAGTATAGGTCTGTCGCATCTTACGCTGGGGTTACATTCCGCAGTCAGCGCGTAAAGCGAAAATTGCGTATAGTCAAAATTACATTGAGTGTAATGGCGGGCGGAATCGCCCGCACTACAGGTACAGTATTAAAATTGTTATTTTTCTCTTTTTTTTTGTTTTTGTTTTGTTTTTGCCGACCGCGTAAAGCTGCAATCGTGCATGTTAAATGCGCGTAAGATGCAACAGACCTGTAGTACAGGGCACTAGTTTCTTTGTTCCAAAAACTTTGTTGACAACTGGAACCAACAGGAATCAGTTGAACGTTTTCAGCTGGAATTTCTAGTAGGGGGTTTTGTCATTTTTGAGCTTTTTTAAATATTTCTGGTTCTACTTGAGGGTTTTTTCTGAGGTCTGTGGTATTTGCTTGATTTCCAAGATTGCAACTAATCTGTCTATTGATACTCAAGTGTTGGTTTATTTATTCTGCATAATTCACCCTGTGCAGGATGTGACAAAACTCCATAACAAGCTTGTCAATGCTATCATCTTAAAAATAGTCACATTACAATATATTAAGGTTAAATAAATTCTCTTCTCTGATCTTCACTGCACACTTTCTTGGGGCCAAATTTTCAGTGGGACTTAATTCTACCCTTATTCCGGTAGGGGGAAAATCCTATATTTGTGCCTGAAATCTTCATTTTATGCAAATTGAAGTTTTAAATGTGCAGTTAAGAAAATTTGCTCAAAATGTGGCCATTGCTGTCCATTCTTCCCTCTCTAGTCACATAACCTTAATCTTGTTCACTGGGTGTTTCTTGCACATACAGAAAGGAGAATAGCCTTTTTAGAGGTTTCCTGTGCAGACCTATGTAGAGAATTTAGTTTATAACATTAGTACATACTAAGGACCAGATTTTTCAAATGGCTATGATTTTTAAAGGGCCCGGTCCCCTGTTTGCAGACACCCTCATTTCCAGAGCACTTGTATCTCTAATATGCACCCCAGATCAGTTAGGTAGCATCATAAGTATTCCAATTTCTGCCTGCAGGCACAAATTAAGCTTGTAAGCATGCAGACTTGGCCTTTTGAAAATCTGGCCCTAAATTCTATGTGGCTTTATACAATACATACTTCTAATTCAATTACACTGAGAGGATAACAAGTTATTGTGTTGTCTTCTGTGCGGTTCAGAGTAACTCTTATCATGTATTTCCAGAAGACATTATTTTATTTTATTCCAGGCATTACAGACAAGCCTTTAATGTACTTAATCTTGAAGGGCTCCTTATGTAAGAGTTACTTGCTCAAGTAAGGACTACTCCTATGGGTAAAGACTAATCACTTGGGGCTCGTTTGTGCTATTTAGGCACAGCCCCGTGTTGGAGGAGGGGTGTGTGGAATAGTGCAGAGCTGCACTGTTCCAGGGGGAAAGCCAGGTGACAGTCTACAGAATGCGTCCCAGGGTTTTCTGACGCAAATGGGAAATACACACATTGCTACAGTCCCTTAACAGATACACACACGTGCACACACATTGGTTTTACTAGGCAGCACCTGCAGTGAGAGGATGGCAGAGCCCTGGCTTCACCTTTTCTCTACCTTCTCCCCCTCCCCGCCCCCGAAGTCCCTTTGGGGCATCCCCCTGGTAGCAGTGAGGGAGCGATCCCTGAGCCCAGGGGCTGTAATTCTGCCTTGCTGTGTATGAGAGAGGTCCTTACTCACTTCTTCACATAGTGCTCCCATGGGAGGGCCAGTCAGAATGTGAATTGAGATTGTAGTATCCGGTCTATTATTAATTCTATTAACATGACCCTCTTGTTAATTAGATCACTAAAGTTCTTCTAGACCGGGACCGGGTTTGGATGTCTTTGTACAGCTTCTTAGCACAATGAGGCCCTGATCCTGACTGGGACTCTTGAGTACTATCATAATAATTAACACTGTATACAATGGGCCTGATTGTACTCCCATTGATCTTAATGGGAGTTTTGCCCAATATTATGAAATAACCCATATGGTAAAAAAGATATGCATTAATTAAAAATGCAAACAGATTCTCTTAGCATATGAAATTGAAATATGTTCTTACAACTAAATACTAATAGGTCTGAGTTGTAGTTAAGCTACTTAAACAGTGATTATCACTGCTGCTTGCAATCATATAGCAATAGATTTGCATAGCAAGAACATTTCAAGCACCAACATTTTGGCCCATATACATCTTGTGATATCATTACTAATCTTAAGCCTTAGTGTTAGATGCTTGACAGGCTACTTATGCTTTATATTAAACTTTTATTACACAGACACACTTAGGGAGTAACCATAGTTACGCATGCAGTATACTTCTTTTGGTTAAACCAAACACAAATATAATCATCGGAGGTCAACACTGGCACTTTACGGAGTAAGAGTTTGCTGCCAACAAGGTATGTAGCTAGAGAGTCAATGTAAAATTCGCTCACCCTTTTACAAAGATTGGAACTTACTATTAAAGTAAATTATTACAGGAATTTGTTTTATTTTTGTCTTTGTAATATGATTACTTTGAGTCATCACCATTTTGGTTCGAAGACCTGAAAAAAAAATCCTCTTTAGTACTAGCCGAATCATCTTAGTGGAGTGGTTTGACAGTCCATTCTAATGCATTTTAACCAACTTATAAATCATTTTGTGGAGGCTAATGATTTATTACTGCTGTAATGAACTTCAGAGGCATCAATACATTAGTATCCACTTTGAAAAAAAGCCATTGTCAAATCCTATAGGAATGATGATCAGTTTACTATTGTTATTAATGACCCCGATCAGCTCTTTGGATCTATGAATAACCCTGTTAAATGACAGAGGTCTTCCATTTGAGCAAAAATCAATGCATATGTAAAATAAAAGTATTTGGCTTTCCAAGCCCTTTGTCAATGCCTGTGTTTCTGTTGTCCACAGAGATTCAAAAATATTTTCAAGTTCACCTGAATTGGGAATATTTAGTAATTGAAATGCTTGCAAACATTTTGAATTAATAATTTATCAATTTGTCCGTCTTAAAGTATAGCACTTATCACTGTGCTATATAAGCGCTTCCCAGGTGAACTAAATACGCATGGTGAGGTCCTTAATGGAATTCATATTATTTTCTTCTTTTCTCTTCTTCCTGGTGAAAGGAGGCCTTGCTGGGGAAATATATATTTTATGGGCTATATTGTTATACAATTGCCCATTCTTATGTTATTCAGTTATGCTATTTTCTTTCTTTTTCGTTCTTCCTTTCTTTTTGAAATCACAAACAGACCTCATTGACTTGACCAAAATAGTAATTATCATGTTAGGTTTTTTCCAATGTTCAGAGATGTCAGACGTTTGACTTGCGAGGCTTTTAAATCTGACCTTGTTGCTTCTTTCCATTCATTAAGTAGCAACCTTTGCTCTCTTGTCATGAAAGATAAATGAAGATTCACACAATCTTTGTTTAAGAAAAGATTTATTGTTTACATTTATGTAGATTAAGTAGAAATATATCAATTATCTATCATGTCAATCATGTTTTCTTGGTGCTTTAAATTAGTTGCCTTATTCTCATAATTACCATTTTTGAATCTTCCTAATAATTTCAAAGATTAAAAAGAAAAGAGCATTTTAAAAAGCAGTACTACACCGTACTACATAACCAGAACGATGTTTTCAGGTTCACATCCAAGATTTAATTATGCAAAATCCTTTTTGTTTATTTTCAAAATTGTTTGTAAACTTGTATCTTTCATGCAGAAAGTAGTAATGCAGTGTATGAATGCTATCTCTGGAAACAATTGAAAGCCTTTGTGCTACCTCTGAGGCTCGCAAAATAACATTTGTAAGGTATACAATTTAAAAACAACATAAATGTTGAACAAAAACAAGTTGCTGAAGCCTAACATTTTGGTCTGAAGTCCCCTGAAGGAGATGATGGTTGGCAAGCAACTGCAAATCAAAATGTTGGCATTAGGAGAACTTATAAGTTGGGGGGGGGGCTTAATTTTTAACTGGAAGGATGTGGTTTGTAATTGCTTGTATAATGCTAGATTATGACTAACCCTGTATAGGCTCATAAGGAGGAGAGGAGGCAAAAGGACCTGGTGCAATTGTGTAGAGTCTAGCCCACATCCCTTGAGCTTTCTGAAAACAAAGACTGTGTGAGACTGATGGCCTCTGAAAATGTGTCAGGGAGAGGTATGGGTCCATCCTTTGTATAGCAGCCGGGGAAGCACACCCAGCACCCTCTCAGAGTGCAGCAGGAACCACTCTAGTTTGCACTCTCCTCCCACTGCTGCTGGTAGCATTGTGCCTAACTCAGGCACATTACTTCCAAAACCTCATACTGGTGCATTGCACTGTCACAGCCCACTTCTACCATGGCCTGTGGTTAATTACTTTGTCTTCTCAGTCTCCAAGGTAACCAAAATTTTGTTTCATTTTTGGCTTCCAAGGTATGCAGGTAATGTGTTGGCCTGAAACAAGTGAAGAACATAATATTCTAAGGAGGAAAGAAAAAAACCCAGCTTTGGAATTAAAGGAGGATAGGAATAGTCACACCTTCCAAGTAAAAGGAGTCCTAGGTTAGGGACCAGCAGGAAAAGCCTGCAGAGAAAAGCATGAGACTTCATTTTCAGAATGTCTGAACATCCAAGACTCCAATTTAAATCATGGGTTTTTCCCTCTCCCTCTAACATAGTATTTCCATTCCTTAAATATACTGAGTATTGTATTTGAAAGGCAACTTTACTTTTAAATAACCCTTTTAAAAATCTATATGGAAGTTTAAATTGGAGACAAGTTTATCTTGATATCAGATGGCACACAAAATTCACACGGTTTTTGATCATGACTCTTCCACTGCTCCAGAGCCATGGTTCATTAAAACCTACATCAGCTCAAATCCACCATGCATATGAAGTGGCAAGATAACGTAACCAACTTCAAGGTACTGAAAAGTGAAAAAATATCCAAGGCCTTGGGAGCAAAAGCATAGCTCAGCTCCTTGATCAATATGTAGTTCAACAAGGCTATACTTAAGTGTGTTGTGTAGAGTGAGATCAAACTTGGCAAATGTTCACAAGTTAGTTAGCCAGAGCTACTATTTCAAGACTGTTGTGAAAACAACCTGCAGCTGTGTAGCATATGAAACATTTCTGGTAGATCAATCAGGAGCAACATACAGTATTGTGATATGGAGAGGGCAACTTAGGCAGCACGTCTGCGACACAATCTAGCTCATGCAGCTTATTCATGTGAAGACGCTGCTGTTTTCAGGAGGCTCAGTTGAACAGCACGTTATGTGCTGGTCTATGTAAATTAAACAACTCTGCCTTGCTTATTGTAGAAATCAAGAGACTGATTTTGATGTAATTTGAATTGATTTTACATTGGTGTTACTCTTAGTGTCAGTTTTATCAGAATTGTACCCCATAAGACTAAACATGCCCCATTAAGAGCCACAGAGATTTATAATATATGGTACCTATTGCACATACTGGGTTCACCATTAAAGTAAATTTGTCACAGTGATTATATACTCCCTTCACTTAAAACTGGACACAGTTGAGGTATCTAATATATTTCCATATGATCTGTTGATAAATATGCACTTTTTATCGATGGCCACTGTAATTTGATTGCACTGACTCTTGAAAATTAGATATGTCACTCTTTTTTGTTTCTCATAGAAAATGGTGTATAGGGGCTTTTTTGTTACAAGCTTTGATGTATAAGGACTACGGTTGCCAGGTGTCCGGTTTTCGACCGGGAACACCCAGTTGAAAAGGGACCCTGGCACCTCCGATCAGCACCGCCGACTGGGCCATTAAAAGTCCGGTCGGCGGTTCTGCAGGGCTAAGGCAGGCTAGTCCCTACCTGTCCTGGCACCGCACTGTGCCCCAGAAGCCACCAGCAGGCTCCAGCTCCTAGGCGGGTGTAAAAGGGACGCTACAGGGCTCCACGCACTGTCCCTGCCCCGAGCACCGGCTCCGCACTCCTGAAAAGTATGGGCCTGATCCAAATCCCACTAAAGCCAATAGAAATACTCTTACTGCTTTTGTTGGTTTTTGAATGAGAGTCTATATGCTAAGAGATATCATGGGTGACTCTAGAAAGCTATTCTTAAGGCAGATGCACGTGAATTCATCTTCGTGCATATTCTGATTGGTTTTGTATGTTTTCTTTCTGTTGGACATTTTAAAATAAAAAAGTTGGTTTTTGAGTTTGTCAAAGAAACAGTAACATGAAGCCTATTACTAAAACCATTGCCAGTAAAAGCAGCATTTTCTTCCACATCAGTAAGAATGCTTTTAGTCACAGACTCATTGGTTGGTACCAGTCACATTAGCTCAATCAGATATCACTCGAAAGATTGTCAGAATTGATAGTTATTTAGTAAGTGTAGAAATTGTAAATAACTCTCCAGTAGAGTGTTGCTTCTGATTAATAAAAATTTGGATCTAGGCAAAAAAGTTGTTTGGTGATTCTGTGTGTTTTTGTATCCTGCAATGCTTTGTATTTACTTTAGATTACCAATAGACAACCGTTAATTTTCTGTGAATCAGAAAAAATGTGAATATCACCTTGAAAACTTTTTTTCCATTCCCCTTCTGACACCTGATTATTTCTCCTGATGAAAATTCAGTCCATGCCCACGCCCATAGAATCATTGAATATCAGGGTTGGAAGGGACCTCAGGAGGTCATCTAGTCCAATCCCCTGCTCAAAGCAGGACCAGTCCCCAACTAAATCATCCCAGCCAGGGCTTTGTCAAGCCTGACATTAAAAACCTCTAAGGAGGGAGATTCCACCACCTCCCTAGGTAACCCGTTCCAGTGCTTCACCACCCTCCTAGTAAAAATGTTTTTCCTAATATCCAACCTAAACTTCCCCCACTGCAACTTGAGACCATTGCTCCTTGTTCTGTCATCTGGTACCACTGAGAAAAGTCTAGATCCATCCTCTTCGGAACCCCCTTTCAGGTAGTTGAAAGCAGCTATCAAATCCCCCCCTCATTCTTCTCTTCTGCAGACTAAACAATCCCAGTTCCCTCAGCCTCTCCTCATAAGTCATGTGCTCCAGCCCCCTAATCATTTTTGTTGCCCTCCGCTGGGCACATTTAGACTTTGAAGCAATGGAACTCATTTGGTTCTGCTGTTCGGGGGAAGGGGCAGGATTCTAGGAAAACAACAAGGAGTCTGGTGGCACCTTAAAGACTAACAGATTTATTTGGGCATAAGCTTTCGTGGGTAAAAACCTCACTTCTATGCATCTGAAGAAGTGAGGTTTTTACCCATGAAAGCTTATGCCCAAATAAATCTGTTAGTCTTTAAGGTGCCACCAGACTCCTTGTTGTTTTTGTAGATACAGACTAACACGGCTACCCCCAGATACTTGAGGATTCTAGGAAGTAACTCAAGGATCTTCAGAGTTCCAGTGCACAGGGTACAGTTCCCAGTGCAAAAGAACACTTGAGGGCAAAGCAAGGCCAGGGAATCTGAATCTGCAACTACATGAACTAACCTACCAACATCCACAACCTCCAGGCAAGCAAGGATGCTGTGGGAAAGGAGGTTGCTACAGCCTGGAGGTTAGTTGTGGCAGTGGAGCAACTCTGCTGATATTCTGAGGCCTTAGGAAAAGATTCCTTCCTCCCAGCACTCACTGATCTTCCTAATGTACATCTCATGCACTGGGATGAAGATTTGGGATCGATTTTAATCTTCATTAGAGCAATGTGTTAACTCTCTACTAGCCATAGGTGCAAATGGGGACAAAGTTATTTGGTTATGTAAAACCTTGCTGATATTATCTTTTCTAAAGTTGGGAACAGTGCAAGTTTGGGTGTACTGAGGGTCACGCAGGTTAGGTATGGGGAGTAGGAAGGAAGTTATGCATCACTGTACCACCAGGTCTTTGGGTTTTTCAAATATTGCTTTTTTCTCTGGTATGCTTCTTAAATTGTAGTACAGGCTATTTATATGTTAAATATTTTACTAATAGACAGGATTTATACTCTATTATTTTATATTAAATACTATGTAAATCAGTTCTCTCAAAAATGGCTGTGCAAATGGCACTATGTGGTTCCATGGTTATTGTGCATCAGTGATTTCCATACTAAATTTTCTCAGTTTTATAAGAAAAGTTTGCTTACAAGAAAAAAAATTTTTTTCATCATTTCCAGGCCTGCCTATTCCACCCAGGAAATTAAATCACACAATGTTCTTTTCTTCTCACTCATATTCTGCAGGTTAATTTTGCTTCTGGATATACCTTTGCAACCCTGTTACCGTCAAATCATGATCTTATTTGCATCTGTGCAAGTCTGATCACTTATGCATTGAATTGAGTTGTTCTAGTGTAACTGATGACAGAATTTGGAATTTACAATACAATACAACTGGAATTTAGCTAAGAATTGCATTGATTTTATCTTAGGCAGAATAGAATCCAGCTCACTGTCCCAAAGCTGTGTTGACTCTCCAGTGCTAGCATGAGTAAAATATAGTAAATCTTATTTTTAGTAAAATAGGCAGACATCAGTCTGAATAACCACAGGAAACAGATTTGTTGAGTAAAGAAGGTTATGTCTAAGTAATCCGTTCAGTAAGTAGGCTTATTAAGGTAGTTATTATAATTTATCTGTTGAGTAAGAAGGTGCCATTTTTCCATAGTTTTGAGAGTAGAACTGCCTTTTAAACTGTTGCTGGGACAATAATTTCCAAGAGTTGCCAGAAAACTATGTAATGGTATCTCCAAAACTGTCTATATTTTATTTTTTAAAAGTCTTTCCACAATCAATGCAACCACAATTTTATATTTTGTGAAGCTACGGTGTTATTCCTCTGGAATGGTGACCGAAGCATGAAGCAGCATACGAATGTTTAGCATATCTGGCACGTAAATACCGTGGAATGCCAGCTACAAAAGTGCCATGCAAATGCCTGTTCTCACTTTCTGGTGACATTGTAAATAAGAAGTGGGCAGCATTACCTTCTGTAAATGTAAACAAACTTGTTTGTCTTAGCAATTGTCTGAACAAGAAGTAGGACTGAGTGGACTTGTAGGCTCTGACGTTTTACATTGTTTTGTTTTTGAGTGCAATTATGTAACAAAAAAAATCTACATTTGTAAATTGCACTTACACGACAAAGAGATTGCACTATGGTACTTGTATGAGGTGAATTGAAAAATACTATTTCTTTTGTTTATCATTTTTATAGTGCAAATATTTGTAATAAAAAATAATGTACACTTTGATTTCAGTTACAACACAGAATACAGTATATATGAAAATATAGAAAAACATCCAAAATATTTAATAAATTTCAATTGGTATTCTATTGTTTAACAGTACGGTTAAAACTGCGATTACTCGCGATTAATTTTTTTGAGTTAATCGCGTGAGTTAACTGCGATTAATCGACAGCCCTACTAAAAATCATTGTGTTTCTTGCCTACCGGAGAGGGTGGGTTGAATATTGAAAACAGGAGGAGACAGGATAATTGAGGGAACTCGACCCAGCTAGCACATTACTCGTGTTCTCCTCTTCTTAAGTATAAGTTAAACAAAGGGCAATGGGTAAGTTAAAGTTGACTTTGTTTGCTTTAATTTATTTTCTCTCTGTGTGCTTCTTATATCCGTACTCTATCAGCCACTCACACATTGCTCATCAGCCCTTAATCAGTTATCAAGAATCAGATAAACTGAGTCCTGAGATCTGTGTATGATAACTGGGAATGCAGTCGGGAAAATTGCACATGCAAATTGAGTAAATACACACTGATTGCTAGTTAGAGGCTTAGCTAGCAGTGTACTTGCATAGTTGCCTTAATTGCATTAATAATTGGAGTAATTTTGTGCACAATCATGGATGCACTTTTACACACACTCATAGATACTACTTTTTGAAAATTTGGCCCAAAATGAAAAAAAGATTCCTTTGATGAGAAAGCTAAGATAGTATGTGATAGGCTTTGTAGTTGTAAACTTCATAGTTGCAGGTGGAAGACAACCCTATTATGGGACATTAATAAAATTTCAGGAGCAGTGCTGAGCTGGGAAAGAGTACAAGGTTATGCGTACATTATTGTATTGTGCACTGGCATTGAGATCTCATATACACTTCTGAAGCCAGCCTCGTGTGTATAAATATGACGGCATACTGTGGACTGGTCTTTCTGTTGTCAGATCTTTTCCTCTGTCATGTCAGTCCGGGATGATGTGAGTTCAGATTTTTTAAATGGTTTATATTCTCCTTCGTTGCACCTGAGTGCTTGTCCACTGAGGGATGTCTCTGCTTTTCAATGCTTACCATGTGATAATGTCAGAGGTCAGCACTGGGGTCTCCCCTCAGCTTGCAATTGCATTTTATTTTGTTGGATTCAGATCCTTTAACCATTAATTGCATTGAAAATTACGAACAAGGCCTTAAACTGGCATCAGAAGCTGACGGGAAGCCAGTGAGGGACTGGAGCACAGGCCTGCTGTGCTCACAGTGGCCTGTTGTGGTGGAGGCAAGCAGCCACATTCAGTACACGTTGGAGTGTTATGCATCATCTTCCACTCAGCTTCAGATACAGTGAATTACAGTAATCCAGCCTGGAGGTGACAAATGCTTAGATCGCTGTGGCCAGGTCCTTGTCTGGGAGGAAGTTTCCTAGCAAGCTGGAGGTGAGAGAGGACATTTTTGAAAACTGATGCCACCTGGTCATCGAAGCTTAGGACTCCAAGGCTTTGCATCACTTTGATGAATGGGGGTTGTATGCCTTTGATGGAAGTTGGAGACAAGGATCTTGGCCAGCTCTTCGAAGCGTTTTCCTTTTCCGATGGGCATTGCTTTGGTCTTGCCTCGATTCAGTTTGACTCAGCTGCTCTTCACCCCGTTTCATGTCGGCATTGTGACATTTTAGTAGTGGTGGTGCTTGCATGAGTTTAGAATGAGAAATATAGCTAAGTGTCATTGGCATACTGTTGGCAGCTAAACCCATAGTGTCTTGCTGTCTCTCCCAATGGTATCACATAGATATTGAAGAGGAGGGGATAGTGTGGATCCCTGAGGGACCACACATGTGAGAGCCTTTGGACAGGAGGGGCCGTCACCCACCACCACTCTCTGAGTTCTGCTGGAGAGTAACTACAGTGTAGTGCTGTGCCATCGATTCCTGCTGTGTTATGTAGGCGTGTTAGCAGCACCTTGTGGTCCACTGTGTCAGAGACTGCAGAGAGGTCCAGCAGTATGATCATGGAGATCTTACCTATGTACATGGCCATGAGGAGTCATCTTTTTAGTGCCACTAGATTCATCTCTGGGCTGTTACTTGGTCTGAACCCTGACTGTGAGGCATCCAGCATGTTGGCTGACGTCACATATTGTTGGAGCTCAGTGTGGTTACTCTCAACTATTTTGCCAAGGGGTGGGAGGGTAGAGACCAGATTGTAGTTGGGGAGATATTCAGGGTCGAGTGTTGGCTTCTTGAGGATTGGATAACATACTGCATTTTTATGGAGTTTGGTAGGTGTGCTTCTCTGAAGGAGACATTGACTTTTCCCTTTAGTAGTGGGTATAGTTGTTCTTCACTGGCTTTTACCAGTCAGGAGGGACATGGATCAGTTTTGCAGATTGTGGCTCTAATATTTTTCAGGGCTTCTTGAGCTTCAGCATGTGTGATGGGGCCAAACTCCATCATGGTGGTGGGGCGGATTATATTTTTCTGCCAGAATTCCCAACCTCCCAGCTTCCTTTATATTCAAGTGAGGCAGGAGTTTCTCTGGTGGCTATTAAACAATTAACTGTCTTAACATGGCTTTACTTTCGGAGGCTTAATCCCACTCTTGTTTTGTATTTGGTCGCAGACAGGCAGGCTGCCTCTTTTAATAAAAGAAAACAGCAAAAGGCCAAATCTCATTCCAACACACACCCAGAGGATGGAGCCTTCAGAAGATTTGTGACATTGTCGAACTGTGCAGCCACTTCCATTTCCATCCTTTCCATTTCCAAAGGGCCCCATCTTGGACATTGGTGTCATGCCTATGTGGCTGCCGACGCCTGCCTCATCTCACAGGTGTAATTTGTGAGTCAGTTTAAAATTGCCCTTCAGGTTTACAAATTTCTGCATGGACTCACTCCAAAACCCATACTTCTGACGTCTCGTCTGCCTGCTCCCCTGCCTATTCATCCTATATCTCGAGTCTTTATCTTCTCACTGTCTCCTTCTTCATAGTTTCCATAACTGGCAGTTTTTCGTTTGTCCTGAAGCTCTTAAGTATCTGTAAGTTCCTTCCTTCCTTCCTTCCTCTGGGACAGCAATCACTTTCTCTCCTTGAATTTCACCTTACCCATTTTACTGTTCTCTTCAGGTTGCGTACATAAAGGGTGAAATCGGGGCCCCACTGAAGCCAGTGAAAATTTTACCACTGACTTCACTTCAGCCAGGATTTTACTCAAGGTGTTTTGCATGTATAAAGGCGATACGAAAATACATTCTATTATAGAAAATTCTCACCACAGATGCATGCATTTGCTGTTCTGGCATACAGGAATAAAGTGAAATTACTATATAGAGAATCATAAAAAAACTCACTTCCCCAACCAGTGGTTGCTGTTGGGCAATAACGAAAGTAGAGGTCTGAAAGGAGAATGAAAAAGGAAGTGTCCTCAACCAGACAAAACTTAACATCTAAATTCTGAATGTGGATGTGACAACAAAGAAAGTGCTTCAGAATTAGAAGCAACAGGAAAAATGAATTATGAATTCAAAAATACTTAAGTTGTGATTGCCCTTAGCTGACTGCACGTGCTCTGCATAGTGACTGAGGTAGGTTTATCCCTTTTTAGAAAGCTTTGTCTCTGTTTTCATTTCTGAATATGTTTTTGTTATATGACCTGTTGTTACTAGAAGGATTCAGTTCACATTTATTGCAAACCTAGCAAAATGAACATTTAAAAAAAAACAACAACAACCCTGTAGTGAGGGATTTCTGTCACATTCCTATGTAATGAGCAATGAACTTTATATATATTTATTAACATTAATCTTTTGAGGCTGGTGGGTGTCCATCCTTTTCTCTGAAATAGAAAATAAAATGATTGAGATTTTTTCCTGTTTTGAAAAATGCAATATTGAAGTTGGGAGGCTGCAATCAGATATTTATGCTAGAGATATTAAATAGGTTTTAAAGACAAAACCGTAAATCATACAATACAGGAGAATGATGGACTTATTAGCAGATCATTAAATGACTTTTTTTTCCTGAGAGCCAAGCATATTTTTCATAACTTACAAGAAGTGTCTTGCCTTGCAGTAACACATATGTTTAACATTAAAAAAACCACAATATTTGACTATGGCATTGAGTTTCTAGTTATTAGGTTTACATTGCTTGGAAAATTGTGACAATATGGTTATTAATATCAGTAAATGTATGACTGGATAACAAGATCATATTTATGAAAAACAATCTCTTGTCAGTTAACCATTTTGCAGACGTAGCATTTCCTTTTTCTTTAATAATATCACACATGCTGATGTGTATAGGGCCGCAGCTTAGGAACAGAGAGAAATTGTTAAAGATCTCTTGACCCAAAATCAATTAAACCATCGACGTCATTCTTACTGGTCAAAATTACTTGACTGTTGTTTCATAGTTTCATAATTAATGAAAAATAGAGAGGATTGTGAAAATGTGATCATTTTCTAGTGTTGTGTTACTTAAAAGGGTTTCAGAGTAGCAGCCGTGTTAGTCTGTATCCGCAAAAAGAACAGGAGTACTTGTGGCACCTTAGAGACTAATGAATTTATTTGAGCATAAGCTTTCCTGGTCTACAGCCCACTTCATCGGATGCATAGAATGGAACACACCGAAAGAAGATATTTATACATACAGAGAACATGAAAAGGTGGGAGTAGCCATACCAACTGTAAGAGGCCAATCAATTGAGATGAGTTATCATCAGCAGGAGAGAGAAAAAAACCTTTGAAGTGATAATCGAGATGACCCATAGAAGGTGTGAGGATATTTTAACATATTTTAACATGAGGAAATAGATTCAATTAGTGTAACGACCCAACCATTCCCAGTCTCTGTTCAAACCTAAGTTAATTGTATCTAATTTGCATATTAATTCAAGTTCAAGTCTCTCTTTGGAGTCTGTTTTTGAAGGTTTTTTGTTGCAAAATTGCCACCTTCAGGTCTGTCACTGAGTGGTTAGAGAGACTGAAGTGTTCTCCCACTGGTTTTTGAATGTTATGATTCCTGATGTCAGATTTGTGTCCATTTATTCTTTTGCGTAGAGACTGTCCGGTTTGGCCAATGTATATGGCAGAGGGGCATTGCTGGCACATGATGGCATGTATCACGTTGGTAGATGTGCAGGTGCTATCTCAATTGCTCATCTCAATTGATTGGCCTCTTACAGTTGGTATGGCTACTCCCACCTTTTATGTTCTCTGTATGTATAAATATCTTCTTTCTGTGTGTTCCATTCTATGCATCCGATGAAGTAGGCTGTAGCCCATGAAAGCTTATGTTCAAATAAATTGGTTAGTCTCTAAGGTGCCACAAGTACTCCTGTTCTTTTTAAAAGGGTTTGTTTTATTTTTGTAGTATCACTAATATCAGCTATAATGGGCTTGCTCTTCCAACCTTTAACTTCATAGAGTCTTCACATATTGAAGAATCAAATTGACATTCTTTTAAATTCACATATCCAAAAATATGGCTTACAAACCTGAAAATAAGATTGCCTTTGATCAGTAGTAAATACTACAGTCACTGTTTGGCTTAATGCAAAATAAAATGCAACATGAAATTATGGAAAGTGGTTGGGTATTTTATTTTTGTTGTTTTTTGCATTTCAGTGGATTCATTGGTGTTTAATATTTAAAAAGTAGTGTTCAAAACAGGGCCGGCTCCAGGCACCAGCTTGGCAAGCAGGTGCTTGGGGCGGCCACTCCGGAGAGGGGCGGCAGGTCCAGCTATTTGGCGGCAATTCGGCAGACGGTCCCTCATTCCTGTTCGCAGTGAAGGACCTTCCGCCGAATTGCCGCCGCAGATCGCGATCGCGGCTTTTCTTTTTTTGTTTTTGGCTGCTTGGGGAGGCCAAAACCCTGGAGCCGGCCCTGGTTCAAAATAATACCTTTTTTTAGGCCTTTGTTTTCATTGAAATGCACAAATAAGACTTGAAGCTCAGCTCTTTATTCAGTAAGTGCAATGTGTATGGATTCCCTTCCCATTGCCAATAAAAAATAATCTTTTAACAGAATTCTTCCTTTAAATGTTTAATATAGGATCAACAACTAATACAATGCCACTGCTTCCATTTGAGGGAGATGGTTTCTAAAAGAAATGATTTGCTAAAATAAGGATAATTTTTTAAACATGCAGAGAGGTCCAAATCCTGTTCTCCTGCCACCCACCATTCTCAACATATGGAATGCCCTTCATGCAGCAGAACCAGCGAGATTCCACATCACAGTGCCGGGAAAGGAAGGATAGCAAGACCCCATGTAGAGGATGCAGACCTCTGTGTGCTACAGAGTTCAGCTATGTGGGGAATCCTGCACAGTCACTGTGACTAAGGTCAGAGTGGGGAGCAATGTGGATCTTACAGTCCCTTTCACATGGTTAGGAAGCACTAGAGCCACAGATCTTTACGTCAGCCCTTCTGCTGTATTAGCTGTTACAGAGTGGCCCCTTGACTAGAGGGCCTTACACCATGGAGATCCCTAGTGCCTAGCGAAGCTACTAAGGCCGGGCACAGGATTTAGTAATAAAACATTAAACTCCAAGAGCAGCAAATTCTTCCTTTGGAAGGACAAATTGAACTCTTCTTGAAGTAAAGAGGAGCTACAGGAACACACTGAAGAGCAGAATTTAGCCTTAAGGGATATACTCTTGCATTCCACACAAGTTCACCTTTCTTTTAAGAACATGTTTCCATCTGATATACCATAAATTAATAATTTCCCAGTGCTGTGCCCAGTCCTGCAGTCTTCAAAAGGACTGGCCATTCCTAGTGCTTGAACTTAATGACAACTGATTGTGTGGGAGGGGATGGGAAAGCAAAATTCAGCATCTGTCCTTGGAATTTGTTGCTGCATGTTGGGATGCTTCAGACAGTACAGCATTAGGAATGTGCAGGTTAGGAAGGAGATGGGGAAAAAAGAGGAAGAACTGGGTAGATGTACAGTATGAATTCACAAAGTCTGATATGCAGTTATACTTCATCAATTTTATGTTTCGTCCATCTGTGTTTTTCCTCAGGTACTTATCATTAATGTGTAAGTCTGGTAGCTTCAGTTCTGTCAACCATCACTTATAAATACTATGTTCAATGACACACTGAAGGGTCCACTATAGGAACCTGTATTGCATAGAATTCCCAGGGGTTACTATGCCATTCCTCAAAGACTTTCTGCTGTACAAGTCATTAGCAAATGCACATATACATTCCTCCATCTCTGGAATCATAGTTTGAGGCATACAAACATTTGCATCCCAAACCAATCAGATGCACAGAAAAAGTTTGGTTTTACAATAATTTTTAATGATTATACTCAAGTACAATCACATATTGTCCTGTTCTCCCATAATTTTAAAAGATTCATAAAAATTCACTTTAATTTTAAAATCAAAAATCTCATCTCAGTCAAATTCTAATATTTTCAAATTATTCAAAATGAAACCGTGCTTTTAAAATGCTATACAACCCCGTCCCTGTGTTAGAATGTTCAGTGTGCGATTCTACCATATCTCACTGCAGACATATTCATTGCCATTCTTTAAAAAATACCTATTGTTAAATTCAGGTGCCAGGTGCATTTGTAACCTACACACCTCCTGGTGTTCTGTCCCCTGTAGAGACCACTTAGAGATTAATGAGTCTGCTACAGCCTTAGCTAAGAGCCATGTGGCTTTTAGCTCATGCAGCAGAGGCTCATGCATTTAGCTCCAGAGGTCCCAGGTTTGATCCTGTCTGCCGACAACCAGGGTCTGTCAGACAGAGCCGGCTCTATGCACCAGCGTCCCGAGCACGTGTTTGGGGCGGCACTCCGGCCCCTTTTTTTTTTTTTTTTTGCTTGGGGCGGCAAAAAACCTGGAGCCGGCCCTGCTGTCAGTGTTACACATGGACTTCAATGGAAGCCACACACACAACTGAAGGAAGAATCTGTCCCTTCTAGTCAATTCCTTACAATAATATTCAGTTACAAGAAGCTATTTGTGGCCCCACTTCTGCAAAGTGCTGAGCATCCTTCACTCTCATGGATCCAGATCAACCCCACAGTGCAAAACTACTAGAAAACCTGGCTGAACCAGCTACCGGGGATTCCATTAGTGTGGGGAGGAATCCCCATGTGGCTTAAAGTTAATATAGTGACTCTAAACTTAACCTCCTTTACCTCCTGGCACACGGAGAAAGGAAAAGTGGGCAAAGTACTTTTGTATTCTGGTTACCATTGGCTGCGAGGGGAGAGGATGAGAGAACAAACAACATGTGACAGATGTTTCTTAATGCATTATGGGAAGGTACTCAGATACTATGATCATGAATGTGGTTTGAGAACCTGAATAGAATAAAATGGTCAATTAGGGCCATGGGTATCTAGAAGCCTCATGTTGGGACTGGACGGTTTGCTGTCGGTCCCAGGATCAGGGGATTGCAGAGATGCCAGTAGTCACCATTGCTTCCCTTATCCTGCTCTGGTCCTGTACCAAATACAGGTAGACTTGGCCCATTGTCTTCAATATGAGATGAAGACTCTCAGGACCCTCACCGGATATTACCCTACAACAGAATTTTGATGAATGAAATTACTACTATTCCTCACCAACACTTCTCAGTCTATTTTTTATTCTTAGACATAATAGCTTCAGGTCCCCTGGATCCTTTATGGGGAACCAATGTTGCTTTGCATAGCCTCTTGTCAGTCTCTTTTTGACTGCATTTGTTTTACAGAATAACTATTGATTCAGGTGTGTTTGACTGAATCTGTTTGAATATACTGCTGATTCAAGATTCTCGTAGAGTTGTCTAAATAAATGTGAAAGGCATATTTGTCTTTCTCATGTGAATAGTTGCTAAAATATAAAACTGGGCTATAGTTATTTGTTAAATGCAATGGAGAGTTAATATTGTTATCAGAAAATATGTGCAAAAATATTTTACTTACACTTCTTGGATCCTACTGGTCTGGTGTCAACCTATACCTGCTGTTGACCCTGTAAGCATTAGACACTTTTAAAAAAGATAACACAAATTATTCACCATTAATACTTTAAAATTAGTCACTATTAAAACCCTAATCATTTGCTGAGAGGATCCAAATTAGTGAACTTTGCAAGATCAAACAAAACTGAAGATATTTGTCCAAATTAAAGTGGAAACATGCATCCAGAATATACTAAATGAACATGTGTGCTCCTGTAATAATAATTTTATTATCTTCAACTCGCAGGCTAGAGTTTTAATTATGACCCTTTTATATCAGTGGAAACCATGTATGTGGGATTAAAAACCTATTTCTTTAACTAGTCTAGTTAAAGACTGTGGTTTGATACATTCTATGCTACAACTTTTATAAAAACCAGAGAACAGTTCTAATAACACTTTTCTAATTTCATGGTTCAGTGCACAGTCAGTAAAGATTTAAATAATTCAGAAAGAAAGCCTATTCTGTTTCTTTATTAGAAGTTTGAGTCAGGCAAATTCTTTGACATTTAATAGGTTTTTAACCCTTTTAATAACTTCTTATAATGAAATTTATTGGAGGTTGTTTTAAATAAAGGGTTATTGTATTAAACTGAATAGAAGTCAGTAGGTGTTTGGTTTTTTTGTAATGATTGGTTTTGAGTCCTTGGCCCCGTGTGACTCAAAGGATATTAAAGAATAAAGTAGAAAGGAATGTTAATAGTCACAAAATTGTGTACCAAGAAATATAGAAACTGTATATTGTCATTATATTATTGTGCTATAAAATTTTTCAATCAAATTTTGAGTATTTTTTTAAATCGTTTTAAAGGAGCTTACGGTCACTTACCGAGTCAGTGCTACATAAGGCAACCTAACATGGCTTTATTTTTTTTTTAACAGAATGATTTTAGAAGGTTTTAAGTAGCAAACTTAATAGCACATTCTTTTTCTTATGCTTCCCTTGTCTAGGGTTCATTTTACTTTCAAGGTTTCTGTTTTTAATTTTTAAAGGATTATTGAATGATTTCCCTAATAAAATACAAATTTTGAATGATACTTTCATTGTAGCCCAGGATATATAAAATGCACTACAGTATGACACTGAGGTATACATATATATATATATATATATATATATATATATATATATGACGCTTCCAGTGTTAATCTGTGCTTTGCCTCCAGCATTTATAATGGTGTTAAATATGTAAAAAAGTGTTTTTAATGTATAAGGGGAGTCGCACACAGAGACTTGCTATGTGAAAGGGGTCATCAGTACAAAAGTTTGAGAACCACTGTTTTAACATGTTTGGATCTCTTTTAAATTTGTATTTCTGGATTTCTGGGGTGTATAATTGGAGTATTTTGGATAATTACAAAACACATGAGATGTTTTTACCCTACATTATTGATATTTTCTCTGAAGTTCATCTCCATCTCGTTGTTGCCAGTTCTCTCAATTTTATCATGAGTCTTGTGAGATTTTCTGTTTTTCTTAAGCCTCAGCTTCTGGAGTGTTATGTAATTATGTGAGAATCTCAGTTTTCATGACCTGAAAAATCTGTGGGTGCCAGGCCATGACAATTAACATGTCTTCGTGTCTTGCATGGGTAGCCAGGTTTAAATCAGAAAACCAATGTTATGTCTCAGATCCAGGAATGGTTTGATGGATCCTGTCCCAGTCATTGCATCAGATAAGAATATCAGGATAATACACCGAGATGGTCTCCCAGTTAGACATTTCCATGTTGCAGTCATATTGGGTGTGTTCACGTTCATTTTAAAGACATGGGAGGAAGGATGATGTGTTCTTTAAGGCACCTGAGTTCTATTTTCTCCAGTTACTTTGGGCAAGTAATTAGAAGTATATTTTCAGCCAGCATGAAACTGAACTTCTCAGTTTTTGTGCCTACTTTGCACCTATGGTATGAATTTTAGGTGCAAACCTCAGTAGTTGCATCTCTGACTACTTATTTGAACTTGCAATCAGGTACTTACAGGTGCAGCTACTCACATTTGTGCCAATAATTGAAATGCAAGCACAAAAATGCAGAAGATGTGTCCCAGTTTCCTCGTCTGTGCATGATGAGATCCTTGGGTGGAAAGTGATATAGAAATGCCAAGTACCATCATTATTAGATCATCAGAGAGTTCATTAAGAATGTCAAATAAGGACTATCCTTATTTTCTGTAACATCCAAATTTCTAATATTCTGATATCTGAAACTTTGTTCTCCAAGTTGGAATTTAGCCATCAGACTGCCTTGCCTCATTATTTTATTCAGCAGAGAGTGTTCAGCAACGTAGCCCTCTGCAGCCTGCATACTGAATGAGGGTCCAAGACAGATTCACTTTGGTGACTTTTGTAAATCTTTATTTGGAAGAAACCTAAGAAACATGGGTTTCTGTTTTCAAAGTAGCCTGTGGTTGCGTTAGATGTACATGTAATGCTTACAAAGAATGGGAGATGTGCTTTCTGCACAATTATTACTGTCTGTACAGAGCCATAGTGTTTCAGGTAAGAGGCCAATGTCCCTGCCCCAAGGAGCAAAGTGCACATATATAGTTTCCATAGATAAATACGGATAACTCAGTGGAACTCTACCAGGTAACAGTATATTGAGCCAGTACTGATATTTTGACTTTTTTTAGTGTTAAAGATGTGGGCCCATTCCTGGGTCTATGGCATTTTCTTCCAGCCAATGTAAAACCTAAGTGGTGGAAAAGTTTTTCAGGACTGTGACATCAGAAAGTGACTGCAACTTTTTTTGTATTGTAGAGAGCCAGCAAACCAGGGCAAAAATGGCCAGAATGGGCACATGACTGGGGCAGCCCTGGGAATGCACTGATTCAGTGTATCCACTCTGTGACTTCTGTGGTGGGGCTTCAAATAGCCCAGACTGCAGTCTGCAGCTGCATTCCCCTGGTAGAACCATCCAGCCTTTTACTCTGCCCTTTTCAGGCAACACCACTTGTCTTCTCTTGCGAGACCCAAGGGGAACAGCTGGGGCAGGGAAGAGTAATTTCCACCAGCACGGGCTTAGTTTTTGAGCACCCAGCACAATGAGACCACAATACTGATTGGGGCCTTTCGGCATGACTGCAATATAGATCGAGCTGTTCAGAACATTTGAGTCAAGTCACTGCTCTGGAATGAAAAACTGCTCTGAATCAGGCAGAGTAGGGGTTTGAACCTGAGTCTCCCACATCCTAGGCCAGTATCCAGTCTGACACCTGCACATGTAGACACATACCTTCCTTGGGTTTCGTTTTCATTCCAATACTGTACAAAAACAAATTTCAAAACCTTGAAAGTTGCTGCAGAATAGAATTGTGGCCCTTTGGTCAGCTCTGAATGTAAATATTTGCTGCTGCTGCTACTTGGTTGCATTTAACTGCGTACTTGTAAGGAATTTCAGGTGGGCCTGAATATGTTGCATTGCTTAGAAAGCTTAAGCTTTCCCATCAGTGGTCTAAAGAAAAGTGACATTCTCTACTGTTCACGTCTGTTGTGAATTGCTTTCCATAGAGTAGTTCCATGATTATTTTAAAATTAGTTTTAATGTGGGTAAGTGCCTGCTTTTATCAAAATCCAAGTATACAGAATGTATTTATGGACAGGCTGCTCCCATCTCCATGGATGGTCCCATTGTATCCACTGTGGAGTGCATGAGGATTTGGGAAGCCCATGCAGGAAGTGGCAAGGGTGGGTGGGAGACAGGACAGAGGCAATGCCAAGAGATCCACAGCTACATAGAGTCTCCTGTTTGTATCCCAACTTTCCTGCAGAGGGGATGCATTAGGGCCACAGCCTTGGGAGAAGGATTCCTTCTCTCCATGCATCTACCCTCCACCCATTGTACTGTCTCAGGCTGGGCAGTGGTTAGAGGGTTTATTCCTTAGGGCTTGTTCTCACTACCAGCTAAATCGGTGTGGCAGCGGCATCGATTTAGTGGGTCTGGTGAAGACACAATAAGTTGATGGCAGAGCGCTCTCCTGTCGACTTCAGAACTCCTCCTCCTTGAGAGGCAGAAGCTATCTCAACAGGAGAGTGTCGCCCATCGACATAGTGCGATGTAGACACCGCTGTAAGTCCATCTAAGCTATGTCAACATAAGTTATATAATTTGTGTAACTTAACTAGCGTAACTTAAATCGACTTACCTCATTAGTGTAGACAGGGCCTTAGTGTCTAAATTGGAATATAAATGCAAATTAAGAAGGCACTCTTCATGTTTCTTACTCATATTTCTGCAAAAGTAAGTGAAATACTGTAGCTGTTGTTAATGGAAACCTATATCCATGTGTTTTAAAAATTCACAAGAAAAGTTGATTGCATCTGAAATCCAGAACATTATAGGTTGTAAATAGTTCTTGCTATGTGCAGAATATATAAAGAGGTCTTAATAACCAGAGAGACAAGGTGGGTGAGGTAATATCTTTGTTTGTGAAAGAGATAAGCTTTTGAGGTACAAAGAACTCTTCTTCGGGTCTGGGAAAGGTAGTCAGTGTAGGGAAAGATAGTCACAGCAAATACAAGGTGGAACAGATTGTTAAGCATAATGAGTTAACACATGTTGCAAGAGATCATTCAAGATGTAGTGGGCAATTAACACATCTGCAATCGTAGGACAAAGGAAGGTTAGCGGGTTAGAGGTTGTTGTAATAAGCCATAAATCCAGTGTCTTTACAAATCTATAATTTTTAATGTCTAGGAAAGTTATTAATTTAAGCTCCTAGGCTCAACTTTTGAAGATGTTGTGCAGGGTGAGAACGGATAGGTCAGAAATTGAGTTGATCTGTTTTTTTTGTCTTTCGTCATTTTTCTGTGTGAGTTCATTCAAGAGTGTAATGATTGCCTGGTTTCACATATATAAATGTTGGGGTATTTGATGCTCTGAATGAGGTACACTACATGTTCTGATAGACAAATGTAAGACCCATGAATCTTGAAGGGTGTTGTGGAGTATGTTGATCCCTGTAGTAGTGGAGATATGTCTGCAGGTTTTGCATCTGTTGTTTTGGCAGGGTCTGGTGCCACTTTGAGTTGGTTTGTTCTGGTCTTTGGGGAGCTTGCTTCTGATGATCAGTGTGGCAAGATTGGGAGGTTTTAATAACCAATCAGTTTTGATAGCCGATGATATGTTGTCAGTTAGCAAATACATTTTAAATAAAAATAAACAACATGATATTATTATTAAATTTGTGTCCAGCTTTCACTGAGGCATATACTTGCACAGTATTTGAAATATTGACAAAAATACTTGTTTAGGTTTTTTAATAGTGCATTTTACAATAGAGTATTTCTAATGAAAAATTTACTTATTTTACATTTACAGCCTCCTTTAATATGTGAAGCCAAAAGGGGTCTATTTTTAGCACTGATCTGTAGTTTCCTTAGATTGTCTGAGAGGTACCCAAAAAATAGTGTACAAAGGGGTAGTGTAAGCTCTATTCACAGTTTAACTCCAGCAGTGTTTCTCAATGGCCCTGGGGATAGCACTCAACAATGTTCAGTGTCAAAAGATGACAGACAGGGGTAAATGGAAGGGCTTCAGAGATACCTCACTTTCCCTTGTTCTTGCTGCAACTGGCAAACTTCCAAGCCATGCCTGCTAACACCACATAAAGCAGCAGCTGGTGAGTAACATTAGCAAATAAGGCCTCAGGGCTACCCATGTTCCAGTTCTCCATTCACCAACTGCTATTCAGTGAAACAGCTGGATCAGAAGAGATACAGCCAAGAAGTAGTTACTGTTTTATGTGTACAACTGTTTTGATATAGATTGTCTGCTAGAGGCAGAGATAATGATAGCTTTCAAGGCTAATATGTTTGACTAGGAGGGAAGCTGGTATTTGAAAAAAGGGAGCAGAAAGTCAGTAACAATCTGTAAAAATATAAATGTTTTTTTCAAGATTCAAGTTCTCAGTTGATGCTGTGCACTGGTTTTTTTCAATGGGTTAGTTATTGAATGAACTTGAATTATGGGTATTAATAAACCTTTTGTATTCCAGAGATATTAATTCATAAAGCAGTATCAAGACTGTATTAAGAGAGGTCGCATTGTCAAAATCTACTTCAGATATATTTTAGGACAACAAATGAATTTAAAATAGCAAACATTCTCGATTCCAGGATATTTGTTGGCATGATTCACTCTCCAAAAAATACACCAAATCAATTCCCAAGCCTATAAATAACCTTTCAAAAAATCACTTATTCTGCCAATAATGAAAAAAATGGCAACGATCATACTTGGGTTTTTTTCCCCAGTTCTAATTCTAATTCCTTGTTGTAAAAGGATCTCCCAGACTGGTATGCTATCAGGAGAGAGAGAGAGAATGCACATACACACACAAGTGCAAGGGTGGGGGGGGGGGGAGAGAGGTGGGTTATAAATCTAAAGGAATAATCATTGGGTGACATGCTACAAAAGGCTATCAGTAAAATAACTACGGTTATATTAGTAGATTGGACTGTTATCACTTTTTCCCTAACGCAATGATACTAATACATTGGTAATTTTTGTCAAATTCCACCAGATATATATGGCATGCTTTAACGATACCGACTAAGATAACTATATCCATTTCATTTTCAGCTTTGAATTGCCACTTCAACTTTAAATCACCCCCCAAAACCTCTAACTGTATAAACTGAGCTACTCTCTGTAGTTGTCTTATCTCAAGCTATGAGTTTGAGTACATTGGATAAGCATTATGGGATATCCTTTATAGTATCCGTGTACAGTACATTTGACCTCTGGATAAGTAAAGAGCTTCATCCTCCAATGCTTTTCATTCTAATCCTTGCAGAGACTGAATTCATTGCTTGAATTAAAAATGAGTCTCATTAATGCGAAAAAGCAGTGACCCAAATAGCAAAATGGATAAATTTGTCAACCTTGCAGCTTTAGCGCTTCAGGTTCATATATGACTGTTGCAGCAAATCAGTTCATTAGTCAATTAATCCACCTATTGATAGAGCCCTAGGTCTGTTTTCTGAATCTTAAAAATTAACATGTCTTGGGCCATTTTAGGCAAGGTAAAACTGGACTTAGTACTAGAAGTTCAACTCCCTAGAATTTGGGGCAAGTATGGATCTGGATCCAAACTTGGCAACTCAAACTCATCTCCATAAGATGGACAAGAACCCTCTTGAACTTTGATTCAAGATTCTGACATCTCTGTTTTGTATTATTATATTTCTTAAACTCACTTTTGACAGTCGCAAAGGACAGTTAACAAAAGGCCATATCCTTCAGTCCCTATGCAGGAAAAACTCTCAGTAGAGTCAATGGGAGCTTTGCCTGTCCAAGGGCTGAAAAGAGCCTGCATGATTTAGCCCAAAATAAACAGTGTTATGCAAAAGTTGGCTGTATAGTTATTTTGTGTATTCCTTACACCTCATATGTTTGAATTAAAAACTCCCAGTTCTCTTAAATATGAAATATCCTGTAGATCAGCAGGGATTCCTTTTAAGGCCAAAGGGAACTTGGACATGATGGCATGATGATGGAAAATTATTGCTTTCCAATTTTCCTTTTGTAGATGCAAGATTTACGGAACGCAGAAGGAGCTCAATATAGTTCCCACCCTCAGATGGCAGCCATGAGACCAAGGGTTCAACCTGCAGAAATTAGGCAGCCAGGAATGATGCAGCATGGTCAGCTGACTACCATTAACCAGTCACAGCTCAGTGCTCAGCTTGGTTTGAATATGGGTGGAAACAATGTTCCCCATAACTCTCCATCTCCACCTGGAAGCAAGTCTGCAACTCCCTCACCATCCAGTTCAGTCCATGAAGATGAAGGGGATGATACCTCTAAGGTATGGTTAGGCACTAGAAATAACAAATGGTGGCTGGTTTTAGGACTAGCTAAATGAATCAGTCTCTCTAAGTGTTATTTGGCATATGTGTACCTGAATTATGAAGGCTATAATTTATAAGTTGCTGTCATCCAAATGAGACATGTCAGGGAGGTACATACTGTAGCATGTGGTATTTTTACAACAAGCATAAAGGGGCTAACTGATGTGAATAAAGGATTGGCTTTTACCTTAAACCTATCTTCTAGACTCCAATCAGCCCTGAAAGCAACACGAGTGAACAACATCACACTTCTCTGAATGAGGAAAATGGAAGGTGGTCTGCATAGTGAACTAAAGAGTAAAGGAGAATATTTCTTACAGGAGTTTAATATAAAGATTGAATTTTCTCTCATGTGCACAAAGTGTGTTTGTTCCAGATCAAGACTCAAGTTATTGCTAAGGAAGCATGGGATTGTGTGTACAGTTTGCTAGTGTTTGGCACTTGGCCGCAGGATGAGTAAATAGAAGAAGTAAATATAGCAACCAGAACAGAAGAATAGGAAAATATCTTCGAATACTGTTTAAATTCACTTCTTGGAAAGGTTATGTAGACGTCATGCTTTTACATTGTATGTAGCACTGGTGCTTCATGATGATACGTTTAACACCCATTAGTGTCACTACAAACATAATAAAACATAATAATATAATCATTTGGATAGCATTTTTGTGCAAAAATCTCAAAGTGTTTTGCAAAAGTGGGTGAGTATTATCTCCATTTTGCAGACAGGAAAACTGAGGCACAAAAAGGTTGTGATTTGCCACAAGATCACACAAGAGCTAGGAGCAGAGTCCGGATAAGAACTGAGGTCTCCTGACTCCCAGCTCTGTGTTCTAATCACTAGAGAATGTTAATGGGCCTGTTATGTGGTAGCAGTAATAGTTGTGAGCATTGCCAGTTCTTATGGGAAAAAAAGTTGGGATTCATTGCAAAGATGTAGGAGGAAGGTCAAACAGAGGCAAAGTGAGTCACTAAGGAATATAATTCAGTCAAGAGTTGTACGTCTGATTTGTTTTTGAGTTATATTTATGTTTTTCATGCCTGTGTTCTGAATAAATTCTGATTACAATTATTTTTTCAGAACTTTCCCTTGATTTCACAAACTTAGTTCTTGAATGTGTTATACTTTTTAATGTTGTGAGGAACTGCTCCCACACTCGTGAAAACTTATATAAACATAAACATGCACAGCCTTCACTTTGTAAAATAAGGTATTTGCAGCATCTGTTAATTTTCAAATATTTTTGCATATTGAGCCCGTGAGATCCTGAGACCCTCAGCTTCCCTAGAAGATAGTATCTAGGAGCTCAATTCTGTAATGAAATCATCCCATCTTTTTATTCCAGTCCTTGTTCCTACTGAATCTTTCAATAAAATAATGGCATATTTGTGATACATTTTTTCATAACAACACATTATCATAGAATATCAGGGTTGGAAGGGACCTCAGGAGGTCATCTAGTCCAATCCCCTGCTCAAAGCAGGACCAATCCCCAACTAAATCATTCCAGACAGGGCTTTGTCAAGCCTGACCTTAAAAACCTCTAAGGAAGGAGATTCCACCACCTCCCTAGGTAACCCATTCCAGTGCTTCACCACCCTCCTAGTGAAAAAGATTTTTCCTAATATCCAACCTAAACCTCCCCCACTGCAACTTGAGACCTTGTTACTCCTTGTTCTGTCATCTGGTACCACTGAGAACAGTCTAGATCCATCCTCTTTGGAACCCCCTTTCAAGTAGTTGAAAGCAGCAATCAAATCCCCCCCATTCTTCTCTTCTGCAGACTAAATAATCCCAGTTCCCTCAGCCTCTCCTCATAAGTCATGTGCTCCAGCCCCCTAATCATTTTTGTTGCCCTCCACTGGACTCTTTCCAATTTTTCCACCTCCTTCCTGTTATGTGGGGCCCAAAACTGGACACAGTACTCCAGATGAGACCTCGCCAATGTCGAATAGAGGGAATGATCACGTCCCTCGATCTGCTGGCAGTGCCCCTACTTATACAACCCAAAATGCCATTAGCCTTCTTGACAACAAGAGCACACTGTCGACTCATATCCAGCTTCTCATCCGCTGTAACCCCTAGGTCCTTTTCTGCAGAACCGATGCCTACCCATTCGGTCCCTAGTCTGTAACAGTGCATGGGATTCTTTCCATCCTAAGTGCAGGACTCTGCACTTGTCCTTGTTGAACCTCATCAGATTTCTTTTGGCCCAATCCTCTAATTTGTCTGGGTCCCTCTGTATCCGATCACTACCCTCCAGCGTATCTACTACTCCTCCCAGTTTAGTGTCATCTGCAAACTTGCTGAGGGTGCAGTCCACGCCATCCTCCAGATCATTAATGAAGATATTGAACAAAACCGGCCCCAGGACCGACCCTTGGGGCACTCCGCTTGATACTGGCTGCCAACTAGACATGGAGCCATTGATCACTGCCTGTTGAGTCCGATGATCTAGCCAGCTTTCTATCCACATTATAGTCCATTCATCCAGCCCATACTTCTTTAATTTGCTGGCAAGAATACTGTGGGAGACCGTATCAAAAGCTTTGCTAAAGTCAAGGAATAACACATCCACTGCTTTCCCCTCATCCACAGAGCCAGTTATCTCGTCATAGAAGGCAATTAGGTTAGTCAGGCATGACTTGCCCTTGGTGAATCCATGCTGACTGTTCCTGATCACTTTCCTCTCCTCTAAGTGCTTCAGAATTGATTCCTTGAGGACCTGCTCCATGATTTTTCAAGGGACTGAGGTGAGGCTGACTGGCCTGTAGTTCCCCGGATCCTCCTTCTTCCCTTTTTTAAAGTTGGGCACTACATTAGCCTTTTTCCAGTCATCCAGGACCGCCCCGGATCGCCATGAGTTTTCAAAGATGATGGCCAATGGCTCTGCAATCACATCCACCAACTCCTTTAGCACACTCAGATGCAGCGCATCCGGCCCCATGGACTTGTGCTCGTCCAGCTTTTCTAAATAGTCCTGATCCACTTTCTCCACAGAGGGCTGGTCACCTCCTACCCATGCTGTGCTGCCCAGTGCAGTAGTCTGGGAGCTGACCTTGTTCATGAAGATAGAGGCAAAAAAAGCATTGAGTACATTAGCTTTTTCCGCATCCTCTGTCACTAGGTTGCCTCCTTATCATAAGCCTAGGACTTTGATTTCACTAAGGGCTGGTCCACACTAACCCCCCAGTTCGAACTAAGATACGCAACTTCAGCTACGTGAATAACGTAGCTGAAGTCGAAGTATCTTAGTTCGAACTACAAGGTACTTACCGCGGGTCCACACGCGACAGGCAGGCTCCCCCGTCGACTCCGCGTACTCCTCTCGCGGAGCAGGAGTACCGGTGTCGACGGCGAGCACTTCCGGGATCGATTTATCGCGTCTAGACAAGTCGCGATAAATCGATCCCAGAAGATCGATTGCTTACCGCCGAACCCGGAGGTAAGTATAGACGTACCCTAAATCAGGTATTTCAAATTAAAACAAATATTTTCAATAACAGTGAAGGAACTATTAAGTATTACAGACAAAGAAATAGGGTGTCTTTCCTACTGAAGTCTATTTATGTATTCTGGATTTGTGTATTAAACAAGTAATGCTAATATGGAAGCTCCCTTTAAAATTCTCCTTAGCTTAATCATCCTTAACTTAATCATCAGGAAAAGAAAGCATGATATACCAGTATTAAAGTTACTAAGTACACAGAAATTGATATGTTACTGTTACCTTAGCATTCTTCCAAAGTTATAATAGTTAGTAAAAAATTTTTGGAAGGGATATAAAACTACATGATTCACTGTTTAAACTGATCTCTATTTGGGATTAGAATGAGATCTTCAGGGGAGTCAGATTATCCCACATCTGTCTACTGTAGGTTTACTTGCACCTTCCTCTGAAGGGTCTGGTGCTGGACCAACTTCTGTTGGTGAAAGAGACAAGATCTCTTCTTCAGGTCTGTGTAGCTCAAAAGCTTGTCGCTCTCACCAACAGAAGTTGGTCCAGTAAAAGATATTACCTCACCCACCTTGTCTGTCTCATATCCTGCTACAGCAACACTGCAAATAAAAACTACTGGGTATAGCTCCCAGTGACAGCTGTGTCCCTGGAAACTGCCAACTAGCTGGGACAGATTATTGGCCTTTAGCAACTTTGTGTGGGCCAGACCGGTACAAAGTGATCTTAAAGCTGCCCTAAAGGGGCAATTGAGGGTTCCCATTTCTCAAACCAGCTCCTCTTCCATCTTTGTCCCTTTGAAAGAAATTGCACCAGGGCTGGATGGGGACAGGAGGGCGCTCTGCCATTCTCTGACCAGTGGGAGATCCAATAGCTCATATTTGCACACAATCTTGTGTGATAAACTCTGGGATTTTTGCCTATGTTTTATAAACTGTTGACCCATTGTATGGTATCGTACATTGATATAACTCCTGAGTTCTTTACTCAGTCCTTATTCAGGCAGTCATGCACTGCAGTCATGAGTTAATTCCCAAATTTTGCTACAAATAGAGATTTTGAGGCACAACTTGATGAAGTCAGTGAGACTTTCCTATGAGGACTGAGTGATAATGGAGTGAGTACCACGTTATCTGGAATAAGCATAATAATTGTCCTCATCTTTTTTTATTCTTTCAATTTAACGAGCAAGTCCCAACATCTTTCAACTCATCTACCAGTATTAGTCAAAATAAGTCCTAGGCTGACATAAACCTGTGTAGCGCCGCTAAAGTCAATGCCAACTATGCTAGGCCTGTTACGCCAGCTGAGTACCTACCCTATGGTTTTGAAAGAAGAATTGCTGCACTTCTTGTGAAAGATTTGGTAGTAAAATGGATACTTCTTTGTCATGCTTTCTAACAACTATACCCAATTCTGTCTGAGAAAAAAAACTCTCTAAATGATTTGAGAGGGTAAACTGACTTCATTTGTAGGCAATGTATGTATACAGACTGACAAAATGAATAAGCTAATGTATGCCTTTGCATTAGACATGTAATCCTACTCCACTGAAGACAGTGACAAAATTCCCATTGTTTTCAGTGGGTGCAGGAACTGGCTATATTAGCTTAATAAACCTATCACCAGTGCTGGAAATAAACAAAGAGGAAAAGGAAATAAACTATACAACTGTTAGTATACAGAACCTCCAGTAGGAAAGGAACTTCATATTAAATACATTCTTTAGTCAACAGCATAAAATTATGCTAAAAACTATCCATGCTATGGAACCATCACCATATATATAAATGATTATAACAGCTGCTGGGTATTTCCAGACATGCACACACCTGGTAGTAGTGGCCATTTTGTACAGAACTGTCAGACTTAAAATACACATCTGCACTAGCTCAAACACAAAGAAGGGAAAAGCAGCAGCACCATTAAAGAGGGCATTACCGAGGACTTACTGGTAGTTGCTCTAGATACTGTTGCTTTAAGAGTAAGGCATCCCAGGGGGCCTGTCAGTAAGACCCAGGGAGAAGGATAACAGTAATGTGATTTTGAGGTTGAAAGTGAATGATCTGAAAGTAGCTTAGAACAGTGGAAGTGGGAACTAAAATCTCTGGCCAAGGAATTCATTTGTGTAGGAGGCGCAGATCCTAAAACTGGCTGTGCTGAATTCTTCTAAATTCAGTATTCAGGTCTGTGGTTAAACGAATAAAAAGGAGACCTTAAAAATCAGTATTTGTATGTAACTATAAAACCATTTACAACAAAGTGCCCATTTTCTACACATTTTATTCTGACCACTTCAAAATTCAAATACTGCATTTGTGCGATTCTTGCCATAATTCATAGTGTTGGATCATTAAACATGTATTCTGTTATTGCTAAGCATAATTGTGAGATGCTAGAAGCATTATAGGCTTGCAAATATGTATTTCTCAGTAGATGGATGACTGTTTTTTTTCCATGCTCATTTGAATTTCGCTTATGAGAGAATTTCAAATAGTGTAGTTCAGAGAAAAGAGACCTAGAGGACTGCAAGTAGCAAAAATTAACTAACAGAAACATGATTACTAGGGAACTGCTGCCACATATTCTCTTTATGTGGTAGAGGTTTTACAATATTTATTTTATATGGTCAGAGTTATAAGTAGAATTCTGTGTTGTTTGTTCAGCCTATTATGCAGATGGTGCTTGATTAAAATCTATTTTAAACTACAGCAATTACTGCAAGATAGCATGCGTAAAACAGCTCTCCTAGCTCCGCTAAAGGATTTGGTACTATTGCAGTTTATTTTAAATATATTTATAGACATTTTCAAACTTCTCAAGGGACATTTAGATATCAACAATGTGCCTTACTTGATAGACTTAAATCCTACACTGGGTAGTCTTGTGATCTATCATCTGTGCAACGTGGTTACTACCGACTTTTTTAAAGTGAAAGATTATTGCTTTCTTGTGATAAATAAGTTAAATACATCACTATAATTAAGCAATAAGGCATGACAGGAGGTGGATTACCATGAGCTAACTACACCTCTAGGGATTTTGAGGCACGAGTCTATGCCTAGAAGAATATATATGTTTTTTATTTTATTTCCCATCTGTCTCTGCTTTGGCGGTTAGCAGTGGAGTCTATGAAGCTGATAGACTGATGGGAGCATAAGGTACACCATCATCTCAGCCATTTCCAAGGTTATTAGTACTGGAATTCTTTTTCTTTACTTATTTTTTATAAAACAAACAGAATTTCCCCAGGGAGTACTCCCTTTTTAGCAGTGGGATGTTTGAAGCCACTTGATTATTTGGGTTGGAGAATAAAATGTCTGAGCTATTTACAAGAAGACTTTTGTTCTCTTACCTTTTATGCATATTATGATTATTAATCACATAGTTAAATGGTAGTTTGGACATCCTGCTATTTTAAATATCTACAAGCTTGTAAATCCCTTTGGTCAATACAAAAGCGTTAAAAGAAACCTTTTAAAATAACAATAGTAGGAACTTTAACTGTGGGTCTGAAGTTGTCAAGTCTCCTTGCTCCTGGGATTTGTGAACTGTTACTTAGAGGTGTTTGGAAAATTTGGATTAGGATGGTCAAATTAACTAGGGAGCTCTTTGCGTGTGCACATAACACACCTTCATATATTATTGATCTTGTAGTTTCTTCTACAGTGTAGAATGAAATAGTAATCTGCAAGTTTGAAACAAGCAGCTTGTGTTTTATAACTTCTTCCCTCTTCTCTCTAGTGCTGCTGGTGTACTCTACAACCATTAACTGCATATTTGATTGCCTAACCAGGTGCCTAGGAACCAAGCAATTTCCTTTTTAAGTTACATTCATCACATTGCTGTTCTGATTAAAAAGCCACAATGGGCCAAATCCTGCTCACTTTACTCACCTGAGTAGTCCCATTGAACACAGTCTGATGACACACAGGAAGAGGGAGAAGGGTCTGGCCCAGAGTGAGCATATACAGCCATATGCAGCCACTGTCATTATGCACCTGTGTTTATTTTTGGAACACCTGTAATCTAGCATGTCTAAACTGATCACAGTTCATTAAAAAATGATAGAAATCATCTCTATTTGATTGTAACCCTCTCCCCCTGAGTTTTTTCAAATGAAAAACCCTTTGGGACAGATACAGTTAGCCAGATTCTCCAGTCTGCTGAGGCCACTTTGTGCCATGTAGTTCGAGCCGCCTAGAAAATCAGGCCTGTGTCTTTGCATATTTTTGCACAGCATCTGGCAAAATGAGGTCCTGAATCCTGTTGGAAGCCCTACTGCAATATAAATATTTAATGGTTAAAGGACAGTTGGGTTTTCACAAATTTGCACGTCTTCAGGCTGCAGTGAAATCCACAAGAGGGATCCAGGGCGTGGGGATTTTTTAAGTGTGTGCATACACACACAAACACAAGCTCTTCTTTTCATCCAGTGTATGCGTGAGCCTCATTTGCTCCTTTATTCAGAACCTAAGGGACTGATCCTGCACCAGCAGAGTTAATGAGAGTTTTGCCATTGACTCCAATAAGACCAGAATTGAGCCCTTCAATAGGTCAAAAAAATTTCCAACCTAAACTGCTGAAATTTGTTTCTCTTGATTTTGATTAAGAATAATACAAGGGAATTAACATTTTTTTTAAATCTCAATTCACTTGATTCCCAATCCAGTTCCCAGTGAAGTCACTGGAAACAATCCCACTAACTTCACTGGGAATTGAACTGAGCCGTAGGTTAAAATAGTCCTCTAAGGGAAAGAAAAATATAAGGTGGAAATTATATTGTTCTTGCTCTACTTAAATGGTTCTTATGATTAAACTAGTGGTCAATGTATAATTAAATCTGTAATGGTTTTACTCATTACAGGTCTCCAACAACCATTAGCTGTAAGACTCCGAAAAGATAAAAAGATGACAAGCTAATCTATTAATGAGATGATAATTTTATAAAAACAAAATGTATGAATCATTTTAGGAAAAACGTTATATAACCTAGAACATTTATAATGCCTTTTATAGATGAAACCCTGTGAAATGTTGTCAACATTTGGATCATCAAAAGACGTTTTCCCCAGCAAAATCCATAATGTAGATTGTAGATGCCTTGATAAATAGAGCTTTTTGGTCTGATTCACAATTTAATGAGTTTCTATCCTTTTGTGAACCTTTATTACAGGTCAATGGAGGAGAGAAGCGACCTGCTTCTGATATGGGAAAGAAACCCAAAACTCCCAAAAAGAAGAAGAAGAAGGACCCTAATGAGCCACAGAAGCCTGTGTCTGCCTATGCATTATTCTTCCGAGACACTCAAGCAGCCATCAAGGGCCAAAACCCAAATGCTACATTTGGTGAAGTCTCTAAAATTGTAGCTTCAATGTGGGATGGCTTGGGAGAGGAACAAAAACAGGTACAATGTGATATAAATTGTAGTGATCAAGTACATGCCGTCTAACCACTCTGAGCATCTCCTTTTGTTCATTCCGACTAAACCTGAAAATGTGTCATATCAGAACTTGAGTTCAGGGGACTATCACCTCATTTCATATATCAGTTTATTAGGCCACTAGAAAGAGTATTTTAGTTCTTCTGCCTGCGAATTCATATCATTACTTTTAGGATTTTGTGTGCCAAAGTCAGAGGGCTTGAGGCTCAGTTACAATGAGGCCCCTTTACACTGCCAGAGTGATGTTTAAAAACCACCTATCCTCCCCTTCAGCAGTTACTCTTTATCCTTTTGTCATTATTATCTTTATTCTTTTCCAACTTAACAGAAAGCTTAAAGTCTGTCTAGCCCTAGCCACTCCTTGAAGACCACCAAAGAGCTGATACCAATATGTTATTCAAACCCTTCCCCAACAGCTTTTCAGACTATGTGGGAGCATATGCTCAGCTCTTTCCTCCTCTTTTTGTATACATGTTGTCATTAAATATTGTACAAAGTGAAAGACTAAATGGGATGTTCTGTGTCTCATCTATGTGATGAGATGTTATGGGAGCTATGCAGTGTGACAGGGAATAAGAGCCATAAGGCTCAGGCCCTAAATATTTGATAGTCCTTTGTTAACTGACCATTCTGTGGCAAATGCATTTTCACTGCTATATTTTTAAGGTATTGTTTCTATTTTAAAAAGGAACTATAGGTGAGTCTAGGAAAAGTTTGATTCCTTATCTTTTTACTTTATGGATCCTATTTGTGGTATATCAAGGGGCTTTTTTCAGCACTCTCTAGAAAAAAGACCTGGTGTGATTGTAAGAGACGATCAGGTGGAATGTAAAGCAGTGTGAATAGCTCCCCTTTGTGTCCATGTTAAAGTAATAATTTCCTCCACATTCTCAGCTCTGCACTTCTCTTTTCCCTCCTTCCAGGTCCATTGTTGTCTTTCTCAATTAAGTTATGTACAGCCTTGGCTGATGGTAATAGTGTTCCCAGTAAGGCCCTGTTTCCTCTGCATGTCTACTTTAGAAATATAAGAATAAATGTTTTACTTAATCCATAAAACATGACAGAATGTATAGTGTTGCATAACAAAGATACACCTAGGTACATTGTTAAGCACATGGAGAAAGCCCAGTGCTTGCAGTGAATTAGGTGTGGGGAATCATGACTACACAGGAACAGAACACTCTGTAGTGTCTGATTACAACTATAACAACGTCCTTACATTTTGCAAACATATTAAAATGTGTTTTTAATTTTTTTACAATGTAATTCTTCCACTGAAGAGAAAGGCAAAGGATGGAAACCAGCTGTAGAAAATAATATAGGGTTCTACTCCCCTAAGCGATTGTTGTTCACTATTATTTATTATTTGTATTGCAGTAGTGCCCAAAGACCCCAAGCAGGATAGGGGCTCTGTTGCACTAGATGCTGGGCAAACATATATGAAGATATGTTCCTTGCCCTGAAAAGTTAACAATCTAAATAGATCAGAAAGACAAAAGGTGAGGGGGAAAGCAAAGCCCTTCATCCTGTAAGGAGCTCTGCAAGGATGGACCTGCATCTGCACAGAACCCCACTGAAATCATTGGGACCTTGTCGGAGTTGCAGAGATCCTTCTGTGTGGAGCTCATCACAGGATCAGACCCAATGGTCAGAGTGATGGTTGGCAAATATCATATTAGGTTTATTGCTCTGTTGTCATTGTTTAGTTTTAATGTGGTAGGGGGAGGATGTGAGCTGACAGGAAGCCAGGAGTGGGAAATGTAAGGAACAGTGGGGAGCGAGGAAAAATGAAGTGCGGCATGGAGATCAGGGACAGTGGAGAGTGAAGCTGGCTGCAGAGGGATTGTGAAGGAGAGGAGAGTGGAGAGGCCAGAGTAAACAGCCAACCAGCAGGGAGGCAGAAAGCACAGCATCTATTTATGTATACAGTGTTTATTTGATTTCAATAGAAAACACTGTGTGGAAGCTGTCCTTTTCAGCATCTCCAGACAATATACCAATTGACAGAAACAAAGAACCGTACAGGCTTCCTGAGCAGAACGTTCCAGAGGTTTCTCATTTTCCGTGCTAATTCTGTGCTAATTTGACTAGCATCTTGATACAAACCTATTATTATTAAAAAGAGTGTCACTAAAAATTCTTTTTATAAGTCCTGACTTCTGGACTTCAGAGAATTGGTTGTCTACCTTCACTAACCCCCCACAAAAAGTCAGCTGGAAGATTGCATGGAGAGGCACTTAGGTCCCATTAAAACCAATGAGAGTTTTACTGCTGACTTTTATGGATCAGAATTTGGCCCTTAATGACTGACCAAAAAAAAAAAACTAAATAAGGTATGGCTTCCAGAAAGTTCAGCTGGAGGAAAGGTAACTTTGTGAATCAGAGGATCATAGAAGTCAGGTACATTAAAGTGTGTGGGGTTCTGCCTTCCTTAATGTGCCCAGCCACTGTCTGAGGGAGGATCCTGGATTAGATGGACTTGATTGTTTCAGTACAGCAGTTCCTCTATAATAGTTGAATGTTGTATCTCAGGATCATGAGAGTCACTACTTGCTCTGGGCTCCGAAACATGGACTATATTCAGAATAAATTTCAGTAGCAAAAAGTTTTGACTGTATTTTTCTTAGTGCAGATACCTACAGGCTGGCATTGCAGGTGATGCAGAGCCACAGCAGGAAGGGTTGTCTCTCAGGATCCTCCCCAGCATGCAGAAAAGTAGCCTTGGGTCCTTGGTGTGCTCAGCCAGGGCCGAGTGGGTGAGCGGCCAGGACTAACCCTTATTCCGTTTGAGGTGACTTGTGTCGCAGTGTGTGTGGGTGGGGGGGGGGCAGTATCAGAGAACAATGGAATTGCAATTATCGTAGATCCTTACATGGGTTGTACAAGAGGGGTAAGGCTCCTTGCTTACACCTTCTCCCCCTTCATTGTGTGCCAGTAATAGTGCACCCTTAATGTTTTTACGCACTTTCAGAGATTTGCCCACATGACATGCAATTATGTAAATTCAGAGTTCTTGCTAGTGATGTTCACACACTGGAACCCCAAATCCAAACACGCACATCCCTCAGAAACTTTCCAAAAGCTTCTCTCTGGATCTTGGGCCCATCTCTATACTAATTGAAACTAGAATCCTGGATCCAGATTCCCCTGAAGTTGGTGATAATTTGGATCTATATCTGAACTTCACAATAGTCCCTGTCTCTAGTTCCAATTAATGTTACTGTTCTTTAATAAAAACACAGGTCAAAAAACACTTTAGCCACTCATCTGTCTTTCTTCCAGCATATTTTATAATTACCTTTAATTTACGAGTCTGAATCATATTAGCCATTAGGTACATCATTGTATTCTTCCTTCCAGAACTCACTTTATAGTTTTCTTCCCCCAGCAGAGTAGAAAATCTCAGTTGCTGTGTGATAGTCCAGGACCATACAATGGAGATAAACAAAAACAAATTGAAAATGCACATTCATGAGGAAACAAGCTTTGCTCTTCATCCGTTGGTTTTGTGTGTAGTATAAAAAATAGTCTCCATGCTTGTCAAAGACCTAAAAGAAATACAGATTCAATTTTCATAAAAAAAACCTGGAATTTCCGAATTTAATTCCAGTGTTCCTGCTCACAGCTGAAAGCAATAATTGAATAATTCCTGTATTGGAAAAAAAAATAATAGAACAGAACTTGTTTTTTTTTATCTGTATTGTCTTCAAGTTAAATTGCTGAACTTTGGAAAGCCATTAGAGTTTTAAACGGCAGAATTACATGCTACAGAATTCAAACAGAAAAGAGTAATGCAACCAAATATATATGCAGGGTATTACAATACTTTGTGTTACCATATGTTTGCTTCTCTGTCTTTGACTCATTTCACATATTTATTACTATAATTTATGTCTTGCGGTAATACCTAAAAGCACCAATCAGGATCAGGCCCCATATTCTTTGATGTGGTATAAACAGAATAAAAGACAGCCCCTGATCCAAAAGAACTCTCAATCCTATTGGTCCATTGTGTTTATAATCAAAATTAATTCTACATTGTACTGAGGGTCTGATCCTGCAAAGTGCTGAGCAAGTTCTAGGAAAAAATGCTCAGCAGTTTCAACAGCATTTTGTGGACTCTGTCTCCTCGTATTCATCTTGGAGATTATCGACATGCATATTTATTGAAATTTACCACTTATATTTGCTAAAGAAAGTTGCAAGAGAAATGACCGCTAAACCACATGGTATAGGATATCTTTACAAGCTAGAAAAAAGTGCCATTACACCTGCAACAGGCTTAGATTTAACACCAGGGCCAAGTTTTTGACGTACATAGGTGCAGAAGTCCACCCATGCAGATCACAGTGCTGAATCAGGGCCACTGATTCCCGTGTATCAAAATTGCTCAAAACTAGAGCTGGTAAAAGAAAAGTAATTTTTTCACACATGGCTTCATGAAATATGTGGTGTTTGTTTAGTTGTTTCTGTTGTTATTGTTTTTTGGTTGACATTTTTCAACTGTCAAAGGATGAGATAACTGTATCCCTTTTTTTTCATGCAAAAATCAACATTTACAAAATCTCTGTTCAACACCTATTGTTCCTGTAGTACTCCACAGCTGTTAACAGCTGTTGATCAAATTCTATAGAATTACTTGAGCAAATCTCCCATTGACCCTAATGGGTCAATGAGTATAACTATAAACTGGGACTAACAAACAACAATATTGGTGATAACCTAGCAGGACTTTGCACAGTACAACCATTAGGAAAACATAGGACTACTCTGTGCCATTTGTTTTTTAAGCAGACCTTCCCATTGAAATCAACTAGGTTGATTACAAGAAGCTTCCCCAAAATGCTAGATCTTCTGCATATTAAGGGCCTACTTCTCCAGTCTCAGAATACAAGTAACTGTCACAAAATCAATGGGCTCTGGTAGGGAAATTGGGTTCTAAAAAAGCAAGGGATTAACATACTATATGGAGTTTGGCTTCCATGAAGATACTATAGAAAGAATCTCAAAAAGAAATTAAAATAAAGAAGTGTGGGATTCTCATAGGAATACTTACTTTATTTATGAATTAGGCTTTCAATTCAGTAATCATAAAGCTTTGCGATTTTATGCTTTGCAAGTTGATGCTTATTCAGGAACTTAAATAGAATTATTGCCATTTCCTGAGTTGGAATTCCTTTCTATTGTTTTAAATATAAATTAATCAGTAAGCAAAGCATAACACACAATAAGTTGTAAAAAGATAATGAGGTGGAGAAAATAAGGTTTAAAAAGTACTGATGGGATTTTTTGGTTAATTATTTTTCCACTATGTGGCAACTACTGAGAAGAAAAAATAACAGCTCAGCTATATCACATCTTTTAAAATATGTACATATTAAATCTTCTATATACTGTGACTTGATACAGCTTCCATTGAAATCTATAGGAGTCTTTCTATTGACTTGAATAGCAGTTGGATCAAGTAAATCATGATGCAGATCATAGTTTCATTAGCTATAAAAAAGGGATATGTTCCTATGGTTTGCACACCATGGAATGAATGACGGTGTCAGAGCTCGATACAAATCCTGCTTGAGAACTCAGTTAGCCAGCCCAAACCTAGTTGTTGGGATACCATACCAGATTAGACCACTATAAGGGTTTGTGGGAAGATCTACAAAAGTTTTTCAAACTACAAAAAGTCAGAGGAAGCGTGATCTGAGGAAATATGGAAGGAATCAGGAAAAAGCAGAAATACTATGAAACACATGATGCCATTCCTTTTTGAGCTGAAATCAGTGGGGAGCTGTACTTAAAAAGCACAGCACATTATGACCATGCTACCCAAGAAAGACAATGTAACTTACTACAGAAAAGAAGGAGCAAAACACTCTTCCCTTGCTGTGTGCAGATATCTGCACTTCAGTGTCCCATATTGTAACTGTTTCCATGGATTTCCAAGCATCTGCACAGAGAGAGAGAGAGTGTATCTGTCTGTCTGTCTAGAGGTGACTTTCGCCTCTCACTGGAAGGGGCTCCCAAATGTTTACTGCACATTTTTGCATACCCCGCAGCCTCTTCCCAAATACTGCCTTCTGTACAGTAACTAGAGCTAGTCAAAAATAGGGGAAGACTTATAATATTTTCCCCATTTTTCATTAAAAACTTTGTTTGAAAAAAAATCTGTTTTTTGTTTCATAAAAATCCCAACAAAATCAGTTCTACCAGTAATAAATCAGTACACATCTTCCTCAATATAGATTCACGATTTTTGGTGGTTTTCAATGGCTTTTCTACCCTTTCTTTTTTACTACAAACATTTTTTTCACCCGAGTAAATGGCATGGGCTCTTTTACATCCCATTTTTGTAGCCAATTTCTGTACATCGTTGCCCTTTGCACATATTTTTACTACAAAGGGGAGAAAAATGGCCCCCAGGGAGCAAAGTTAGGCATACTAAATAGTTGAGCCTCTGTGGCTTTCAGATAGAAGGTTGGTTCAAACTGGGTAAAAAGACTGCTTAGGTCATTTTCTGTTCTTAAGTGAGAAAGGAAAGTCATTTAAAATCAGAACCAGATGTAAATGTACTAAATGAACCTTAAGCTTCTAATTGGAGACCCAGAAAGGCTGTAATAGATTTAGCAAATTACAAACAAAATGTTCTTGTTTACATTAGAGTAAGTGACTTTAAAGCTTCTGCCAAAGACCTAAATAAACATGCTATTATACTAAAAATGGAAATGAATGTAATATGCAAAGATGATCTCTGGTGTAACTCCATTGACTTACTGAAGTTCTACCAGGAATGAATTTGGCCCATTATGTACAGATTATAATGTGTGCATATGTCTGTATGTACTTAAATGTTATACTGGCCCTTGAAGCAGGAAGAAAGATGGATTTACCTAGAGACCCAAAGCTTAATGATCAGATAGCACATGCAAAGCAACTCTTTGAGTGCTGTAACATATGCCTGCTTTCAGGCTACATAATTCATACACAGTAATATTAGCTGCAACAGTTCATCTCAATAGCAACACCTCATTATTTTATCCCTCAGTATTTATTTCTGTGTTTGACGCCTCATGAAATTACTGTTAATGTGTTTATATAAGGGCAGATCTGACACAAGTGGGAAGAATTTAATTTCCCACTCATTCTTTCCTGCTGATGTGTCCTCTTCCCCTGGTAGAAGTGACAAGTGTAAATAGTTAATTTGCTTCAATTATGAGCCTGTCCTGCTAAATTAGAAGCAGCAGGAATATGAAGAGCCAGAATTATACTTATGAGGCAGCTGACAAATCCTCTGAGCCCACAAAATCAAATCATTTACTCCTCATTGGTGCTCAGACACCCACTAGATAAATGCAGCAGTTTATTCTTTATCATCTGATGGAACTTGGATTGTATGTTACCAATACTTAAGTAAATTGAAGTCCCTCTGTATTAGTGTCAACATTTGTGATGCTGTTAGCACGTTCATTATAAACCTTAAGCTTTCAAGAGTTTCTATCCTGGCCCCTAAAAATAACCCAGACTGATTCTGGTGTGTATATATGTAAAAAAAAAATCTTAGCAATTTTTTTAAAAGTTTCTCTTTGGATCACAGCTTTTTAAATGTGTAAAAAAAAAAGTAGAAAACTAGCTAATTCAGGGGTGAATCTAGTAATTCTGAACTGTCTTTAAAAGTAATTGTGTCCAATATTTAACCTTTAAAATGCTGGCATTTTACAAAGGTAAAATGGTGCCTGCTGAATATTTTTACATTAAATTCACTTTGATGCAACCAGGCACTGTGCTGATTTCACAAGTTACTCCAGGCTTAAATGTGCCTTGAAGGCACAGCTCTGCATTGGGAGAGCAGTTAAAAGGAGAACTCCCTGCATCTCCCAAGGACGAATTCTGGGAGGCACTGTGCCATTGGAAATTCCCATGCAGAACACCCTTTTAGAGAGAAAGCAATTGCTCTTTTCCAAATTTGGCCAGCTTCAGAACACCACCTCTCCCTGAGCACATACGCTCACCCCCTGCACATCTTACATTCTTTCTGTCCCTTGTGTGCTTGGTTCAGGGCAAGACATAATCTAATCATATATATGTAATATATGCAATCTGGGGGTGGGGGGCACAAAGGAGAGTTAGGAACCCAACTCCCATTTACTTTCAATTGGAATTGGACACCTAACCCCCTTTGTGTCTTTAAAATTGCAGGGAAGATCCTCAGGTAAGGTAAATTGCCATAGCTCCACTGACTTCAATGAAGCTATGACAATTTGCACCAGCTAAGGATCTGCCTCTAGCATTTTAGAGCATACATGGTATTTTTCTGGCAGGGCCTTATATAGTTGTTGAAATAGTATAAATTGAGTGCAGATTTTCAAGTGAGAATACTCAGTTACATTTTCAAAACATTTATTCACAATTTATTCGTTATTTAGTTGCTTATGAAGTAAAGCGTCTACCATATGCAGTGAGAAAGAGAGTATTGAGTTGAGTTGCTTTTTTCTCCTCTGCTTTGATGTCACACACTAAAATTCCCTTTTAGCAGCCTTTACTTTTAAAACTCGCAATGCATTTATAAAGCCATCTCCAAAGGATAAATATAAAACACTTTGAAGAAGACCACAAAATTATTGAAATATATCCTCAGATTTATGGGTAGCATACAATTATTGAGGGATTTAATCTTTTTATTTACTTTATTGTGTAAACGAGAATAGGAAGTAGAGACAAATGTGTTTGTATATTCTGCCATTGTGAATTAGAAAACAAAATATATTCAGAAACCGCCACAGTAAAAACTACCTCACTGTTGAGATGTTGAATGGCTGATAAGAAAGAGGGAGTGTTTTCCTCCATTTGCAATCAGTAGAGCTTAAACTGCTTCCTCCTTCCTCCCTATTTATAACAGCAAAGAGGCTTTTGTCATTAGTTTTACCCCTTTTCTGTTAGTGAAACTCATGTTTTACTGGCAAATTTCTGTAATAAAACTGCTTTTTCCCTTGAAAGTGCTAGATAAACACATGAGGCATTTAAAACAACTATTCCAGTTTGTTTTAGTTGGTTGGATCCCTCTTCCCATTGCTGTCTGCTCTTTTTCTCCTCCTCTGAGAACAGCTGGGCTTAATGAACTGGAACACAAGTAGGTCAATAAAATATATATATATATGTATGTTATTAAGGTATCAAAATGCTACACATGATTAAGCAGTCTAATAGTTTCTGCAAGGGCCAGATCTTGCTCCCATTGAGGTGCATAGTTTGTTACTAACTTCAGAAGGGGGCAGTATCAGACCTCAACTTTGCAGTTCATTTTTTCCACAAAATTTCTTGCAGATCAAACCCATCCCTCTCACACAAAGCTGCCAGGGTAAATAGGATTTCCAGCCTGGGATTGGGAAGATTGAATTCACCCCCAAGCCACATACATCAGAATAGTAACTGCTGCACACCCTCTATACAGGGTGATAAGGCCACTTAGTCAGTATATTCATGGATCTACTGGCCTCTCTTCCAGCCTGCCTTGACAGCCTTTTCTTTTCTGCAGCGTCACTGGAGTGCTAAAGTGGTGGAGAGGGTAGCCCTCCACACCAGGGGCGAATTTCAAATGTCCAAGTGGTGCAACCAACAGACACAACTACTAAATAAATCCTACATGTACCTGTGGAGCCAGGATTGTTTCTTATGTGTTTGTAGTATGCCCAGCCCAATGGAATCTAGGCTTCTAAGTGCTACTGCAATATAAATAATAATCACAATTTCCTCCTCATCCTTCCCCCACCCTCCATTCTCTAGACTAAAAGTCCATTGGAGTCAGGCACTAAATCATTTGTGTACTCAGCCAGGCTTAATTACACTAATTGTAGTCCATTTGGGTTTAGATCCAGTTTTGCAGAGTACAGCTGAGTACAAGTAATTACCACGTAAATCACACATTTAATGTTTGTGGGGTGCGGGTGTTATCCAAAATATGCATTTGATCTAAAAAAAACCAAACCTCACCTTATAAATTCCAAGCTCATGAGGTCAAATTCAGCCCTGGCGTAAGTGGCTCCAGCTCCAGCAAAATCAACTGAGTTGAACCTGGTTAATACTAGAGCTGAATTTGGCCTGTGACCTTAACTTTGCATGCCAGAAAGACTGAATTCTTTTCTCCAAGCTTCTAATAGATCATCAGTGTTATTTTCATACTGTGTCATCTAAGAGACTGCTGAGCTGTAGAGCTAGCCGTGGGCCTCTCTCAGTTACAGTTTGTACCTAGATTAAAAGTCAAATGGTGGCATATTTCACTATCCATTAACCAGTTCTGTGGATTGTTTATATGACAGCTACATTTTAGTAGAATTCATAGAGTTCTGGGTGCTGCTTCTGCTGCAAAATAAAAGGATTAAAATTGGACACTGGCCTCCTGCTTTGGCAAACTTTCAGCTTTCTCTGAGCATGAAGGAACCCATTCAGCTGTGCCGGGGATGGAGATTTGGAGGTTGGATTCAACTCTGACAGCAGCACAGTAGTATTTTTCCAGAAACTGTAAGCTCGATCTCTGGAAAAGGTACTTCCACGGGTAACATCACTTCATCCATCACTCAAAGAACTCTGAGATGGTGACATTGCTCCTAGAATTACGACTTTCACAGATAGCACTTATTTCTTTGTTTAGATGTATGGAATGCATCTGTCATAGTTTTCAGGCTTCCTTCCTAGCCATCACCTCTCTTAGGTGGAGACCCACATCTCTATCACTCCAGACCAGGGGTTTAGGCTTGCAGTCCCTCTGTACTTCATTGTGATTTCCCCAGCAGGTCTGACCAGGGTTCAGCCTCTGTGGTTAACCTTTCTTCAGAGGTTACAACAGTGAACACTAGGTACCAACCAGCCTTTGGAACATAAAATACATTTATTCTTAGGGTAAAAACATTACAGAGAAAATATACATAAAACAATAACAGGTCCTATGCACACACACACTGAATGTACCAGGAATTGCCCTCAGTCTTATAGGCCAAAGTCTGTCCAATCTTCCAGCAGGATTGGAGTACCCCTTTGGACAGAATGTACTGTTCATATGCTCACTCAGGGTATGTCTGCAGTGTAAGCCCAGGGCTAGTGAGACTTGAGTCAGCGGACCATGTTAGGGAACCCCGGGCTTCAGTGTCTATATTGTATTTTAACCTTATGTTAACACTTTTCTAAACAGTGCTCGAACCTCGGGCTCTGGTGTCCACACTGCATTGTGCAAGTAACCATATCCCATAGTCCCTAGTGCCCCCACACACACCTGAAATGTGGCTGCTCTAACCCTAGGATCATGGTGCACTGTGGGAAAACTACTGGCCGCTCTGCATGTTACCACCTTACTTTGCAAAAGCCTTGTTCAGTTCACTCTCCATTGACTAACCCAGGAGGCTTTCTGACAGTGTGTTTGCAGATCGGTGATCAGAACGGAATGGGTTAATACTGACCTGAGCTGCTCCTGTTTGCAAAGATGTGGGCATGGTTTCCGTTTTCAGTAGAGTGGACTGGAGATTGTTGGGATTGAGAGAACTAAGGAAGTTGTCCCATGGAAGTGTGGGCTACTTTCAGCTGACTCCTGGGACCCTGGGTCCAAGCCCTGGGTTAGCATAATTGCAATGTAGATGCAAGGGCTAGGCTTGAGCCTGGGCTCCAGCATGGGCTTATGTTGCAGTGTGGACATACCCTCAGAAGGAAAACCCTGAGTCTGTTTAAACTCATCCTTTTATACCAAAATCCCTTTCTTTGTCTCTTGGTCTCTGGAAAACCCAGTTTGAAACAATCTATGCAAGCCACCCCCAAGCCACCTCTCTGGATTTGTTTACAATCCCAAGGGCAATCACCCCCACTCTGTTTTTAGTTCCTGGAGGAGCTATGGTAACCCTCCCCCATGGAGCAGAACACAATAATACATAAGCGATTCATAAAATTAATACAGGGGTTCCCCAAAATACCACAACGGGATTCCAAATATCTCGCACAGTGTCCATCATAAATTTTCTACACATCTTTACATAATTTAAAAACAAAATACATAAGAGGCCCACTGTTGTCAGCTCTGAGGAGATTCCCACGAGGTAGACCAAAACCATCTTTCCCCACCCATGCATTCCTTGCACCAACCATTCAGGCAAAGACTGGGAAAATAAATTAGGCTTTTACTGTCCCCTGAAAGTCAAAAGACTCAAACTTTGTCAAACCACAATGAGAAACAAATTCCAGAGATCAGTCTCTCTCCTGGGAATATCAACCCCACCCTTGCCCATAATGGTAGCATCTGTGGACACCCTTCCACCAGCCTCAGCAGTTCAAAACTAGGGACTTGTCTCGAAGCTTCTAAAAGCGTCTTGCTGGATTTGATTCTCATGATGATATATATGGAGAGACCTGGTCCCTTTAAGTCAGAGTTCCCCAAACTGTGGGGCACCCCCTTACTCCTGTCCATGCCCCCCCGAGCCCCAGACCCGCTCCTGGCCCAGCTACAGGGGTGGTGGGGAGGCATGGACAGAGGGAAGGGGGCACAGTCCTCAAAAGCTCTGAGCTGATACCAGGACATTGTCAGTGGACAGCCCTGGACTCTGACATTCACTTCCCCCTGTGGCATAGTTCAAATCTTACCTCTCTTGCCTGAAGGTACTGGGAAGGGTTGTTGCTTGTTTACTTTGGGGAATGTCTTTTCCAGTTTGGGGTACCTTATGAAATAATGTACATGCACCTGAAGATCTCTTACTAGGCACATTTTAGAAATATGAATAAAAAAATAAACTAGGAACCTGGCCCTACAAGGTTCCTGGAAGCAGCCTTATGTCAGCCACCTGGCAGCCTGCTGACAACTGCTTACCTGAAACCCATGAAGCCCGGACCCCAGCATGAAGTTCCACTCTTTCAGTCTGATTGACCTGCTGGCCCTACTTAAGCCAGCAGCAGGAACAGGAAGCTGTCTGAACAACTGGACTCCACCCTGCTCTGGACTGCATGCCTTGTGCTTCCTGGTCCTGCACCCGGCTTGACTTCCTGGCATCCCATCCCAGCATGACTCCTGGCATCGACTTTGTGGTTTCTGACCTCCAGTTTGTCTTCTGCCTCTGACTGCTGGTATTCTGACCCTGCCTGACTCTGGTTACCAATTTGCAGTTCTATCTACAGTTTGTATCCTGCATCTGACCTCCCGGTATCCTGACACAGCTGACTCTTGACTCCTATCTCGTGACTGTGGACTTTGGCTCTGACTACTATGTCTGGCCACCCATGATCCAGCTGAAGTAGCTTGTTAGGACCACAATATCCCTGTGTGATTGAGCTCAGTGAGAGAAAGATGGACCCAGCAGCACCGTCACAGCCACCAGAAGCATTGAACTCGCCCGAATGAAGCCCTGACTCTAGGTGGTTAATGAAGCACTGCAGGCCCAAGTTGCACAGCTGACCTTGGACAACCAGTGGCTGAAAGAGCAAGTGAAGCAGCTCAGGAGTAAGAACATCATGCTGCCAAAACAGCCTGCAGAACCTTGCCCCGAATAGGGGCCTGCAATACCCTGGCCCAAACGGTTTGACAGGAACCACTGGTGGTTCTGGGGTTTCATGAACCAGTGCCACCTTCTGTTTCTGATGCATCCCCAAATCTATGCTTTTGCCTGGGCCACGGTGGCCTTGGTAATCAGCCTGCTGATAGGAGACACGTTAGACCGGGCCTCCCAAGTGCTGGAAGGCCATAGCCCAGTGCTGTCACACTAGGATTTCTTTCTCCAAACAATGTCAGCCATGTTCAATGATCCACACTGAGCTTGAATGGCTGAGGCTACCCTGAGGAGACTCCAGCATGGGCAAGGCACCGTGGCCTCCTATGCAGCGCACTTCCACCGCCTTACAACAGATACAGAGTTGAACGAAGCAGTGCAGATGTAGCAGTTCCAGTGGGGCTTGTGGGAAGAAATCAAAGACAAATTGGCCCACGTAGATGTTTACCAGACTAGATGTCCTTTTGGACCTCACCATCCACATAGATTATCAGCTCTCAGAACGAAGAGAGGAGAAAAGAGGTCCCCTGCAGCCCACCCTACCTGCGTACAGGAACTCACTTTCTGTATTGCCCACCGAACCCATGCAAGCCAATCTGGCTTGTCAGTGCCTCACATCTGAAGAAAAGGAATAGCACCATCAGCACCACCTGTGCTTCTACTGCAGTGAACCTGGCCACGCCATCTTGGCCAGCCCAGTACGAACACCAAGGGGCTTGGGGAAACAAACCAGTCCAGGCACAGAGCCTCAGCCTTGAAAGAAGAGAAGTTCCCCACACCCTAGTCCTCACTGAGAAGCACCAGAGCCCCATTCAGGGGCTTCTCAGTGGCAGATTCCTATCCATCTATGTATCCTGGGGAAGCCCTGATGGATTCTCCTCCAACAGGTCCTCATCGATTCGAGAGCAGTAGACAAGTTTATGGATGCCTCTACAGCTCGGGCCCTACAGGTGCCCCTGCTACACAAAGCCATGCCCAACACGATTGAAATTTTTGACAGCTTCCTGCTGTCTTCAGTTCCAGTTGTGGAGGAGCTGTCTCCATGGAGCCCATTATTCGGGGTCACAGAGAAATAATACAATTCAGCGTGATCCATTCCCTGCAATTTTCCACTGATCCTTGGCATCTACTGACGGACCCTTCATGATCCCCTCATTCCCTGGTGAGAGCAGGTCACTCTCCTGTCAGAATTCTGCCAATGCCTTTAGTTCAGTGATGATGGCAATCCTCTTCCAAAGGCATGGACCCGAACAAATACTGCACCCCATCGCCTACCTCACAAGGAAGTTTACTCCTGCTGAGCGATATTTGAGCAAATACAAGATATTTGACAAGGCGCTCCTGGCAATTCAGACTGCCTTCGAAGAGTGGCAACACTACTTGGAAGGGCCCATCGTCTGGTCCAAGTGTTTACCGATCACAAGAACCTTGAGTAACTGTGTGGGGTCAGCGTCCTAAAGCAACAACAGTTCCAATATGCCCTATTCTTCTCTCAGTTAAACTTTACTTGACCTACCACCCTGGAACCAGAAATGTGAAGGCCAACACCTTGTCCTAAAGATATAGCTCTGACCCACAAGGCCCCAATCCATATTCTGAAGTCCCATAATTTTTAATGCAACCCCTGGGGGTGGGAAAATGATGTCATGACCCATGGCTCTCAAACCTCGGATAGCTGGGTTCATGGAAGCCACTGCACTCCAACCCTCCACCTGGCAGCTTGCTGACAATTGCTTACTTGGGACCCACAAAGGCCCAGCCCAGTGTGAGGATCTGCTCTTGAGGGCCAACTGGCAGAGTCCCAAGAGTGGCAGATTGTCCCACTGGCCCTACTTAAGCCAGGAGCAGAAATAGGAAGCTGTCCGAACTGAGTTTCACCCAATCTATTTATATTTAATTATCACATTAATTAAAAAAACAAGTTGGAAATGGCCAGGTTCTATAAAAATGTGCTGCCATCCAAACTACTTGTTCACCAGTGTTTACTTGTTTCAGAGGGGAACATAAGCCTCATAAGTGGTTTTGGAGGTGTTAAAAATAAAAGTAAATCTTGGCAACATAAGGTTATAACTAAGCTACAATGTTTGTTGCTCTTAAACAAAAGAACAGAAATCTCCTTCTCAGACTGAGAACAATTTTTAATGTATTTCTGTGTTTCAGAATTCCTCACTATCTTAAGATGCACAAAACAGTTTAAACCATTGTCACGGGTACACTTGAATGACAATATGAGCCTTTTGCCTATTTAAAATGTCTGTAAGGCATCCAGTCTATTAAATTATTACAACTATGTATTTAATCTTGAGGTCTAGAAGCCCGGGAGCTGCCAAAACAGAATGGGAAGGGCCCTTGGCTTGCTTATACCTGTTGCACATAACGCTAGAATTGCTAGTGCCACCCACCTCGTCTCCCCATCTGCTTAAATTCCATATACGAGCCCAGGCCAAAACCCAGGACTATGTGTTGGCACCAGCTACCAGTGTCATCTACGTTCTCAACTAGAAAAATGTCCTACACACTAAATCTTATCATTACTCATGATACCAACCAACTCCCAGCCTATCTGTCCACCCCAACCCTACCTGTGTTGCAGCTATCAGCAATCAATATTTCAACAGCCAATGTCAGTGGGACAGACTGACAATATCCCGCAATATGCTGAACAAACCTTATGAAATTAAAATAAACTTTTGATTTAAATTAAACCGTATTGAATTAGGATTAATACATTTGGGATCCATTGTATTAAAAACATAATTGTGTATGTGTTATTGTATGTAACTTCTCTAGTAGGCAGGGGAGGCTACTCTAATTCCTCTGGTTATCAGCCTTTAAAGCCATCTCCCTGGAGAGGCTCACATATACAAATTCAAACTGGATTATCCAGGGACCAATGGACAAAGAAAGGATTTTTGGATAAATAGCCTGGTTTTAAACAGACTCAGGGCCTTCTTGCTGATCCACCAAATGGGCAGGACACCTGGTCCACAAAGGGCCCCAGTCCTCAGAGGATTGGAAGAACTAGGCCTACTGAGGCCCCATAAGACTGTGTGCTTGTTCCGAGCTGAAGTTGGGATGAACTTGAAATCACAAAGAGGTTTCCTTGGGTAAGGTGTTGAAGGACTGCTCTAGCCAGAGGCCATGTTAGGGTTAGGGTGATTTCTGGTAAGCTTATTAGCATGCGTGTAGGTTCTTTTATTGTTTTTAATATGTTTTCTCTCTACTGCTTTTACGTTAAAGACAAAATTGGCTTGCATAAAAAGAGCTGTGTGGTAAATATAACTATGGGCACTCACACTGTTAGCCGTCTCTGAAGGGAAAGCAAGCCAGCCTGCTCAGACAGATTGTCTTTTGCAGAGGCTAATACAATGAAGGCAGGGAACTGTGCCTGGAAATACCCTGGTCAGAAGGGAATGAGAAGTGGGTCTCCCCCCAAGAAAGGCAACAGCTGGCGAGCCAGAAGTCTGAGAGCGGGTGCCCTTGGCAGGAGCACTGAGGGGAAATACTGGTGCAGTTGCCCTGAACTGCAACCGTCAGGATCACCCACCCCCTAACAAATAGCCTAAATATTAGGATTCTTGAAGAAGACCAAAAAAAAAAAAATTGTAAGAGCCCAAGCCATCATGCCCAAGAACCATAACAAATACCCCTTGCACCATAGAACTGCACTACATGCAAATCAGCTGGAATGGGATTTCCCCCAAAAAACACAAGCACAGAAAGATACAAAAAAACAGAGTGAGAAACCCAACGACGTAAATCTGCCTCTGAATAACACATAAAGGGTTGTGTGCCACAGCACTCATAGTGACATCCTATATCAGGGACAGTTTAAAAAAATAGTGCTAATTTGGATTTATACTGCTATTACCTGGTTGAGAGAATGCCTGAGAAAAGTAGATATGAAAAATGATGTATATGGTTAATGCTGAATACTATGGCTGGATAGTTGGGAAATAATTAAATGAAGACTATATAATTAAGTGAATATGCAGTAGTGATGTTTGGGTACAAGACTTACAGAACTCTTGTTAGGTTTATGCTATAAAATGAGATTGCTTTGTTGAATACCACAATTTGAAAAGGGGGAGGGGGAAATCCATCTCTTTGAGAACCTTTTCCATATGCGTTGACTATAAATGCACAGTAGACCTGCTTAAAATTTTGATATTAGAGAAACAAGGTGGGTGAGGTGATGTCTTTTATTGGACCAACTTCTGTTGGTGAGAGAGACAAGCTTTTGAGCTCTTCTTCAGATCTGGAAAAGGAGAAGAGCTCTGTGGCTCAGAAGTTGGCTCTGTATGGACAGAAGTTGGTCCAAAAAAAAAGATATTAGCTCACCCATCTTGTCTTTCTAATATCCTGGGACCAACATGGCTACAACTACACTGCATAAAATTTTGATATTCATATAATGCAAAATAAGACTTCTGATCTATTGAAGCAGGACTGCAATATCAGAAAAAACCCTACATGATCTTTTAAAGATCTTGACTCTATATATGTGATGTTATTATGCTCAGTTGTGGTTTTAAAATCTGGATAGCAAAATGATGCAGCTGTATTCAAATGTACAATATAATTTGAATTCGTCTTAGTTCTGTAGGTCATGCTAATTCATTTTAGCAGGTGGGAACAGATTGTCAACTAATTCTCATTTTGTTTTCTGAAAAAAACAATACATTTGCCCTATAACTGCAAACAATCACAATTTAAAAAGCAACTTGTTACCAGTTCTTTGAAAAACAATATGAGCTCAGCATATACCATATATTTATCCTAATCTGAAGAAATTACAAGAGTGCACACACACAGTTGCACAGCTAAAAACAATCCTTTTTCTCTCTGTCTAGATATTTACAATTTTGGTATCCTCTTTTTCCATTATGATTTTATGCTTCCCTGGGAAGCAAAATCTTTAATCCGTTAGGCAACCTCTGAGTTTTCCCAACCTAGATCAGAGGATTGTTCTTTCTCTGAAAGCAAAGCTTCACTGAAATAAAAGACATTTCATAAGAATATTCTTTCTATAAATGATGTAGCACCAGATCCTTCTGGCCCAGTACTGTTGCTCTGATTTTGTATTTTGGAATTGTATTGTCCGGAGTATGTACAGTTTGCAGCTTCCAGGTATTCTCCATGATGAGAATGCTCTGGCTTTACTGTAGAATAAGAGGATCAAAAGAGATCAATTTAAAGTTTCATAAAGTTTACCTTACTGCAAAGGAAATGTGTGTATGTGTGTGTACTTCTCACCTGCAGAATTTATGAGGACATCTCAAAGTTGTTTTAAGTTGCTTTTGCCATCCGCTGCACTTTGAGTGCATAGCCCAACTAATCAGAGACTGGGTGCAGGTTTAGTAACAAGTCTCTTTTAGGTTGTCTCAAAACCATCCCCAGCATGTACATTGGCAAGAAATTAGCCTCTATGGGGCTTGCCTTCGTAGCTGAGAAGGTTGTGCACCCCCTGTACAGGTGCCGAGCTCACAAGTATCTATCTATATTTTTAATGCTCCAGTTGTCATTTTGCCTGGGTGTCCCTGCAAATAACCTTCAGTTCTGAAGTCTGGGGAAATTTGAACTGAATCGTATAACTCTGTAAGCTATTGTGCGGAGCATACTTGCTTGTGTTAGTTACACTGTAGGCAGAACAGTGGATTGAGAGGAATATACCAGAAAAAGTACACTCTCTTGAAGAGCTCAACAGAACTTTGCAAGTGCAAGATTGGAACAGTGATTTACACTAACTTCTTTTCATGGCTCCTTAACTTCTCCTTTCTGCACAGAGCTCGCCTGAGCCTTGATTTGCCTCTGACCTCCTTTGGACTGGGATTCTCTGACTGTCCAACAGTTTACCTAATAATGGAAAAAAGTCTCTCAGTCATGCTGAAGGGCACTGATATCTCCCCAACCCCTCCCTGTCCTCTGCATCTCACTTCTTCCTTTTTTCTTCCCAACTCAGCAGGCCTGGACCCACCCACTCTCCTATTTCCCAGACAAGTTCAGCTGGTCTGCCAGATGGGAGCCACAATGAAGAGCACCCCCCACTGGTCCAGTTTGGAATGATACCCTGAATTTAACCTCCCTTTGTCAATTGAAGCTATCATCCCAATAGGAATGTCCTCAGTTCAGTCAGACATATCAGGATCACTCTGTAGGCAAAGGAGCTCTTTTACTGTGAGCGATATTTTTGAAAATGCTTGGTGTTTTACTTACTCTTTCTCTCCTAAAAAACCTGGAGAAATAGGAATGGCTGTTTAATTAGAAGGATGTTCTGAAAATCCATGAAACAGATTGATTATATGAATTGGAATTGCATATAGAAACAGATTCTTTACTAATGATCTTTGTTGTTTTATAGGTATACAAAAAGAAAACTGAAGCTGCTAAGAAGGAATATTTGAAGCAGTTAGCTGCATACAGAGCAAGCCTTGTATCCAAGGTAACACATATATATATTGTGATAGATTGTAAACCATTTTCAGCATTTGTATGGTACTCAGCGCCATGGTATCTAGTGTAAATATTGTTGCTCATTACCACCTTATACCTATCTTATCCATGCTCTGCTCTAGTGCTCAATACAAACGGTTATCTCTCAACATAGGCATACTGCAGCCCATCTATTCCTACTCATAGAACATCTACAGGGTGGGATTAGAATCACAATGAAGCAAATGAGAGACCCAGTGGTCATCAGTAAAAGGATCACATTTGCCAGCAGGGGCCACACAGCACTGCACAATTACCAGTCATACTCTTTTCTGAATATAGGGGGAAACTGTGGTATCACACATAAAATGCCTCATTTTTAATACAGGTACTGTACAGCAATGATCATGCTCAGTATGACAATGCAAACGTTCCCATGATAAGCTGAACTTTCTTTGTGCATGCCTCAGATGAAGTAGACGAACTAGTATAGGACATAGTGTGAATCACTCGCTTTGGAACAGCATGGCACAGGACCCACTGTACACAGTTAAGAGAAACTTTTGACATTGATTTATAGAGATATTCATAGTGCCCAAGATTTCACAAGTGATATAATATAAACCACTGTTTTAAAACCCACAGACAAAGGTAAGATTATTGCAACATGCAGACTTGAAACATTAATGGGGCAATTTGCAGAATCATATTGTTGATGATCATTTTGGTGTCTATTTCACAGAATCCAAAGTGTTGATGAGGTCAAGTTTAGATGCACTTGACTGTCCGGTGGTTGTGAGTAAAGGTTAGGAGTGAGGATGGCAATGCTTGAAGCTTATACAGGTGTGACTGAGCAGCACTTTTTGTTATTTTCACGACATATTTACCATCTTGTTAGGGACATTTCAAAACAAAGATTTAATGGATAATTAACACCCGGATCTTTCATGCAGTTTTCCACATGATCTTACCACTTCAGGTTTTTCAGTATATGACTCCTGTGAGATCAAACCTCACGTAGTTTGTGTTGGTAGATAAACTCTGAGACATGAGTGTAACCTTATTCATAGCTTTCCTGTGTTGTCTTATATACTTGAAATCTAGCATTATCTATGCCAGGATATTTATTAAAAACATGTACAAAATGCCTGTCATTCCTGTTCTACACTTGATGAGTGTAAACTTCCAGAGATAGTCTCTATGTTTAGAATAGACTCTTTCAAACCAGTGGAACTGTCCCAGGGTTCCACTGTACATGAGTGTTCATTTATTTGTAAGATTTTACTGAGTGGTAAAGTAAGACCAACACACTCATTTTAATGTGAATTACAAAGTCAGCTTTTCACTTGTAATAATGAATTAGGTATCGTTACTTTGCCCATCATACGTTGTTTTTATGAAACACTAAACTGTTTTATTTTGATAAGATAAATATATGTAAAACTGAGAATTTTACTCTGATTTTTTAAGGGCAAAAAATAGCTGCATGGCATTCTTTGAGGAAGGTTCAAGAGAAAATTCAATTAAAGAAATATTGGTGTCTGAGGCTCTAAGTCAGTGTAGGAAAGCACTTGAACACATGTTTAAGCCCATCCCTAGTCAAGAAAGCACTTAATTATGTGCTTAGGTCCCATTGACTTTAGTGGGACTTAAGTATCTGCTTAACTTTAAGCATTTAGGTGTGATGGGACTTTAAATAAGCATGTAATTACAAACTGGATAGGTGATATATTAAGATTCACCATGTGAATTGCATCTATTTGAAACAGAATATAAACTTTCTGTGTTAAAATCTATTCTATTATTACACATACAAAAACTACATTAAAATAATGTTATTACAGTTGCAAAGGCAAGCATGCAAAAGTTAGGAAATGCCAGAAGTCTGTCTTCACCTCTGGAGGGAGCATGCTTAGCTGTTCTGTGTGGATGATGACTGCTCAGGCAAGTCACGTGTAGCAGCCTGAATACAGCTGAACTATGCTGGCTAAAATTTGCCCCCAAAAAATCAGCTGAAGTATACACCTGGCATGTAAAATGTCAACCAACAAGATTTAAGTTTAGCCAAGTAATAAGCAACTGAAAGCAAGGTCTTATAATTGGACATGTCAGGCAACTTTAACAATAGGCTGTGCCATCAGCCTTACCTGTAATATGTTTTTAAATAGGGTTAACACCCAATAAGGTGAACATCTGATTGTATGGATTTAATGTCATAGCTATGCATTAATCTCCATTAACTCTATCAGTGTATTTGATAGATGTTTTCTCAACATTTTTCTTTTCTTTTTATAAAAATTGAAATTAATAGGGCTGTAGTCAAGCCTGTTCATGTATGTGGAAATCAATATGTGAAGTCAAAATGACATTACAAAGCATTATATGTAATGCTATGCAGATTGCCATATTGTTTATAATACTGACTAAGCCTTTGCATTCTAAACAAGTGTCTTTATATTTGCCCTTAGTTGCAACTTTTAGTACTGTTCAGGCTCAGAAATGCAACCTACAGTATCTAGCAATTTGTATAGCATTACTTAAAATGCTGTGATTGCAATTTGACTTTTTAAAAAACAAGCACTTTTTATTGCTTACCCTGGCTTTTTTGTGTATGCTGGCTGGCAGTAGGATTTTTGCTTTATATGTTAAATATTTATTTATATATACATATATAAATATTTTCTGAAGACATACTTAACAACTATGGCTTGCATCTACCCTCAAGTAGGAAAAAAGGTAATTTTTCAAAGCTATGATGGCATAGCTAGGTCAAATTTGTGCTCTCACATAGCATCATTATCAACCACATTTGACACTCTGAGTGTTAGAAATAATGCAAGTTTTTTGAAGTTAATGAACGTGTGACAATGTTGCCCCTTTGATTGTATGGCAGGCTCAGACTTCCCCTAACAGAACTCCCAGCCACTGTCTTGGAATTACTTTTCAAAGTACTTAGTCTGTGCAGACATTTTGGAAGTTTTAAAGATTAGTGTAGGCTATTTTCAGGGAAACCGTTACAAAACAGCAATAGTGGCTTTCTCCTTATAAGGAGCAAACCTAAAATGCAGCTCTGTCTGAAGTATTAACAGCTTTTTTTTTTAAGCTGCTAAACTCCTACAGGATCACTAGCACTGTTGCTTTAGCAGAAAAATATAATAAGCAGTCACATTAATGTGCAGCTTTTATTTGTATCCAAACATCAATTTCCCTACCTAGGAAAATTGTAATGTAAGGCTATAAACAGTAGATATTTCAGGTTTCTATGACACACTATCTTTGCATTTGTGATTATTGTGACATCAAAAATGTTTGAAGAACCATATATGAAAAACCGTATATTACCATTTAAACTATGCATGTAGCTCTATATCATATATCAGAATTACCTGTTGACTGACTGGGTATTTTCAGAGTTGTTTATGTATGTATTTTTCACAAACCAGTTGTCATGTCCCTTCAAAGATCCACAAACTGTCAGAGAAGAAATTTCTAATCCTAAAAACATTGTTTGAAGCAAAAAAATCCAGTAAATGCATATAGCCAAAGAATAATCCCATTCAACCTCTTAACCTATAGAGCCACAAATCCTAAAGACCTAAGGAAATTTCTAAGCAATTATTAAAACTGTTAAGCATAACATCACTGTGAGAACTCACTCGTATTACAGTTTGGCCTAACCTTTAATACACTGAGTCCACCATCCTTTTCTAGTTTAGAGGTCTCATTGTGGTGGGAGTCCATAAAGTTAACAACATCATCCAAAACATACATGAAATAAAGGCCAAGCATTAAAGGATAGATGGTGCCTGGCACCTATGTGAGGGTGAATGGGAGGGAGGTGGTAGTGAGATGTCAGGGCCATGGCAGAATTGAGTCAGTCAATCACTAAGGAGACCAAATGCTGCACCTTCTTAAGGGCAGTGCAATAATTGCTCTGCCAAGGAGCTCCAGGTGGCAGTTTGCCTTCCTTATGCACATTCCTTTTGATGCTTCTGCTGGAAGTCTATCACTTAATGTTACAATTTACCCTTACACAATATGTTTCAACTTAACTTGAATTAACTTGAAATAATTACATCAAACAGTAAAACAAGAATCTAAGTTAGGGCACGTCTTCACTACCCGCTGGATCGGCGGGTAGCAATCGATCTATTGGGGATCGACTTATCGCGTCTAGTGAAGACGCGATAAAATCGATCCCTGATCGCTCTGCTGTCGACTCCGGAAATCCACCGTGGCAAGAGGCGGAAGCGGAGTCGACGGCAGCGCGGCAGCGGTCGACTCGCCGCCGTCCTCACAGCCAGGTAAGTCGACCTAAAATACGCAACTTCAGCTACGCTATTCACATAGCTGAAGTTGCGTATCTTAGGTCGACCCCCCGTCCCCCGTAGTGTAGACCTAGCCTTAGTTTCCATTTCACTAGAGTTTTTAATATGCAGCTAGTAAGAATCCTATTCTCCTCATTTCCCACCCAGCGTTGGCATTGGAAAGTTCTACATTTACTAAAACATCCAGTAACAAAATAGAAACAGATTCTCAGCTGGTGTACATTGGCATAGCTGCCTTGAAGCCAAGGGAGCTGTGCTGATTTACACCAGCTAACGATCTCTCACAGACTTTAAACAGCGAGAGATGGACGGAGATGGTAACATTCAGATTCAGATTACATTCAGGCTAAAGTTTGAGGCCAAATACATCTGAGGCTTCCCTTTCAGCAGTGCCAAGACCTAGAGATGTTCTCACAAGATTGAAGCCCAAACTGGCGGAGATTTTGAGAGCACATTAGTTTGAGAGAGTTTTGATTTTGAGAAGGCTATTGTTTGTTTCTAAAATGATTGGGATTGAATAGTTGGTATAAGGTTATAAGAACTGCATTTTTAGAGCCTCCCTATGCCTCTCAATTGGGGAATAAAGACACTGGTATCAAATTAAAGTCACGTGTTCTTCAGCATATTTATTCAGGTTACATTCATAAAACATCCATCTCTAGCTACATGGCCTTAATGGATCCATGACAATCCCCCATAGATGATAATAAAATGTATCTTCAGAATTTAAAATGTTCTCCTTCAGAACGACATTGGCTAACAGTATATGACATTCAGTAGCTGACCCATCTTGTACTCAAGTATCAATGATGTGTCTAAAGACTTTTGAACCTGCCACATGTGGTGCAATACATTTGTATAATATATGTGATTTGGAATGAATAAAATAAGAAACCTCATGTGTTGACAACCTTCATCCAAAACCTGCATCAATCTATAACTTTTTTGACGTTCTGAAATGTTCACAAAGAAGTTTTGCTCTTCCGGATTTTACAGTGCTAATCCAAACAGAACCCAAACTCTGAGGTCCTGATTCTCATTTTACACTAAGGCTGTGTTGCACCATTCTGGCAGAGTAAAGGGAAAGTAGGAGTATATTATATTTACACCCATTTATAAACCCTTTACACTGCTAGAGTGGTATAAAGTAGCATTATTGCTAATGAGAATCAGACCCTGACCCTGTCACTTATTTTATAGATGCTGGTGATGGCCAAAGGTACCAGAAACATTTATTTATGAACATTCAGCAATTCCTCAAGTTTATTCAAAGTTGATTATGTAGTGAAGTGTAATTGCTCACATTAATAAAGAAATATTTCTGATGATATTGGCCCTGGCTAGTCTAGATACCACTCAATTTACAGTACTCCATTCAGAAGGTTTGGGATCCTTTAGACATTTTTCCTCATACCACAAAACACAGAATCTGTTGCTGTTAATGCTGCTGATTTTGAAAAAGAACTATTCTAAAATTAAAAATAAATTGATTCTTGGTGAGTATATTGGCCACATTTTTGGGTATTTTGTGTCTGTTACTTGAATAATTATAATCAAGAATGCAGCGTATAATTTTAGTTTAATACAAACTTCCTTTTTCCCTGATTGTGAACAGAAATGTGGCTCTGCAAATGTGTCTTCATCATGGACAGTTTTCTTAAAAGGTCATTGTCCATTTTGCCAGTCATCACACAGAGATCTCTGAGTTACCAGTGTTTCTCTGCTTGTAGAACGATGATGGTAACTGTGTGGTATCTCTTGGGAAAAGTTGAGTTTTTGTAATAATTTTTGAGTTTTGAGTTTTTAATAACATTACTGTAAAAGTATTTATTAATTTATTTCAAATATATATAATTTGGTAGTTTAAAATGTTGAAAATAACAGCAAATATATTCCAAAGCTTTTTTCAGCAATTGGATATGTGTGTGTGTGTGTGTGTGTGTGTGTGTCTGCACACGCGCGTGCACATGTGATTGTGTATGGCAGCTTTTCCAACATACTATCTGCAGAAACAAGGCTTGAAAGGTCAAAATTAAAAAAAGTTTAACTAATTTTAAATTTTCTGCTTACACTTCTAAGGAAGCACAAGTGAAGACCATCACTCATCAGCTGTAACTGATCTCAGCTTCACTTGACCAGTTCCTGTTTTGCTTTCATGGAAACGGAGATGGAAAATTCCATTACAACTCATTATTAGTAGGATAAAAGTTTTGACCTATTGAAGTTAACAGGAAACTTTCTATTAACTTCAGTAGGCTCTGGATCAGACCTATCGAATGCTGCCATATGAAAAACTTACCCTTGCTTTATTTTCAGTCACTCAGAAAAGCCACCAGTAGCCAGAAAGCAGAAACAACTCAGAATGAGAATAAAAACTCTCACTTACAGATTTGAGTTGCTGGTTGCCTACTAAGATCTACAAGTGATAGTTTAAAAAACCAGTTACAGATTCGAGGAGCCATAATCTATACTAATTCAAACTGAAGAAGAAAATCCTAACCCTAATGAAGCTATCAAATTGCCTGGTGGATGTCACCTGAGTGACCGCTAGTATCTGTGGGACCATTGTATTGATCAGAATATCTGTTCTTAGCTGAGTTTCTGGCCATGGGGAGCTGGAGCTCGGTGAGGACTCTAGGGTGGAACAAATTCCAGTACGACCTTTCCTCTGATGGGATCCCCTCCTTTGCCTGCCTGCTTGGTTGACATTGCCTGTCTCCATCCACCACACGTTCATGGTGTGACTCTCTGAATAAGGACCAGCAGGGAGGAGGTGAGCATACTGCACTGTGAGGTCAGGTCTGGGGCAGGTAGGAACCATCATGATTCTCAGAGTAGTTCTGTGTGAGAAGACAAGGCGTGCTGATGGTTGGCTTTAGGTTAGAGGCAGGCATGAGGAGTTGTGGCATTGAACAGGGGAGCTTTGAATGTGAAAGGGAAGCCTCACTTTGCTCAAGAGCAGGAGAGGAGAGCAGCAGGATTGGTGGGGAAAGATAAAGGGACTGGAGTTCTATTATCTAAATTATCTATCTCATTTATAAAGTGCCCCAACCTGTGTAGCAACTAAGCACCAATATATACAGTAAAATAAGAATGGCAAAAGTGGGCTATGCTCTCATACTCCTGGTATTTGGTTGCTTATACTTAAAGGTATTCTTTATTTTATTTGCTTCTTTTCATTTCTCACTCCCCTGCTTTTCCTTTCTTTCTACATGGCCCATTTTCTTCTCTTTCTCTTTGTTCCTCTGGGCTTTTGTTCTAAGTGTGACATACCAGGGTACAATCCAGGCTCATGTGTAGCTGTGTCACCCCTGCCCTGTAACCTGGGGTATCCTTTACAATGGCTTGCTGCTCACAAACAGCCTCCAGTGTGTTAGTCACTCCCAGCTATGTCTGTTTGTGTGCTTAGCCAGCCAGCCACACCTTGGCTCTTACCAGTCTTAAAGTTTACCACAGGGTGACCCCAATACACTCCCAGTCTCAGATTTTCCCGCAGCCCTTTCCTGGACAGTACAGATATACTGAGTCTGTTATTCCTTTAAGGAACTTGTTGCCCCAAATGGAGTCACCCAACACTTCGATTTGAACACCCTGGATTAGATAAAACAAAAAGCCAGTTTACGAATTACAAAGAGATAGATTTTAAGTGAGTACAAGTAATAAGGCATAAAAGTCAGAAATTGTTACAAGAACAATAATGATAAAACACTCACTAATGCCTAACTTAAACTATATTAGATTCAAGCAAAGTTTCTCACCACATGCCCCAGCAGCATTACTGACCAAACTCTAAGATCAGGACTCATAGACTCATAGACTCATAGACTTTAAGGTCAGAAGGGACCATTATGGTCATCTAGTCTGACCTCCCGCATGATGCAGGCCACATAAGCTGACCCACCCACTTTCCCTTAACTCAGCTGTTGAAGTCTCCAGATCGTGATTTAAAGACTTCAAGTCGCAGAGAATCCTCCAGCTTGCGACCCCTGCCCTATTCTGCGGAGGAAGGCGAAAAACCTCCAGGGCCTCTGCCAATCTACCCTGGAGGAAAATTCCTTCCCGACCCCAAATATGGCGATCAGTAGAACCCCGAGCATATAGGCAAGATTCTCCAGCCGGATCCTCATTTTACCAGCGATGGCACGTTATTGCCTAATTGACTAAAATCACGTTATCCCCTCAAACCATTCCCTCCATAAACTTATCTAGCCTAATCTTGAAGCCAGACAGGTCTTTTGCCCCCACCGTTTCCCTCGGAAGGCTGTTCCAAAATTTCACCCCTCTGATGGTTAGAAACCTTCGTCTAATTTCAACTTCCCCTAAACTTCCCCACGGCCAGTTTATATCCATTTTTTCTCGTGTCCACATTAGTACTGAGCTGGAATAATTCCTCTCCCTCCCTGGTATTTATCCCTCTGATATATTTAAAGAGAGCAATCATATCTCCCCTCAGCCTTCTTTTGGTTAGGCTAAACAAACCGAGCTCCTCAAGTCTCCTTTCATACGAAAGGTTTTCCATTCCTCGGATCATCCTAGTGGCCCTTCTCTGTACCCGTTCCAGTTTGAGTTCATCCTTTTTAAACACAGGAGACCAGAACTGCATACAGTACTCCAAATGAGGTCTCACTAGCGCCTTGTATAACGGAAGCAGCACCTCCTTGTCCCTACTAGAAATACCTCGCCTAATGCATCCCAAGATCGCATTAGCTTTTTTCACAGCTACGTCACATTGCGGACTCATAGTCATCCTGCGGTCAACCAGGACTCCGAGGTCCTTCTCCTCCTCCGTTACTTCCAACCGATGCGTCCCCAGCTTATAACTAAAATTCTTGTTAGTTATCCCTAAATGCATCACCTTACACTTCTCACTATTAAATTTCATCCTATTACTATTACTCCAATTTACAAGGTCATCTAAGTCTCCCTGCAGGATATCCCGATCCTTCTCCGAATTGGCAATACCTCCCAACTTTGTGTCATCCGCAAACTTTATCAGCCCACTCCTACATTCGGTTCCGAGGTCAGTAATAAATAGATTAAATAAAATCGGACCCAAAACCGAACCTGGAGGAACCCCACTGGTGACCTCCCTCCAACCTGACAGTTCACCCTTCAGTACTACCCGCTGCAGTCTCCCCTTTAACCAGTTCTTTATCCACCTCTGGATTTTCATATCGATCCCCATCTTTTCCAATTTAACCAGTAATTCCTCATGCGGTACAGTATCAAACCCCTCCCCCAAGTCCAACCATTGCTTCCTTTGTATCTTCGGGTACAGTGAATGTGATGGACAGGGAGAGAGGCGGGGTGTCTTGGGGTGTTTTTTCCTCCTTTTTATAGTTTCAGCCCCCTTCTTGAAAAACATTTCCAGCTAGATATCAGGAGACAAAGAGTGTATGTGGAAGGATGTTCCCTGATGTTTTTTTTTTACCTGTTTAAACTTCCTTTGTCTTCCCTTCCTGCTTGATGATTCTGTTTACTGCTTAAACAAAAATTAAGCAGAGCACACATCTTAGTTTAGGACAGACCTGTTTGTCAACCTCTGTTTGGGCAGGGCTATGGGGTTTGGAACATGTGTTAATAACACCATACAGGGGAATCTTATAACTTCACATACAGTCTTGCCACACATACTTTATCAGGACAATAGTGACCAGCAAACTATGAGTTTCAAATATTCAAGGCATATTTTGAACAAAGATTATTACAATAGTGTATAAGGTGTGAATACAGCGGGGGAGGAGGGGTGTTCTGGCATAGTAGGCTCTTGTGAAAAGGGTGAGTTTTGCATTGAGCCCAGAAGACAGGCATACATCTTTTGGGATGGTGTTCCATATCTTCAGACTTGACACAAAAACTGCTTCCCTCCATCTTCTGATAGGTTTACACTGCATGCAGCAGGCTTGGAGGCTTACATATGGAGAGGCAATTCCTAAGATAGCCTGGTCCCAGCCTATTAAAATCTTAAAAGATTAGGACCAGGACTTTGAATTAAACTCAATAGTGAGTGGGAGCCACTGGAAGGTATAGGGCACAGGTGTGAAAAACTAATATTCTAATCTGCAATCCTGTAATGTACTGGCTAATGTGTATGTGCTCCCTACCTGATAGACTGTATATGAGATTCTATTATCCTCTAGCAACTGATCTACAGAACCTTTAAGTCCTACCACTCCTAGAACTAAAAAGGATTCTCCTTTAGCTCAGGTGGTAGAGACCTGTGTAGGGAGCAGAAGGTCTAGAACTGTACACCTGTAGCATCAGGCATAAAAATTAGCTTGTGACTATGGTCATAAATTCATGTTGGCCCTTAGTGCTGAACTCTGGGGATGAATATATATGTCTTCCATGTTTTCTATGCTCCAAAGTCTAATTAAACAAGTGAATAGGGATCTTTAATATGTTTTCCTGTACTATTTTCCTTAGATAAGCAGAATGACTTTTCAAATGGCAGATTGGCTAACGAGTTTCGATCTGCAAAGTTATGCCTGATACCTGAACAGCTGGAGGCTCTGTCAGCCAGTCAGATCCCCTCTTTCATTATTCATATTTTATCAGTAACATGTAGTGTCCTTATGTAGGAACAGATTCTGCTCTGTTACACAGGTACAACTCCAGCTGAAAATCAATGCAATCAATGAAATCAGTGCAAGCTGGCCATAGGAGGGCAGGGGAGGGCAGAATATGGCCTGTGCTGTATACTCACATTTTTGTATGTAATAGATAATAAAGGCATATGTGAAAAGTCTGTAACATTTTTGGTATCACCTATCTCATTAGCTCCAGTGCTGCTTACAAAAGAAAAGGTTTCTTCCCTAGCCTTAGAAAAAGCTAAAAGCGTAGTATGCTGGGGAATTATACTTAATGGGTTTGTTTATCCAGATTCCCAATAACTGATCATATGTATGTCTTTTACACTAATATTGGACACTTTGCGACTTCAAATCACATATGATTTAAAGCATTCTTAGTCACTGTAAAATACTTGCTTAGTATGGGGCTGGAGTGTTGTGAATTGTGAATATTATGAAAAATATATAGAAGAATTACTGCTGGCTTGAAACAATCAGAGCAAATCCTTTTTGATCCAACTGGCAGACACTCTTCTGGGAAGTAAAAAAGTGATATTCATCCCCAGCATAAGACTGTGCAACTACCAATAACTGAAATGGGAGTTGCACCTGCTTATTTGATCCACAGGATCTAGTATCCTGTAAATTAATTTATTATAATGGGCCAAATTCATCCTTTATATAAGTGCATTGAAAGCAGTGGAGTTACGCCAGTAATGAATTTGGTTCAGTGTGTCTCCGTATTTAAAGAGGAGTATGACAGAATCTTTGGCTGTATATACACAGAAAAGTATCACAATGGAAGAATCCTTAGAAGGGTGGAATTCAAAAGAGCTATGTGACAGCTTCTCTTCAAGAGGGGTTATTCAGCCTATCTGACCTCAGAAATGTTGGGAGAAATCCTGTTCTTGCTCTAAGGAAATACATTATGGAGAGCAGTGGGAGAGTCAGGTAGGCTGACCATATTTCCCTAGCCTGAAAACAGGATGTATGGGGCTGGCCCAAGCCGCCTGGCATCGCCGCTCATCCCCTGCGCTCCCACAAATGTTCCTCTGTGCAGAGTGGCAGGAAGGAGGCTCCGGGTAGTGGGTGGGATCAAGGAGACTCCAGAGAGCAGCCTTGGGGAGGTGGGGGAAGGCCGGATGCAGGGCCATTTCAGACTTTGTTATTGGAGGGGGCGATTCCCGGCCGGTGAGAGGAGGGGAGAGAGGAGCAAGCGATGGGGGACCAGGAGGAGGTCACTCCCGACCAACAGTACGAAACTCAGGTGGGGCAGGTGTCCCCCACTGCCCTCCCGAAATGGCACCCCTGCCGGGATGTGGCAGACGCAGGCAACTAGAGGCAGACTGAGGAGTTGGGGGGTGGCCTGGAAAGGGCTCCGGGGACCAGCCCCGAAGGACGATGGGTGGGAAGGATATGAGGCCAGGGTGGGAGCTGTGGGGACTGCTTGGGAGGCTGTGGCAGGGGTGGGGGACCATGCCACACTCGGTGCCCCAGCACAAGCAGATGCTGCGGAACCCAGTCAGGCACTTACCAGCCGGGTTGCCCGGTAGGGTCTGGGTCCCACGAGTTGCGGCTCCATGGCCCAGACAGAGAAGAGTTTGAATTAGGGCCCTGACTGCACTGCCGTCTGATTGGGCTGCAGAGTGAGCACGTGTTACCCCATTGCTCCCTGATTGGGGGGCAGAACATAGCAGAGACAGACTGGCCAGGCTCCTGTCCCACTCCCCAAAACATTGCCACTCACACACCCCAACATTCTTACATACCTCCCTAGGGAGGCACGCCCCACCTTTTTTTGCAAAACTGGGCATTTGTCCTGTTTGCTCTTGCCAACTCGTTTGGCAAAAGCAAACAGGACAAATGCCCAGTTTTGCCAAAAAAAAGTCACAATGTCAGGGACGGGGCTTAAAAAAGGGACTGTCCCAGCCAAAATGGGACATATGGTCACCCTATCAAGGAAACATCCTGACAACACAGAGAGCTGGAAAATATGTACCCTGAGGAGACCTTATTGTTTTTCTAAAAAAGATACAGCATTACTCCTAGTATGTGAGGAGCACAGCATATTCACCAGGCCCCTCAGTCAGCAGACCCTTTTGGATCTGTGAGGCTTTGGCAGGCCTCTTAGCCAGGCCTCACTGCCTTTGCTATCCTGCCCTGCTGCTATGCATGTGCTGTTGGTAAAACTGGGAAGGATTTTGCATATGCTATCAGGTATCATGTTTCATTTTGTGTATGTGTGCATTTGTCTGTATCTTAATCTGTGTATGTGGGTGTGTGTAGTGCATACTGTACACGGAGAGAGAAAGAGATTTGCATTCCTTTTATCATTTTTATTTAATTTTCCTTAGTTTACTGGAGAAAATAAGTTTTCGGCTTCGGTATTGTAACTTGACTTGGGAAAATGAAGTTATAATCTTTTTCACTGTATATCATCACAGATAATGAACCAGTTTCTGTAATGTGCATATTAGTTGATTATTGGTGATGGCACATACATCAGAAAGCATACAAATAGACTTTCACAGGCTCAGCTGATGCTGAAAGTAACATGAAACTTATTTTGACTTGTAAACTAAACAAACATGACATGGCATTGGTAGGATAATGGTATGTATGCATCTTCCAGCCTGTGTTTTAATACAGTGACTTCTTTATCCAGAGGGACATTTACCATTTTTTCCAGCATGTTTCACCTTTCACTGGTTATAAATACTGCACAACCTTTCCTTAACTGCTAAATTATTATTCAGGTACCCACACATAAGCACTAAGTGGCTAATCTTTAACTCTTTTTGGCATTTACTTGAACATATCTAGTTTACAACTCAATTGGAAGTTCTAAGAAACTGAGTGCATGGGGAACAGAACAAATTTAGTAGAAATTCAGGGTAACAACATATAAACATTAGAACTATTTATTATTGAAAATATTCATAACTGCTTCAAGAAAACAAGACAAACTCTGCAATTATTTTGAAAAGCTCTATTTATTTTCTCAGTTCGTTTATTTTGGTGCTGTATTATTCAGGGCCAATTGAGATAATTTTCTTGTTTGCATGTAGTCAAACATAGGCCAAATGGTACCATCAGTTTTTAAGCAGAACTCCTTCATTGGATTCATTGAGAGGGTTCTGCTTAAAAATTAATTATTCAATATGCCTATACTATTTCCAAACTCGCAATCTACAAAACACAGTTGATGTGGACATAGATATAATCCTAACACAGAATATTTTAAAAATAAAATATGCCAACACTGGAATTTTAGTTTGATTCAGTGACAGAACCGTAGTGCCCAGTCCTGCCACCCTTCATGATAATACCGGCCTCTTATCTGGTGCTTTCATCAGTAGATATCAAAGTGCTTTACTAATGAGGTCAGTATCATTAGCCTCATTTTACAGATGTGCAAATTGAGGCACTGAGCAGGGAAGTGCCTACGGTCACCCAGCAGGTCACTGGTAGAGCCAGGAATGGAAACAGAACCAAGTCTCCTGAGTCCCAGTCCAGTGCTCTATTCACTTATTGCCTTATTACCTCACAAATAATCTTCCTTCGCATGAGTGATCCCATTGAATTAAAGGGGACTAATAACAGAAGTAATGACTGCTTATGTGAGTAAGGGTTGCAGGTTTGGATCCACATTTTCATTTGTTGAGTAGCTTATCATGTCAGTAACATCACTTCCAAGTTTTGCAATATCAAAATGTCAAGCCAGGAAGCAGAGGGGTGAAGAAATATCTGTGTGGTGTGTGAGAGTTAACTTTATTTCTATTTATTTAAGAGTAATAACCAGTCTCCACTGTAAGGACATTTTAAGTAGCATCTCCATGACTGATGTATGCTGCCGAGATGAGTGCTGTCATAAAGGAGTTCTTCATATAACGAGCAAAGAACAAAAGGGGAAACATGGGTATTTGTTATAGAACAAAATTCTCCAGTATGCTACGGGAAATTATCACTGCACTGTGCTTCAGACTATTATTGCAGAACACTAAGGTATTCTGGTCAGGCATGGAATGATGCGGAGGTTCATTTGTGCAGTAAATAGATCTCAGAAAAACAGCTGTTATCTGTCTCTAAAGATTGTTTGTTTGTTTGTTTTCTCAACAGAGCTACAGTGAACCTGTTGATGTTAAGGCGTCCCAACCGCCTCAGATGATTAATTCAAAACAGTCAGTGTTCCATGGGCCCACACAGGCTCATTCCGCACTGTACCTAAGCTCCCATTATCACCAACAACCCGGAATGAATCCACACATAACTGCCATGCACGCTAATATCCCCAGGAATATCGCACCCAAGCCCAACAACCAAATGCCAGTGACTGTTTCCATAGCAAATATGGCTGTGTCCCCACCTCCACCGCTTCAGATTAGCCCACCTCTCCACCAGCATCTCAACATACAGCAACACCAGCCAATTACAATGCAGCAGTCCATTGGAAACCAACTCCCAATGCAGGTCCAGTCTGCTTTACATTCACCTACAATGCAGCAAGTAAGTTCTAAATCATGAACTTTCAATCTGTTTGGGGAACAGATTTCCATCTGAATCCGTAAAACTGGTCTTCCAGTAGTTAATGTCGGTTTTTTTGATTCATGGTTTAGCTTTAATTTTGCAACATTCCAGTACTGAAGTCCTAGCTCCCAGTCCTGCAGCTACTTGAGCACGTGAGCAACTTTACTCATATGACTAGTCCGATGAGCTATACCAGGACAACTCATGTGAGTAAAGTTAACCAAGTGCCCCTGAAGATTGGCTCCTGAACATGAAAATTCCATATCTCCCACAGGAAAGGGAGTTTCTTTTACAAAAAATATTACTGTTACTCAGTGAAATCAGCCTGTGAGGTAGAAAATAACCTAATGAACAGGTGAAATGTTAAGATTTCAAAAATGTTGATTTAAAGACACAGTTTATAAAGTAAGATACTGGAAATAAGGGACCAGTTCCTGATGTTCATATTAAAGTTTTATTCATTTTCATACTCAGTCCCTGCTCTAACAAATTCCCATTGAATTTCAGTGGGAGTCTGAGTATGGCCTGACTACATACTGGAAACCTCATGATACGGACTTTCAGGTCCCAATCCTCCAGTGATGTAAAGCAGTGCAACTTCACTGGAGCTAAATAATTTTACAGAGGATCTGGCTCTCAGTAAATAAAGTTTTATTTTCTAAAAAATAGCCCAGAATTGACTATTTTAGGGAGAGGAGTAAGGAGGTGTGTATCTTGAGATCGCAAGATTTAGATGTAATTGGGCCTGATTTTCCATTACACCTTGTGTAATCATTTGCACCATTGTAAAGTGAGTGTAAAATCCTACCAAGTTAGAATGGTGTATTTTACACCCACTAGGCAAGGTGCAGGCCCATCACTGCATTTCATGCTCAATGTTTTCTGCTCTTTTTTTATGCCCTTCCAGGTTTCTGAAATACCCAATTTATTCATACAAATGCCTTGTATGCACAAAGCTTGTGGGCACAATTTATGAATCCAGGTTTGAAAATCTCACCGTGATTATTCCATGGATATTACAATTATACTTAATAGAAGATGCAATGCAGGAGTTGAATGGTTTTAAATAGCATATCTGGTTATTGGCACCATGCCATGATCATCATCATCACATAAATCTAAACATTGTTCCATGGTGCATTATTCAAAAATTACATATAACAAAATATATTAAATAAAATGTGACTTCAGTAGCTTCCATTACATCATGTTGAACATTACCCAGAAGGAAAGAAAGCTGCTGGCTACGACATATTACATACGTTGTGCAGTGCCATTTCTAGCCTGGGGCATAACATACACTGTAGAAAATAGGCATCCTGAAGTCCATAAATAGATCTGTGTTATACTGTACCTTTCGCTTTCCTGACATAACATACAATATGATAAAAAATTATGTGACCCTTTTTGCCTACTCCCCATAAAATTAAAAAAGCAGTGTAAAATATGGTGTCCTGAAATAGGAATGGGAATCAATACCCATATTTCTCATTCAAGAAATCTAACATTTCTATCAAAGATACCAAATGCACTGTCAGGCGCCTGGGACATAGGCAGTCTAACCTAGTGATTGGAGTAGGAATCATTGAATTAGATATTGTAGTTTTCCTCGGACCCGGCAAAAGTCTAGAAAATTCCAAACAACATATTCTTCTTGGATGTGGATAGTTATAGGCGGGGGAGTAGGGAGTAGAATGAAATAGGAAGGGATTCTTGACTAAGGGTTTTTGAAGAAAGATGTGGAAGGTGGGCTGAATTGGAGGAAATCTGGTAGCTGTATCCTAAATGTAACAAGGTTAATCTGTTTAGTGATCTGGAAGGGTCCTAGTTACTGATGGTCCAGCTTTGCAGAGGGGCAAGTCGATCGCAGGTTCCAGGTGGACAAGCAAACCTTATCCCCTACCTCAAAGCCTGGTGTTGGCTGGTGGGACCACTTCACATACCATTTGTAAGTTGCCTTGGCGACTTCTAACTACTTCTGGAGTTCTTGGTATACCTACTAGATGTGGGCAGTGAGTTCAGTGACAATGGGCATGGACAATTTCAAGGCGATCTGTGGATGAACGTGAGGATGGAGACCATAATTAGCAAAGGAGGGTCTGCTTTGTGGAGGTGTTGGTGGCATTATTTTAGATAAACTCAGCATGAGGGATCAAAGAGAGCCAATCATCTTGATGATAGTTTAGAACAGGGTTAGGCAACCTATGGCACGTGTGCCGAAGGCAGCACGCGAGCTGATTTTCAGTGGCACTCACACTGCCCGGGTCCTGACCACCGGTTCGGGGGGCTCTGCATTTTAATTTAATTTTAAATGAAGCTTCTTAAACATTTTAAAAACCTTATTTACTTTACATACAACAATAGTTTAGTTATATATTATAGACTTATAGAAAGAGACCTTCTAAAAATGTTAAAATGTATTACTGGCATGTGAAACCTTAAATTAGAGTGAATAAATGAAGACTTGGCACACCACTTCTGAAAGGTTGCCGGTCCCTGGTTTAGAAAGTAACATAGGTTCTGTTCTAGGATCTAATTGTCGTCCTCAGACTGACCATTGTTGCTTGGGTAATAGGCCATAGAGGTTAGCATGTTTATACTCAGGTGGCATGGGAATTCCCACCAGAAGCAGGAAATAAACCCTGGTCCCCAGACAGATACCATACCCATAGGCAAGCCATGAAGAGGAAAGATGTTGTTCACAAACAGGTGGGATGTTTCCTGAGCAGAGGGAAGCGCCCGGTATTCAACAAAGTGTGGCATCTTGGTTAAGTGGTTGATCACCCCTAGAATTGTAGTGTGGCCTTGGGAGGGTGGTAATTCCATGATAAAGTATATGGAAATGATAGCCCAAAACCAGGTGAGTGGGTAAGGTTTGGAGGAGACCCAGCAGTCTTGAACAGGGTGTCTTGGTCTGGGTGCAAATATCACAGGAGACTACGTAAGGCAAAACAAGACACATACAGCTGACCTCCAAAAGCTCCCAGACACTAGGTCTTGCATCTTGGAACAGCCAGAGTGGCCCTCCATGGGAGCATCATGGCAGAGTTGTAGGACTTGACGCTCCGTAGACCCTTCAGGTACATCTATGCATCCTTTATGATACCAGATCCTGTCCTGGAACATGAATGCGGCAGAGGTCTGGTCCTGCTCTTGGTCTAAGGCTTGATGGATCTGGATGGCAAAGAGGTCGCGGGGCAACTAAGAACGGATAGAGGTTATCAGGTTGGAGCCTATGATGGAAGAAATGAAGTTTGAGGGCTCGAGGATTGTGGACCTAGTTTCTTTTCCAGGATCAAAGTTCTCATCCTTCCACAACAATGCATCTGCCTTCCTGTTCTTTGTCCCAGGAGGGTAGGTGACCACAAACCTGAATTGCGTGAAGAAGAGGGACCAGCATGCCTGCAGGTGTTTTCAGGTGCCTGGCCATCTTAAGGTATTCCAAGTTTTTATGATCTATGAGAACTTGGACAAGGAATCTAGTCTCTTCCAGAAGGTGGCTCCATTCTTCAAAGTCCATTTTGATGGCCAGCAGTTATTTGTCCAGGATGTCATATTTCCCCCCAGCAGGAGTGAGTTTTCGCGAGTAAAATGTGCATGGGTGAAGTCACTCTTCAAGAGCAATGGATTGGGCTAGAACTGTCCCTAGTGCAATGTTCAAAGCATCTGCCTCCACCAATCCAGATGGGAGCCGTTGATGAATCTCTGCTTCAGATTATCAAAAGCAACCTGAGCTTCTGGGGATCATACAAATCGAATTCCCTTCCGTAGTAGGGCTGTGAGCAGAGCAGCCAACACAGAGAATCCTGGGATAAATCATAGAATCATAGACTTTAAGGTCAGAAGGGACCATTATGATCATCTAGTCTGACCTCCTGCACAACGCACGCCACAGAATCTTACCCACCCACTCCTGTATCAGACCTGTATCTGAGCCATTGAAGTCCTCAAATCATGGTTTAAAGATTTCAAGATGCAGAGAATCTCCCAGCAAATGACCCATGCCCCACGCTGCAGAGGAAGGCAAAAAAAACCCTCTGCCAATCTGCCCTGTATGAAAATTCCTTCCCGACCCCAAATAATGGCGATCAGCTAAACCCTGAGCATGTGGGCAAGACTCACCAGCGAGACACCCAGGAAAGAATTCTCTGTAGTAACTCAGATCCCACCCCATCTAACATCCCATCACAAGCCATTGGGCATATTTACCGCTAATAGTCAAAGACCAATTAATTGCCAAAATTAGGCTATCCCATTATACATCCCCTCCATAAACTTATCAAGCTTAGTCTTGAAGCCAGATATGTCTTTTTCCCCCACTACTCCCCTTGTAAGGCTGTTCCAGAACTTCACTCCTCTGATGGTTAGAAACCTTCATCTAATTTCAAGTCTAAACTTCCTGATAGTCAGTTTATATCCATTTGTTCTTGTGTCCACATTGGTACTGAGCTTAAATAATTCCTCTCCCTCCCTGGTATTTATTCCTCTGATATATTTATAGAGGGCAATCATATCTCCCCTCAGCCTTCTTTTGGTTAGGCTAAACAAGCCAAGCTCTTTGAGTCTCCTTTCATAAGACAGGTTTTCCATTCCTCGGATCATCCTAGTAGCCCTTCTCTGTACCTGTTCCAGTTTGAATTCATGCTTCTTAAACATGGGAGACCAGAACTGCACACAGTATTCCAGATGAGGTATCACCAGTGCCTTGTATAATGGTACTAACACCTCCTTATCTCTACTGGAAATACCTCACCTGATGCATCCCAAGACCGCATTAGCTTTTTTCACAGCCATATCACATTGGCGGCTCATAGTCATCCTGTGATCAACCAATACTCCGAAGTCATTCTCTTCCTCTGTTACTGCCAACTGATGCGTCCCCAGCTTGTAACAATAATTCTTGTTATTAATCCCTAAATGCATGACCTTGCACTTTTCACTATTAAATTTCATCCTATTACTATTACTCTAATTTACAAGGTCATCCAGATCTTCCTGTATGATATCCCAGTCCTTCTCTGTATTGGCAATACCTCCCAGCTTCGTGTCATCCGCAAACTTTATTAGCACATTCCCACTTTTTGTGCCAAGGTCCGCAATAAAAAGATTAAATAAGATTGGTCCCAAAACCGATCTCTGAGGAACTCCACTAGTAACCTCCCTCCAGCCTGACAGTTCACCTTTCAGTACAACCTGTTGTAGTCTCCCCTTTAACCAGTGCTTATCCACCTTTCAATTTTCATATTGATCCCCATCTTTTCCAATTTAGCTAATAATTCCCCATGTGGAATCGTATAAAATGCTTTACTGAAATCGAGGTAAATTAGATCCACTGCGTTTCCTTTGTCTAAAAAGTCTGTTATCTTCTAAAAGAAGGAGATCAGGTTGGTCTGGCATGATCTACCTGTTGTAAAACCATGTTGGATTTTGTCCCAATTACCATTGACCTCAATGTCCTTAACTACTTTCTCTTTCAAAATTTTTTCCAAGACCTTGCATACTACAGATGTCAAACTAACAGGCCTGTAGTTGCCCGGATCACTTTTTTTCCCTTTCTTAAAAATAGGAACTATGTTAGCAGTTCTCCAGACATACGGTACAACCCTTGAGTTTACAGATTCATTAAAAATTCTTGCTAATGGGCTTGCAATTTCATGTGCCAGTTCCTTTAATATTCTTGGATGAAGGTTATCTGGGGCCCCCAATTTAGTCCCATTAAGCTGTTCGAGTTTGGCTTCTACCTCGGATGTGGTAATATCTACCTCCATATCCTCATTCCCATTTGTCATCCTACCATTATCCCTAAGTTTCTCATTAAAGACTGAGGCAAAATATTTGTTTAGATATTGGGCCATGCCTAGATTATCCTTAACCTCCACTCCATCCTCCGTGTTTAGCGATCCCACTTCTTCTTTCTTGGTTTTCTTCTTATTTATATGGCTATAGAGCCTTTTACTATTGGCTTTAATTCCCTTTGCAAGGTCCAACTCTACATGGCTTTTGGCTTTTCTCACTTTATCCCTACATGTTCTGACCTCAATAAGGTAGCTTTCCTTGCTGATCACTCCCATCTTCCACTCCTTGTAGGCTTTCTGCTTTTTCTTAATCACCTCTCTGAGATGCTTGCTCATTCAGCTTGGTCTACAACTCCTGCCTATGAATTTTTTCCCCTTTCTTGGGATGCAGACTTCTGATAGTTTCTGCAACTTTGACTTGAAGTAATTCCAGGCCTCCTCTGCCTTTAGATCACAAGTTCTTCAGTCCAATCCACTTCCCTAACTAATTTCCTTAATTTTTTTTAAATTAGCCCTTTTGAAATCAAAAACCCTAGTCACAGATCTATTTTTGTTTATCCTTCCATTTAGTTTAAACTGAATTAGCTCATGATCACTCGAACCAAGGTTGTCCCCCACAACCATTTCTTCTATGAGGTCCTCACTACTCACCAAAATCAAATCTAAAATGGCATCCCCTCTTGTTGGTTCAGCAATTACTTGGTGAAGGAATCCATCAGCTATCGCATCCTAGGAAAATCTGAGCCCTATTACTATTACTAGCACTTGTCCTCCAGTCTATATCTAGGAAGTTAGTCTCCCATGATCACACAATTCCCATTAGTATTTACTTCATTAAAAACATTTAAAAGGTCGCTATCCATATCCAAATCAGATCTTGGTGGTCTATAGCACACCCCAAACACTATCTCAGGGGAGGCTCTAGTAGCTTTCTTCCCCAATGTGATTTTTGCCCAGACAGGCTCTGTCCTATCCATTCCGTCCCTTCTTATTTCTTTACAGTCTATCTCATTGATATACAATGCTACTCCACCACCTTTGCGTTTATTTCTGTCTTTCCTAAACAGCACACACCCTTCAATACCTGTACTCCAGTCATGACTACTATTCCACCATGTTTCTGTTATCCCCATAAAATCTGGTTTCACGTCCTGCACCAGTAACTCTAGTTCCTCCATTTTGTTACCTAGGCTCCTTGGATTGGTGTACAAACATCTTAATTCTTGCTGTTTGGCTTCGCTCACATTCTTTACCCAATTAGGCCCAGACATTCTACCACCAGTATCACCTATTAGAATGGTATCTACACTACCTTTCCTCCGTATGTCCATTCTCCTACCCACACCTGTATCCTTTCTTACTTCATTTTCTTCCTTTTCAATGTTAAAATCCGGCGTGGAGACTATCTGGACATCTCCCAACCATCTTCCCCCAGTTCCTAGTTTAAAGCTCTCTTAATCAGTTGTAGAAGTTAACAAAAGCCAAGAAGTATTGGATTCTGTGTGCATCCTTTGGTCATGCCCATTCCATGCTGGCTGCCACTTTGTGGGGTTCCATTGCCAGTCTGTTGAATGAGATAATATACCTGAGAAATTCAAGGATGTCCCAGTCAGATACACATTTCTCCAGCTTGATACATAGGTGATTCTGGCATAGTCTTTCAAGAATGCCGCCCAGCCTAAAGAACTTCGTCCTCAGAAGAAATTAGGGAGTCAAGGTAAGTAATGACAGATTGGTCCAGTATATCCCAAAATATATAATTCATAAAGTGTTGAAAAGTTGCTGGAGCATTGCATGGGCTGAGCGGCATGACCAGATATTCATAGTGACCATATTGAGTATGAAAGCCAGTCTTCCATTCATCTCCCTTGCACACAAACACCAGGTTATGGGCCTCTGCAGGTCTAACTTAGTGAAAATGTGAGCTGCATGTAGCCAGTCTGAGTTTGCTTATGAGGGGGAGCAGTGAGCAGTTTCGTATGGTCACTTTGTTGAGGCCCCATAATCGATACAAGGCCACAATGAGTCATCCATCTTCTTGGCAAAAAAGATTGGGGCACTTGCCGGACATGTGGATGGGCAGATGAAACCCTTCTGTAGGTTCTCCTGCAAATACATGGGGAGAGTCTGAAGTTCTGGCATATATCTGACTTATTGGGATCTCTGCTACAGGTTGGAGGTCATCGAGGGAGTCATAATTCTGATATGGGGGCAGAATGTCTGCCTTTCCCTTGTCAAAAACATTAACAGAGTCACGGTATTTGTGGAGGATCTCAGCTGAGGCAGACAGAGATGTGAGTGGCCCTGAGGGTCCTGGTGGCTTGCTCTCTGAGGTTTGCATTATCACGTGTAGAGCGTACCAGTCCAGTTCTTGGATCCTGGGAGGCAGGCCGGCCGGCAATATCAAGAACTAAAGTGTAGTGTCTCCTTTCACCAGCGAATGTGGAGGTATTGGATAGTAAGCCAGGGCATACCTACGATTTCCAGAGCATGGGAGGCCCAGATTAGCCCAAATCTGAGGGTTTCCTGATGACCCCAGAGAGTGACAACTATCACTGGCAGGTCTTGTCTCCCAAGGAGAGAAGGGACCCATCAGCAGTCTCAACCAGATCTGGAGAATTCTTGTGTATGGTGGGAATTGCATGGACCTCAGCAAAGTTCAGGTCCATAAAATTACCCAAGGCCCCCAAGTCAACGAGGGCCTCTTGGTGAATGTTGGGGCTTGCCAATAGTTGAATCAGTAGACATATTTGGAGCATCATCAAAAACTGGCTTGATGGTCCGTCTCTGCCGACTATGGCTTGTGGGTTCTGAGGACTACCAGGGGAGGGGAAGACCTAACCAGCACAGACCAGCTCCTTGGGGCTGGGAGCCTAGTGTTTCCCAGCCTCAGTGCTGCCAAAGTCTATGCCAGGCATGTCAAAACAAGATGGCTGGGATCCCCTCAGTATAAGCATAGGCCTAACATCCAGTGTCGGTACTTCTCTGCATTGGAGAGGTGTGTGCGGGTCTAGGGGACTTGCCTGGATTCCAATGCCAGTTAAAACTGATATGGCTGGGGTGTTGTGCACAAGAATGCTGACGGTCTCAAGAGAATCAAGGCACGCTGTCAGCCCACTCCTCACAGTGGTGGGTGTGAGCATTGAGCAGCCAGTGAGCTGGTGTAGCCAATCAGGCAACCAGCTGCAGGCCAACTGCTGTTGTGGGTTGCCTAGAGACTAGCTCTGCTGCAGGCCTGATTCCTAATGTGCATTTTCTGAGAGGTTTCTGAGTTTCATTCATGGTGACAGGTACTTATTACCTGTTGAAAGGCTGTGCTGCTGATCTTAGGAAAATGGCTACATTTCCCCTCTAAATATCATGAAGCATGTGTGGGATGGAGTACATACATCTTATGGTGCCATTTTGTATTTGAAGGCTACAAACTGCCTGAGACGCTGCAAAGTCTATTCAATGGACTGTATTTTGTAATGTTTGTTTAACATTCATTTATATGTTTAAGTATATTTTTAAGAACAGATAGACAACTTGTCGTACAGAATGTTCAATTTAGTTTAATTACATAATTAATTTACTATATTTACAAATTTTATCCTTTTAAAATAATTTTAAATTAATTTAAAAGAATAAAATTGTTTAAAAATAAATGTATCATTAAGAATTGTAGATCTGTAGCTGTACTAAAAACATAAGGATTGCCATACCAGATCAGACCGGTGGTATCCAGTCCACTATCTTGTCTCTGACAATCACTAATAATGGATGCTTCCAAGGAACTTGAGAGTAACCTCACAGTGGAATATTGTGGAATTACCTGCCCATCAGGAAAGTATTTTCCTAATGCCCTAGAATTAGTGGTTGGCTTTTGACGTGAAACATTGAAAGTTGATATGCTTAATGTTTTTATCCTACCTAATACAACTGTGCGTGCTCTCATTATCCATACAAAAATATCTGCTTTTTATTCATGTATTTATTCTAAACTCTTAGTTGCAATGATATCTTGTACAAAAGAGTTCCATAGGTTAGTTTTACACTATTGGAAAAAACAAAATCCTTTATCAATTTTTAACTGGTTGTATTTGAGTTTCATTGAAGGGTTTCTCATTCTAGTATTATAAGCGAGTGAATAGGACTGCCTGAATTAACTCCTGTATAGCGTCCATTATTGTTATACCTCCTCTTATTCATCTCCAGTCTGAACTAAACAGTCCCAGCCTTTTCAGTTTCTCCTCACATAGAGCTGTTTTATTGCCCCTGATTATTTTCATTGTGCTTCCCTAAAGCCCTTCTATTTCTGCTATATCATAGTTGAGATGGGGTGACTAGAACTGAACACAGTAGTCCAGGTGAGACCATTCCATCGATGTACAGAATGACTATAATATTTTCAGTATTTTCTATCCCAGTCTTTATACATCCTAACATTTTTTTTTTGCTTTATTCACCACAACACTGCACAGTGAACATGTGTTTACATTAAACTGTCCATACGGGTGGTCAGCTTTTTTTCCTGAGTGGTTGTACTTAATTTAGAACCCATTAATATGTACAAGTAATTCAAATGATCCCTTCTAATGTCTTGTAACTTGCATAGGTCAAAGTGAATTTCATCTATTACCACATTGCCTGTACATCAAGCACTGATAGATCTCTTAGAAATTCTTCACAGTCTTCTCTAGTCTTGACTAACCTAAATAATTGTTGTCATCTGCAAGGTAGACCACCTCATACTTCACTCCTTTTTTCCAGATTATTAATAAATATATTAAACAACACTAATCATAGTGCAGATCCTGGAGGTGCTCCTTTGATAACCTTTTGCTATATGGAAATTGACCATTTATTCCTACTCTTAACTTTTGTTCTTTGACCGTGCTTTACTTCTCACCCCATGACTTCTTGCCAGAGTTTCCTTATACTTTCTGGTGAGGAACTTTGTCAAAGGTTTATTCAAAGTACAAATACATTATTTAACAGATTCTCCTTTATCAGCTGTTGACATACTCAAAGAATTCTAGTAGATTAGAGAGGCATGATTTTCCTTTTACAGAAACAGTGCTGGTTTATCACTATCATATCATGATCACAGAAGCACTGACTTCCCCAGTTCCTGGGGGGTGCTCGAGCCCCACTCCGCCCCAGGCCCCACTCCCATTCCAAAATTGTTTTTTGGGAGAGTAGTATATGCAGTATTTCATCTTTTGGCTCTATGTGACCCGAACTATCTCCTAAAGTTCACATGGTCTTTTTGCTTTCTGAGAACACTAGAGGTTTCTAGAATCAGAGCTGCATTAATTGGAGCATGGTGATTTGTGGTAAAATGTAATTTACCTGTGGAAGACACCTTTGCATATAGTGTCTTGATATTATTACTTAATATCAGCATCTGCTCTGAGACGGTCAGTTCTAAGGATAGAATTTGGCCTGCTGGAGTGAATTCGGCAGTCTTTGTACACAGATAAAACTCCCAATGAAGCTAATAGGATTTTTCACTGATTTAGGGAGGGCAACATTTGGCCCATGATCAATAAAATTACTTGTGTCCTGTGGATCAGATATCAGCTTTAAGCCATTGGCTTCACTTGGGCATTGTGAAGAATTCTGGCTGAATCAACCAAAATTCCTCTGGGGTTCAGGGGAAACACATGTTGAAGTAGGAGCCCATTTGCCATTTGCCTCTACAAACATTGGTGCTCCCTCCTGTTAACTCCCCACTCTCAAACTTGCTGAACTCTGTCGGCTTGTGCGGAGAAGGATGGGGACATGGTCTCGTCGTCTCCCAGCCACTCCTTGACCTCACTGGGAAGGCTAGCCTAGCATTGCTACTGGAATTAGTCCAAGCACAGCACCTGCTTTCTTCCTTCACCTCCTGATGGTGACTGGCCCTGCAGTGGGGCACAAAGTGGAGGAAGGCTCTTTATTACCTCTGTCCCACCTTTGTACACATGCAGGGGCAGCTAAAACAAGGCTCTTAATGTCTAATGCCCATGGATGCCGGAATCTGTATAGTGTATATCGAAAAAAGGCAGAAGATTAATGTACACTCTGGGGTTTTTTTTTAAATAACAGCTCATTTCCGTATACCTTTGGTTGTTGGTTTTTTAAAGAAAATAAATGTATACTGCAATGTGATTGCCTAGCCTGCCAGAAATAATAGTCTCATTTTTTCTACTACATATTTTATAAAATAAACTCATGGGCCTGCTGTATTTGTCCAGATTTCTTCCCCTTTTTGTTACACTATGTCTTCGAATGAGGTCAAGAGAAAAAAAATCATTAATATCTGTCAACTTCCTTTATAACCTTAAGGAAAAATCTTTGTATGATATCACACAGACAGATTTTCAATTTCCTTGTGTAATAAACAGATGCTTTAGGATTTGGATGTAATTTAAAGGTTTAAAAAAATCACATTGAGATTGATGAATAAATCAGTTGTGAAGACAAAAACATTGATGCCTGTTGAAAATACCTCTCCAGACAGGCAGGAAATGAAATTAGTTCCCAGTAAAGTGTGGAGATGAGGATCACTGTTTAGTTCTGCTGCAGGCTTTTTAGGACTTGCTATCGTGGCGCAACAAAACAGCTAGGGCTACAGAAATCTAATTAAAGAGCAAATGTCCCTTCTGACACCAAATTAATCTTTATCAAGTTCCCTATTTTTATTTCAATCTGGCACAGGAAAATGAAATTTAAAATTCTAGGCATGTTGCAAAACAGTTGGTGATTTTCTCTTGAGCATTACAATGCAAAACATTCAGCACTGTTTAATTAGACCTCTAAGCACTCATTTTCTGAACACTTTTTATTTCATCATTGTGTGTTAAGGACTTACACAAATAATGCACAAATATTTACTACAGGCCTAATATGAGGCTGTCTTCCTATGTTATGCAGATATATACTTCCAGGATTCATGAAAAGGCTGAAATATTTATTGTTTACATTTTGGATATGATCATCATTTATTAGCCCTTTATTTTGAGTAGTTCTGAAATTCTTAAATTATCTTTCGCTTTGGTGTATATGTGCATGCAATGTAAATTATCATTTGTATTATAGTAGCCCTACAAAGCCTTAACCAAGATCAGTGCCCCATTTTGCCAGGTGCTGTACACACAGAGTAAGAGACAGTCCCTGCCCCCGAAGAGCTTACAATTTAAAGGCATGTCTTCACTGCAGTGTTAGCTTGAGGTATAACTCAAGTGGGGCCCATAACCCAGCTCTCGTCCACACACAAAATTCTCTAGCTCCAGTTAAACTCGAGCTAGCTGACCCATCAGGGGATGTGGGTCAAAGCTCAAGGGCTGCTGATGCTGAGGGTAGAAATGCATTGGAGACTCTGTGCTGTAATCCAAACACTCTGCAGCTTGAGTGTTGTTTGAGCATCTTTGGAGTTGTTTGTTGTGAGCACTCTCACCTGAGATAGGCTGACGTGAGAGGAGTTAATTTGAGGAGAGTAGATAACTTCAATGAAGCCTGGCATAGACATGACAGACAAAGGTTGCAGAAAAAGAAGAATTATTACCCCGTTTTACAGATGGGAGAACTGAGGCGTAGCAGGATTAAGGCTCTGATCCAACAAAGCACTTAAGCATATGCTTACATTTCAGCACAAATAGTACCAACTGTGTCAGACTATTCATGTGCACAAACTTTGCTGAACTGGAGCCAAAGTGACTTGTCCAAGGTCACATAGGAACTCTGGGGCAGAGCCTGGAATTGGAGCCCAATCAGTACCAGGCCAGTGCCTTCGCCACAGAACATCCTTCCACTCTGAAGATGTTTATTCGTCCTTAGTCTAGCCAAAGTGTTTACAGTGTTGTACTGTTGTTCTCTCCCTCTGACCTTGAGGAACCATCTGTCTTAGACAGAAAGTATATTTGATTCTCTATGCCTGTTCAGCTCTAAAACAGGTGGCTAGAGCTACCAACACTATCAGATGGTCCTGTGTATATGTTTGCTTCATAAAGACTGGTAATAGATCACTAAGGAGGATGTACCTCCAAGGTACAAAGGTAATTCTAAATGCCTGAGAATATGCTCTTTTATATAGTTTCCTCTTGCGACTGAATTAGAAATGGCCCCAAGACAAGTGTTTTATATACAAATTATGATGATAATATTACAAGACCCAATTCTATGATCTTCAGTAAAGCAAAACTCTGATCAGAGTCAATAGGAGTTTTGCTCAATTAAAGAGCACAGAATGTAACTCACTTATTGTTTGTTATTATGAAGCATTATTTGTATTCCAGTAGTGCCTCAACTAGGTTAACACAATTCACATCCAGGAAGACAAAGTCCATACAGCTGAAGAACTTTCAGCCTAAGACTCCACAATGCAATGGAGGTTGGCCCATACAGTTTGGCTTGAAGGATCAGGGCCTAAGAAGACAAGCAACTTACATAGCGAGGGTGAGAGAGTAACAACAAAAATGTGTATATCTTTTGTACACAACCATATATATAAAAAGAACAGGAGTACTTGTGGCACCTTAGAGACTAACAAATTTATTAGAGCATATATATATGTTACACATCAGCTATACCCCAATATCCCTCAACCTATCCGCCATTAGTTGGCCAGTTTCTTGCAGGCATCCCTCACAGAAGAAGTGGGTCTTCTGGAAGGATTTGAAAGAGAAAAGGGTACTGACCTTATGAATCAATTCTTGAAGGGCATACTATGCATAGGAGGCAGTGTGGAAGAAGGTCTGAAGAAGGTTGTAGGAGAAGTGGATAAGTTGGTGATCAAGGCTAGCATTTTTAATAGAGTGATTGGTGGACATGATAAGTCATAACAGCAGATAAGTGTGGGGGGGACAGAGCTCTAAAAGGCTTTGAAGATAAGACTAAGAAACTTGAATATAATGCAGTGAAAAATGGGGGCCAGTGGAGTGATTAGAAGAGGGAAGTGACATTTTGTTCATTTTGTTTTTAAAGGAGGCTCATTCCTAGGGGCCTAACAGAAACTACAAATTTTCTTTCTTTCTTTCTTTCTTTCTTTCTTTTTGAAAATAAAACAACATGGCTCAGTTATTAAACCAGAAACAGGAAATAAATCTCCCTAGCAGCCTCTCCTACTACAAAGTGTATATAAAGCAACCACATACAAACCACTTAAACTAACAAATACAACTGAAAAGTCATGCATTTAGTCACAAGCATGCCATACATGAACTCTGGCCAGAAAGAGTGGATTTTCAAACTAAATATTTTAGACCAAATTCAGCCTTTGCTTTAGCAGTGCACCTTCTATTGACTTCAAAGGGAATTATACCTGCTTGCCCCAGCACTGAGTTTGGTCTCAATTTTTTTCCAGCAATGACTGGTTGGTTTCATACTGCATTCATATGTTCTAAACTATGAAGTATTTCTAACTTTATAGAAACATTCTTTATGTTTATTTAGGATAAACTTGGTATAGTAAATCAATACCTGGTGCCCTTGAAATTCTAACAACTCTGCTAGTTTTGAAAGACAGCATTTAAACACGCTACTATATTGAAAGAATATGCCAAAAACCTTTATCTCTTTTCAATTACTAAATATTTCATTTTTTTAAAAAAAATATACATTTCTTTCCATCCTCCGTTTGTTTTCTCCTCTCCTTGGTTTCAAACAGCTTTCACTACATTAGTTGCCCAACTGTTAAAAAGCTTTGGTTGAATTTTTGTTTAGTTGAGAAAGAAGTACAAATAAAAGAAGAAGCAGATGGTCCCTTTGTGACTGAACGAAGAAAAAGGGTTTAGAGAACAATATGTGAATAGGTGTAGTCTAATAAAACACTCAGCCACCTGCTGCCTGCATCCTTCAAAAAGATTCTGTTGCATATTCTGGGAATTAACTACTAGTGTATCCTTAGTTTAATCAAAATGCAAGCTCTAAGAAGCAAACAGACTTTATTTTCCCCCGAGTTGATTGAGTTGTCCTCTTAGCTTTAAATTGTTTCTGTTCCATGGCTCTTAGTTCCATACTATAACTGTGTGTTATCTAACAATTTGGTGTGTTTTGTTTTGTTTGTTTGTTTCCAAAATCAAGGAAAGGTTTTTAAAAAATAAAAAACACCCACACACGTTTTCTGCCTGTTTTAAGTCTGCCAAATCAGAGTATAAATACAAGGAAAAGGACTCTGATATTTTGTTCTGCGCATGCTACTTTTAAAAGATTTTTGCACCTAAACTACTGCTTCGTTTATTGTACATTGTATTGGCTTCCTTTTTCTTACAGGGATTTACTCTTCAGCCTGATTATCAGAATATCATCAACCCTACATCTACAGCTGCACAAGTTGTTACCCAAGCAATGGAGTATGTTCGTTCAGGGTGCAGAAATCCTCCAGCACAGACTGTGGACTGGAATAATGACTACTGCAGTAATGGGTAAGCAGCCAATGAATGCCACCTGGTGTTGAGCAACCTTTATGACACAAATGTCTGGCAGGGGGTGGGAAATAGCTCTGTTGCCTGTTTCTCTACTGATTTTTTTTTAGAAGGGCATCTGTATTGGTGCTGTGTTTATTCAGTAGTTGAATTACTGTATGAAAGCAAGTGCTTAACACATACAGTTAAAGATTGCTCTCAAATAAGTGCATTTTACTTCTGGAAAACTTAAATTTGCCAGAGAACTGCAATTTGATCATTAAAGGGTAAGATTGGGAGGGACAGATCACTCCTTCCTGCTTGATCAGGGCTGTGCTAAGAGGGAAATGTCACAAGTCTCCCCTCATAGAATTTTCTTACAAATTCTTCCATCACTGGGTGGAATTTTTCACCCAGTGGAACAAGTGCCATGATGCTCAGATATTATAGTGATGGGCCTGGTATCAGAACAAAAAAGAATGAATCTCAGGGGATTCAACAGAGACACAGGGTGTCTCTACACAGCAAAGAAAACCCCGCCACCCGACTCGGGCTCGCTGGGCTCAGTCTGCAGGGCTGTTTCATTGCTGTGTAGACTTCTAGGCTCGGGCTGGAGTTCAGGCTGTAGGACCCTGCAGGGTGGGAGGGTTCCAGAGCTCGGGCTCCAGCCCAAACCTGGAACTCTACACAGCAATGAAACAGCCCCACAGTCCCAGCCCAAGTCAGCTGGCTCTGGACAGACGCAGGTTTTTCTTTGCTGTGTAGACATACCCACAGTGTCATCCACACGGAAGCACTATACCTCTACCATGGTGCCCCTTCAGACCCTCTCTGCTAGATCCCATGCAGCACAACTCCAATGGAGTCATGATGACAGACTCCTCAGGCTACTCCAGGAATCCCCGACATGTGGGTGGGGGGAGGCAATTCAAGGAGGAATGTTGCTAATAGCTATCTTACCTTTTGTATGGATTCCCAGTCAGTCTTCAGCAGGTAGTTACTGTGCCTAATATACTCAGATCCCTAGCCTGCCCCTTCTCAGCCTCTGGCATGCCTCCCCACTGCAGAGGCTGCTTACAGCCCCTCTTCACATCATACACACCCCTGTACAAGAAGGTGGAGATCTATGTACAGAGAGAACCTTGGCTGAAGGCCCCCCGTGGGAGCCAGGAAACAATAGTTCTGTGCTTGCCTCTTCCGCAACCTTCCTGTGTCATCTTGAGCAAGTCACTTCATCTTTCTGCACCTCAGTTTCCTTATCTGAAAAATGGGGATCAAAACATTTCCCTACCTCGCTGGGTGCTGGGAGGTTATTTCAGTCACATAGGTAGTGCACTTGGTGATTCTCCAGTCATGCTATGGAGGTACAAATTATTATTTTTATTATTTTTCTTAGAGCAGTGCATCCAGTACTTCAGTGGGAGACTCAAACTAGTGACGCCCGAAATATGACAAGTTTCTTTCTTGTGAGGTGGTAGAACTAATAAAAATTTGACAGGTTTAAAAAGTGTTTGCTCTATTTCTTTTTGAACAGGGGCATGCAGAGGGACAAAGCACTGTACCTTACCTGAAAATCTGGAAAACCTCTCCTTTCCGTTGAGGATTGCAGGGAAGTCTTTTCATCACGGATTGCTTTATGCAGTCAAGGCAGTTTTGCATTTTATTAGAAAATACAAGTTGCTAAGCACTTAGGACTATTTGAGCTTGTGGGTCACCCACTCTGGAAAAAATAGTCTTGCTTCTTTCTTTCTTTTTTTATTTTATTTTATTTTTTTTCTCAGAGATCCTTTAACGGACATTGCTTTTCTTCTTTCCTGAAGGAAAATTGGACTACTCAGATTTTATGTTGGTTTTTGCTGTGAAGTGCTGCGCTAGTAACTGCCTTAGCAACTGTAGATAAAAGTCCTGGATTTTCCATTGGTTTTCATAATGGGTGTTTATATGAAACTACTAAAGACTTTTTAAATGGCTTGATGTAGCAGTCATAGCAAGTTTGTAAATAGCATCTATGTTACACTCTCCTAGAGTATAAAATGTGAATGTTTTTGTAGCTAATTGTAATTGAAACTGGCTCACAATAGGGGTTAAATTGGCAAACATTCATATTTTTACTTCATTTTTAAACAACTGACTAATAGTTCTATATTTTCAAAGTATTTGGAAAAAATAGTATTCCCAAATGATGTTAATTAAAAATATTGGCTTTGTCTCATTAAATAGATAAAAGGGTGAAAAAAACTAGTCTTGGGAAAGAGCACAAACACATTTATTTTATACTGTCTAAAAATGCTTTTTTTAAAAAAATCACTTTACGTGTAATGGTTAGTAAACATCATTTAAGTCCTTTTATGTATAAAACTGCCAAATGCTTACCTGATATTTTATTAGATGCAGAAACAGATTGGAGACAGCTAAATTATAACCTTTACATATGGCTATGTATTATTGTTTCTTCATACTGTGTCTGTATTTAATCTTTTTTTAATGGAACCTGTTGCGCCTATTTATGAAATAATAAATATAGGTGTTTGTAAGTAAATTTGTTAGCATTTTAAAGAGGTTTCTTTGCGTTAACTTTTGCTGGCAAAAAATTATTCACAACTGATGTGAATATTTTATTTAGTTTTTCAATGACATGAATCAAGCCAAACCTGCGTTTTCTGGCAGAAGATGAAAGTACCCAACATTTATTTCTGCATTTCTTTGGCTGGTGGAAAATGGAAAAAAAAAAAAAGATATTTTAAGTACTTCCCTTTTTAATGCATTGTAACAGGGAGTTGCCCAAAATGAACTCATAAGCCAACAAGGCTAAATAAACCGAAAGGCACCGTCTGTTAAATGCTGCCTCTTGGAGCTCAATCAGTTTTGGTTAATCAGTCAAATGAAATAAAAATAAATAAACTGGAAAAGTTAACAAACATGCTTCAGCCATTTTATCATGAAGGCAATAGGTCTTATAATAAGAGATGAGTGACTTTGCTCTGAGCTTGAGGAGGGTATCGCAAATACTTACTAAAATGTGAGGTGAGTAACAAGGCAGTAGGATAAAGAGTAAGAAAGCCAAAATAGAACATTCTCAAGGTTTTAAATCAGGGATAGCTAGGAAAACATATTATTGGGGGATGTCAACTGGGATGCCTGTCCAATTGATGATGAATACCACTGATTTGTATTTCCAATGTGAAATAAAAATAACAGTTCTGATTCAATATATATTGTGTAATCCAGTCAACATTTTTAAAAAACAAAAGGTACAGTATGCTTGTTTTGGAATGATTTTAGGCAATGTACAACCTGAATCACTTGAGCATGTAATAACTAATAAATAATGCAGATCAGATGTGATTACTCAAATGACTGTAGCTGAGAGCTCTAATTTTCCTGTCTTGAAACTGTATAAGAACTCGTGATTAAGTTCACCGTTTATTGTTTGTCTGTTTAGTACTTTAGAAATATACCAGCACTGCTAATTACCCAATGTCTTCTATTTATTATATTATAATAAACTGCATTTTCCACTCTCATCAGTTCTAAAATGAGAAGATAATTATTGGGACGGGAAAAGTCAGCTATAACTTTGACAGGCAGATTTTTTCTTGTATGGGAAAGATCTGTGTTACCTTAATCTTTTTAGAGCAGCTGTGCAGAAAAGGTATAAAAGTTGTTAATTACAATATCCAAGCAGAATTCAAAATACAAGCAAAAATTAATGTAAATAAAAATACATCATGAATAAAATACTTATTCTGTATGAAATCACCGCTACTTGGTCTTAGTCTTTAAGAGCTTGAACCTACAACATGCTGAGCACTCTGGACCCAATCCAACAAAGCAGTTAAGCCCATGTTTAACTTCAAGAACATTACTAGTTCACATTGCTTCAATGGGAATTCTGTGCTTGAAACTGTGGTAGGCCCTGGCCTTCAGAAAGAGCAGCAGTGTTTATCTTGTCTACATGGCGTTCACCTTGAAATGCCTTGAGTCCACATGCAACCTGTTTTTAAACCAATTTATTTGGCCTCTTAGGTTGCAATAAGTAATCGTCCTAGGAACAGGAGTGAATCCATTGTGTCATGAGTGTGTTCATTTTAAGGTTCATGTGGACACACTCCTAACTATTCTGCTACTTTCCCATGTTGCATCACTTCACATGCAGGTCAACCTGTCCTTGTGTGCCCTCCACTGCTCCAGGGTCATTTTGACCAGATGTCACTTCTTGGTTTAAATGCTGGCAGGCAGCCGAGTGCCTTTTTTCAGTACCAGGTAGTAGTGAGTTCACATACCTATTATAGCAGCCATGCCCCACAAGCCTTCAAGTGGACACCTTTAAAAGTTCTGGCCTTGATTGCTCTCTTTGGAGAGCTATATGTTGGTCCCATGTGGAGAAGACCTGGGACTGAACATATATTAGTGGATGCCAGGAGAGGAATCATGGGAGTTTGTTAGTATGAACTCTCAGGGCCAGAATTCTTATAGTTTCTGATAGATGTCCATCCCACAATGCACCACAAGAAAAATCACAAATCATAGAGCTGAGTGGTAGAACATTGCACTATGGGAAATCTGCTCAAAACACTGAGCAGTTAATTTGAAGGAGCACAGAACTGTGTGGATGCAATGATTAGCAACGAACATACCTTAAACCAACATAACAAAGCTGTGTCGATGCACTTCAATTCAATATAGTTAAATCACTGCACTTGGAGTGAACAAACTGGATCGATGTAAGATCCCTGTGCCCATCTGGCCTTAGTTCCAGAGGAAAGATCTAGCATTGAAGCCGCAATGGCAGCTTTTCATGGCTGATCTCAGAAGAAGCAATGTCTGGTTACTATTTGCAAAGAGTTACCTGATACTTTTTTCAACTGCATGTTAGCAGATATAAAGGGTCAACAGCAGGCATCCAGAAGATGGAGGCCCAGGGTCAAAATCAGCCCTGGCAGCAGGTGAAATTCCATGGAAGTCTATGGTGTTGCAACCTTTCCTCCAGCTCAAGAATGCTCAGCTAAGGCACATGTGTAGAGCCAAGTGATAGGTGAAGAATACAGGAATAAAAACAACCTATCAATTAAAAAAATACAACTAAGATAAATAATGCAAACATGGCAAAGGCATCCAACTTTGATATCAAAATAACAGACACTGACGGAGATCATTTCTTCCATTAAAGCAAATTAACAACCATTTCCATTCTGATGACTTGTAAAAGGCAATAAGTTGTCATTTAAAACAGACCTGGCCAGGACGATAGTAACACATGAGCTCCATCTGATTGTCCCCAAGGTATGGAAGAGCTACCAGAAAGAAAACCTTTGGAATTCACCACTTGCAATTGCCCAATACATCCTGGAGACACACTACCCACTAGGGTTCCAGTCCTGCTCTCATTGAAATCAATGGGGGGTTTTAACAAGTAATGGGCCTGATTGCTACCTCCCACAGTAAATCCCATGGGAGGAGAGGGAAACACTGTGAGGAACCCACTGTAGAGTTTCTCCCCCCTCATTTTTCCAAAGCCAGCAGGTCTGGCTGGATGCATAAGGGGCCAGGGCCATCTACAGTAGGGCTTTGTGTATCCATGCCCCAGAGCAACCCCCACATCCCATTGGCTGACTCCAACAGAAGGAGCCTTCACTGGGAAGGTAAAACAGCACCACGCTTATCTTTCCTACAGAATTGCTGCAGAGCTGGGTGAGGGGACAATGCACATCAACCAGCCCCTATCCAGCGCTGGGCTACCAACTACCTGGCCCTATCTGCTTAATACTCACCCCTCCCATACATATCCCAACCCCATGGAGTGCCCTTCACATGCTCTGAGGGAACGGGGACAATGCCAGTGAGGTGGCTGACAGAGTGAAGAGTGATAGCAAGAAGTAGCTGTATGGAACACCCCAATCGACCTCAAGCTTGACCTCCTTTTTAATACATTACATACACACACACACAGTCACCAAGGTAAGTATTTGATTTATTTAGTCTCTTTGATTCTTCTGGCAATAGAAGAAAACATAAAACTTGTATCCCTCACGCTGCTGAGTCCCTGAAGTTAGTGGGAGGGGAGGGCTCTCAGCACCTGGCAGGATGCACTCAGCACCTCAAAGGATGGAGCCCTTGCTTTGTATCGACACTCCCGTATTGCAGAATTTGCCATCCTTTCCAAAGTCATGTTTGCTTTGTTTGGTTTGCTATTATCCAGTAGCACAATAAATCACAACTCAAATGTAGTTCTTATTCCATAGACTCAGCTCAGCTAAGTCACATGTGTAGAGCCAAGTGACAGGTAAAGAATACAGGAACAAAACCAACCTATCAATTACAAAAATACAACTAAGATAAATAATGCAAACATGGCAAAGGCATCCAACTTTGATATCAAAATAACAGACACTGACAGAGATCATTTCTTCCATTAAAGCAAATTAACAACCATTTCTCTTCTGATGACTTGTAAAAGGCAATAAGTTGTCATTGAAAACGGACCTGGCCAGGATGAGGGGACAAGTGAGAAGGATGACTTGGAACATTTCAGAATCTGTCATGGTAACTGCCTACTTAAAGAAACCTACTAGTAAATGTACAGCCACATGGATCCTACAACTGTCAACATTTCACATTCTATTAAGGGTTTGCTGGGAAAGACACTTTATAAGGCAAATTTCATTCCCACTGATCCAATGCAAGGAAAAACATAGGTAGTTAGAAAAATAAAATAGGAAAAAAAAGCTTCCTGTTCTGAAAAAAGGCTCTGCGCACAAATCTACAGTATACTGCAGATCAGAGCCTCGCACACTGACAGTTGTGTGTTTACAATGAGCCCGAGCATAATTGCTCTGATGAGCTGTCAAGGAAAAGATTAATTTGGCAAAGATTAGTATTGACTTGCTGTTTATTAAGGCTTTTAAACAGCTGTATCTGGCAACATTCCTGTAAGTGCCTGTCATATCTGAAAATCAGGCTCACACCCGGGTGCTTGCCAGCTGTTACTAAACAATCTTATACTACTTTGAGTAGCTTTCTCCAGGCCAAATAGCAAGAGCAAAGTATTGCCAAATGAGTCTCTCCTTTTCTCTCTCGCTTTCTGTCTCTTTTGCCCCTCCTGTCACTTTTTTGGGTTCTGAAAGCTGAAATGTCAGTTTATGGCTGATGGCTGAGCTGATAACAGATACCGGAAGCCAGTAGGTGGTTAGAAAGGTGCTAGAAGAACATGGCCCACATGTAGAGAGTGGGTAATGCTGTTAGTCATCTCATGAACACAGACAAACCACAGGTTGCAACTGTTATATGCAAAGAGTTTTTAAAACTGTCAGAATCTGTGATCAAAGGTTTATAAGAGACACAATTCCAAAATTAATGCTTCTTCAGGCTTTTGCACATGCACTGTGGGCCATCATGGATAAAGACAACACAGTAGTATGATGTGCAGAAGTATAGACAACACCATTAATCTTTATAAAATGAGCCAAGGTTTTCATCTACAATTCTTTCCCAGCCTGCAGATAAACAAAAGTCGTAAAACATACACATAGTATATCTTGGGTCAGTGGAAAGCTGTAAAAGGAAAAATATAGGTTGTTGGGTTTTTTTGATGTCACTGAAAAGGCAGTTTAGCGTTTGTTATAGACGATAACTGATAGCTCAGAATCAAACAAATAAGGCCAATGGAATGAATACTATTCCACTGCAGCTAAATGCCAATATCAATACCAATGTGTTACAATTAAAGTTGATTTGGCCTTTCCAATAGAACTCTGATTTGCTGGGATTAATCTCGACCTTTTCAAGTTGCATCAGGCTGAAATAAGTTGTCAGAACAGATGTGAATTTTGTATGCAAAGGACAATTGTAATCTAGTAACCCTTAGAACGCCAGCATTTTCCAGGCTGCCGGCCAGAAGACTAGTTGGGATAGCTATGGCCAGTAGATATGGTATGCCCACAGCAGGCAGAGCCAAAGGATTCATAACAACATGCAGTGGAGGTTGAAATCAGAACATTTCAAACTGGACATAAAATGCAATTTTTTAACTCTGAGGGAAATTAGCTATTGGAAGAGCTTATCATGGGCTGTGATAGATTCTCTACCATGTGGAGTCTTTAAATCAAGACTGGATGCCTTTCTAAGAGATCTGCTCTAGTTCAGCGCCAAGATATTGGGCTCAATGATTGAATTACTGGGTGAAATCTGATGGCCAGAATGCTGCAGCAGGTCAGATACAATTATTGTAATGTTCCTGCATGGTCTTAAAATCTATAAAGCTATGAGGTCACCAATTATTATGTGTTTTAGATGGTGTTTTAAACAGGTTTCCCCAATATCCCAACAATAAATGGCTCCAATTTTTACAAATAAACTTTTGTTAATAGTTGGTTCTTACATATTTTGGTTGCAAGAATCAGAATTTTCTGAGGTGCCTGGTGCCAGTAGAACTAAAGTGGACCATGTTCTGTCTGTTCCTGAGGGGAAAAAATTGTAACAGCCAAGATATGTTCATTTACATATTAGCTACATGCCAAATCTGCAAAGCAACAGGGGTATTACAGACTTTGCAAAGACACAAACTTCTGACCTTTTTGTTAGTTACACTAGCAACAAAGTCGGCAGTTTGTGTCTTTGCAAAGTCTGTAATACTCCTGTGAATGTAGTACTTATATTAGGGGAATATAGGTGGCTATGCCCCACTTCTCAATGGAGCAATTTTTTTTCCTGATTCCTATTTGATCACTGTTTAAATATGAATGTGATGTTCCAACATACATTCAAAAATAAACAAAGGGTATTCAACAGTATAATTAGCACAGTGGTACTTGATATTTCAATAGCTCCTTTGGTTCAAAGATCTGTAAGCCATTAAACATTAAGGAGCTAAGCTTTACAGCACCCTGAGGATGAAGAATAAACTGAGAGCACTGCAGTGTTTAGGGCAAAAGGTCACAGAGCAATTTAGTGGCAGACTTGGTCAGAATCCAAGAGTTCCGAGGTCCCCTACTTTAGTCACTAGGCTACACGTCTTCTCTTCATCTTAAAAAACTTTATTAAGAAAAAAGAAAGAAACAAACAGTGGTAGAGCATCGCCAACCCCAAACGTTCAAAAATCTGAGTCAGACCCCACCCCGAAAAATCATGAGATTGGCTTAAAATCATGAGATTTTAAAAAAAAATAAATGGGTGGGTCTATTTCTTTGCCTCCTGGTTTTTTTAATCTTTAAGATGCAATCAAGTGACATTTTCAAGCTTTTCGCTGCAACTCTGAGGGCTAGACGTGTCACTTTAAAAGAAAAAAAATGGAAACTGTGATTCTCAGGTAATCACTTGTCCCCAGGTGCTTGGACTTTAAATTAAACATCAAATCTCATTGAACTCAAAATTAAATCATGGGAGTTGGCAACACTGGAACTACTCTTGCTCGTTGCTTCACTTAGAGCTTCTGCCTAGAATTCCCCCAACTTACTTTTTGCTTGGCTTCCTGCTATAGATTTAAAGAAACAGTACACATATCCTCAAGCCTGTATGATTCAATAGGTGCATGTGTTCCAGGAAGAGTGAGGCATTCCTGTTGGCTGAATAGGACTGGCCCAGCTGTCAATTCCAAAACAGAGCTGCCACCTGAAAGCAAGATGCAAATTCTTTGTGCCTTGTGCAAATATCAGTCCTGCATAGCACTTTCTGGAGTAAGGGGAGATTGTGCCAAGGAGGCAGCTGATCCTCCACATGTGGGAGGAAGGGTGATCTTCACAGGGAAGGGTTGTATGATCCAGACCTTGGACAGAAGACGATCCAGGCAGGTCATGGGGTAACTATCTGGCCTTATGTAAAGACATCAGAATTTGCCCCCCCAGTTAGGACAGGAAGTGAAGTGATGCTGTAGTTGTTGGTTAATTCCTGTTAAACACAAATCATCTCATGTACTACAGTAACTCGTACTATTTTAACTTTGGGTTTCACAGCGTGGTTTTACAAGAACAGAAAAAGCAAAAGTGAGTGTCATTCTGTGTACTAGTTTCCTGTGGAGGTTTATTTAAGGGGAAAACCCTCCTAAACTGCTCTTCTCCTCCTTCCCCCAACCCTGCCCCGCCTCCCAACCCCAGCACACTGAGCAGTTTCCAGAAATAAATTTGGCTTGCATTTTTGGGAGCCAAAACCTTCATGCAAAGACAGCACTGCAAACGGGGATAATCTTAGTTGCCAATGCAAAGCTAATTGGCCTGAACATGCACTCCGGTGAGTGGATGGAACCACGGATAAATGAGGGGAAAGAAACAGGATTTTCTGTTTTTAATGTTTAGCAGTCAAAAGCAGTCTCTGAGGCTTCCATACGTGACTTCACATTTTAATGCCTCTCCACCAACAGATGGTTTAGCTAAAACGTATTAGTTTCATTTGTACAAATGGTTTCATACAAAAAAATGCCTATTTTTAATGTTTTTGCCTCAGGGCTTGGATTTAACATTTTTTGCAGAAGTGGGGAAGTTTTGCTAGTGTCTAATACTTTAATCATTGTCATTCCTGTCATCAAATAAGTGCTCCTACCAGAATGTGGCTGATGAGTCCTCTTAAAGGGAATTTATGTCACAAAAGTGTGTTAAAATTACTTTGTACATTTGATGTATGTATCTTTTCACACAACCTTTGTGTGTGTGCAATTTTCCATGAGGTTAGTTATGATCATTTCAATTTCTGCATAAGCAGCAGGCAGGGCCGGCTCCAGCGTTTTTTCCCCCCCCAAGCGGCGGGGAAAAAAAAAAAAAAAGCCGTGATCGGCAGTACTTCGGCGGCAGCTCTACTGCGCTGCTTCATTCTTCGGTGGCAATTCAGCGGCAGGTCCTTCCCTCCGAGAGGGACCAAGGGACCCGCCACTGAATTGCCGCCGAAGACCCGGACGTGCTGCCCCTTTCCATTCGCCGCCCCAAGCACCAGCTTGCTGCGCTGGTGCCGGGAACCAGCCCTGGTAGCAGGTATGCTCTGTCAAACGTAATGATGCAAGCCCTTTCTCTTGCTTTTCTGGCCTGATGGCATTACTTTGGCGAATATGTTTAGTGTGTGAAAGCAGGAGAGCACGCAGTGCTGGAAACCCCTAATCTCTCTGACGGGCAAATCCAGCCCATCTCTGGAGTCACGGATGCTGCTCTGGCCCCGAAACTCATGTGGCTGTGTGATGTGCGAGTTTGGCTTTGAGGAGGCAGCACAGAGGTTGTTCCAGCTCTGTGGGATCTCCTGGTATTGTTCAGGGAGCTGGCTGGAGGCAAGGCAGAGTTGAGCCAGGGAAAAGGCCAGAGGACTACTTCAGCCATTGGAAAGAAATGGCTGTCACATGAAGGCACTCTGAGGCTTGGAGAGAGAGGATTCCTATGGAGACACCCAGCATCCCAGGCCCTTACTTGGGCTGGACACTGGGTCCAGGATGTACGATGCTGATGGCTAAATCTAATTTTAAAAGGTTAAAAACATAAATCAAAAATTGCTGTCCCTCCCCCCAGAGTAAAGCAATGTGGCCAGATTGGGAATGAACAGGACCAAAGGAACAAGTAAGGCCCCTTTTCTCTGTATGATTCTGTTGAATGTGCTGCGAACTTGAGCATATGTAAACAGAAACCTCTTTACAGAACTCTCCATGCAATAAGGGGATTTCCATTAATGAGTATACTGGTTGCAGGAATTTCACAATAGGGTGTCAGACCTTGATTTCATATGTATATAGTCATATTATTTTACTTGTTATGAGACTCATGAGATTGTAAATTAGTGAACATCAGGGTGTGTAAAAACCCCCATGTGGTGCTGTCGGGGCTAATCCATGTCACTGCATAAAGGCAATGATGGAAAATAAAAAATCTCAGTGCACAGCCACAGGAAAATCTAAGCAAAGGCTGTCACAAGGCCCAGCGATGTGAACTGAAAGCAAACGTAGTCAGCGGACGAGAAGAAAGCGTTGAGCCTATGTTTAGTTTTGTAATGATATCACCCGCATCAACTGAAGATTTTACATAGTAAATGGCAAACTGGAGCATTATGGGACACAGCGCTTCATGGTTACTCCCCCAAAGTAATCCAGACCAGATGCCAGCACCACAGTTACAGTTACCAGGAGTTTTTCAAATACTTTGTCAAGAATCAGTATCTCATACATAGGCCTGGCATCATAGCTGGGCAAGATCTGGCCATAGCTATTTATTATCCTTGAATTCAGACTCCTTCTCATAGACTCATAGACTTTAAGGTCAGAAGGGACCAATATGGTCATCTAGTCTGACCCCCCGCATGATGCAGGCCACAAAAGCTGACCCCCCCACTTTCCCTTAGCTCTGCTGTTGAAGTCTCCAGATCGTGATCTAAAGACTTCAAGTCGCAGAGAATCTTCCAGCTTGCGACCCCTGCCCTATGCTGCGGAGGAAGGCGAAAAACCTCCAGGGCCACTGCCAATCTACCCTGGAGGAAAATTCCTTCCCGACCCCAAATATGGCGGACTGCAGCAGTATTTCCCCCTGATGCCAACTCTGTCTCCTTCTGAGTGAGTGGCTTCAGGCTCACAGCACTTCTCTGTCCGTAGACCTAAGATTATAATGTGTTAAACAAATATCTGAGTCAGAGGGACTCGAAGAGGAACATCTAAAGCTGGCTAAATGTTGTAAAAAAACACTCTGCCAAAGCTCAATGAAATTGCTAAACCAATTATTTTGTGTGAGCTTGCATCCCTCCTCCCCACACTGTTCTGCAAAATAGCAGGAATGTTCAACACAAGTATGTCAATACGTAACAATATGTGGCTTTTGAATTTGTAATCATGAGTATTTGCACAAGAAAACTGCTTTTAAGACTAATGCATGTCCAACCAGAGAACATAAACATATCATGTAACCTGGGTGAGCATTCAAAAGAGCACATAGTTTGAATACTGACCACTCACAATGAACTTCTCAAGAACAAGCTACAGGTTGAGACCTATTAACTGAAATCTGTGGTGAAGAATTGTGAAAATTGGTCTTGTGGTGTAAATTTCCAAATAGCAAAAGAGACGCAATTCAGCAAATCAATAATTTGATATGAATTATTTGCATCGATTTAGAATAATCATCTTCCCATGTGGTCTGTTTTGCTCCTCTGGGAAGGACAAGTGGGAGTTTCTCTCAAATTACTCAGACTTTTTCCAACAGGAATCAGAAATTTTTTCCTAAGGGAAACATCCAGTTCAAGAGGTCTGAATCCACGCTGATCTCTTAGAAAGGACCTGTCCTGTACCACTGGAATCAAAGAGAGTTTTGCCATTGATTTGAATGCACATAGAATCAAGCCCAGAAAGAGGCTTCTAAGTGTAGGAGAGCTTAGGCATTAACCAAAAGCAGAATGAATGTGTTGAATGCTATGTTGGACTGATGCATCACAAGTAACAGCATCCTTCGAAAGGCAAAATATCAGCAAATAAGCCAATAAACACTTGCCGTGCACCAGCTCTGTTTCAAGAGAAGGTGAACATTTTCTTGTGTTCTCAAAACAGTCTTCCTTCTTAGCCCTCAGCAAGGGCCACCTTCAGTCCAGTTAATGTGCAGCATAAGGAGAAGATGCTCCCATTTATGGATGCACTGGTAGAGATCTATATTTACAGTGTTACAGCTGAAAGTTCCACCAGCACTGGACCTAGTGGAGAAAGTCAAAGGCCCTATCCTTCCTCCTCAGGACAGTGCTGCCATGGCCCACCGGCTGGAATCTAAACCTCAAAGATAAAAGAGGTACAGCCTGAGATGACTTCCTAGCAGTGCCAGGCTACACAAGGCGTGATGTCCAGTCCACTGGGTGCCTTAGTATGAGAAACAAAAATGACAGGTAACGAAACTAATTTCCCGTTAAGAATTAGTCACCTCCATGCTTAAAGCCACTTTAATACCCTTCCCCCTTTTCTGTGCCCAGCAGAAAAGGAGAAACATATAATGTGGCCCAATATGGTCTTCAGACACATCTAATAATGTACTGAGGGGAGGGGTCCTACAAATTGGTACCATGATGTACGCACCAGAGAAGAAAGACCTGTAGACTTGTTCTTGCTTATCATGTATCGAGTTAGAGCCCAGATTAGATAAGATGAATTAGCAGGTGTGGTGGGGGTGGAGAAGGTTTAGTTTCCAAGTAGAACAGATAAGATACAATTTTGACAGATTTTGCTGCAGTAATTCATAACATTTGTAGATAAAATAGGATTTTTTTTGTAACTGGTGCCAAGCATATTGTAGTAGTTAAAGCAAAACCTAGAAGGAATAAAATAAAACCGCTTATGAAAGAATATAATGGCTATGAACTGAGGCTATGCATTTGACAGTTTTCCACTGCTGAGTATTATTATTATCAGTAGCACTATATTCAGCCATGTGAATTATCATCATATTAGTTATGCTTCATTCTATAATATGAAAAGGCTATGTTTGAAAATGCTGATCAACGTAAATTATGCAACTCATAAGTAATTTCTAATTTATGTTTTGTTTCATACTGCGACTTACTGTTATAGTGATATCTTGATCCCAATGCACTTAAGAGTCTGTTAGATAAAAAACTGGAATAGAGTTAGTATTAGTATCTACAAGCAGTAAATTTACTGTGATAGGCAGGAGGGGGATTCCACTGTGCCACTGATCTGGCTCGCATCACAGCAACCAGAACTGGTAATGACTGGGATATGAGGAGGTTCACTACTAAGTCATAATCCTGTCACCACCAGCTTAAATAAAAGCACAAGAGTTTATTCTGTTTGGAGGACTAGGACAAGTAATTCCAGGAATCACACAGGCGTAGCTGGAGTGATCCAAGAAGAGGATCAGTTGGGAGAAGAGGCACTCTGTAAGTCAGACTGGTGGCTTGTTTCATGCCCTGTGTGAGTATGTGTCAGACTGCCCGGAATTATTGTGTCCTGGTGGGGTGCTTATTTTGGGCATGTGTACCCAGGACATGTGGGGTTAGTGCATGTGCTTTCTATCTTTTCCTCCTCACAGAGACTTAAACCAAAGCTGAAGAGTGTCTTTTCCAATAAAGCATGAGCCAGAGAAGCAGCTGTATAAAGTAACCTGCTATCACAGCACAGGACATTACCACAATAGCATCCATATGGTAAGGCTTCACCATTTATTATTATGATTGTTATTAGTGTCAAAGTGGTGCCAAGAAACTCCAACCAAGATCAGCACTCTGCAAATACATAACAAAAGGCCTTCTCTGCCATGAGGTGCTCACAGTTTAAACCAGACCAGATGGACAAAGGTGGGAGTAGAAACAGATGCACAGAGCAGTGAAGTGATTTGCCCAAGATCAGGGGCAGAGATGGGGTAAGAACCTAAGTTCAGCCTAGCGCCCTTGCCACGGCACCAAACTGCCCCTCCCCCCATTTACAACAGATTGTAAGCTCTTTGGATCAGATTGTTTGCTGTAAGTGTGTACACTTCCTAGTAAAAATGAGTCCTGAGCTTTGATGAGATGCTGCTGCAATGCAAATAATAATAGTAATAACAGATTAGGGGGTGGTGGTGACTGCATGAAGTCCCAGCATACCAGGGGGGACCACAGACAGGTAGTCTCTGGGTCTGACTTGCCCATGGTGCCAGCCTTGGTGGATGGGTGCACAGAGCTGTCCAGTTTATCAATACATGCTGGTCCAGATTGTACTTGGCAAGAATTTACTGCTTTGGGTTGCACTGAGTTTAGTTCAATTTATTATTAATAAAGGCTGCAGCCAATTTGACCCAAGTGTCTGTCTTTATTGGTCAGCTTTACTTGTTGTTAAAGAGAAGTAATAAGGCCAGTAAGAAGCAGTGAGGAATGCTCTCTATCCGATAGTACATGTGCACTTGATTTGTTTATTGTAAGACCCACAAGAGGTCACCTGCCATTTTGTTTTTCATTTTGCCCAGATCGGAAAAATCAGTTTAACAGAAACAAGAACATGCCCACAAAGGTAAAAGCCCAGAGGAGGAGATAACCAGATGGGACAGTGTCAAGCTAGATCGCATTTTTCTCAAAATGTAACCGTAAACTCTTAGCATTGATAAAATCTTACAGCCAGATTTCATTTGATATGAAAAAGCATTTGTGTGAGGGAAGCATCTGTTTATTATCACTCATGGGTTTAATTGTGTTTCTTATCACCCAGCAGTGTTTGTATACTTACCACATGCACTTCCTTATGTCCTACTTCAAAGAGAGAACAAAATAGCATCGAGCTTTTCAGCTGCTTATTTCACAAAGCAATGTAGTTTCAAATAACTTCATTTTCTTTAGAGGAATTAGAAGAGGACCAAATCTAGAGAATAGAATCTTCTACCGGAGCTTAAATGACTGCTTTGAGAATAGTAGGGGACTCGTAAGAGTACAAGAATCCAATGAGTTTTGATTGCTTCTATCTGTGCTCACAGGAGACAAAATATGACTATTTTTTCCCAGTAGAAAGCACCGTTTTTTGCCTCAAATTTAAAAAGTAAAGGTTTTTGTTACTTCTTTGGAACAAGCAAATAAAGATTTTGAAATGAAAAGGCATTAGAGAAAGAAAGTTAAAAGATATCAAAAAGAAATGGAAAAAATCAGGAAAGAGAACAAATGAATTTGAGGAATGATAATATTCCAGATGTTCCATCAGTTCCTTCATGCAGTGCTGACCGCTTCATTGTATATCCCCTCTCACCTCATGCTCTGCTCCCCAGCTCAGACCTGTGGCTTCAGCATGGGTTTCCCATTGCTCTGTATTTGAAGCCTCCAACATCAGAATATAAAAACATTCACCAGATTTTTCAGCTCTTCAACTGGCATTTCTTACTTTCCCATGAAAGAAAGCAATAATCATTGTAGGGCTGGAGTAGTGGTCTGGGTATGAGGTTAATTGAAACAGGACAGTCTCCAGGAACTCTGTCCTAATTCCAATCAAAAACAGTGTAGTAAGTAACCCCATAGCTAGAGTTGAAGGATTTATTAATTCTTCTTCTTCTTATTATTATTATTATTATATGTATTATTTATTACTTCAATTTCAGACTTTCAAAAGTTTTTTTTTGGTAATTCAGCCATAAGTCAGCTGATTTAGGTGCTTTAATTCTGGGGATTTCCATATTATTCTATGTTTCCGAACAACATGTACATGAAAAGAGAAGAGGTAACCTCTGATATCTATTTGAAAGCTCAAATTAAAAATAATATTGTGTCGGCATTTTATTTATTGTTCTGTAGGTCTGTACTTGCAATGTTCAGATGCCATGGCATTGAGCAAGATGGTTTTTCCAGAGAGAGCTTTCTCAGTGTGCTCTTCTGCTGAACTCTGATCAGGAGTTGCCATACGCTACATTTTCATGACATAGCACATTTTTAAATACCTTTGGTTACATTACAGAGACATCTGAGGATAGCTTCTCCCTAATGTCGTAAGGGGCTTATTTTCCATATGCTTGTATGTGCTGATGTAAAACTACATTGCCACAGACCTGATGTATAGGGAATAAAGCAGCCAAACTTTGTTTTCAAAATGTGCACCTCTCAGATTTCACCAGCTCTTGCTCCTCCAAGTTAGGCATTTCACCAGCATTGTATCATTTGTACTTTTGAACATATCACAATTCTCAGATTGCCCTTCTCTGCTTCTCCTTTCCTGTGATCACCGACACTCTCCATTCTGTTCCTACTTGGGCTCCGTGCAGCTTTTGATACTATCAATCACTTTGATCTTGCAAACAATTATCCCTAGGAGTGCAGTTATTCCCATGCGGAGACTCATTTAATGCTTCTTGGGTACTTCGAGCATTAAGTTGGTGTTTCCAGCTCTCTTTTCTAACAGTTCAAATTCTAAGGGTTAGCTCCTGAGTTCTGCTGGAGCAGCACTCAACACAGCTGAGGAGAGTGGGCAAAAGTAGTTTTCTACCACCTGTCGCTTCTCCTTCCCCCAACTCATTCTGGCACTGGTTTGACCCCCCCCCAGCACAGATTAGAGCAGCCGTGGATCTGCTTTAAACTTCGCCTGGCTGCAACAGCCCCCATCCAGGGATGGAATGCAGCAGCATTCTAGCCATGTCCCCAATCTGTCCCCTACAATGGGACTGGGGTTAGAGTGTGGCTAGGCCAAGGCTCTACCACCTAAGGATTTTGTTAGGTGGTAGAGCCTAACAAAAATCAGACTTAAGGCATCTTTGCACCACCAGAGTGGCAAAAAGCAGCCTTAGCAGGGGCCAACGTCTCACCCTAAATCTTGAAGTTTTTAAAAAATGTTCTTCGCTCAAGTTCCAATTTAAAGTTTTCAACTGGCTCCTACTGGTTCCAGTGGGTTTGGAACAGAGCAAGAGTCTGTTGATCTACCAGTTCCTGGAGTTCAGTATCCAAGGGCTCTTAGAAATGAAAATAGACCAGAAGAAGGATTTTCATGGAATCTGCTGGAATTTCCACTCGGCTTTATACCTTCCCCTGTGGCTATCATTCTTTCTGTTAGAGAGCTCTGCTGGGCTCGTTCCTTGACCATTTTCATTCCTCTGTTTCCTCAAAATGGCAGAACTCAGTGGTGTTTTCATCTCTGGAGATCTCCTCTACACTGAGTTGACTGTACAACTTTCCATTACCTTGAACTCTGAGCCCTGCGTCTCCCCTCTAGCCACACTTTGCCAGTTCCTGGCTAAACCATAACTTCTTGCTGCTGAAAGTTTCAGAGAAGGAGGTTCTTCTGCTGAGTAAAAGTTCCTTCACCCATTGGCCCTGGCTCTGATTTTACTCTTCAAATCAGAATTTAACTCTGCTCCCACAACTAAAAAGCCATGATCTTGAGCTTCCTTCTTCTTCCCTTTTTCCCTTGCCTGTAAATCAGTACAGCCCCGGCCTTCAGAGAATTGCCAGAACTCACTCGATTCTGTTTCAGCTCAAACCTTTATTAAATCCAACCCGCTGTATTAATGCTATATTACATTTGCACAGTTAAAAATTAAAAAAAAAAATAGGGTATGCAAAAATTAAGCTTCCAATAGTAGCATTAACTCAGCTGCACTGAGCTTCACATATGTTTTCCAACAGACATTTGATTGCATAAAAAGTAATACAGAATATAAGCTACACATGAAACCAGAAAAACAAAAATACAGACTATACTACATAAGTGTTCTGCAGCCAAGCCAATGCTGCTGAGGGGATCTTAACTTTTGCATTTCTTGACTTTTTGTGATTTTAACTAGGCAAATTTCACATTGTGTTAATGCAGATATTTTACATTTCATGGCCTAGATTTTTTTAAAAGGAGAGAATTTTTGAGTTATTTGACTTGTGGAGTCTATAAGTTCGATCGACCTGAATTACTGGGTTGACAGCTATGGCACCACCCTCCCAGGACATCCACTAGTCATCGCTACCCCAGAACAGGCCAGGCCAGGAATATCTCCTCCCCACCACTCACTGAACCTTTCTGTCCCTCAAATCTTTCTTCTGGGGTGAGGATTTTCTCCTGCTGGTGCCTCCTGGCCCCTACAAAAATAGGCTGTGCTCATTGCAAGGGGAGCCCTCTGCCTCTCAACCTGGAACACAATCCAATGACCTTTGGCATCAGTGGGTGCCTTAACATTGATGTCAGTGGGCCTTGGAGCAGGCGTGCAGTACCTTCACTCACTCCTAAAACTGCCAGTGCTCACAGACAGAGACAGAGGAGGTTCCCCAAAGAGTCCCTCCATTCCCCACTGGTTCTTCCGTGGTGGAGAAAGCCCCATGCTTACTCCATCAATTTGTTTCTTTAAAGGGTCTTTTTCTTAATGTATGTCAAGTGGGAGATCAGGCTCCCTGCCTAGTATGATTAGCACACAGAAGCAGTTCTTCAGCAGCTCACAATATCAGGGGAGCACGGCAGGACGATGATGCTAGTGCTGAGAGCTGACATCATGGTCCTACTGTGAGTCTATAAATACTCCTTAATAATAATATTAATAACTGTACTGTTACATATTACAATAATAATAATAAATACATAATAAGACTAAGAATACTAGAAACAATTTGTGAATGTAGATGCAGGGCTAATCAGGGAGGAGATTTAGGAGTTACAGTATACAAATCCCCCCAAACCCTCAGCCTAATTAGCAAAGTAGATAGAGTGGCTGATAGATTGTATTGCTAGAAAAACATAAAGCAAAGGAGGTTATAATATGTATTATCACTGTATAAAACAGTGATTAGACCCCCAACCTATGTACAGATCTAATCACCATTCCCTAGAAAGGATAATGGCTAGCCCTGTGTGCATAGTTTGACAAATTAAATGCAAGTCTGGTCCAAACAAGGAGATTTGTATTTTTCCAAGAGAAATTAACTCCTTGACAGTACAGCAGTGACACCCTCACATGCAGTAATGACTTTGCTAACAGGAGACAATGCAGCACTTGAACATGTCTAAGCACAAGTGCCGGCAGTCAGGCGCCCCATCAAAAGATCACATGAGAAATTGTTCAGTGGTATTTGAAGGCCACAAAATTAATGCAGGTCACCACCCTGCATGGAGTAACTTTGAATGCAATAAGTGAGCCACTTTCCTGAAAGCTAACATCGCAGAGCACTGAACCTAATACTAGGCTGTCAACATTAGCCCAGTGCAGATGGGCTGAGGAAGTTGGTCACTCTAAAACTCCTGCCCTTCTCAAGAGACATCCCTATGTTTCTGTAAGGTTAAGATGAGACCAGCCTCTCACATTGCCAGATTCTATTAGCTCAATCTCAATATTATAGTGAGAACACAAACAAAGCCTTCTTGACTGCATGTATCTGAACCACAGTGATAAATAGTAGGAAAGAGCAGGGGATAGAGCACTCATAGTCTAATGCTGGCTCTGCCACTGACCTGCTGTGTGCCCTTAGACAAGTCACTTTACCTTTGCTTCCACTACCGCTGGAAGTTTAGACTGAGAGCTCTTTGGTGCAGGTGCTGTCTCTCATCAGTCCCAGCACAAGGGGGCCCTGATCTCAGTTGAGGCCTCTAGATGTTATTGTAACATTAATAACAAAATAATAATAATAATTAATAAATAATAATAAATATTGACTAATGTTGTTCATGTTGTGTACTATATATCATTAACATGAACAGCACCCAAACTACATTTCTGACATTTTAATCAAGGCCAGTTGAGTGTGATTTCTGCTGTGGGGTCTTTGTCTCTCCCTAAATATAATCTGCCCTTTCCTGGTCTCACAGAATTTACAGTGTCCTTCCAGGTTTTTGATTGGAGAACTCCTCCAGCTAATCAGTTTTGGCCAGAAGATTGAACTTTCACCGAGGTCCCTGACCCATTTCCAGCTCACTCTTCCGCAGTTGAGATCAGCCATCACAAGGTTATTGTACTGTTCCTCCTCCTGCCCTCCCCCGCCCCCCCAGACAGCGGGGCTTTACACAAGTACAAAGAAGTAGAAGAGTAGGTTGAATGCTGTGGGTCTCTAATAGTGTCCACATTACATTTAGGGAGAAATAATTATAAGTGAGCAATTTTCCTTAAAACCAAAAGGGAAGTGCAGTCATGGAGGCTAGATAGCTAATAGCAAGTCTCCAAAAACTAAGTGCCTGAGGAGCTTATATGCCTGAACAGAGAGAGACTGGACAAAAGCACAGTGAGGAGAGACGACAAATTCTCACAAGTCACATTTTTGGTACAAGTAAGTAAAGAAAATTCGAACACAAATTTAAAGAAAAAAAATTAGGGAGATTGTAAAGGTGGATCATTCTCTGAAAGAGCTTGTACAGTGAATGTAAGTAGTATCTTGGTGTATGTCTAAGAGAGAATGCTCGAGAAAATTATGAAGTAAGTTCCGTGTGATGGTCCTGCTCTTGGAGACTGATTTAAGGCTGCCTTTGCTGTCACTATTGAATAGAATTTAACATGGCACCTATAATCCTGTAAAAGAGTAACAATAACTAGTGAAATCACACAGCTCTATTAGATGCAGTGCTAGAGTTTAGAGCATACTAACTCCAAGGCTTGTCTATCCTAGAATATTGCACCACTGCATCTTGAACTCATGTGATTGAACATGAGCAACTTGCAGCAGTGCAGTGTGTCCACACTAACCATCCAGTTTTGAGTGCACACGGTGCACCATAACCATACACAGTGTTCTCTGTAACCACTGCAGCAATATTACACTGTGTTTTGCTAACCACAGTTCACAGTGCAGCTCCTTGAACCAGGAGATTGAAGAAGCTCCTGCAAGGTTTTGTAGCGTGAGGAAAAATCCTGGGAGACTGGGTCAATAAATAAATAAATGGAGATATCGTATCTCCTAGAACTGGAAGGGACCTTGAAAGGTCATCGAGTCCAGCCCCCTGCCTTCATAATATCTCAGAACCCAACAGCAACCACTGCCATTTCTGGAACATATCCCCAAATGGAGGGCATCTTGGAGGATCAGAGCTTTCTCTTTCATCTGAGAGCCAAATCGGTGGTTGAAGAGCTGGAATTGCTGCAGCTACTGAAGCAATGATGCCTGGAGATGGAAGAGTATGAGGGCTGCAAAGAGCAAGAACATCTTATGAACTTGCAGCTGCACCTGCTGGAGAGATGCTCAGGCAGCTCCTTCCCTAATGCAAACTGGCGCCAAGCTTTATTTTGCACACATTTTTATAGGGCTGACCAAATATGTTTGGGCCATAACCTCTCTGGGACAGGGTTGTGCTGGAGCCCTGGGAAAGGCAGCAGCAGCTGCAGAATTTCCCAAATGAGGGCTGAACAATTTATTTGGGACTGACCAAGGACTTCAGGACTAGTTCCCATGATCACACCTTCATCCTAAATGTCATTCTGTCTCTGCGTTTATCACTCTGATATTACAGCATCAGCCCACTAAAATGAAAACATTGCTCACCGGTGGCGAACGGCGAGTATGAAAACTGGCTACGTGATTATTCAGCTTGGAGTTGAGAAGTCCACAGTGGAGTCTGAGAAGTCTGCAGCAGTGGTGGTTGCACTAGGGATTTGACTAACATTGCATAAATCACTGCATATGATCAAGGTGCACCATGTGTGTCCGGTCACAGAGGGGTTTGAACAACTTGGCTTCCCAAATTGTGCTGATGCCCATTCTGTGCAGATCTCATCAATCTATGGAATATATGAACTGCAAAGGCTACCGCTCCCTTGTGATGCAAGCCTTAGTGGATTGTTGATGCCAAGTCCTAGATATTTACATAAACTGGCAGAATTTTCAGGGATTGTGTCTTTTTTCAACGCAGTCAGAATGGCAGTCTTCACACACCATGGACAGCATTTGGGCGTCCATCCACCCTGTAATTTTCAGAGATTCCTTGACTTATTAAACCATATACTGATTACACCAGCCTTGACAGGTGTTGCTTCAGCTTCCATCCCATCAAGTGCAGAATGGTAGCACAATATACATCCGAAAGGATCCAAACCAAGCACAGTGATTTTGCTATTGGATACATTATCACCATGATTTCTAAGTGCTGTATTCTAGTGTTTGGGAAAGAAAAGAGGGTGATCCACAAGTGAGGGACCACAGAGGCAGAAATGGATGAAGAATTTCTTAAGCAAGAGTGAGAATCACTTGGTCAGGGTATTTCATCAGCCAGGCAAGAAGTATAATAGCCATTGGGCCAGATTCTCAACTGGTGTAAATTGATGTAGCTCTCTGATTTCAAGAGAGCTGTGCCATTTGCACTAGCTGAGGATCTGGCCCACTATTTGTTACCTTTTGCCAATGGAGACACTGGGGACTCTGGTGGTGACTTTGTCACCGATATTTGTATAGTTGTTCTGTTAAGGATTTGCTGGTGCTGGTTATTCTGCTTTGACGCTGTACAGTCCCATTTTAATCACTTGTAACTTTTAGCTGTTCACTTTGTCTTACCAATGAAATGATCTCTGTTGATGAGTATTTTCTTTTTAACTTACATACCCATCCCATACTCAGTTTGATATCTGCAGAGCGGAAGGTTATTTTTCTTTCTACATGTAAGCGAAGAGGCAAATTAAATGATTTCTGTTGCTAGTCATTTTGTTTTCAATGTCCAAGCATTTTAACATCTGCAGGTGGCCAGATGTTTGGTTTTGGCAAGGAGGGAAACAACATTTTTTCTGGTTATGGAAGAGGCAATAAAATTGCCTCTGTTAATACATTTCACATGTACATAAAGGAAAGGCCACTGGTAATTGTATACATACGTATTCCTTGCTCATGTATCTTAGAGCATACCATAACAATAGCCATATAAAAAAAGGGACAAAAGCTATTATTTTTCTAACAACTCATATGTAGCTGTGCTGCAGTAACTATAGGAGACACCACAGGTTTCTCAACCAACTGCAAACTATATTATATTTAAATCCAATGAAAGCTAATCTATGACTGAATGGACTTAAGGTTTTTTTCTCTCCTGGTTGTTGCCCAATGTGGGTTAGAGCCATGCTCCTGGATGGATCATTGGCAGCAGGATGGAATTTGGGACCTCTGGTTTTAAAAGCTTAAGCCTCAACTGCCTGAACTAAAAGACCCAGCTCTGTGTAGCAGGTACATTAACCTCTAACCATGACCCAGCCACCACTAGAAAGGGACAGAGTGCCATACTGGTGATGGTTATGGGTTACACGTGCAGAGGGTGGGTCCATGGAAGAGGGGGAGAACTGAAGGAGCTCCAGTATGTTACGTGACAGTCCTGCTGCTTTGCACTGGTGGAGACACGGTAATGGGAGGCCTAACAATGAGCTGAACAAGAGAGAAAGTGGAGGATGAAAGATTCAGGGGGCTCCTGGAATGGAACAGAAAAGACCAGGAGGAGGATCATAGGAGGTTGAAGGAGTATTTAGAGCCTGATGTTCCTGCACCCTTTGAAACTCCCATTGACTTCAAAAGTGCAAGACTGGCCCCACAGTGTGGAGGCAGGAATGTGAAGAATCACTAACTCAGGTCCCAAATCAGCAAAACACTGAAGCTCTGCTTAATGTTAAGCATGAGCTTAAGTCCATCCCTTTTTGGCAAAGCCCAAAGCCTATGCTTAAGTCTCACTGACTTCAGTTAATGAATGGAGAATGACAAAATGCACATGAAAATGAAAAACAAAATTGGAGGCCACAGTTTGACAATGACACCTTGTTCAAGCTGTGAAAAAATAGATCAAAGCATATTGGATAGAAAAGAGATGGGGAAGCTATTAGCTGAGAAATATGAATGCTGGATGGAGGAGAGAATAAGGATGAGATAGTTGTCAAGAGTGTAAATTAAAGGGGGTGGCTGCAAGCTGAAAAAACAGAGATCACAGGGCAAAAAGAAGGGCTCTTTTCTCTGCTTGAAGCATGAGTGCATTACTCCCATTACTGTTAATTAGAGAAGCCAACATGCTCCATAGTGAACTGAGGGGTAAGAGTCCAATTTCTGAAATGAAAAATCCAGTGATGTTAATAAACTATGGGGAACAACTGGAATCAAGCAGTGATAACAGGAGTAGGCTGTTTAGGCACAAGATAGAGGGCTTGTTCCTACACTCATTGAAGTCAATAGCAAAACTCCTATTGATTTCAATAGTGTAAGATCAGAGCCATAAACATCTAATTAGGTAAAATGAGAAGAAGAAGAAGAAGAAAAAAGTGGTTATTAGCTACCCGTAATTATTAATCTTTTAAACTGGTCTATGCTGTGTCTTCGAGACCTGTTTGCTACTCTCAAAACTATAAGGAGCCATACTGTGGTCCATTTTATGGACTAGGATAAGCACCAAGTCCCACACACAGGTGTCAATTCAACCTTATGCAGCAAAGCACTTAAGCACATGTTTAAATCCTGTTGATTTAAAATGGTTGCAGAATAGACTATGGGCATATTCCCAAATAGAATTTCCTCCAATAAGATTTAAATATGTGCTCAAAGGTGTTCATTTTCACTGTGTATTTTGTTGTTAATTCATACATTTTTTTAAATTCTTAAACTCACAAACCAGTACTGGACCATCAGAATGATTAGTATTATAGTTATGGTATAGGGCATGGTGAAAAAATGTCACACCCTGCTTTGTCCCAGTCCCAGAATACAAGAAGAGGTTGCTTAGCTAAAAGCAGCTAAATGAAGAACAAATACAAAGAAATTATTTCATACAATGTATGGAATTCCCAGCCCCAAGAGACCATTGAGTGAAACAGTGAATTTTATGACTGAATTCTAAAAAGATATAGATAAATTATGTGGCCCTTACTAGCATTTGCATTTAAGATAATTAAGTATAATAAGTATTATTAAGTATATGTCATGCTTCCTGGCATAAACTGATCACCCTGTAAGGAGTCAGGAAGGCTTTTTTCTTATAAGGTTAGCATTGCACAATTGCCCAAGTGCACTATGTTTATGTTGTGTATTTTGGTTTTTGCCATTTGCAACCAGGCTCTGGTCACTACTGGCAGCAGAATGCTAGCTTTGATGGACCAATGATGTACTCTAGACTAGCTTTAAATTATAATGCTCCACAATGCACAGCCCAAGTATGAAACTGAATTTCAATATCTATCAATATTCCAAACATTCAAAATCGCCATGAAGGCAATTCTACTTGGAAATATGCCTGTAGCCTAATCTGCAATCCCACCTTCTGGTCTCCCTTTCAGAACCATCTGTTTCATTGATGGACAGGCTGATTTTAGAAGCCAGATGTGTTTTTTCAAAGAAGAAACTGTTGATCTAATAGAGGGCAGAAATCCTAACAAAAGACAAAAAAAAGTGTTGTTCAAGTCAATGTTTAAATGGGGACAAAATTAAGAATATTTTTTTCTAAAAAACATCAGTTTTGCACGTGAACTGCTCTCTGGTAATTACAAACTCACAAGCCTCTCCTAATGCATTTAGCAGACAGAATTTCTCGTTTAAAATAAAACAAAACAAAAAAACAGATGTCATTTTTTTACTATTGAGAGACACCTAGCACTGTACTCACTCATTGCTGCTGCCTGATCCTCTGTGCAGTCATTTACATATGTAGTGATTTACATCTGTGCAAAGAGGGTGTCAGTGTTGTGCACCCCTTTTACACTGAATGACCTGCAGGGTGCAGGGCTTCAGTGCCTTGGGTCCAAAACATCTGCCTGGCTAACTACTAGAGGGAGACCAATATCTGTTTGCACAGGAGTTAAGCCACTGACAATCAAAGGAAGAGTCAAGCCACTGACAATCACCTCTGTTCCTGTGTGGCAGATGTTTGGCATGCGCTTATAGAAGACAGAAGCATGTTCTCAACAGAAGGGAGTGTGGAAAATGAGAGGAAAGCTACACCAGGTGTAAAGAATCATTGACTTGAAGTGCAGTTCAGTATGTGGGAAAAAGTGCATCGTCCTTGAGAATGTTGCAGTTGAGAGCCTCAGCTAAAGTTTTCAATTAGCAATAATCATGCCAAAGTTTAACTTCACAAATTATGATACTGCCACTGCACATGGCCCATGAATCCAACAATTTGATCACCTCTGTCTTAAATTATTAGCTTTACCTTCACTTTTCTGATCAGTTATTTGGCTCATTTGATTGTGGTTGGGTTGTGCTAATATATTTATTTTAGCTGACATTGTATGTAGCTGAATTGTCTGCCTCCAACAAGTCAAAAATGAAAGAAATGGAATAACAAAAGGAAATTGTTAATAATCCACATATATATTGTAAGAAACAGAAACATAATAATAAATGCTCAAAACAATACTATTATAGTTTAATCTTGCTTACATTGGTATACTTGTACATTCACTGAAAAAGATAATTTGGGTAGGAGCAAAAGCAGCCCTTCAAATCTTACTAAAATATTTCCCTTCCCCTCTGCCTTAATTTCTGCTCTTTTAAATGGTCAGTGACAACAGCGATGGCCCTTGTGTGCTCCATAACCGAGTACTATGCACCAGTATGGACCAGAAGAAGCCATACTCGTCTTGTTGATGTCCAAATGAACACTACAATGTGGTGCATCACTGGAACCTTCAAGTCGACCCCAACACCTTGGCTGCTGGTGCTAATGCACATTGCTTCCCCCATCCATTTGCTGCAATACCACAACTCTTCGGGAATTCCAGAGGATCGTGGAAAATGAATGTCTCCCCATCCACCAGGACCTTAACAATGTCCCTCATCACTGTCTAAAGTCGCATAAGTCCTTTTGGACACATGCATTTATGCAACTTCAACCCTGATGAAGCTTGGAAAGCCGAATGAAGTTCACAAGAAGTCACAAATAAAGATCTTGTGAAAGACCCGACGCAGAAGGACCCTGGCTTTGATCTGCCACAAAGATCATGGGAAACCCTAAACCGCATCCGCACACACCATGGCAAATATGGATACTTGCTGCATAGTGGAAAATTAAAGACTCTCCAGTGTGCGACTGTGGTCACCCAAAACATACCATGGAACATATAACAACTCAATGCCCCTGCTCTGATGGGTTTGCCCTGCTGGAGGAAGGACTTCCCTTCAGTAATTGACAGAAAATGCTCCTCCCAGTGGTTCCGATTAAGCCAAATCAAACCAAGATTAAGACAAATGTCAGGGTATCAAATCCTAAGTATGTTCACCTCATTTCATGGTCTGAACAGCTGCTTGCTTTCTGCCATTGTGTATGTTTTCCTGATTGCAGTTTTTTTATTAACTTAGTGGCTGGCCATCTGTCATCATCAAGGACAACATAAGGCCTGATACCAAATCTGGGAAGACTAGGTAGGAGTTATTTTCTCCTAATGGTGAGATTAGTGATGGGTGTTCATAGAAAGATTGAAAGGGTCTATTTGGAAAGTAGTTCAAGCAGTACCTAGGGATTGCAAAGGTTTATAAAGGACCTTGAGATCCCTAGATGGAAGGCACTATGGAAGTATAGAGTATTATGATTAAGTATTCAAACTTTGGATACCTACTTGAACCCGAAAAATTGGACTAGCAATCATATGCAAACTGGCTTTGTTGTAAGATTTCTGTTATTTCCTGTTAATAACCAAGTTGGAAAATAGGCACGAACACCACTCTGGCATATTTCACTATTTGGCATCCAGAATAATCAGGAAGTGGAGAATCACAAAAAACTGGATGGAAAAAGAAAATCATAAAAAAATATTAACCACACTTTTATGAACCTCAAAATATCATTGAATTTGAGATAGAAGGTTCAGTTTGGTTCATTCTTTGTCTGAACAAGTTCAACCCTTCCTTGCTGGGATTTCAAAGAGAAAATTAAATGTTGTTTTTGCCTTAAGAGAGAATGACTCCCAGTTTGACTTTCCAAACTTCCTTTCAGAGAGCCTGTTATGGCTTATATAATTACATTTGTTCTTGCGTTGTAATATGTGCTGAATATAAACTATCTTGGGGCATGCAGCTAACTACATCAGCTATATAACATTACACATTTTATTCAATGCCAATTAAGATACTAAACTTGTCTCCTATAAAAAAAAGGAACTTCCAACCCATCCCAAAAATCCCCTTAATCAAATACCTGTGTAAACTGGTGAGCCTTGCTGGGGCTCTATTAGATCAGCAAGATGGGATAGTTGTTGGGTCAAGGCTTTTGTACCACCTGCAGCCTTGAATTGAACATTCCCTCAAGAGCCCCAAACTAAGCTCATCTTCTGCAGTATCAGAAGAGAGGTGAAGTCAATTTAGCTCTGCAGCCTGTTTATGCTTATGTTGGGTGCACCAAAGATGGGAGGTTATTGAGGAGCCTATTATGGCTCCTTGATTCTCTGCCTGGCCCCAGGACCAGGTTAGAGCAGCCTTGTCTGATGATTATGCTCCCTTACTTAGCATGCACAAGCTAGAGATAGCAGGAGCACGTTTCACTCTGGCCATTCCATGTGCCTGTTCTTCCCCTCCCCCCCCCCCAACACACCAGCAGTACCTGGGACTGGGAGGGAAGTTTTAGTAGTTGCTGTGCTGACTCTACACCTACTGAGGCTCACCTACACTAGGAGAATACCCAGAAGGGGTCTTGCAGTAGCTTGCCACTGACTTTGCATTGTCTGAGCAGCACAAAGGGAGCCGAGTAGGTCTGAGAATCTGTTCCATGGTCTATAAGGCAGCCAGAACTCAAACCATATTGGGATTTACTGGTAAAAGAACAACTTAAATGGCACATGAAAAAATGAAAAGCAAGCACAGATGTCATGCATTCCTTCTAACAAGCTCCACAAAGTGGGTAGAGCACCACAGCTTGGTTAAAGATTCTGAAAAGATTCTTGAATTCCAAGCACCTTGCTATATCATGGGATAACAAGGCATGGCTAACCATGCTACGATCGGAAAGGAAAAGTTACCGTCTCTGATCCACGAAAAATAAAATAGAATCAAATAAAACAAAATAAACCAACCACCCTACATTTGGCCACCTCAGTAACTTGATCTTCTAAATGTAGCTAACTGCTTACTTTCTTAGCAACAGATGGGCGGAACCACTCTATGATGGGTCAGATAACAACTCCTCTGTCGCTTTGAGAAATTTTCCTTGGCCATTGAACATCAGCTCCATCTTTCTTAGCTGGATTGAGTCTCAGCCAAGTAGCTCTCACTGAGGCCTCAGTTTCAACTAAAATTGGCAAAACTGAGGGAAAGCCCACTTGGCTCAAATGAAAAAAAGACACAGAGCTGTGATATCAGCATGATGGCACTGGCATTCAGACTGCCTCACTCCATCCCTCTGTGGTCTCACAAAGTTACTGAAAAAGGTGACAAAATTATCTGTTGTACTTATATGGCCCCCTTCACTGTAGTATCTGAGCATAATTTTGAAGCTGTTGAAATGAGAGAGAGAGACTTTGAGTAGCAAACTCTCAACACTAACCTTTGGGTTCTCTCAGGGAAAGGAGAACAAAGTGCTCATGTGCCTCCATCCTGCCAAAGTCTGCAGCCATGTCAACAAACCCTCCTGGTCAGTGGTGTCAAAGGCAGCTGATGGATTAGAGCTTCTGACTTAATCTTTTTCAGATCTGATGGCCACCCAAGGAATATTGCTTTCTGGTCCTTATAGGTGCCCTACATGTTTCAAGAAAGTAGTGTGTTACTGGAATACTAGCATACAAAATCTTTAAAGACTCATTTCTTGCTAAACTGCCTCAGCTTCAGTCTGCCAGCTGAGTGGGACCAGCCTGGGTTATATTTCAGTCACTTTTCCAAAATCCACTACTGCTGAGACCTGGATTATTCCTCTCTAAAAATTCAGTCCTCCTGTGTCTGAAGGTGAAATTCGGTTTAGCAGCAGGAAGGTGTTAACATGACCACATTATGGAGATTAACATTACAGCAAATCATCAAAAGAACCAGAAATATCCAATGCACTCAAGAACTCTATTTCTGATGAAAGTCTCAAGAAAGTAATAAGAGAACAGTACTATATAGTAGGTCAGTTATTAATTTTTCTTGGAATCCCAACAGAAACAAGAGCTGGCAAGAGTCAATATGTCTGCACTGTAATTTTTTACTTTTTATTTCATAACATGATCCACATACCAATTAACTTTCTTTGCTCAGCTAAGTATTGTTTCACCTGCTTTTAACTAGGAGCTGCAGTCATGTTAGTACATGGATAGAAAAAGTATTCAGTTTCATTGTACCTACCATATGTACCTCTGTATTCTGTGATGAAGTGTCAGCTTGTGATACCCAACAGCAATATTCCTTAGTGAGTCACAACAGTAAGTCATACAACTCCCATAGTTAGAGCACTCTATGGGCCAGGTTGTACCCAGCTGTTGCATGGGTGTACAAGAGAAAATGAGGGAGGATGAAAGCATTCGCTCTTCCCTGTTGTGCCCCTGAGCAGGACCACACCTGCAATCCTTGAGCTTCTCTGGGAAGTCAAGATAATCCTGGTTATTACTTCTAGCCACCTCAAAAAGAGTAAGAAAGTTGTGATAGAGGCAGCCATGGCCACCCCTCTCCCAGTATTGGCCAGCTATGTTGGCTGAGCTTGGAAGGGAGTACACAGTACATCTTCTGAAAAGGTGGCTATGCTCCCTGGAAATTCTTGGAGCCACACATACAATGCCTCGGAGCTCCTGGTAGGGCAGTGCACCTCTCCACCACTCTCAATGCATTGCTGTGCCTCCAAGGCACAATTGAGACCTGAGCCAGTAAGAGATTCCACATTAGATAAAGGACTAGCAAAGGCAACTGTAAAGTTTAGTAAACATTCCAGAGGCAAGAGAAGACACACTTTCTTTTTAATATACTACTTAATTCAGTTGGAGTCTGCTCCCGCTTCTAGCAATGTCTAGTTCACACTGGGCATGCTCATAGGTTACCATATCTATTAGCATAGTCATGCTAGGTCATATGCTGAGCCTGTGACCAACTGTAGAGATGTGGGATATGTATGGCTGCATTTGTGAGGCCCTGGCTAAAGTAATTATGGGATTCTGACAGTATTTTGTTGGTATGTGCAAGCCTTTCAAAGAAATGGTGGACACACCACTACTTCAGTAATTTAAAACTAGACTGGTCAAATAATTGAGAATATACTACAGGGAAAAGTCCTGAATTACCAAGAGAATGGATATCACCTAGAAGTTAGCAATGGGAAAGGCCTTTTATGATGCTATTCTTTGATTCCTATGTTTGAGGCAGTGTATCGAGCAAAACATTCATGTTTGTAGGCCACATATGGCAAAATTCATACTTGCTGCATTTGTTACGAGGGGTGTTCCTTGTGATACTCAATATTGACCAAGTAGTAATTGAGGCGGCACAATGAAAATATCTATCTATCTATCTATCTATCTATCTATCTATCTACCTATCATCTTATTTCTAAGGCCAATGCCTGTTCATTCAATGCTGCCAAACTGATCTCCTAGTCATTATGGCCCCATTACATCAGGGACAGGTTGAATAGATAGTGAGATGTTTACCAACGATTCTCCTGTGATATTGGTAACGGGTACAATTTGACTAGGATCTCTGTGGAGATCATTCAGTCCCCCTGGGGGAAAATACATGCACCAATTTTGGACATGTTCCCTAGTGTCACTCATTCTATGGAACTAACACTCTGACTGATAGGGCAGTGCTACTTGAGGTAGGTTGTGGGGGGAAAAGGTCATAACTTGTAAATAGAGACCCAAATGAATGGCTTTGTTAGAGCCAGTCCTGACTCAGGCACATATATAAATGTCATTAGTCTGTGCAATCATTCTGTGTGAGGATTTCCTCACTTGAAATCAATGGTTTCACTCTGGCACTTCTATTATGATGAGAAAGAAAGAAAGGACACACTCAGCACTATCACTGTCCTTGTTGCAGTAGACAGAGGAATAAAATAAACCAAGGTATGCTTGGAACCACTGTGATCTGCTCTAAAACCTACAGTATGTGAACTCCAATACAGATAGTAGTCATGCATGTTCATAATCATGTTAAAACTGAAAAACCATGAGCCTAAGCTCAGAATCAAATAGAAGTTCTCTGCAATGACTCAGACAACACACAGAAGGGCTTTTCCTGAGTAGTGTCTAGCTTTGCTACATCATATCCTCATATACTGAATTGGTGGATCAAGAGGAAAAATATGATTAAGGTATTTCAAGCCCGACATGAATATTTTTCCAGTGGAAGGAGTTTTGATAATGTAGACTTGTGGACTGAATTTGGAATTTGCTTTGCTGCTGTAATTGTGCTTCTAATGCCTGCAGAAGAATCAAGGCTTAAGAAGCCAAGTAAAAAATTGTATTTCAAGTGAATGCTCATCTGTGGTACAGTAAATCTATTAGGCTACTGAATATCTGTTTTGAATTATATCAAATCACCTGAAGACCATATGGCAAATGGAAATTTTTATCTTAACATTTGCTGCCTTTTACGATAACAAGAAAGAATTTTTCTTTAGTTAAGCCTATATAATGTTTATACTAATATGCCTTGAACTTTTTGTAACCGGTAACTGAATGTCAATTTTGATCTAAGTGGATCAATTACACATATTTTATCTGCCAAATAGTTAGTTAGAAAATATGGCCACATTTTACAAAAGTGGGATTTTAAAGTTAGGCAGCTAAACCAACATTCATCCACCTATTTTTTAGAGGTACTGAGTGAAGTGACTCTTGTTGCATTCAGTGGGGGTTCAGCACCTCTGAATAGGAGGGTAAGATATGGATTTAACAGTGCAAAGTATTTCAAAATAGGCCCTCTTGTTTGAAAATTTCAACCTGTCTATCAGTCAAAGCACTAGCTTTCAGAGAGCACTCTACCGCTAATGCATTCCCATTAGCTATATGGATATGGGGGGAGGGGAGGCAGTTGATGAGTTTTCTTGCATGGGGCAACCCCTAACCCTCGACAGAAGATTCAGATAAAATGCTTAAGGGAAACCTTGCAGAGTTTCCTATAAGGGTATTTTTGCATGAGTGCATGATTTGGCCCTACTTTAAATATGACGCTTACCTAAAACTCTTACACGGTATAGAAGCCTCTGCCATCACATCATAGGATTTGGGTATGTGTGCATGCCAGTGTCTGATCATATGTCCAGTCAGTCTCAGGGATGTATATCTAGACCCAGAAGTCTTGCAACTTCTTTGCTAAACCTGGGCTCTTATTTATCCTAAAAAGTCCACAGTAGTAGAAACTAGTTTAAAGTTCACTTAATGTGGCTCAGGTTTCCTGGTTTTTCCTAATACATATTCCTCACCACTGAAAAGGGGCCTTTTGTTTCCCTTCTTACTGCAGGGATTTTAATGTTCATTAGAATAATATCCTTGAGATGGGCCTTTTGTTAATAGGTTTGGGCAGTCCCCACTCAAGACCACTTGTAAACAAAATAACTACTCTGGGCAGATATGTAAGGCAGACATTGCACCGAATTCTTCCCTCATTTACACATTGAAAACTATGATAATTGCACCTGTGTAACTGAGCACAGAATTTGGCTCATTGATTTTCAGATAAAATTGACTCAGGGGTTTAATATGGCCTCATATCTCATATTTTCAGTCACTCACAGGTTGTTTCTCTGATGCTTCTGTCTTTTGCCTTCCACAAGAGAGGACCTGTGTAATATAATAGCTCTGCTACAAAGCACTTATCTCTTTAGAACTACTAGTTGGTTTATTATTCATGTTCAGCTTTGTCCCTGTGAGAAAAGAGGAGCTTTTCTAGATCTAAGGGGTTATATGATCCATCCTGTCTAATGAGACATGAAACTTTATCGTAGCTGTATCATAGTCCATTAGCTGGAATGTAACATAACAATGTGTTGTACCTACATCTCAAAATTAAAATAATTTTTTTAAATGACATGACCTGAGAAAGTTACTTTACTTTAACAAAAAATACACGACAACCTGATTTCTCTACTGATGTTCTGATACGTTTTGAAATTGTTTTTGCAGGGTTACAATAAAGGTATTTGTCTAACACTTGACTGGGATGAATCCCTTTTCTGTTTTTAGGACATATTTGTGCAGGACTACATCCCAGGTGCTGCATGGTGCTGCTTTGCAGCACTACTATGTACTCTTCTGGCCTGATCCTGCATTCCTTATACACAAAAAGCTCCTAGTGGCTTCAGTGTTAAAGAATGCAGGACTGTTTATCTTTAGTGTAATTACATATACATTGTGCCTGATTCTTCACTCACATTGGTTTGATCTCTGTGTAATGCCACTGACTGCAGTGGAGTTATTTCTGATGTTTACCAGGGTAAGTGAGTGGAGAATCAGGCCCATTATTTCTTATGCTCACCCAGGGTAACTGAAAACAACCTCCTCTGCAAGTTCCCAGGACGCAGTTGACTAGGGTTCTGGGTATGGCATTGCCAGCTCTAAGCACTGTAATTTTATTTCTTTGCTAAAGACCATTAGGTCTTGCATGCACTGTTAAAGATCAATTAACATTAAAAGATTCTTTATTAATAGAGATTTGGAGAGTTAACACAGAGCAAAAATCCTTATTATTGCCAGTGCTTTTAATTTCTGAAGAAGCAAAACAAACTGAATTAAATCTGATGTTTCATGCAATTTTTCATGCATGTAGATCTTGGTATGGAACAAAAGCATGCACTTTGTGTGAACTCCATACCCTCATTTTTTACTTTTTTATTAATTTTTCTTTTGAATTCACAACATGTTTCTGTTTCTTTTATGGAACAATATGAGTGCTTTCCAGTGGCCAAAAATAATAACTCTAAATTCCAATGGCTTTTAACCAAAGAGTATGTAGCCCAGTGGATAATGCCTCTGCCTTATATTCCAAAGATATTGAGTTCAAATTTATAGGTGTTGTATTTTTATTTTTAAAATTTCATGGGCCAGATTCTCAGCTGGCATAAATTGGAGAACTTCATTGCCTCATGGAGTTGTGCTAAGTTATACTAGTTTAGGACCTGGCCCAATACCTTTTTTTTTTCAGTATCAAATGCAGCATTCAGTATTCATACACTAACAATTTGTTTGATATCTGTAACCAAATGTTTTCATTGTCAGTATAAAGGTACCCTGTGAATTCATGAAAATGACTAGGCTGTGTGAAAGCGGGAACGTGGGCATGAAATGATACTAAAATTAGAACTTCCCCAAGCAGACACCTCCTGACATCTATAGAAAAGTTGCCTGAGTAGGGACTGAGAAATCCTAACTGTACTGAAGTCAATGGGAGTTTCACTATTAATAGCAATGGGGCTAGGATTTCACCCATCATCTTTTCTGTAAATACCTTTGAGGTTCTGGGCCAAAAGGACTGAAAAGGACGAGGACAGAGAACAGAGCCATGGTTTTGCCCCTGTGAATGGCCAAGAGAGCTAATCAGGGGCAAAAGAGGGAAGATGGTTCATGAGTAGTGCAGTGAGTGTGCATGAGTGCCCTATCAGAGAGTCCCAAGGAGGACTTCTGTTTGAGTCATAAGCTTACTCTAAATCTTACTCAGGCGAAGGTTTATTTGAAATCTGTTTGAGTAAGGAGCAAAGAATTTGGTCTACACTGAACAGGAACAATGCAGGTAACAGCACTGTTCTGTCAACATGCTGCAGTGCTCTAGAGGAAGGTCTGTATTTAGGAATCAGAGGATAGTTAAGTTTCCATGTCCTTTCAGTCGGCACATAAAACAGAATCTAGCCCTTAGTGAGGGAATGGGGGTTAATATTTCTTATCAATATCATTATAGCCTGATTACCTTTAGAATTAGCCAAGTTTATACTATTTCAACAAATACGATTTAGGAGATAACTGTACAAACATATAAGGAAAGAAAGCTTCTGAGCTGCCATGAAAAGTTAATTATTCTGGTTACAACTATAATCAAGGCACTGCAAGTAATTAAAATGATGATCATTTTTACCATGGCTGTAAAAATTAGTTTTCTGTGTTCTGTGATTCAAGCAGGCTTATGGGAAGTATTAGGAGATTGTGATGTGTAATATCAGAATGCTTCCATGACTGTCTGTAGTTTTAGAAAAGATTTTAATGGGCATCTCCTTATCCTTCGGATTTTTGGCTTATTTCTGTGAGTGTTGGTTCTAGTGATAAAATACAGGTTTGGCTTCCAGTACTCAGATTGTCTGCAAAAAAGGCTAAAAATGCACATATTTTTCTGGCACTTTTGAAAAGATCTTGATAATGATTTTAGAAATAAAAGTTGACTGGTGCTACAATGAATGGTGTGATTTTCAAATGGTTTTTTATTAGTGTAGCTCACATTTATTCAATTTTATGACCAGATTAAATTTTGTTATATTTGGATGAAATGTAGTGAGCCTATAGTCAGAAACACACAAAAAAACTAGTTACTTCTAAGTAGAATGCCAAATTCTTCCCAAATATATCTCCTGTGCAAACGCAGTAACTTCCTGGTTGTAACTGAGGCAGAGTTTGGCCCAGTATGCTGAGGAAATTAATGTAATTTTTTGCCCAAAAAAACCCCAACAACAAACACAACTAAGCTTTAATTGGATGGAGTCACATGAAGTCACATAGCCGATCAAATATGTTGATAAGGTCTTCCTAGTTGAGCAGTGACACATCTGTCATAGTTCAGGGCAACTGCACCTGTATTTCCCCCTTGTGATCTAGCCAGGGCACCAACTTTTAGGCTCCTATCTCCTCAGCTTGAGCAAAGGCCCACATCTTTCTCCCTCCTAGCCACTGTTTGTCCAGGCTGCACAGCTCCCTGCCTACAATATGAGTTCCCCAGTAAGTCAGATTGCCTCAGCAGGCCTGTTTTGCTTTCTTCTCAGAGATTATGAACAGTATAATTGCCCAGAGTTATAGGTTACTGCTCAGCCCTTTCTACACAAGCACATTTATTCTTAAGGTGAAAGCATTATAGAGAAACATTAAAAATAATAAAAGAACCTACACTCGCTAAAAGTTTACCAGAGATCACTTCCAATCCCAACAACAGCTCTGGCAGATGATCAGTCCTTCAAACCCCACCAAGGGGATTTTTCTGTGGTTACAAGTCTATAGCAGCTGTTAACTCAGAACAAGTACATCCATGAATCTGTGAGTCAGTCCTTTGTACAATTTGGGTCTTTGATCTTGAGACCCTGGGAAAAACATCAACAGGCAATCACCCTTCTGAGGGCATAGTTTCAAAGGGATGGGTTTTTGCATAACCAGAGATGGGGGGAGAGAGGGAAGAGGAGAGGGAAATTGCAACCACCACCCCTCCTCAGATATTTCCTAGGAAATCCACTTCACACATATTGTCCCAAAAGTTCATGCTTGTCTGCCACATTGTTCAATACAGTCCTTTGATGATCCAGGCCTGCAGTAATACATAACCTTTGCAGTTTACAATGGACTCCAAAGATACTTAAACTTAATTCAGTAAGATCTCCCAAAGATTGCAGGAAATTGCCATATCTGTCACAAGACCCACCAGGCAAAAAAGCAGACACTTCTTCATGTCTGAAGTATCATAGAAATTAAGTGGATGAGAGGAAGAACTGAAGATCATCAGGGCCACCCAGAGGATTCAGGGGGCCTGGGGCAAAGCAATTTCGGGGGCCCCTTCCATAAAAAAAAGTTGCAATACTATAGAATACTATATTCTCGTGGGGGCCTAGGGCAAATTGCCCCACTTCCACCCCACCCCCAGGCAGCCCTGAAGATCATTAATATCCACCCCCTGCAATTGTGAAAAATTGGTATGAGAGAAACATCCATCTGATCCTAATAGATTAACCCTGCTCAATGCGCCAGGAGTAATTGTAAACCACTTGGTTGTTTATCCTGCCAGGATCATCAAAGTTCTGTAGTAAAAGGAGTTGCAGATATAATCAGTACTAAAGCAGGAAGGGGAAAAAAAGAAAAAAAAAAGCGTTAAATGTAATTCTAAAACTTCTTGATGGAAAAAGGATTGTTTTAAAACACAATGGCAAGGACCACATTTTGTCCTCCAGTTTTACGACTGCGAGAGAATCTGCCCCATTAGGTCACAAATTGGGGTAAGAGTCTGAAGCATCATGGAATCACCTCTCTGTATTCAACTCTGTGGAAGTCACGCTGTGTAAACTCTACTCAGTCATGGTTGCTCTGATTTTAGGAGTGTGGCTAGGTGGGGAGCAGTTTCACTCCATAGCATCATTTCCCTGAAAACTCCTCAGAGAGCTCCATGTTACTAATGGGGAATTAGGGTTCTGAAGAGAACCAAACAGAGTGCAGACATTTTCCTGGATAATCCTGCTAGCCAAAGCTTGAGTTTGGGGGGATTTCTCTGTGGATTTGGGGATATGGCCATGTTCCCTGCCCACTACGCAACTAGGTCGGACCAACCTCCTGACTGCATAGTTTGGCAGAAACTCCATGGTTCTAAGACTGCAAATATTTCTGCCTAAAGGTTTGTGTGGGAAGGCAGGATTTGGGTTTTTATGTTTTACTTTAAACTACTGTAATTTATTTGCACACTGCTATATATTACATTATTTTTTCAGATTATTAGAAATATTCCATGAATTAACTTTTACAAGACAGGTAAGAACACATAGGACAAGCAGACACTTAGCCAAGCAGACAGGCTTGTTGATCTTTTCGAGATCATTTTTGTTCTTGGGTAGAATTTCACAACTGATTTTTGTTTTGTTTTGTTAATCTTATTACATGTGAATCTAGCCCTGAACAAAACAAAGCACTTTGCTTCAGGCCAAGCATTACAAAAGTACACTAGCAAATGAATCTTCTCATGCTGTGGGTGATTAATATGTATACAGTGTTAGTTTAGTGCCATCAAGTGACCAAAAATGTGAAACAACAGTTCTACATTTTGTAATCAAATGAAAACTGAACTGTTATCCTTTTCATAAAAGAATGGGGAATTTTCTGAAAAGTTTTATTAAAACAAAAGGTATTTCTAAAAAGTGAAAGAATCTAAAAGTTAGTTTCAAAGTCTCTCACATATTTTGATAAAACTAGGCCTCCACTCCTTTACTAGCTAAATTTGTTTGAAGAACATGAACTCTTGGGGTAAAATCCTAGTTCCAGTCTCTCTCTCTCTCTCTCTCTCTCTCACACACACACACACACATTCTCTCTCTCTCTCTCTCTCTCTCTCTCTCTCTCAAACACTCTCTCTCTCTCTCTCTCTCCTTCCCAGTTATATCCCGATTCCGCACTCTGATCTGGGATTTAGGATGGAGTGCTCTCTTCATTTAGTGAGGAAGACATTTGTTTTCCTCAAGGATAGTTCTGTATTTGTAAATGAGCCAGCGCATCCCTCAGGAATCAATCACCTCTCACGGTCAGTACTTTCTGTCCGCAGATAGACCATCAACCTATCTAGTGTTCCACAATTGCAGGCCCTAGAGAAAAAAGGGGAGTGAACAAGCCACAAGGGTTAAGGAACAATTACTCTGTGTGGCATATTTTCCCTTTTTCATGGCCCTAATACTATGTTAAAACCAAGATTTTCCAAACTGGTACTTAAATCCTTATGTATAGACATATAGTACTGGGGCCCTTGAGAGACAGGATACTAGACTACATGGCTACATAGATCATTGGTCAGATTCAGTATGACAATTGCTGTGTTCTAGAATATATGATGCTGCCCCTATCACAAACTCACTAAACAGTACATGTGAGAAAACATTTCTACAAATCTATCCATCTAGCTAATGAAACCAAAATATTTCTAGAGCACCCATTGCTGTAGTAGCTAAGCACTAATAAGTTGCCATTTTGATTTTATTGAACCATTTTAAAAATAAACTTTTATTCTGAGTACAGGCATATTTCATTTTTTAGGGTGGATGTGTTGTAATAGAATCACACCAGCAGGGGGAACTCTAAATCAAGCTACAGGGAAATATTAGCCCCCCCCACACACACACCCACACAAGCAGGAAATGCTGTATGCAATCAGATAGAGAACTTTAAAACACATTTGATAAGGAGGGAAGTTATCAAATGTGATCAGAAACCCAAATGCAAGTGCCTGAAAATCAAAGGGAATACACAAGAAGTACTAAACTATGTTCAAGACTATCATCCTAGTGGAGTTTGATTGTGGTCACAAGGATGGATTAAAAAATTATGTAGTAGGGCTACAGCCCATCTTGTTAAAGTGGTAGCGCAGATATGACTAATAAGGCTATGGCTGACTTCTAAAGCTTTTTTGTCTGTAGCATCCAATACCTCTAAATATATGCGTGGAACAAACAGTATGATAGACCATAAAGCTTCACTTTCATCTAAAACTGCTGGTGACAATATAAGCAAGAAGAACAAAGCTTGAGTGGCTTGACCATTTTACTAGAGCCTGTTATTTATAGTTGATTCTACTTTTTTAAAATACTAGGATTAAAAACAAAAGCCCTGCACGTGTGCCCTTTAACGTTCAAAGTGTTTGGTATGTTGTATGATAGGATTCCCATACATGTTAGTGACAATCGTGTGCCAGCCCAATGCCTTGAACATTTAGAACCACTGTAAACTTTCAAATGTATATCTAACCATTGACATCACTTCCTCTCTTCTTTTTGCACTTGCATTGGTTTGTTCCTCTACCCTTCTACATCTCTTGTTTTTTCATATGAAAGAGTAAATTGAGTACGTTAAAGACAGCAGAGAAGTTACTCAAAGCCCTCTGGAGAGAGCCAATGGGGGGAGCAGGGTATTAGTGCCCTCCTGCTCCCCACAACCCTGGCCATGTGGGGCTGGAGCTGTCCCCCAGGAGGTGGCTTTGGCCTTAGGGTGACCACCCAACCTAAATTGGGTGGGACAATCCTGAAGCATAGTACCTAGATGAATCATTCCAAGGCAGCATTTGTCCCAGATTCCCAGCGGTGCTGCTCTGTGCCTGAGGCTCAGGGGTAGCGCCAGCTTCTTCCTGTTTGGGGGAGATTAGATGGGCCTTAGCCCCGCAATGAGGCCCTGCCCCCTGCTTCTCCTCTGCCCTCCCCCCCAGGCCCCGCCTCCTGGCCAGGCCAGAAGCTGGAGCTGGGCAGTAGTAAGCCACTGAGGGATCCCAGGCTGCTGTGGGGAGTCCTGGACCCTCCACCTGCCCATTGGCGCACCCCAGGGGGTGGGGACACAGGCCCGGGGCTGTTATTGGGCACCCCATCCCCCCGTCCAGGGCAGGTTGAGGGTCATGGGCTCCCCACAGCAGCCTGGGCTCCCTGGGTGGCTCTTAACATTGCCAGGCTCTGGCTTCTGGATTAGACAGGGTCGGGGCCTCAGGGGGAAGAGGAAGAGCAAGTGGCGCGGCTTTTGCCTTTTTAAAATGTGGTCACTCTACTCAGCCTATGTCTTCATCAGGAAGGTACAGAGCAACAGTAGCACAGGAGCAAAGGAACACAGCCGTAGAGGTGCCCTCTACTCTGGAAAGAAACAAGGGGGGAAACAGCTAAAACACCTTCCCTTCTCCTTCACTGCCAGAGCCCCTCCACTTCTATGAAAGATCCCAACTCTCTATGGAGGGCAGAGTGGCAGTAGAAGCAGCGTCCCAGCCAAAGAGGCCCACCTCCCCACTCACCAAAACCCTTCCCAGGAAATAGACAATGTGGGGGAAGCAGGGCTGAAGTGCTTTTCCTCATCCACTGGCTGGAGTCCTCATTCTCTCCAGGAAGACACAGCAGCAGGGACCAGAAGTCCCAGACAGAGAAACCCCACTGCCAGACATGCAGAGAGAGACAATGACAGAAACTGCGTCCAAAGGCACTCTCCCTCTGCCACTAACCCCTGTCTCTCACTCAGGGCTGGTCTACACTGGGGAGGCGGATTGATCTAAGATACGCAACTTCCGCTACGAGAATAGCGTAGCTGAAGTCGACGTATCTTAGATCAACTTACCTCCCGTCCTCACGGCGCGGGATGGATGGCCACGGCTCTCCCGTCGACTCCACTTCCGCCTCTCGCCCTGGTGGAGTTCCGGAGTCGACGGGGCGCGCGTTCGGGGATCGATTTCTCGCGTCTAGACGAGACGCGATAAATCGATCCCCGATAGATTGATTGCTACCCGCCGATCCAGTGGATAGTGAAGATGTACCCACAGTCACCAGTTTGGCAACCTTGGCTTTGAGGAACTGTACTGATCATCTGACTGAAGCTGAAACTTGGAAAGATAGAGATGATTCTGGTAGCAAGGGGAAGTACTTACAAGAATTTGCCTCCCTACCAAATTCATGGTCCATTTTGATCAATTTCATGGTCATAGGAATTTAAAAAATCATAAATGTCATGATTTCCGCTATTTAAATCTGAAATTTTACGGTGTTGTAATTGTAGGGTCCTGACCCAAAAAGGAGTTGTGGGGGTGGGGGGGCGTGTAGGGTGACCAGATGTCCAGATTTTATAGGGACAGCCTTGATTTTTTGGGGCTTTGTCTTATATAGGTACCTATTACCCCCCACGCCTGTCCCAATTTTTCACACTTGCTGTCTGGTCACCCTAGGGGCATGCAAAGTTACTGTAGTGGGTGTTGTGGTACTGCTACCCTTATTTATGCTCTGTTGCGGGCAGTGGCACTGCCTTCAGAGCTTGGAAGCTGGAGAATGGCAGCTGTTGGCTGGGAGCCCAGGTCCGAAGGCAGAGCCGCCGCCAGCAGCAGCGCAGTATGAAGGATGGCATGCTATGGTATTGCCACCCTTACTTCTGTGCTGCTGCCTGCAGCGCTGGGCCCTCAGTCAGCAGCCACCACTCTCCGGCCACCCAGCTCTGAAGGCAGCAGCGCAGGAGTAAGGGTGGTATGGTATTGCCACCCTTACTTCTGCACTGCTGCTGGTGAGCATGTGCTTTTATTAATGGCTTTTTCCTCTTAGGAATTTTTTGAATGTTTTAATTACTGGAATATATTATGAGTTGCTGCTTAATTTATTTCCTGCATATTGCTGAATGATGAAGTTCTGAGTAGATTCTCACACATTATACTGTTTCAGCTCTTTGAACATAAGGCCACTAAAGTCAGGTTTATTATAATAAGGCAGCAATGTCAAATAGAGTACTTCTCTTTCAAATCATACCAAGTAGGGATGCTAAGCTTGATGCTTGCAAAATGATCCAGCGTTTATGGATCCAGGCCAGAAACCCTAATGTCATCTTGGAAAATTTTCCAAACACACAAGGAACCAGAATTGCATCTCTCTGCTAGGATAAAAATCAGAATCAGTTTAAAATGCAGACGACTGCTTCTTCCTCTCTTCTCCTAACCTGTCAGTTGTTATTAGTATAGACCAGAGTTAGGGGCCTTTTCTCTTTGAAGCACTCTTCCTTTAGTGTCCCAACTACACGTATTTCCTGAAACAATTCCTGTTTTTTAAAAACACTATGAATACAAAAAGGACAAAATCTAAATTGTACTCATTGTTACTTTCTAGAACTATTGGAAAATAGGAGATAACAATACTGATGGGGACAGAAGGTACACAATTTTCCAGATCAAAAAGAATTCTGGTGTAGTGTTCATACCTATACCCATTAAGGCATCCATTTTCAGTCTACTAAATCACACAATATCAGATTTTGTGTAGAACTTATTACCTTGGTGAATCAGGTTCAGATTTATGCACGAGAGGCTATTAAAAAAATGGTGATTTTGATCACATATGGGGAAACGTTCCATAGCTAACTGTTTCTGTGAAAAGTAATCTTACTCATGAATCTACTTTACTGAACTGTGATGGTGACATAAATATGAATCCCTCTCATCCTCTAGCACAGTGGTGCCCAAACTGTGGGGCATGGAGGAACAGCCAGGGGGGCACAGCAGGGCCTGGGCCAGCCCCCACAAGGGGGTGGGGAGGGAGTGCCACCTAGCCCCACTCTGCGTCCAGCTCTGCTCTGGCTCCGCCCCCAGCCCTTGGTCGCAGCTACGGCTCTGGTTCGGCTCCTGCTCCCCAGCCCCCGCTCCCGGCCGCAACTCTGCTCCCAGCCTGGAAGAGGTGAGGCATGAACACATTCTATTACTAGTAAGGGGGGGCGTGAGAGGAAAAGTTTGGAGACCTCTGCTCTAGCACCAGCTTCTCTTAGCAGTCAGGGTGGTGGTGAACTCAGAGTAGAAGTCTCCAGTAAATAAATGGGTTAACATATCATGGGATGTTTGTCCATGGAAAAACTTAGAAGCATTACAAAAGATTCTTAGCTGAGATTTTTTTAAAGGGCTCAGCTAAAGCCTGACTAAGCAAATCAGATGGCTTATCATACGGGGGAGAGCAACAGGCAAATACTTTGTTACTTCTTTTGAACTTTTGGAAATCATTCAGCTACTATGGTGACAGATACAGATAGAAAGAAAAAGAGAGATAAATCTGAGGGCAGGTCTACACTAACCCCCCAATTCGAACTAAGGTACGCAACTTCAGCTACGTGAATAACGTAGCTGAAGTTCGAAGTACCTTAGTTCGAACTTACCTCCGTCCAGACGCGGCAGGCAGGCTCCCCCGTCGACTTCGCGTACTCCTCTTGTCGAGCTGGAGTACCGCAGTCGACGGCGAGCACTTTCGGGTTCGACTTATCGCGTCCAGACAAGATGCGATAAGTCGAACCCAGAAGTTCGATTTGCTTGTCGCCGAACTACCAGGTAAGTGTAGACCTACCCTGAGAGTTTTAAATTCCTTGCACCATTTTGTTTGTTCTGAACAGGTCAGGCTCTCATCTTAAAGAGCTCGGCTTGCTTAGCCTAACGAACAGAAAGCTGAGGGGAGATGTGATTGCTCTCTATAAATATATCAGAGGGATAAATACCGGGGAGGGAGAGAAATTATTTAAGCTCAGTACCGATGTGAACACAAGAACAAATGGATATAAACTGGCCATTAGGAAGTTTAGACTTGAAATTAGACAAAGGTTTCTAACCATCAGAGGAGTGAAGTTCTGGAACAGTCTTCCAGGGGGAATAGTGGAGGCAAAAGACATATCTGGCTTCAAGACTAAGCTTGACAAGTTTATGGAGGGGATGGTATGATGGGGAGCCTAATTTTGGCTATTAATTGATCTTTGACTATTAGCGCTAAATATGGCCAATGGCTTGTGATGGGATGTTAGATGGGGTGGGATGTGAGTTACTACAGATAATTCTTTCCTGGGTGTCTGGCTGGTGAGTCTTGCCCACATGCTCAGGGTTTAGCTGATTGCAATATTTGGGGTCGGGAAGGAATTTTCCCCTTGTGCAGATTGGGAGAGGCCCTGAGGGTTTTTTGCCTTCCGCTGCAGCGTGGGGCACGGGTCACTTGCTGGAGGATACTCTGCACCTTGAAGTCTTTAAACCATGGCTCAGGACTTCAATGGCTCAGATGTAGGATAGGGGTTTGTTACAGGAGTGGGTGAGATTCTGTGGCTTGCATTTTGCAGGAGGTCGGACTAGACGATCATAATGGTCCCTTCTGACCTTAAAGTCTGTGAAATCTATGAAATCTAAAGATAGCTACAGCACTGGACCCAGGATTTAAGAATCTGAAGCGCCTTCCAAAATCTGAGAGGAACGATATGTGGAGCATGCTTTCAGAAGTCTTAAAAGAGCAACACTCCAATGTGGAAACTACAGAACCCAAACCACCAAAAAAGAAAATCATCCTTCTGGTGGTGGCATCTGACTCAGATAATGAAAAGGAACATGCGTTAGTCTGCACTACTTTGGATTGTTGTCAAGCAGAACCCGTCATCAGCATGGACACATGTCCCCTGGAATGGTGGTTGAAGCATAAAGGGACATATGAATCTTTAGTGCATCTGGCATGTAAATATACTGCAACCCCGGCTACCACAATGCAATGAGAATGCCTGTTCTCACTTTCAGGTGACATTGTAAACAAGAAGTGAGCAGCATTATCTCCTGCAAATGTAAACAAACTTGTTTGTCTTCACGATTGGCTGAACAAGAAGTAGGACTGAGTGGACTTGTAGGCTCTAAAATTTTAAATTGTTTTATTTTTGAATGCATTTTTTCATACATGATTCTACATTTGTAAGTTCAACTTTCATGATAAAGAGATTGCACTACAATACTTGTATTAGGTGAATTGAAAAATACCATTTCTTTTGTTTTTGTACCGTGCAAATACTTGTAATAAAAATAAATATAAAGTGAGCTCTGTACACTTGGTATTCTGTGTTGTAATTGAAATCAACATATTTGAAAATGTGGAAAGCATGCACAATGTTTAAATAAATGGTCTATTATTATTTAACAATGCAATTAATTGTGATTATTTTTTTTAATTGCTTGACAGCCCTAATCTGATCCATTGAGACTCCAGGAGGAAGATGTCCTTAAGGCCTAGTTCTGCCATCAGCTCTGCAGGGGCAGAGTCCCGGGCAGGGCCGGCTCTAGGATTTTTGCCGCCCTAAGCAAAAACAATTTTGGCTGCCCGTTTTTTAATTACCCCACCCCCGGCCCCGCCTCAACTCCGCCCCTTCCCCAAATCCCCAGCCCTGCCTCCTCCCCCCAGGCTCTCAAGCCTGGGAGGGAGGGGGAGCAGCGGCGCGCGAAACAGCTGTTTCGCGTGCCGCGGCCGCTCAGGATCTCCCCCTCCCTCCCAGGTTTGAGAGCCTGGGAGGGAAGGGGAAACTCCGAGTGGCCGCGGCGCGGGCGCCGCTTCTCCCCCTCCCTCCCAGGCTCTCAAGTCTGAGAGGGCGGGGGAGCAGCGGCACGCGAAACGGCCGCTCGGGATCTCCCCCTCCCTCCCAGGTTTGAGAGCTTGGGAGGGAGGGGGAGACTCAGAGTGGCCGCGGCGCGGGCTCTCAAGTCTGGGAAGGAGGGAGGGGGAGCAGCTGTTTCGCGCGCCGTGGCCGCTCGGGATCTCCCCTTCCCCTTCCCCTTCCCCCTCCCCGGCAGCAGCAGCAGAGGTGAGCCAGGGCGGCCGGGGCACATTTTTAGGGGTGGCATTCTGGCGCCGGCCATGCCGCCCCTAAAAATGTGCCGCCCCAAGCACCAGCTTGTTTTGCTGGTGCCTAGAGCCGGCCCTGGTCCCGGGGGTGCGCAGAGAGCACCGCGCACAGCTCCGATTGCCCAGTCAGGGCCCCTGCCCGGCCCGGCGCTGTGGCTCGGGTTATGGGGAGGGAGGCTAGTGGCGGTGGCCCGGCTTTGGCGCCGGCTCTGCGTGACAGGGAAGAGTTGGGAGCCCCGCTCGGGCCCGCCCACTGCCCGGCCGGGTTAATAACCAATAACAGCAGTGGCCGCTGCTTGGGGGCGTGTCCCCCGCACGGGGCCGGGCTCTGGCACATCCCTGCAGCCGCCACTGCCGAGCGCCGTGTGGAGGGAGCCCGGCTCGGGCCTGGCGAGCGGGGTCTGCAGCCGCTCGCTGCCCGCCGCGGGATAAATGCGCCAGGGGCGGCGCGGGCGCCCCGGGCAGTGAGGGGGAGGACGGCCGGCCGGCCCCGCGCTCTCCACCCCCGGCGGGGCCTGCGGGCGGCCCCATGGCTTTCACCCGGAAGAGGCGGCAGGAGCAGCAGCTCTACTCCAAGGAGAGGTGGGGACTCCGCCGCGGGCTCGGCTGGGCCGGGCTGCGATGGGGGAGGCTCCAGCTTGGCCTCCTGCGGCCCAGGCGCCGACAGACCCTCTCCCCCCCGAGAGAGGAAGGGCAGGTTTGGGCCGCGCTGACACTTCCCCCCTCGCTCCCCAAGGGGAGGGGGTCACATTTGTGCAGCACTGGCAGTTCCCTGCTGGGCTGTGCATAGTGCAAACGCTCTCTCACATGCACACATACTTATACCCACGAAGCAGGTGTTCAGGACATATGTAAGACAGGCTAAAGATCTGTTTATTGTTTCATTTGTGGTATGGGGTTGGGAAGATCACATAAACGCTACTCTGAGCACTTCTGGTTAATGGGGAAGACCAGAGTCACACACATTGGGTCAGGCCTAACTCTAATTACTATTAAATGATCAGGAAAATCATTCCCTAAAATAGGGTTAGCTAAAGTTGGAAAAGTCTCTTAAAGAGACATAAATATATGATCTATTTCGGGGGTCGGCAACCTTTCAGAAGTGATGTGCTGAGTCTTCATTTATTCACTCTGATTTAAGGTTTTGCGTGCCAATGTTTTAACGTTTTTAGAAGGTCTCTTTCTATAAGTCTATAATATATAACTAAACTATTGTATATAAAGTAAATAAGGTTTTTAAAATGTTTAAGAAGCTTCATTTAAAATTAAATTAAAATGCAGAGTCCCCCGGACTGGTGGCCAGGACCTGGGCAGTGTGAGTGCTACTGAAAATCAGGTTGCCTACCCCTGATCTACTTTAAGATACACATTAAAACAGTAGCCATGTCAGTTGTGTACTCAGTAGCTTAAAACATTGTAAGCATCATTTTTGGCACACATTGCAGTGCCAGTAGCAATAGGGATGGAGTAGTAAACTAATCACGTGCCCGTTTTACAAATGCTATTCTTGTGAGTGCTTCTCTGCAGCTGTTGGATGCATTGCACCCTTCATCCTTGGCAAGGAAACCACAGGACGATGAGACAAACTGAATGGCTAACTAACCAATGGCTAATGGAAAAGGAGAGCTGGGGTGAAATTAGTAAAGCATTCTACATATGCATTAAATACATATGTCCATTGGATTACTTTTATATTATTGAATATTTAATTCTGTTTTTTTATAATAAAAAATACCACTTTTATGCTACTCTGATGCTTTTGGGGTAGCGTTGGGCACTGCCATAGGAGAAGGGTGTGAGTCCTAGGAATATACCGCCTTGAGGGTGAGATGTATAAAGTAGAGGGGAAAAAATCTTGTCTGAGGAGGAGGAAAAGAACAATCCTTAAAGCTCTGATGGGGCAAAGAAGTTCTTAGAGCGGGAAAGAGGATATGAAAGAAACACTAAATCATTCTTCCACAAAATAAGAAATTTGGTGGAACAGGTTTTCTTTTATTTGAATGGAGAACTTTTAAATTGTAAAAAACATGATGAGATCAGGGATTGGAAAATCTAGTAGTGGCTGATGGAAAAGGTGAGCGTCCCATCACCTGAGTCTGTGGGCAAACTCATGTCTAATTCACAGTCCATTATTTTTGGACTGTCATCACTACTTCCGAGAGGTCTTCTCAGCCACTGAAATCTATAATGAGTATTTTTCTCCCAAATTTAATCTCTCAATTTTATTGCCTACTAATGTTTCTAATTTCAGCAATTCAAGAAATACTGATTTCCGTCTTTACTAGTATTTGTAACCACTCCCAGTTTAATATCTGTGAATTTCATTTCAATTGCTTGCTCCTTCCCAATCATTAGTTAAAATCAAAGTTCCCTTGAGCTAGTGGCTCATGGGGTTGACATGGTTAAGTGACGTCAATTTCATAGCCAATAGTACACAAGGTAATGATGTGGCCAGTATGTCCTGGTGCCTTTGACTGCCCTAACCTGATAGACCAGCTACCCATTTTGCAGCTGGGTGAACTGGAGGTGGCCTTTCAGTGTGAAATCGAGTGAGACTTGAACCCACAACCTTCAGAATTGTGATCATGTGATTGTATCTGCAGATCCCTTTGTTTTGATACCCAAATAGATGCTCCCCCTTTAGTATATTGGTTTGTACCCTTTTTATGACAAAGAAGACGTGAAAACATTTAAAGCAGGGGTAGTCAGTAAGCGCAGACTCTGGGTCAAATCCAGACTGCCAGATGCTTTTGAATTGACACTGAAATATTTTTATTTTCATATTATCATTATTGTTATTTTTAAAATTTATTTTTCTCTGGAGTCTGGACCTTGCTTATACATTGACCAAGAAATTTGGACCTTGACAAAAAATAATTGACTACCCCTGCTTTAAAGTGTTTTTCTGCTCCACTGATTTTTTTTTAAAAAACATCAGTAATATAAAGTCTTGACACTTCTGTTTTTCTTAGATGCTTTCTCATCCCGTAATTGAAGGGCTAAGCTGTTGAATCTCTAACAGAGAGCTTTTCTTCTATTTGCTTGCTGGGTATTTGTTAAAGGGGCACAACTTTTGTCCAAATGCCTTTATCTACTAATTTGATCTTGGGTGTTGTAACTATATAACTGAAAGAGATTTGATTTTTTTCCCCCATTTTATTTACTTTGTGCATTTGACAGTTTGTGTATAGTCAGTTTTGTTGGCTTTTTGCGCAGCAGCATAGAGCAATATTTAAGATATAAGATGGTAAAAGTAGAAAATTGACTGAGAGGCAGGCATAGTACCTCAAACAACATTTAACTCGCGTTATGAAACTGCCTAGATTACAAGTTAATTATATCCCTTTAAATAGATGACCTACAGAAAAAGTTTTAAATAATCTCAATAAAAATCATTCCCTTCTCACTTAATCAAGTTTAACTTTCTTCGTATCTGATTTCATAAGCCTCCTACTTCTCCAGTTATCTACAGTTTTCCAGAAAAACAGGACAACACCAGAATTTCTCCTGTGTGTACAAACTGAGCAAATAAAAAGCAAGACTTCTTTGTATTTCATAAAAAATGTCAAACACCAAAAAAGGGCACAAAACCCAGTGTCTTTTTTTCCTTTGCAGGCCATCTTTCATAGATTTAGAACAGAAATATCCCTTTCAGATGGGTAGACATCAATTCTCATGTCTCTGACACTTCTTTTCTCCCATTTGCTTTGTAAGAAAATTACTTGAGGGGCATGTATTGTGTCCTTTTCAATTGACTTGAACTAAAATCTTCTATTTTGTACCTGATATTTTTGCTGTATGTTTGCTATTTGAAGGAAATAAAATTAGGTTTCTAAAAAGTACACTAATTTTAGTTACAAAATTTACAAGTAAAATGATATGGCTTTATTTCCTGTAAGATCATTGCAGTATTTATGGATTGAGTTCTCTCTGCTGTGGGCTGTTAGCGTGAACAGATGGGAGTGGGATTAACTCATTGGTCTGACACCTGATACAGAGAATCTTATAAACCTATATCTAATGATCTACATCTTACACTGTTTCCTGTTTAGGAAGCTTATCTGTTTCTGCATTAGTGTTCTGTTTGCATGTAAGATATTGGCAGCATACAGTTCTGCAGGTGGATCCTGAGCAAAACAATTGTTTGGCTTTTTTTTCTAAGCTAATAACCTTGTCTTATCCTCTTGGAGCAAAATATCCAAAACCAAAAACTTACTGAGAGCTGTCATGCTCAAATATCTATAAATGAGTGTCACTTCTTATTTATGGATACTTTGTTCAGTTAATAGTGTCTAAATTTTTATTCAGAGTTTTAGTTTAGGAATAACCTGGTGATTCCAGCCATTGCAGATGTTACTCACGTTCTGATGCTGCAAGCTGTTCTATACAGATAGATGCCTTCAGTGGGGCTCTGTGCAGGCGCAGAGGACCACCCATGTGGGGCACCTTGCAGAATTGAGGCTTAAAGCTGCACAAGTTGGAAATCCTACTTAAGGTTGCCTCCTCTCAAATGAGTATACCTTTGAAAGGCTGAGAGTGAGCTCAGGGTGGAAACGGAACTTTTATTTATTTTATCTTACTGAAGGCTTTAAAACTCTGTAGTTATCTAAAATCTTCTCTCAGTGATTATAATTGGGCTGATTTGGTAAGCAGACAGCTTAGAGACCCAGTGGGAAGGGAGAGGGGAGGGTGGTGAAACTTCAAATTTTCAGGAATCTATTAATCAGATTGATATGGATACATTTCTCAGCAGGATCCAGGGAGTACCCTCTCTGCTTAGGCGCTGAGGGTGGTAATGATAGAAATGGACTTCTCACAAGACATTGACCTTGGTATCCTCGCTTTCATATCTACCTCTTGTTAGTAGGTTTGACCAAGGGGTTCCTGAGGTACAGATTCTCAGGGGAAAAAACAGCTTTTCTTAATGATGACACACTCTAGTAACATATTTTTGTGCACAGATAGAGATGAAACCAGGGCTCTGATCATCTCACTAGGATCTCAATTGCTCAAGGGTCCCTGGCACCCATCAGCCTTTTGGGGGAGCTCAAATTAAAGCATTATTTGAAAAAGAGTTTGGTTCTCCATCTTTGTGCATGCGAAGCAGTTCTAAGGCTCATGTGCCTATTTATGTGGCTAATGGATTACAGAGCACATGTGCAGAGAGAGGCTAGCTATCTGGAAAACTCTCTCAGCATCATAAGACCTGAGGGTGTGTTATGGTTAAGGCTGCGAATCTGTCACGGATTCCATGACTTTCTGTGACCTCCATGAAATTTTCGCAGCTGCAGTGGCCAGTGTGGATAACCCCCTGGGCTGCCTGAGCTACTGGCCCTGGGGCCAACTGCTCAGGTGGCCGTAGGGGCAGCCGCTGCTGGAGCGGCTCCGCAGCCAGCCGCACTGTCCGCTGTTGGAGCAGCTGCACCAGCCGCTGCTTGGTGGCCCCGGGCAGCTGGCCCCAGGGACTGCCCAAGCTGCGGCTGGTGCCGCTGGTCTTGGGGGCCCCCCAGACTAGCAGCCCCCATGACAGTTAAGATTTAGTTGGGGGTGTTTATAGTAAAAGTCATGGACCGGTTACAGCTGTGGATTTTTGTTTGTTGCCCATGACCTGTCAATGATTTTTTCTAAAAATACCCATGACTAAATCTTTGCCTTAGTTATGGTCACTGAATCTGTGCACCACCTCAGGCATTGTAGGTTTGAATCCAGACCAGGTCAGAATCTGAAGTGAAAAAAGCAGACACAGTGCTCCAATCTGCCTCTGTCAAAGGGCGGTTCTTATTTTGAGGAAAAGTAATGTGAATACAGCAGAATATTCAAAAGGTGCTGAAAACATTTTTTGAAAAGAAAATAAACCTACATAAGGAAATGCTTGCTGGTAGGGGAGTTGATTGGGGTGGAAGAGCAGGTTGGAATAGGGGAGAGGAGTTGGTGGATGGGAGTGGGGAGTGGGAAGGATGACATAGAGATGAGTGACAGGGGATTGGGGAAGAATGGGGGCAATTTCCTGTCAGCCTCACGTTCCCCTCCCATATGTGTGCCATGATCAGGAGGCCCCCAGCCCATCTACAGGGCTGTGACCCTCCTACCATGCCTCCCTCCCGTTTGAACTAGGTTCTGGAGGGAGCTTGCCTATCTGAGTGAAGAGGTCTGAGTCCCTCTCACTGTGCTTTCATGTGAACTGCAATCTGGGGGGGTTCCTGTCCTTTGGGAGTGTCTGAGCCCTGAGCCATGCCCTGGTGGTGTGCCAGGATCTGGGGGGACCCTGCCCATATATGGGGATGTGACCTCTCCTTCCCTAATCTGGTTTCTGGTGTGTGTTTGCCTTTCTGTGGTGGTGCCACCCACTCCCTAACCCCCTTATGTGATATGCAGGTCAGTGCTGCCCTGGGATCCAGAATCTGGGTGCTCCTGCCCATCTGTAGGGGTCTGATTCCCCCCCCCCCCATGAGCTAGATTTTTGTGTGGGAGGGGACTTGCCTCTCTTGGAGTGTCTGGAATCTTCTCCTTACCTCTCATGTGAACTGGGATCTAGATTTCCTTGTGTCTCTAAGGAGGCCTGAGCCCATCTCCCTACCACCTCCTCCCATGTAAATTAGGATCTGGGGAAGCCCTGCCCCAGTGGGTGGGGAATTTAGGACAGGTGTGCTCAGAACTTGCATGGACAACACACTGTTACCCATCCTCAGCTCCTCACCCCGGTGTATGTTTGATACATCTCAGAAACTCTCCAGTCCTGGGGTGGGGCAAGGGAACGCCCACCGACATGAATGGAGCAGTTTGTGCATCACAGAGCTATTGTTTCAGGCTGTATTAATCTCCATTGGGTGTTCTGTTTCAGCTGAGAACAAGGCCATGTCTATACTACCACTTTATGTCAGCAAAACTTATGTCGCTCAAGGGTGTGAAAAAAACACCCTCCCGAGCGACTTAATTTTACCGGCATAAATGGTAGTGTGGACAGCGCGAGAGCTTCTCCTGCTAACATAGGTACCGTCGCTTGTGGTGGTAGTTTTATTATGTCGATGGGAGAGCTCTCTCCTGTTGGCATAGAGTGGCTACACAAGCGATCTTGCAGCAGCACCGCCGCATCAGTACAGCGGTGCTGCTGTAAGCTCTCTAGTGTGGACATTGCCCAATTCATCGAGATGAATGGGCACTTAACACCTCTCTGAGCCTGCTATGCTGCTCCACTCCGGTCTCCTTCTAATTTCATAATGAAGTGTCAGGTCAGCCGTAGCTACGGTTGGGATTCTTGCTTAAAGGCTGACTCTTTTGAGGGTGTAGCTACACTTAAAACACTATAGCAGCACAGATAGCGCTTCAGGGTAAATACTACCTACATCAATGGGAGGGGTTCTTCTGTTGGTGTAGGTAATCCACCTCCCCGACAGGCGGTAGCTATGCTGGCAGGAAGAATTCTTGGGGAATAGAGATCCTGGAGGTAGTCTGCAATCCTCTGCCCAAGGCTTCTTGGAAGGGGGCTGCCTTGTTTCTTCCCCCATGGTCAGACACTTTGCCATGCCACTGGGCAATGACTTCAGGAGGCACCATTGCGGCACACAGGCTAGCAGCATATGGACCTGGTCTGCAGCCAGACACATGCAGGAGCTTCAGTTACTCTCAGGAGTGAGATATGAGGTACAATCACCACCAGCTGTGGAAGACGGAGCTAGTTTTAAGTGCAATAGCCCTATCCGCTTGTACTGATGGCCCAGTGCTATCCCCCCCTATTGTTCCAACTCACCCCTTTCTTCCCCAGGCTATCCTCAGCATGGCTAGGGCTGCTACCATGCTCTGAGTCCAAGGGGAAGTGAGAATGTTGCGCTTGTAACTTGTGTGGATCAAGAGGAGTAAATGCACTGACAGTAGTACCTCTGCCCATTGTTTCTTTAGCAGCTGCAAATGTGGCCTTGAGGTTCTCTTCATCCACACCAGTGGAGTGGCTCAGCCAGATAAGGAGGAAAAAGAAGAGGACAAGGGAAGACATATTCCAGGAGGTCCTGCAAGCCTCTGGTGCTTTGGATTGCGAGCAGAGGGCTTGGCGGGTGGCGATCAATGACAAAATGCAGAGGGATAGCAAGGACAGGAGAAACGGGCAGCAAGAGATGATAGTGCTGCTCAAGGAGCAAAGAGACATGCTGTGATCTCTGAATGAACTTCAGGCTGAACACATCTGTTCTTACCTCCCTCCAAAGGCAATAGAGAACTGCATTTCAGGACCTCCCTACGCTCCCCTGCTATATTCCACATATATTAGAGTACACCGGGCACTCCACCTTGCAGGAGATTTACACAAAATGACAGCCACACATACACCCTGTGAGAGCCTGGTTGTTGTATGTGCTTGTGAATTCCTTGTTCCTTCCCCTTTTCCCTGTATGTATGAAGTTTACCTCAGCATTACATAGGTATGTTTGCATGGGTGTGGAATAAAAATTTACTTATGGAAACTGAATTTATTATTCTCCAATATAAGGTGGTTGCTTAACGTTCACAGAGAATAGCAGTGGGTGCATTTGCATTGTTATAGCAGTGTGCGCACAGCAATCATTACAAGGTTCATAGTATGGTGCAAAAAAAAAAAAAAACCAGTGCCAGGCGTAGCTCACTACAGCAACACACATTACTTGGCTCATTGTTAAAATGCTCCTTCAAAACCTCCCTGAGCCGATAGCTCCCCTTGAGCTCGTCTTATAGCCGTGCTATCTGGCTGCTCAAAATCAGCAGACAGCTGATCCACCTCCACGCTCCACCTCTGCGGAAACTTCTCCTCCTTTGCTTCACATATTAGGAAGCACACAGCAGGCACCTATGACAATGGGAATATTGTCCTCGCTGAGGTCTAACCTCCTGAGTAGACAGTGCCAATGACCCTTCAAATGGCCAAAGGCCCATTCAGCGGTCATTCTGCATCTGCTGAGATTGTTGTTGAAGCGCTCCTTGCTATTGTCGAGGTTACCAGTGTACAGCTTCATGAGCCATGGGAGTAAGGGATAGGCTGGGTCTCCCAGGTTCACTATTGGCATTTCCACATCCCCAGTGGTAATCCTGCGGTCTGGAAAGAAAGTCCCTGCTTGCAACTTTCTGTACAGACCTGTGATCCTAAAGCTGTATGCATCATGCACCTTCCCTGACCAGCCCGTGTTGATGTTGGTGAAACAACCCCAGTGACCCACCAGCGCTTGCAATATCATAGAAAAGTAGGCCTTTCTGTTGATGTACTGTCGCAAAGCGGTGTGGTGCCAAAATAGGCATATGTGGGCCATCTATTGCCCCACTGCAGTTAGGGAATCCCATTGTTGCAAAACCATCCACTGTTTCCCGCACAGTGCCCAGAGTCACAGTCCTTCTTAGCAGTATGCAATTAATGACCCCGCACACTAGCAGCAACCCCCACGATGGACTGACTCCAAACTGATTCCCGACCGATTGATAGCAATCTAGCATTGCCGGCTTCCTCATAGTGATCACCACTTCTCCACTGTGAATGCAGCTCTCATTTTGGTGTCGCTGTGCCAGAGGGCTGGGGTGAGCTCTGCCCACCATTCCAGGAAAGTGTTCTTGCCCATCCAAAAGTTCTGCAGCCACTGCTCATCATCCCATACCTGTATAATGATGTGATCCCATCACTCAGTGCTTGTTTCTTGGGCCCAGAACTGACGGTCCATCGTGTGCAACTGCTCCGTGAATCCCAACAGCAGTTTGAATTGTTTCTTTCCATGGCACACAGCAAGGGAAACACCAAGGCATCTGCTTCAGACTCCCAGCTCAGGGAACGCTGACGGATCAGATGTGTTCATAATGCTCACCACAATACTGAAAAGCAGTGCAAGATCCATGCTTTTTGACAGAGATGGCGGGTGTGCAGGTTACTGGGGCTGCTGAAAAGTGTCGTGAAACCTACATGGAATGATGGGATGGAGAAAACTGAATCGTGGGATGCTGAACCTGCTCCCATGAGGTATTGCATACCTTTTCTAAAACACTCTGCAGTAGATGGTAGCGAGTTGCAAAGTGGGATAGCTACCCAGGGTGCACTGCTCTCTGTCGATGCAAGAGCTATTACTGTGGATGCACTCCGCTGATACAAGGAGCATAGTGTGGACATGCAATAGGGTTGCCAATTTTGGTTGGATGTATTTCTGGAGAGTTCATTATATGATAGAATCTTTAATTAAAGATTAAT
>NW_020664409.1:50525455-50705580 GCF_002925995.2 Terrapene triunguis | reverse complement strand
TTTTTTTTTTTTTTTTTTTTTTTTTTTTTTGGCAATGTTCAGGTGTAAATAATAACACTGGTCTACAATTTTTGAGAAGTCGTCTGCTTCAGAGATAAAATGTGCTATTATGTATTTTGATGTGCTGAATTCAAATATGACAATTAAAACAACTGGCTACTGTTTCTAAGATATTTAAGTTTTTACATTTTATGTCTATGTATATTGTGTAGATAGTAGAGTTTTAATCCTAAATTGTAAACCTAGGTCTTTTCATGTGTTTATGGTTGCTTTACATGATAATATTTCACCTGTCCTGTTTATGTAACACTTTAAAAATCAGCCAAAGGGTTATATAAATAAAATTTATTATGAAACAAAAGGCAAAAAACTATTCTGTACATAGTTTAGTCCTATTCAGTGTCTACTCGGCGCTTCTTGGCTTGTCTCTTGTATTCATTAAATGGAGCATCTCTTGTCACTGTCCAGCAATAGTCTGCAAGCATTGATGGGCTCCATTTGCCCTGATAGCGTTTCTCCATTGTTGCAATGTCCTGGTGAAGTCGCTCACCGTGCTCGTCGCTCACTGCTCCGCAGTTCGGTGGAAAAAAATCTAGATGAGAGTGCAAAAAATGTATCTTTAGTGACATGTTGCAACCAAGGCTTTTGTATGCCTTGAGGAGGTTTTCCACCAACAACCTGTTGTTGTCTGCCTTGTTGTTTCCGAGAAAATGTATTGCCACTAACTGGAAGGCTTTCCATGCCGTCTTTTCCTTGCCACGCAGTGCATGGTCAAATGCATCATCTCGAAGAAGTTCACGAATCCGAGGACCAACAAAGACACCTTCCTTTATCTTAGCTTCACTTAACCTTGGAAATTTTCCACGGAGGTACTTGAAAGCTGCTTGTGTTTTGTCAATGGCCTTGACAAAGTTCTTCATCAGACCCAGCTTGATGTGTAAGGGTGGTAACAAAATCTTCCTTGATTCAACAAGTGGTGGATGCAGTCTCCACTCATCTGGATCGTGAACAATGTTGAGGGCTGCCATTACACCATCGATGTTGTTGCAGGCTACAAGATCACCTTCCATGAAGAAGAATGGGACAAGATCCTTTTGACGGTCACGGAACATGGAAACCCTAACATCACCTGCCAGGAGATTCCACTGCTGTAGTCTGGAGCCCAACAGCTCTGCCTTACTCTTGGGTAGTTCCAAATCCCTGACAAGGTCATTCAGTTCACCTTGTGTTATGAGGTGTGGTTCAGAGGAGGAGGATGGGAGAAAATGTGGGTTCTGTGACATTGATGGTTCAGGACCAGAAGTTTCATCCTCTTCCTTTTCCTCGTCTGACTCAAGTGAGAATGATTCTGGTGCATCAGGAACCGTCAGTCCTTCTCCGTGGGGTACTGGGCGTATAGCGGATGGAATGTTTGGATAATGCACAGTCCAGTTTTTCTTCTTTGACACACCTTTCCCAACTGGAGGCACCATGCAGAAGTAACAATTGCTGGTATGATCTGTTGGCTGTCTCCAAATCATTGGCACTGCAAAAGGCATAGATTTCCTTTTCCTGTTCAACCACTGGCGAAGATTTGTTGCACAAGTGTTGCAGCATATGTGTGGGGCCCACCTCTTGTCCTGATGTCCAATTTTGCAGCCAAAATAAAGGTGATAGGCTTTCTTAACCATAGTGGTTATACTGCGCTTTTGTGATGCAAAAGTCACTTCACCACAAACATAGCAGAAGTTATCTGCACTGTTCACACAAGTACGAGGCATCTCTGCTCACTTTGGCTAAACAGAAATGTGTCCCTTTGCCAAATCAAACACTGACAAATAAGAGAGCACGACACTGTATGATTTCTAGAGCTGATATAGGACAATTTGTTCAGCAGAGTGATGTAAGCTTCGTTATGATTGCATCATCCATGACTTCTAGGAATAACATGATGCAATTCCTATCATGTATGATGCAATACCAGCTTCAGATTGCATCAGTCATTGTTTTGCCTAAAAAGCAAGTACTGTCCAAACCCAGTCATCGATTTATTCATAGATCCAGTCAAAGATGTATTTTAGTCATTTCTGGTTTAAATTGAGATCCCTTCCCTTTATAACTCACTTATCCTCCGCCATTCCCAAGTCAAGGGTCGTATATACTGACCCAATAGCATATCTTGAAAGCTAGAGCCAATCAACAATTTTAAGCATCATTTTCATTCTCAGTGACCCAGAATTAGTGAAGTTTGACTACATTTATTTCAGAAGCATTTTGGCTGTAGAGCAGTGTAATCTGTTGCCCAGGGTCAAGTACTCAAAGCAGTTTTCTATTCATGTGTCTTAGTATCTCCTCAGGCGAGATTTTTTTTTTTTTTAATTTCTTCAGAAATTATATTCCACTTAGTCACCACATTGATTTTTCATGTATCTTAGTAAATTAATCCATTAACTTAATTGGCACAGTGTAGAAAACAGAGCTATGAAATGAAAGCTGTTCAAGCAAAACTATATAGGCTGTGCTTGGTTACTGTAGGCATTTTAAATTCAGCTGGCACTGTGATATGTACAGTATTAAAAAAGTGCTAAGCACTTTCAACACCCACTGACATCAATGGGAGTTGAAGTCACTCAGTACTTTGCAGGTTCTAGTCCCTAAATACGGATGATCTTTTGTGAATATTAATCTCTTACATAATAGCAAATGCTTTTCAAGCCTCCAGGTACTAGGTTCATACCCCTCCATTACCAAGCTGTATTTCAGGTTTCAGCACATCTCATGAAAGTAACTAACAGGCAGTCTGGAACTCCCCCATCTGCAGTATGTTTTTTAAAAAGCTAAAACAAACATGTATAAATAGCCCTTTTTTGAGATAGACTTTAACAATCTCATCATGCCATTTCAGGGAGATATCAGTGTGAGCCAATACACAATATTACAATGCTTCCTGTTTCACAATCAGTCTGACTTGGTTAACTGAATATCAGCTGAATTCCTTTCCTTAAACTCACATCATCTCCTCTTTTAATGTACACGTCGATACTGATGTGCACCCTAAAGGTTTTCCCCTGGCTCTCAATAAATATTTTTACTTAAAGAAGTGAGACCAGCTTGTGATCTTAGGTAGTCTCCAGAGTTTCATTGACGCCTTCTGATTGCCAGGAACACTTTCTGGAGAATGTTTCTGTGCATGTAGCCCCTTTGCAGACAGTCTGCTTGCAGACATGGTGTATATTCAATTGAGTTCCCTTACACTGGCTGCTTGCTGGTGTCATTATGTTGGAACTGGTAGGATAGTTGCTTCCAGAAAAAAAATTATATTGAACAGCAGGGTTTGAGTTGTCACATTGTGTTGATAGTGTCAAAAAGGGGAAACTGTACTCTTGTGGTATTCTCTTGTGGTTTCCATTTTAAAATGAATTTCTCTTTGCTCTGGTCTTCTACTGCTGTAATACAAATAATAAATATAATCTTAATAATTAATATTTTCACATTGGTTTCAGAAACAGTAGATGATAATCCTATGTATCCTAGCTGTCCTGCTCTCTCTTAAAATACAGCCCCAAGGCCCCAAAAGTCAGCAGGGTGGCTCAGGCAGATATAGTACCAGAAGCTCCTTTTAGCTGACTAGATTTTAAATGCTCAAGTCCAATATATGAAGCCCTTCCCCTTTCCTAGGCTTCATAGCCTGAGCTCCAGCTTGAGCCTCAACTTCAAAGCAATGTCTCTACAGCTGTGTTTAGAGTGCTAGTGTGAGCCCTGGTAACCCAAGTCTCTTGACCCGCTCTGGGAGGCTCACTCCTGCTAGTAGCTCCTAAACATTGTGTAGAGATACCCTTTGTGCTCTTTTAAAAGCTGGCCCCTCTTGTTTAACCAACGAAGATGTCCTTTTCCTTTGTCTTCTGTTTTAAGGGTATTTTTGCCTTTAAAAGCAGTCTACTATTTTTCATTCCAATCCCACACTTAAGATAAAATATTGAATGATCCTCAAAGAAGTAATAATTTATCAGATACTCGTTGTATGATGTGTTGCTATCAATGTATTTCTGAGCAATTAAACTGCATAGTGGTTCTACAACTTGTGGCCATATCTATGACAAGTGTGTTGTCTTGACTTACAGAGAGGCAACATAATTTGATTATATTACATACCCATGGGGGAATTCTGCGACATTGCGCAATGCAGAATTTTGCAGAAATTTGCGTGCATGCAGAATTTCCCTTTTCCCTCCACAGAAATGTGATGTAGAGACGTTGGTCGCCACTAGGGGCCGCTGGACCCAGCAGAGCTCAGCTCACAAATAGATAAGGCCAGGAGGGGGGGGAAGAGGAGGGAACTTGAGGGTTCCCAGCCACTGCAGTTCCCAGCATGAGCTCAAGGCAGGAGGGGGTGGCGCCACACAGGAGAAACTGTGCAAGCGTGGGACCCAGCATCAGTTGTTTCTCCCTCTGGATCCCTGGGCTCTGGGGAGTAGAGGGTGTGAGCATCAGGGCTGGGGTGCCCGCAGTTGGGCTCTGGGGGAGAGGAAGTGTGAGTGTCTAGGCCAAGGGGAGGAGCCACAGCTGGCCTCTGGGGAGTAGGGGATGTGAGTGTCTGGGCTGGGGGAGATGGACCCACAGCTGGCCTCTTGGGGATAGGGGGTGTGAGTGTCTGGGTGGGGGTGGGCATGGCTGGGCTCTGGTGGGGAGGGGCTGAGAGTGTCTGGCCTCCGGCTGGGCTCTGAGTGGGAGGGGGCAGAGAAACAGGAAATGGGCTGTCATAGGGGTTTCTTTAACTCTCTACTCCTGGGAGAATTTTTATCTGTGTCTGTATTATTACAGACACATTTGCTGACAGGTATTTTGGAATAAATTACCAAAATAATTGAAACTGGTATATTATATAGTTTTATTTTGACAAATACAATTTGCAGAATTTTAAAATATTGTGCGCAGAATTTTTAATTTTTTGGCGCAGAATTCCCTCAGGAGTATATTACACAAGTGCTTCCTGTGATACACTTAAAGTGAAATTTTAGGTGTGGGTCACTTAGGGCTTGAGCCCAACAACGTTGAAGTCAAATTTCCATTGGCTTCAATGGGCTTTGAATCAGCTGGTTATAGTGCTGAGCTATTTAATGTTGTTAACAATTAGAGTTAATTAGGTAAGTGTCTTACACATGGCAAATTTCTGATAGCAACTGTCGATTTCAGATACTTCCAGAAAGCTGACCACTTTTTGGTGTTAAGAGAATTCTTAGTCATCCAACGGTTCTCTCTAACGTCACAGGTTTCAGAGGGGTAGCCGTGTTAATCTGTATCAGCAAAAACAACGAGGAGTCCTTGTGGCACTTTAGAGACTAACAAATTTATTTGGGCATATGCCAAAATAAATTTGTTAGTCTCTAATTTCACAAAGACCCTAAAGGTAAGGGCCAGACACTAGTTTTCACTCATACCAAATAATGGAACTGAGAAGGGCTGAAACAAATCTTGACTGAAAGTGGGGAGAAACATCGCCCTTTTATTTCTAATACAGAAAGCAAGGCCTTTCAGAAGGATTCATTGTTGTGGTTATTCACAGATTGCCCAAACAATCTTGGCAGTGCAGTTTTAAAAAATGTTTATTATTATAATAACTTAAAAGATTATGCATATACATAATGTTTTCCTTATATTTTCAATAACATGTAAAGCTAAGTGATGGTGGCATAGATAATATCAAATGATTCAAGGCTATATGGTAGAGAGAAGCCTTACTTATTTTGAAATAATTGATTGCTTCCTGTTTCCTTTTAAACTGGTGTGAGTTCAGCTTCTGTGAACTGTGCTAGGTGATACTTGTTCCATGGTTTACCTTGATCAGGTTGAGCCATACTGGCCTTTGTGGTCCTGCTGGGTTCATCCAGGTAATCAGGATTGCTTTTTTGACCCGCATAGTAACAGAGCATAAAAGATCTCTTTTATGGTGTTTAACACTTCAGAAATGCCTAAAACACAATTGTATTTTTTAGGAAAACCAGTCTCCAACATGTCTTTAATTGTGTTACTCCTACCCATTTGACAGTATATTTTAATAAGAACAATGCAGAGTCTGATCCCTGCATGAAGAAAAAAAGTTCCTTAAAAAAACGAAAACATTTCCTTCTCGTTTTTTTTATTTGTAGGTTTTCGCTGCTCCTTCTTAATCTGGAGGAATATTATTTTGAACAGCATACGGCTAATCATATTATAGACAAAGACTGCAGAGATGAAAGGTAGAAAACCATTTGTGTTTTGAAAATTATACTGGAGTCATTCAGCTATTGGATCTCAATTTGGTTATGTAAATCTTTTTTTCCTTTTTCCTTTTCTTTTTAGGAAAATCAGAGGTTCACTAAAAATCTGCTCAAAATCAATTATTTTTGAACCAGATGAGAAAATCCAGCCCATTATTAAGGTAAATTGTCCAGTCTGATCATTTGGTAGTAACTTAGTTTCTTTTTAAAACATATGTTTAAAGAAATACATATTTCTATAACTTGCTGCAGATCCCATTGCGAGACTGTATTAGTATAGAAGCACCAGAAGATAATGAAGCAAATAACCCTTTCACCTGGTATGTGAATAAGATGTTTAGATACTTCTATTTTTGTTTTTAATAAGTGGAATACTTGTATTTCAAGTACCTTATCTGCATTATAGGTATACACCTGGAGTGATTTCTGTTGTATCCAATCAGGTAAGAAAAACATATAACAAATTCATGGTTCATAACTAAGAAAAGTTTTTTCTAGGATTTCTTTAAGCATTTTCAAAAAACAATATTGGACACAATGAACTAGAAAATAATATGCCACATTACCGTTCTTAACATCTTTCATAAATAAGTAAATACAGAAAAAAAACAAATGTTCAACTCAAACTGAGTTGAGGTTGACATGTTGAGGGTATCTCTTGAATAGATGGTAAGTCAGATACGATAAATTTACCTCCAAGCTCAATTGCAAATTGCCTAGTAAAGATAATATTTTCAGAAATGAATGGATACAGGAGGATCACTTTTATCATTAAAAACCAAGGGAGGTGTATTTCTACTTTGATACTTCTTGTTTTGGTCTTTCTACATCTCTTGCAGTTTTTCTGACTCTCCACTACCATCATGGCTTGCTTACATTTGTCTTTTCAAAGATTCAAGTGGAAAACTCAGTTCAAAGATTGGACTCTACTGCGTGTGCATTAAAATTTTCAGTAACTGGTCATGAAGTATGGAAGTAATGTTAGAGCATGGAATGTCTTGGATATGGTTAATTCAAATTTGCAAATAATGTTCAACACTCTAAGCTTCATTTAAAAAAATGGAGCAGATCTAAAGATTTCAAAATTAGAAAAACTTCAACAAAAAATGGACACACTTTTCATGAAATCTTTTGAGAAAAATTTCAACCCATTTTCATTTTGGTCCACTGGTAGATTTCACACTTGTAATCTTATTTTTGCCCTAATAAAGAACAAATTGCTACAGTCGAAAATTAATTTGGGCAGGTCACTAGACTGTCTACATGGGAAAGTTGTACTAGTTATACTGATGTAGTTATACTCAGTACAGTTAGTTATTCTCTTTTTAGTGTAGAGCTTCTTTGAAAATGGCATTATGGGTCCATGGCAACAACTTCTATATAAAATGTCCTCTGTTTACAAATATAAAGATGCCTTTCTAACAACCAGTCCTGCAAACTCAGTCAGGTCCCTAAGAGTGGAGCTATGTTCTTTTCCTTTTCATCCCCACACTCTCCTGTTAAAGTTGTGAAGAACAAAACACGTTAGCCCAATCTGTAGTCCAAGGAGGATTCCTCTTACAGTATCTCAAAAACATCTTTGATAATGGAAAGTGTTCGGCAAACTAAATATGGGGTAGTTAGGTGCTACCATCTCCTTCCTATAATCAGGGGTGCTGGAACAATTTTCATGAGGGGGTGCTGATGATGGAAACCAGGTCTTTGGTGTTTGTTATTACTACTTCAAGCCAGAGGATGCAGGAGCACTCTTCGTTCCAGCACCACTGCCTATAATACTGGTAACGTATGGAAATCCTTGGATGAAAGCTGTGATATAAAACGCATTTTATATAAAAGGGAGGGAATTTAAAGTGTATAAAATGTGTATAATTGACACTTTCTGATGTCTGTCAAACTCTGTGCAGAGAAACCTTTATTAGCATATAAGACTTCATTACATCCGTTTTGTAATAAGTTGTAGTTACCGTGAATTATAATGGAACAGGTGTACAATATATTCACAGACAGGATTACTGTCTCTGTAAACTCAAAGCTCATTGCCAGTGCATGACTGAATAAGAAGCCTTTTGTTTTGACTGCGAGTAATGGGCAACTGAAAAGCTATTTAATGCCATAATAGTTGTGAAATAAAACCTGTAATGTGAAGATCATTGGAGATTATCAAAACAGTATAAAAATACTTTAACTTCCGCTTTCGTTATCTCTGAGGAATAACAAGATGCATTAATAATATATGTTAAAACCTGAAAGTGTCTTTTCTGTTATGCTTGTTTGATAATGCAGATGCTTTCAACCTTCATGTTCTATTTGCTAATTTAAATTTGGGATATCTATTTGAGAGTTCGCCAAACTGTAAAATATTCATTTAACGTGCAGTAATACAAGCTAACTGCAATGTACGCAAATCTTAGATATTAGGCCCCGATCCTGAAATGTGGGCAAACCTCTGTGCCTGCAGGGAGCTTGTTGCTAGATGAGGGCTTTCATAGCCATAGTTTGTTTGATTATTACCAGAGCACCTATGAGCTCTAGTCATGGACCAGCACCCCATTGTGTTAGATGTTGGTTGTACAAAGACAGAAGAAAAAGACAGTCCCTGTCCCAAAGAGATAATAGATGTCTACAGACAGGTAGATGGGGAAGTACAAGGAAACAATGAATCAATATTGGTCAGCACAGTCAGCAGTGCTCTCAGCACACCAGTACCCATTGTCAAGTTTTTTATAGGCATCGCTGAAAAGGAGAATAGTGAGGTAGCTTTCTGGATGTTTACAGGGAACTACTCCAAAGCGTGAAGGGCAGCATGAGAGAAAGCATAAAGGTACTTTTTTGAAAATTTAACAGGTGGCCAGTTGGAGGTGACATCTTTTCAATGGACCGTTCTGGCCTTGGAATCTGTGAATCTTGAGAGTAAATGAGAGAGAGGCCATGAAGGGCCTTGAAAGTGAAGACGGTTTGGAATAGTAGTTTGATTTAAATATTAAAACTAATTCAAAGAAGAACATTATAAATGTTAAGTGCAAAAAAAATTCTAGGAAAGGGCTGTATATCAAACAGCCTTCCAGTAAGTATAGTTAGACCTCAGTGCTCTTTCCTTACATTGCATTTAATCCTCTAAATATTGTGGACTCTTTTAGCGAATAGAATAAAAATGCACTAAATAAAAAAAGATGTTTAAGAAATTAAGCTTCTTGGTTGAGTTGAACACTTGTGCCTTTTGTAGGTGGTGGTCATATTGCTGAAAAGCGATATCTCTCACTAGCAGAAGTCACTCAAACTAAAAGAGTGCAATCCTGCTTCTATCTTGCTTAATAGTAGTTTACTGTCTTTAAAACCAGAAAGTGCTTACAACTTGTTAAACCTGTTCTTACATCAGTTTTAGTCCTATATATATATTTTTTATTATATATATATATATATATATATATATATATATATATATTTATAATGAATGCCTTTCTTCAGCAGTATCACCAGTGAACATGCCGCGCTAATGACAACTTAAATTCTGGATACAGCTAATTGAGTGAAAGGCATCATAACATAATTTAGTTAAAAACATTTAATATAACTGACTTTATTATTAATATTTGTTTCTATCTTTGGTCTTTTTACATAGCTTAGTAAAACAGTGATGTTGACAAGTTGTTTTAACAGTCATAAATCTTTAACTTTTTGAATATCAACATCTACCATCACTAAATAATTATTGTCTGATCCCCACATAATTTCCTGCAACTGTAAAAATTTAACTAATAAAAAGCTTAAAAATAAACATTGATATTATCCATCAAAATTATATATACAAAAATTGCATTCTGCTAAGCCTAATTATATAGGATTAGAAAACAAAGCAAAAGCTGCCAAGTTTAAGAATGGATACAAGTCCTCATGCTTTAGGGCATAACCAACTTCTAAATGAAGAGTTTTATGAATGATGTTTTATGAATTTCTAAATGAAGAAATTTTCCTTCCAAAAGGTAGTTCCATAATTGCCCACTTCTCGGTTTCTTACACCTTACTCTGAAGCATCTGGTACTGGCCACTTTTGGCAACAGGATACCAGATGGGCCATTCCTGGCAATTTCTATGTTCTGACCCCTTTGTCACTGTCACTCCCCTCTTGCTTCCACCCCAAGTTAATAGAAGATCTCTCCTCCCTGCGCAGACCTCCACATACACATCATGAGCGCACACACTTTATCCACATATTGTCACCAAACAATGTATTTCATAGAGAATTTATTGTCCAAGTGTATTCTGGCTAAATGATCTTTTATCCTTTTTCAGGCTTTTCTCATTAAAGAACAAAACATTATTGCACCCTATAAAACTGAAAGAGTAAGTAGACATTTTTCATTATGTTTAACAATCTAAGGATTTTATATGAACTATGCTCTTGTTCCTGAAAGAGCAAGATTGATTATTTAATTGCCATCTGAGTTTTATGGGAAGAAATGCAAAGTACTCATAATAAGTACTTCTGTGTATTGTATAATAAACGTTGTCTGGGTATTTGCCTTAATGTATGCATGATGTGTTGTCAAAGGTCTAAGGCTGCCATGACTTGATATTGAAACAAACTTTGTATGCATATAAAAGCTTTTCAATTGCTAGGTTAAACTAGATCAAGGAAAGGCAAATGAAGAAAGAAAATGCAGTGCAAAGAAACCAGTTTTTATAAATTTGCTGTGAAAGAACATAAGTGCTCAAATACCAACAAACTTCGTTCTTACCCAGAAGTTACTGGAAAAGAGTGAACAGGCACAAGAATTGTTTAAATTGCTCAAGATATTCTATCTTCCTTAAATAAGAGCAAGATTTCAAGGATAACACAGCCCACAAACTCCTGTTTCTATAATGAACAGCAACATGTCTTGGGAATGCTCTTTTGCTCCCTTCACAACTTTTTTAGGTTTTCTGTGTACTCTTTATTAACTAGATCTCTATTCATAAAGCATAAGCACTCTTGAAAGTTAGGGGGAAACAGTGAAAACCTTGTTGCACTGCTTTTCCCCTTATTCACCAGCATTATGTTGGCAGTACAGACAATAAAACCTTATTGACAGGAAAAGGTCCCTGTGACAGGGTTCTGGGCTGGGACTGCTGAGCCAGCTCTCTGTCATGCCGATTAAGGGAGGTAGATTGGAGCTGCCTAGAGAAACCTGTGCCTGATTGACAAAGGGGAAACATCTGCCAGCTCAGTTAGCCTGGGGCTGCAGAGGAAGGAAGCCAAGATGGGGCAGACAGAAAGGGGGAAGCCAGAGAGTGGCAGGAGAGGGGTAGTTCCCCCCTGGTTGCAGAGACTGAGAAGCCCTTAAGGCTGAAACCTCCAAGCTTTAGATGGTGAGAAGGCGGTGGGATTACACACTGTAAATAAACTGCACCGGTGATTGCTGAGCCAGAAGGTGTCTGAGTGGTTTTGGAACAGAGCAGAGGCAGGAGCAAAGGGGGCCCTGCTACGCCCTGTTACAGTCCTGGACAACAACAAACCCAACTGGATTGAGCTTGACGGGAAAAGATTGAGTTCTTGCTCCAGAATTCAAACTTACTGGAGGCTAACTAGTTGGGAGGAACTTTTTTGGTCCAGTTTGTGTCAATTATCTTTAGGTACTGGAGCGGATTTTTTTTTCTTCTTTTTTTTTTCCTTGTCATTTCTGTTCCTAACTAATCCTTATTTATGTGAGTGGTAGGGAATCATAACTAACACCATAAAGGGATGCAGCTGTATTGCTGCATGTTAAAACAAGAAACCTAGTGTTTCTTCCATAGCTTCAAGGGCTCACTTGTTCGGCTGTTGCCAAACCGATCTTCCCCCTGAATGATTACTAATTCCAGATGCTCATCTGAGTACTTTGCTCTGGTGCTAAGTTTAGGTATATGTGTTTTGAAACTCCACTGATCCTCTCCATTTAGCACCTATGTAGTTACACTCTCTAGCAAATCAGAATATCCTGAGTAGTTTTTGTTATCTTTCCATGTGACTGGGGAGATGGACTTTTTCTAAGATCCCTTTTGCCTATGTTGGCTCTAAATAACCCACGACACTGAAAAGCGGCTCTTCTGCAAAATAAATCTTTCATTGCATCTACCTATATCCCAGTGTCACCAAATACCTCTTAGTATTCATCTTGCCTCATTAGGTAATATATTTAAAAAATCACAGGAGTTTATTTGATATACTTTTATACCATGTCAGGGTTGTCAGAAGATTCTGTGATCTCCTTGCCGTGATACAATAGAGTGCAGACCTAAAATGTAGATAGATAAAATTGAACCTTGTTTTTAATGTTCAGTGTTTTTCCATTGTACATATTCTCCTTCCTCATTCAGAGACCTGTACTGCAATTAACCTGTATAGCCTGATCTGCTAAGATGTTGTAGATTAGAAACTTTTGTCTAAAAGGTATACAGTAACATTAAACATATCCTACAATAAAAACTTCAGTCGCTAGATACTGGTTCTAAAGTTACAAATAAATATGTTGACCCTCTGTTTTGGGTGTACAAGCATTTAAAAACTTTTGTTTCTAACTAGGGCTGTCGATTAATTGTAGTTAACTCAAAAATTAATCACGATTAACCGCAGTTTTAATTGCACTGTTAAACAGTAGAATACCAATTGAAATTTCATTAAATATTTTTTGATGTTTTTCTACATTTTCAAATATATTGATTTCAATTACAACACAGAATACAAAGTGTACAGTGCTCACTTTATATTTTTATTACAAATATTTACACTGCAAAAATGATAAACAAAGGAAATAGTATTTTTCAATTCACCTCATACAAATACTGTAGTGCAATCTCTTTATCATGAAAGTGCAACTTTAACAAATGTAGAATTTTTTTTTTGTTGCATAACTGCACTCAAAAAGAAAACAATGTAAAACTTTAGAGCCTACAAGTCCACTCAGTCCTACTTCTTGTTCAGCCAATCGCTCACACAAACAAGTTTGTTTATATTTACGGGAGATAATGCTGCCAGCATTGCAAGGTATTGACATGCCAGATATGCTAAACATTCGTATACCCCTTCATGCTTCAGCCACCATTCCAGAGGACATGCTTCCATGGTGATAACACTCATTTAAAAAAACGATGCGTTAATTAAATTTGTGACTGAACTCCTTGGGGGAGAACTGTATGTCTCCTGCTCTGTTTTACCCACATTCTGCCATATATTTCATGTTATAGCAGTCTCAGTTGATGACCCAGCATGTGTTGTTCATCTTAAGAACACTTTCACTACAGATTTCACAAAACGCAAAGAAGGTACCAATGTGAGATTTCTAAAGGTAGCTACAGCACTTGACCCAGGGTTTAAGAATCTGAGAGGCACGAGGTGTGGCGCATGCTTTCAGAAGTCTTAAAAGAGCAACAGTCCGATGCGGAAACTACAGAACCCGAACCACCAAAAAAGAAAATCAACCTTCTGCTGGTCACATCTGACTCAGATGATGAAAATGAACATGTGTCGGTCCACATTGCTTTGGATTGTTATCGATCAGAACCCATCATCAGCATGGACGCATGTCCTCTGGAATGGTGGTTGAAGTATAAAGGGACACATGAATCTTTGGTGCATCTACCATGTAAATATCTTGAGACGCCGGCTACAATGGTGCCATGCAAACAACTGTTCTCACTTTCAGGTGACATTGTAAACAAGAAGCGTGCAGCATTATCTCCTGCAAATGTAAAAAAAACTTGTTTTTCTGAGCGATTGGCTGCACAAGAAGTAGGACTGAGTGGACTTGTAGGCTCTAAAGTTTTGCATTGTTTTATTTTTGAATGCAGTTTTTTTTGTACATAATTTTGCATTTGTAAGTTCAACTTTCCTGATAAAGAGATTGCACTACAGTACTTGTATGAGGTGAATTGAATACTATTTCTTTTGTTATTTACAATGCACATATTTGTAATCAAAAATATAAAGTGAGCACTGTACATTTTGTATTCTGTGTTGTAATTCAAATCAATATATTTGAAAATGTAGAAAACATCCAAAAATATTTAAATAAATTGTATTCTATTGTTTAACAGTGCAATTAATTGTGTGATTAATCACGATTAATTTTTATAATCACGATTAACTTTTTAATCGTTTGACAGCCCTACTTCTAACACTATAATAATCTGAAAACTTGTCTCAAAATGTTTATTAAATACTGAATAGCTTGCCAAATACCACTTAAAAAGCAAATTTACTCCAACGAAGCTGCATTTTGTAATTTATTGTATATTTGTCATGGGTATGAAATCCAAAATAGTTCAAGAATGCCACCTTCTTTTAAAATACATTTTGGCTAGAGAGTGTGTGGTCTTTTGGTACTGTGCTTAATTATAGTCTCTCATCCGTATTAAACGTACTTTTTGTCTTTGGTAGGGTAAAACTGAATACCTCTTTCAATTGGATGTTGCTGGGAAGGTGGATGACGTTATACAAACTCTACTTCAGGTACAAGTGTTTGACAGCTTTGCAAACTTCACCACAACATCATCTAATTTTGGAATATGTGATACAGGTAGAATCTCTCTAAGCAAATAGTTTTATAGATTCATAGACTCTAGGACTGGAAGGGACCTTGAGAGGTCATCGAGTCCAGTCCCCTGCCCTCATGGCAGGACCAAATACTGTCTAGACCATTCCTGATAGACATTTATCTAACCTACTCTTAAATATCTCCAGAGATGGAGATTCCACAACCTCCGTAGGCAATTTATTCCAGTGTTTAACCACCTGACAGTTAGGAACTTTTTTCTAATGTCCAACCATAAACCTCCCTTGCTGCAGTTTAAGCCCATTGCTTCTTGTTCTATCCTTAGAGGCTAAGATGAACAAGTGTTCTTCCTCCTCCTTATGACACCCTTTTAGATACCTGAATAGCTTCACCTTCTGAAGGCAAATGGAAAGGACACTTGCCTAAGAATACTACCAATTTGCTTGGAGCACCTGTGATAACGTACACTAATCAAACATAGTGCTCATTTTGAAATCTGCCTTATACGTCTCTCTTAGAAAACTTTTATTTCTTGATGGTGCTTGTCTGTATAGACCAGATATTAAAATGACTTCAAATTTGAACAGTAGATCTGAGTAATAATTTCTTTTACAATTATTGCACGTCATTTCTCTGTTAACAGTGTGCAAGTCTGCTGAGTGCCCTCAACTTCTATTGACTGTAGTATGAATCTATATGGTATTTAATTTTAACTCCTTTTTTTAATAGCTCAATCGGGCCTCTCACCTGGACAAGCTGGGAGATCAGGCTGCCATGGTAAATCCAATGACGTATTTTAAGGGCATGTTGATGATGATGATGATCCGACTGCAATTAGGAACATAAAACATTTTAATCTTTTTTTCTTAGATAACTGCTATATTGCAGTCACGTTTGGCTAGAACATCATTTGATAAAAACAGGTATGTTTCTAATTATTTTTTACTACAAAATTCAAGCTTGTTTAGAGATTAACAAAAGCTAATTAGCTTGTTTAAAGTGTTTAGGAAAACCTTGTTTACCACAGCATGTGCATTTTAATTTAGAGGATCTTACTTCTCTTTGCATTATGACTCAGTATTGTAGCACCTTACATTTAGCATAGAGGGTGGAAAATTCTCTGCTATAAAGTTAAATTTGTTACCTTTTTATACATCTTCATACTGTTCTGAGTCCTTATACATGAGTTTCTGGTGGAAATGTGGCATTTCTGAACGGACTGTGAAAAATGCAGCAGTGCGTGTGAAGCTGTCAGTGCTTTAAAATGATGGCTGCTGCAGAATGTGATGGGGACTGTGTAACAACTTCTACTTTGGAGTAGCAGGGAAGATAGGGAGAGGACTCTGGTACATTTTTCAGATAACCTGTTTTAGCCATGCAATAAGATGCACGTAGAAACATTTCTAGAGCAGTGTGTGACCATTTCAGTTAAGCAGGAACCAGTGAGAGATATATTGACTTCTGTGTTTTTTGTTTTTTTGGGGTTTTGTTTTTTTTTTTTAACTTTTCTCAGATTTCAAAATGTTTCTGAAACCTTGCATATGGAATGTGAAGCAGAAATGGTGACACCACTGGTGACTAATCCGGGGCATGTATGCATCACTGATGCAAACCTGTATTTCCAGCCTCTTAATGGATATCCTGTAAGTAAACAAAATTTCAAGTGTGATTTTTTTTTTTTTTTTTTTTTCCCCACCCTGCACATCTGTGTACCATATATAACTTCTTTTTTCTAGATGACTCCTCATAAGAAAATGCCTCCTCTTGGAACACATGCAATAAGCACCTACGTAGATGTAATTTGTTGTGCTGATTAAAGTAATAACCATTTAATTTTCCACAGTTTTCCTTTGTTGACTGTTCATATGTAATATTATACATATCACTTAAATTACTGGGACTGTTTCTTGATCTTGACTATTTCATTGAAATGAAAACATAGTTCTTACTTTTTGATTTGTCAGAGAGAGATTATTTTCATTGGATTACTGGCCTAATAGCAGTTATTCAGTTGCATGGTAGACTTTCCTTGTCTGAATATTCCATGTAATTTACAATGTATAGGACCTTATTCTGAAGTACTTTCCCTGCATACTGGAGATTTGAGTACATTCTGTGTCTAGTTAAAACTGAACAAGGTTAACTACATGTAGGGGGCTCTCCAGTTCCTGACCTACTAAACTTTTTTTTCCACGGGGGGGGAAGGTGGAGGGTGTTGTAGATTAAACTGGTTGATCATTGCTGCTTCATTCATGGGACTGTTTTTTGTTTGTGCTGTCAAAGGGTTAAAATTATTCTAAAACAATTGTTTAAAAATCCGTTCCCGAACCTACTATAGATTACCACTCACTATGCGTTTGTAATGTCCTAAAGTCAGATCCGCTGCCACCTTGTGTTGTGTTAGGTGAAAGAAATGCTATTTTATGTTTGTCCATAAGGTGGTATCCATAGCTAGCAAATATTTTTCCCAGCATGCTTACTTTTCAAGGACCCTTTCCATATTCTGACAACTTCCTCATTTTTGCCTTCTACTGTTGTGTGACTAGGGTTGTTTGAGAAAATTTTAGAATGACCTATAAACAGTGGAGTTGCCACTAAAGTTGTCTCTCAATCTGGGAAGCTGCCAATAGCAAAATAATTATTTCTCCTACAAAATAACTATTTCTGTAGGAGAACAGGGGTAGATTCTTCTCTAATGTGGTGGATAAATCTTGCCTCCAGGGCATTACATGCCTACAAACAAAAAAAACCCTTGTTTAATTTCCTTGAATGTTACTGATATCATCTATAAGAATCTGTGGAGTATTAATGCTTTTGGGGTATGTTTTGATTTTTATTTTACAGAAACCTGTGGTTCACATAATGATGCACAATGTCCGTCGCATCTACAAAAGAAGACATGGTCTAATGCCATTGGTGAGCTGGGGTTGTTTACCTGTAGCTACATATATTGCTAATACCTTTCACACTTTCTCTGAATTTATCCAGTGGGAGAAAAAGTAACTCCTCTTGCTTTCTGAGATTAAGAATAGGACTGCAGTTTTCACCCACCATTTACGTTTTGTTAGCAAGATAGAAGTTGTAAATTGAAAGGAACAGTGAACTGTCTGTATGAGGGGTGAGGGCCTCTTCCATAGGTACTTTTAAAAATTAATATTTCAGTTTGGTATTAGTGGAGACTAGTCCAGATCTTATGCTAAAAAGCTATTTAAAGGATTTTACTTAATTTGCTGATTATTCCGATGTGTGAATGAGATGGAAACTTAAGTACACTCTCCGGTTCTGCTGACCTGTATTACAGTTCTTTCACAGTGAAATAACAGAACTACTTTCTTTTGTTTGCCATAAAGTAATTTGGTTTATACATTGACTTCCGTGGCTTTACAGTGCCCAGATTTGGGGTATGTTGACATCCCTAATGATTTTTTTTTAAATTACATATTCTTTTGCAAAATGGCCAGGTTGGTAAATGTGAGTTCTAAAGATTATATATAATCTTGAAGTACAAGAAGGAAATTGTGTTAGGTTACATGACTGATGTGAGAGAGTGGCAAAGGGGCAGCACAACAATTCTGCACTGAGATCTTGGTTGTACACTTTCAGTGTTTTTGTTTGTTTTTAACATAATGTAAATGTAAACTCTAGGTGTAACACCATTTGAGGGGAGGGACCCAAAGGGGCTCACTTTGGCCTTGTTTCAGTCAATTACTATATATTTAAGTTAAAATGTGTACTGTGTATTGTATATGAAATTGTTAGATTGTCTCGTTTGGATCAGTTGTGTACAGCCATAAATTTCCTTTCTCTGATTACAAGAAAGTGCATGTGTATATGGTTGAGGAGGGGAGGAATCTTTACAACAGGCAGCGTATTAGCCAATAGTTAGGCAAAACTGCTGACGAACTTCTTGTATGGGAACAGTCTTAAGTTTTGGATGTCGCTAACTGAATTTGGCTGTTAGTAACATGGGCAGTAGGGCTTGTCGCTGAATTTCTAGACTTAATTTTTCTCCTTTAATTTCAAAGGGTCTAGAAGTATTTTGCACAGAAAATGACCTGTGTTCTGACATCTACTTAAAATTCTACAACTCTCAAGATCGAGATGAGCTCTATTTCTATATTGCAACATATCTAGGTTTGAAACCATTTATTTATTAAATGTCCTACTTCGTTCCCTTGTGGGGAATATGCTGGGTTCTGTTGTCTTGATGTGTGGGAAGAGGTAGGTCACAATTGTGACGGGTGGGATCACAGAACCCCCCCCCTTGGGAGCTGCCACCTGATGTGCCAAGACTACTTCTGCCCTTGCCTTCCCTCTGCCAGCTCGGGACCCCAGCACCCCGTCTTGCTGAGCCAGATACTCCCATCTGCTCCAACACAGACCCAGGGTCTGAACCAAGTGCCCAAAAGCTGCAGACTTAACTGAAAACATCTTACAGAAGTGTGCTTGTCTCTAACACTCAGATGCCCAACTCCCAATTGGGTCTAAACCCAAATAAATCCATTTTACCCTGTATAAAGCTTATGCAGGGTAAACTCATAAATTGTTCGCCCTCTCTAACACTGATATAGAGAGATGCACAGCTGTTTGCCTCCCCAGGTATTAATACATACTCCGAGTTAATTAATAAGTAAAAAGTGATTTTATTAAATACAGACAGTAGGATTTAAGTGGTTCCGAGTAGTACTAGACAGAACAAAGTAAGTCACCAAGCAAAATAAAATAAAATGCGCAAATCTATGTCTAATCAAACTGAATACAGATGAGATCCTCACCAGTTCCAGAATGCTCCCTTTTACAGACTAATCTCCTTTTAGCCTGGGTCCAGCAATCACTCACACCCTTTGTACACTATCCTTTGTTCCAGTTTCTTTCAAGTATCCTGTGGGGTGAAGAGGCTCTCTCTTTAGCCAGCTGAAGACAAAATGGAGGGGTCTCCCACAGGCTTAAATAGACTTTCTCTTGTGGGTGGAGACCCCCTCCTCACTCCTATGCAAAGTCTAGCTCCAAGATGGAGTTTAGGAGTCACCTGGGCAAGTCACATGTCCATGCATGACTCACAATTTTTACAGGTAGCCTCCATTGTTTACATGCTACCTTGAACGTCCTCAAGTAGACTTCTTATGTGGATTGGAACGTTCCAAGATCCATTGTCCTTTAAGTGTTTCTTGATTAGGTACTTAATTTCTACATTCCTTTCTCCAGGAATTGACCAAATGCTCTACTAAGGTTATTTAGAAATCAAGCCAGTACACAGCCAACATTCATAACATTAATAACTTTGAATACAAAAATGTTACATGCATACAAATAGGATTAATACATTCAGTAGATCATAACCTTTACGGAGATATGTTACATGCTATATGTAGCATTAAAACACATTCTAAGCATATTTCCATAAAGCCTTATAGGAGGTACCGTCACAACAATTATGCATCTTTTTAATAGGTGGAAAGCTCCATTCCTCCGTAGACTTTTGGGCATATGGCAGTCTATTTAGAGGCCACCTGTACCCCCTATAATAGGGGTCGGCAACCTTTGGCATGCGGCCCATCAGGCTAATCCGCCGGCGGGCCACGAGACATTTTGTTTACATTGATCGTCCGCAGGCACAGCCCCCCCACAGCTCCCAGTGGCCACGGTTTGCCGTTCCCGGCCAATGGGAGCTGCGGAAAGCGGTGGCCACCCATGCTGCTTCCCGCAGTTCCCATTGTCCAGGAACGGCGAACCTCGGCCACTGGGAGATGCCCGGGGGCCGTGCCTGTGGACGGTCAACATAAACAAAATATCTTGTGGCCTGCCGGCAGATTACCCTGATGGGCTGCTTGCCGAAGGTTGCCGACCCATGTTCTATAAAAGTTACTGGGTAGCTGCAGGGGAAGGAGAATGAGAGGGTATGAAGAATATCCGGTTTCTACATATCCATGCTGTAGGAGCATATATAGGTCCCCCTCTTCCCCTCGCTACAGGTTATCATGCTTGCACTGTAACTAGCTAAAGATTTTTTAATTTTTGGTGGAGGTTGGCAGGGGGGTTGGTTTCTAGGAGCCACCCGCAGACTTGCATCTAATCTTTGACAGTGTTAAAGGACCTGTCGTCTGCTACGCCACCATCCCCAAGTTGCCTGTATCAGCCTTTGTAACTGTGCTTTCTAGTTGCAGAAAATTGTATCTTCCACCTTGATTGTTGGCTTCTTTGTTTTTTTAAATAAGAGATGAATGCCAGTCATTCATCAGTAGGATTAAAACTACAGCGTGTTCGTTACCAGACTGGGCCAGTGTTGTTAGGGGGAGTTCACTTTGTGACAACATGTATTTGTGAAATAGCTCTCAACAGTGCATCCTACTATCTCTTTAGCTTACGGACTCAATGAAGGTGTTAACAACAGAATTGTGTTAATGAATAACATAATTAATGTTCTGTGAATAATTTAATAAGAGGCTGGCATACAAATCCCAACCCCCTTAGTCTGTGATAAACCCAGTGTATGTCACAGGGGTGAGAGATAGCAGAATCTACTTAGATATGCTCAAATATAATCAAAGAAGCAGCCAACGTGGCAACAGTACCGTATTCTGTGGTAATGGCTATGGAAATGGTCTGTCAGCTCAGGCCATCTTTTCCTTTAAGAGTATGGCTTGTATATCCATACTTCCATTAGAACCGTATTATTTGGTTTTGGAGCTAATGGAGGGGAGGATCTCTGACAGACACTCCACTCCGTATTCCGTAGGCAAAGAGATCCTCCTGTAATAATTTCCTTTTTTCTGTGTGGTGTTGGTATTGCACCTTCATCCAATCTGTTTGTTAAACAGGACCTCATTCACAGAAAGGTGGGACCACGTTTCACTAACCGATGTTAAGCAGGCACCATTAGTTACTCCATAGCAAAACAAATTCCTTTCATGTAGTCTCATCCCTTAGTAAACCATGATCCAGAATCTTAAGGGTCTTCTCGCTGCTAAGAAGAAAATTCTTCAAATACTGTAGACGTCACGTTTCTCTTTACTTTCACAAATGTTTAGTCTTTTTCCCCTGTCCAGTCAATTGGACTCCTTAATGATTTTTATGCATTTTAAAGCTATGGATAGGTATGTTTTAATTAGATTGTTTAAACATTATACACATTTACAGTGTATAATGCAGTGAAATAATTCAAGGTGCTTTAAAGTTAAGTATCTTTTAGAATAGAGAAAGAAGTTTAATATTTTTTTTTTATTTTTATTTTTTAAGAAAATCATATTACAGAGCAGACGGCTGAGAGTTACATGTTGCAATGGCAGCGAGGTCATATTTCAAACTACCAGTACCTTCTTCATCTCAACAATCTGGCTGATCGGAGCTGCAATGATCTCTCCCAGTATCCTGTATTTCCTTGGATCATAGCAGATTATTCTAGTTCAGAATTAGGTAAACAACATATATAGGAGGAAAAATCATAGTCTGCACATGATGTACAAATCTGAAACTGCTGCTTTTACACTGCATAAAAATCATGCCACATCAACCTGAGGTTGGAGGGTAAGGAACAGGATGTTAATCAGTATGCTAATCCCAGCTCTATTGTGTCAAGCAAGTGACTGTGTCTGATTTCCCCATCTGTAAAATGGGGCTAATACTTGATGAGGTGTGAAGCTTAACTAATGTTTGTAAAAGCTTTTGAGGTGCTTGCTAAAAGGGCCACATTTGTCTTCTTCCACAATATTTTTTATGAATGAGTCAACAATATCTTGTGGTCAATAATCTCAACAGCGTTTTGCATTTTTTTATAATCTATATGGAGCAATCATATGATAGTCTGGCATGAAACAGACTGATAAGGTACAGAAGAAATGTATGGACCAGGTGTTGCTAGACTGAGGCCATCACCATTTTCTGATAAACGCTTCCTAAAAAAGGGAGGTTCAAGGCAGGGTGCTAACTGTCAAGGTTAGTGCCTAAACTGGCTTCCTGAGTAAGGTTCTAATTGTAACATTTTGTGTTGCTGGTAGCTTGCCCTCTTCAAAGTTGTGAATGCCTTTGCCGTTAATGGGCCCAGTGTGACTTCACTTGTGCTTCTCAGCTCCCACTCAGACACCTCCTATTCAGACAATGTTGTTGTGACACAATGAAGGTGTCAAGTTACTTAAGGGATGGTAGGGGGAAGATATGTCATTTTTCTGTGCCTCAAGGCCACTGGGGTCCATATTAACAGATGGGAGATGTTTGCCCAATCATAGTGCTTTGGAACATATAATGTTAACAAAATCCTACTCCAGAGCTAGCCTTTGTGTGCAACTTTTAAATAAGCTGAAAAACTAATGTTGGGAACAGGGTATAGTCACTTAGGGCAAGTCTACAGCACAAAATTAAGTCAACCTAAGTTATGTCTACATGCAGCCACTGCAGTAATTGAGTAATTTTGCATATCCACACTACACACCTTGTGTTGGTAGTGCATGTCCTCATCAGGAGCACTTGCACCGATTTAACTGTCAGTGTGGGACATTGTGGTACTACTTCTGAAAGGCATCAGCAATTGATGTAAGCAATGCACTGGCACTGGCGCCCTAACTACATCAAACTAAGCGCTACGCCTCTCGTGAAGGTGGAGTTAAGTCAGTGAGTTACGTTTTAGTGTAAGCTGCCTTACGTTGACCTAACTCTATAGTGTAGGCCAGGCCTTAGTGTGAGAGCTTCTTGTGCCTGTAGGAAGAGGAGGAAAATGTTGTTTTAAAATATTGGTTTACAAGTGATTCCTATCAGTGGTAGCAATCCATACAGATTAATTTCTTTTCTCTTTTAGATTTGACAAAGCCTGAAACATTCCGGGATCTTAGTAAACCAGTTGGTGCTCTGAATAAAGAAAGGCTGGAAAGACTACTGGTATGTGGAGTTCAGGTTTTTTTTTGTTTTATAATTTGTGACCTACAGATCTTATTACTAAGAGGACTCCGTTTTCCATCTAGCATCTCTTGAGAGGATGAAATACACACAATACAAAAATAAAATAAATATGCTTGTATGACTTGTATTCAGATATTTCTAGGATTTTTCACTGTATTTCCTATGTTCTGCAATTCTTAAAACTGTTATTGAAACTTAGACTACAAACATCAGAAGCAAACTCTACCTGTATTAAGTTAGTGTGGTGTGGAATTCAATATATCCATAACTAATAGTGCAAACTTAAATATCTAAGAAGCACTGCATGTAAAATATGGAGAACAAACTTGTTAAATCTCATCATAAATATGAGGCTTTCTGCCTCTTTAAAATGAAGTCCACTGGGTAGTTAACTGTTGTGATTGCTTTTCCATGGATACTACGACGATTAGCTATATAAAACCCTATGATAGATGGATAGATTATGAAGCATAATGTAAAATAAGTGTGTGTGAATCAGTGAAATTATTTTTAAGAAGAACATAAGAATCTGTTTTAACAAACAATATAGTTACAAATTAAGGTAGAACGTAGGCACATGCTTCTAAAGCCATGTCTATATTTATGTCAGCAAAACATATGTTGTTCAGGGAGGTGAAAAAGCACCCCCTCGAGCGACATAAGTTTTGCTGGCGTAAGCGCTTGGTGCACAGCGCTGTGTCTCCTGCCGACATAGCTACTGCCGCTCGTTTAGATAGTTTTATTATGTCAACGGGAGAGCTCTCTCCTGTCAGCATAGAGTGGCTACATGAGTGATCTTACAGTTGCACAGCTGTATTAATACAGCTGTGCCACCGTAAGCTTCCTAGTATAGACATGGCCTAAGTCTCTAAGAAAAGGGGTTTAATGGGGAGGGGAAAGTGGGGGAATATTTTAAAAAAAAAATTTTTTAAATCCACACACATGGCAAAAGACCAGGGTAAAAAGTGAATGATTAATACCTGAAATGGAGTACTGCCACCGTACTTCATATGCAGTTATAGACAATACCTCGTAAGAAATTCCTTCCCATTCCACATCAGGCAGGAATTTTTTTTCATGAGCAATCTAACATACCCTGTTTCCCTGAAAATAAGACATCCCCCGAAAATAAGACCTACTTCCAGTTTTGCCTCTCGCTGTAATATAAGACATCCCCCGAAAATAAGACCTCCCCGATAATAAGGCCACCCCGGAATATAAGGCCCCGAAGCTCCAGGAAAAATAAGACCTCCCCTGAAAATAAGACCTAGCGCATCTTTGGGAGCAAAAATTAATATAAGACACTGTCTTATTTTCGGGGAAACACGGTATAAATGTAGTGTTTGAAAGATCCCCATCTCTTCACTGGCATTAGACTTCATGATTGTAATTCTTAGACATAAAGCTGCAAAAACACTTTAGAGAATCCTAGTATATTCTTTTTAGGACCTGTCTTATTGGCAAATTGGCAGCATTAAGTTATCATAAAGGAACAATCATATGAAGAATATAAATATCCTTTAATAATTATCCCCATGCTGCTGAACTGCTTATCTCTTTCAGAAGCACTGGGACAGGAAATTCTTGCCAAATCAGTAGCATCTTTACTGGTGAAAAAGAGAGAAGGACTTTAAAGAAATAAAGATTCTTAATGCAAATTCAGATTTCCACCCCTACATTTCTTTGATTCTGTGCTCTAAATCAGTTGATTGCTTTATTTGTATTGGAATACATTCTAATTTCAAGAGGTATCTTGAATATATTAGTCTCTGCTAATAGATACCATTGAGTTGGAGTTTTATTTGGACATGCTGCCTTTCCATATGCAACACTTAAAAACCACTGTAGTGATACATGTTTGGAAACTTACATAGATTCTTGGTCTATGATTGTTATGGATGATTTAAAGAAGTGTAACCTTTAACTTATCCTAAGATGTGAAGAAGAGCTATAACACTGAATTTACAGACATGCTATAAACTTACAAAAATGCAAACTGCCAATGTACCTTGTTTTTTTCCACTTTTAGCCTGTTCTGCTCTTTTCAGCTTACGAGGAATGCATTTCAGATAGTGTGTGTATAATGGAATACAGGAATTCTTTACTGAGATTAAGTATCTGTAACTATACAATTTAAAAGCTTTGTATTGTGTTTTTATCTGAATGAGAAGTGTTTAATCCTAGCTTAAGTTTTTTGATAAACACGTGTGTGTTTAATACAGGGGGGAAAAATACTACTCTAATTTTAAACAGTTTGTCTTTTTTTTCAATATGTTGCAGACACGTTATCGGGAAATGCCAGAGCCTAAGTTTATGTATGGCAGCCACTACTCGTCTCCAGGTTATGTTCTGTTCTATCTTGTTAGAGTTGGTAAGATTGCTTTCATTGCAAGTCTTTTGAATATCTGGTGGGTTTGAAAATAAGCAGAATTTGGACAGATCTGACTTCCATTCTTATCTCCCCAGCACCAGAGTACATGCTTTGTTTACAAAATGGAAAGTTTGATCATGCTGACAGAACGTTCAACAGGTTGGTTTAATTTGAATTTAACAGATTTATTTTTCACTATATAATGGTTTCCTTTAAATTGCATGCTTGGATGGGGCTTAAAGTACTTTCCTGACCAATATACCTTTGACTTGTATTATGTCTAGTATTGCAGAAACCTGGAAAAACTGTCTGGATGGTGCAACAGACTTCAAAGAGGTAAGTAGCCAGAAGCTACTTGACGTCACATTACCTGACTGCTCTGTCCTCCTTTTTTCCATTTCAAAAATTTTAAATTTCTGTTGGTTGTTTCCTTATGGAGGTGAAGACTGCCTTGCTATGCTTGGTTTGAGCTTGGCACTGGAGATAGGTTTAAATTCCTTCTCTGAATGGTCACATGGCTTCTGGTGGGCTGCTTTTCCTTTTTTTTTTTTTAAACAGTTCTATTTTGATCAGATCTTTAGTTGGAGATTTTAAGCGAAGATCATGAGATTATTCTACCAAGTTCCTTTCCTCGCTAAATATAATTGGGACTTGGCTTTTGTAGTGCAGCCCATTTTGAGGGTTTAGAATTATAGTACCAAAAAAAAAAAAAAAAGTATCTTCTGTTTTTAAGCATCACAGAAATATTGCATTTGAGGCATCTTAAAAGCCTTCTCATTGTTCTTAATGTCTTTTAAAAAACTAAAGGAGATCTGTCAGGTAGATGTTTGGAGCTGGTAAATTATGCTTCACTGACATCAGAGAAGCTTGAATTGGGAAAGGAGGCTTTTCTTAACATTGCAGTCCAGTTTTCCACTGCAGAATTAGGAGTGGTTAATTATAGCTGATCTTAGACAACTGGCTTACCTGAAATGCTTTAGAACCTTGGCCTGATATGTTTGTCAGAGTTCTATTTGCTATTTTCAGAACTTTAAAATTGAATCTATACAAGACTTAGCTTTTTATCTACCTTTAAAATGCTTTGGGGACTTTCCAGAATGTTGACAAGTTTGTAATACTGTAATGTTATAATATGCCATGTGTTTTTAGCAGTGTTGTTTCAGTATATGTATTGATGCATTTCATTTAAAATGATAAAAAATAAAGGAAATCCTGACATTTTTTTCTTCCCTCCCTCTTCCATCCTCTCACTAGCTAATTCCAGAATTCTATGAAAATGATTCCAGTTTTCTAGTGAATAGTCTGAAGCTGGACCTGGGGAAAAGACAGGGAGGAAAGATGGTTGAACATGTAGAACTTCCTCCTTGGGCATCAGGTAATGACATTCTGAATGCATTTCCTAAACTCAATACTGCACATAGTTTACCTTCATTGCTTTCAGACTCTTGGAATCCTTTGTCTCTCCCACCTCCAAATTTTATTTTTCTCTTCTATTCTATTTTGTGTTACAAACGCTTAAATAAAAATAAGTACAGGTATTGGGGAGGAATAATCTAAAGTGGCTATTAATAAATGAAGATCATATTCTTATATGAATGTATAAATCAAATACTTTTTTCAAAATGTTACTAAATAGCTGAAGTAGTGTTATTTTAATAAATCTGGAAGGTTTCTCCGTGGAATGTCTGTGAGGGGTGAGAGAGAGGAGAGTTCATCCACATTTAACAGTAGTAGATTTCTGCACTGATTAAACTTTCTCTTGTTAGATCCTGATGACTTTCTTCAGAAGAGCCAAAATGCCTTAGAAAGCCAGTACGTGTCAGAACATCTCCATGAATGGATTGACTTAATATTTGGCTACAAGCAGAAGGGAAGTGAAGCCATTGCAGCCCACAATGGTAAATTGTAAAATTCTCTAAAGAATCACTTTTTTGACATTCTAACTAAACTCGGATGGAAAATGTGACTAGCAAGGTTTCCATGTTGCCCTGCATTCTTTTGAACATGCATCAAGCCTGTGTTTGATCCTTCAGTACTTGCGAAAATTGCCAATCCTTTTCCACTGGAAATAGTGACTCATCTTCTAAAACGTATTCCCTTTCTTGTAATGTCTGTCTTCCCGGAATACAGTATATAAATGAGAAATGTTTGATTATGTATTGTGTGTAGATGTTGCACCAGACAGCAAGTGTGAAAAATCGGGACGGGGGTGGGGGTAATAGAGGCCTATATAAGACAAAACCCCAAATATCGGGACTGTCCCTATAAAATCGGGACATCTGGTCACCCTTGTTGCACTTAAAATGACAGTCAAGGGAGACCGACAATATTTTTGTCTGTTATTTACTCAAGTCAATGATAATGGCAATTTGGTGCTGAAATAGTCTCTTGTGTATTTCACATTTCTGCCCAGAAATTGCAGCATGAAACTTCAGGTTCATGTAGGTAACATTCTTTTCCAAGAAGAAAGTGAGAGGGAAGGGAAAGGATAAATAGGTCGCTGGGCTTCTCCTTGTGTGCCATTCTAGCGACAGTAACTCTTTGACTCACTTATGTTTCCTTCTTTTAATTTTTTTGTGATCTTTATTTTGAGAGTCTTATTGCTCTGTCTTTGCTATAATTAGCCTGGAGTATTAAGACATTGTAAATAATTAAAGAAAAGTAATACATTATTTTCTGAGTGACTGAAAACTGTTTGCAGCATCAAAAGCAGTTCTTTCATGATGAAGTTCTGTGCATTAAACTACTGAAAGTCTGCTACATCAGAAATCTGATATCTAGTTTAGTTGTTTTTTTAATACATTAACTAACTTCTCAATGAGGAAACACATAACATTTTGCCAAACCAAGTGGGTTTCAGAAGCGGGGGGGGGGGGAGAGTGGATAAAACACCTGTATCTGTTCTAAGCATCTTCCCCCACACACACATTCTTGAGTTTCCTTTATAACCACCTCTAAGCCAAACAACCATGTAGTCAGTTCTTGTTAGTCTTGTTACATAGCTTTAATTTAGATGTAGCTGAATGTGAGGCACATGTAGCTTAGTTGTACTAAGATAAGTTTTATGTCTCTGAATTACATTCAATGTTTATCTTCCTGGGGAGCAAGAGATTGAGATCTGAAATCCATCCTAGACCTATTAGCAAGTTAGTACTGCAGAGATCTAATGAGGAAATAATATTTGGGGGGTTTAATCACAGTTTACAAAATTCTCACTTTCTTACAGATAGGGGATTAGTCCACTGTGATGATGGGCTCTTATAATGATGTAATAAGATCACTGTTGTGTATCCAGTTACTGAGAGTCTTTGAAATCACAGAAAACGTGCTAGGGAAATGCATAGAGTCAGGAAAAGTGGTATCTGAAACTGTTTTTTCCTCTTTGGCCTAGCTCATACTTTTGTATGCATCAAATGGTTTGAAACAAACTATAACTTGCAGTAGGTGTGAGGTGGGTGGAATTGCATAGATGTGTAGCACAGTTAAATATTCATGTAGTTTACAGTTGGTGTGTGAGTTGAAAAAAATAAGCCATGTTTATGTACATTGTACAAATGGCTCTCTTTCCCTCTTCTTTCAGTGTTTCATCCATTAACTTATGAAGGTGGAGTGGATTTGAACAGGTAATTAAATGCTTATAAGCAATGTTTGGTAGAGGCACATAATACATTTCTCTTTATCCCATAAAGTTCCCTGTTAACTATCTAAGTGCTCCCAACAATTGAGAGAACCATTCTGTTTTGGATTCCAAAAGACAGTGTCCACCAATCTTACCATTGTAACAAAGATTGAATTGAAGGATTATGCTCTCAAATGTCTGTGCAGTCTGAGATTTCAGTTACACTGATACAAATTGCTATATTTGCAGGGTAGCATGCATGCAATTATTGCTGTTGTACACACAATCATGGTTATGTGCTTGCATGCAATTGTCCAGTCAACTGTGTAATAGGTCAGTTGTGTATGCCTTTACTGTGACTGTATTTTACAGCAATAACTGCACACGTGCCTACATTTTCAGAAACAATCTTTCTGTCTTAAAATATTTCACTGAACACTTTGCTTTTCTTAAGTATTATGGACCCCAATGAGAAAGTAGCTCTGTTGACACAAATCTTGGAGTTTGGACAGACACCGAAACAGTTGTTTACAATTCCTCATCCCCGGAGGATAATACCGAAGTTCAAAAGTTTGTCTCGAACATCCAGTCACAATGTTTCCATAGCTGAATCTCCAGGTAAACGTATAAAAGAATCGTAGTTATTGTTTGTATTGCTATCTGATAACATAGCTGACTTGAACTTATTTCTGGGAGGGCTGTATCTTTTGTTTCAGAGGATCATATGTTGTATAACTTGGTTGGCTGCTTCCCTTGTAAATCATGGAGAAATAACTACAGGAACCGAAGGCTCTGACAGAAAACAGACTTTTGCCTGGCAACTCTCTCTTTATTTTGTTTTAAACAACCAAAAATGGAAGCATTGTCTTGTTGAGCTCTGATTATTCAGTTTGCCTCTTAAAATTGTTTCAAGGGTTTAAATGAACATCAGTTATTATTTCTATCATCGATATACAGGCCTATAAATATACAACAAGTCAATAACTCCTGCAGTTAATATGCAAATTACAGCACTCAGTTTTTCTATTCTATGTATTGTTGACTTTACCAAAAAAAAAAAAAAAAGTGAATTCTGTGACCTGTGAAGTACCAGATTGACAGCAGCGGCAATCAGATTAGTCTGTCCACAGCATACGTACAGGATGCGCACTGGCAGTGCAAGCTCCACACAGTGTCCCACTAATGTGATCCTTCCAGGACAGGGTTAAAAGTACCTCTAGGGTGAGAGGGTAATTCAGTTCCTATGTCCACTTAATAATTTAGCCACCACTGAAATGGCCAGCAAGGGTGCCAGTCAAGATGGTGGCTCTTGTGATGTGGACAGTGGTCTACTTAGAATTGGACTGAAACATCAGAGCATGTATGTGCTTAAATCAGTCTCTGTACCAGATGACTGTAGGGTAGCTAATGTAGCGCTGATTTTTTAAAAAGGCTCCAAAGGGGATCCTGGCAATTACAGGCTGGCAAGCCTAACTTCAGTACCAGGCCAACTGGTTGAAACTCTAGTAACAAGCAGAATTATCAGACATGTAGATAAATGCGGTATGTTGGGGAAGAGTCAACGTAGCTTTTGTAAAGGGAAATAACACCTCATCAATCTATTAGAATTCTTTGAGGGGGTCAACAAGCATGTGGGCAAGTTATTACAGTATACTTGGACTTTCAGAAAGTCTTTGACAAGGTCCCACTCCAAAGGCTCTTAAACAAAGTAAACACTCATGGGTTAAGAGAAAAGCTCCACTCATGAATGAGTAACTGCTTAAAAGATAGGAAACAAAGGGTAGGAATTAATTGTCAGTTTTAACAACGGAGAGAGGTAAATAGTGGGGTCCTCCAGGGATCTGTACCAGGACCAGTGCTGCTCAACATAAATGGGGGGTGAACAGTGAGGTGGCAAAATTTGCTGATGATACAAAATTAATCACAATAGTTAAGTCCAAAGCTGACTGCACAAAGTTACGTGGAGAATCTCACAAAACTCTGTGACTGGCCACAAAATGACTGACAAAATTCCATGTAATGCACATTGGAAAAAATATTCCCAACTATACATACAAATGATGAAGTCTAAATTATGAAGTCCAAGAGATCTTGGAGTCGTGGATAGTTTTCTGAAAACATCCATTCAATGTGCAGCAACAGTCAAAAAAGCTAACAATGTTAAGAACCATTATATTAGGAAAGAACCATTAGGAAAGGGTTAGTTAGATAATAAAACAAAAGATATGATAATGATAATGCCACTATATAAACCCATGGTATGCCTGTTTCCTGAGGTTATCAGAACCTGAAAAAATAGTAACCAGTCTGTGTTTTCTAGGCAGTTTCAGGACATAAATCACTAGGGACACAGCTCATCTATCTGATAAATGATTGGTACACACAAGAGTGCTTTCACTCAAAAATCCTTGTTTTTATTGAGTCCAAAGCACACAACTAAAATAACAATAGTCTTGAGCACCCCAGATATAGTTACCCAAAGTCTGAGATGGTGTCCAGTGGCCAGCCTTTCTTCTAGCTGCGGTGGAGTTGGATGGCAGTCTCTTAGCTCATCAAAATCCTCTCCAAAACTTCTCCAAATTGCACACTCTAACTAATCTCTTTTATAGGTTCATCAAAACAAAGCACATAACTCACAGTAACCCCTAATGGGCTAATAATTTCCCTAGCAACAGCGGAAAAAAAAAAATCTACTTATTAGCAAAGCAACCCACACCCAGATCCAAGGTCAGCTATCCACACTCCCTCCCCGTCTCATGAATCTGTGACTTTATCTCTCCTTGTCGGCAACAGTGAAGCTGTACGGCTGTTTTGTCTGCTCTGGCAAAGGTCAAATTATTCCTGACTATGTGGTGTTCTCATGTCCAAATAATGGTGACTGAATAACAAAATGGCTGCGGTTACGTCAATTCCAGTTTGTCAACACACTCACACCTTGAATACCACATGCAGTTCTGGTCATCCCATCTCAAAAAAGCAATATTAGAATTAGAAGAGGTGCAGAGAAGATGTTGGAATTATTAATGTTTATGAAGGGTATTAGCTCGACACTAATTTAACCGTAAATTCCTTTATTAAATTCAAAGGCCACATGGTATTTATGCAATTGCTCTGAACATGCCTATAAAGTCTAACTAATAAGCAATTTACTATACCAAATACAGTAACAAAACATTTATAAGCATTTGCTCCATATACTTACAAACGGGCTAAATGCATCCTTATTGATCAGTTCCAAAGTGGTCAGGTATTAGCAATGAAGCTTTTAAAAGTTTCCTTTCTATACCCTTTAACAAACAAATGATGTCATTGACAATTACTGACTTCAGCTAAAAACCAATTTGGGATAAATCACCCTTATTTGCAGTCTTAATCCAGATAAAATTTACCACCTCCTTTCTCCCCAAGGCCTTTCCTCCCTATCACTTCACCTTCTTACTGGCCAACAGTTTTTCTTTTGCATCTGGTTCACATAGGCCCTAATTTTTGAAATAACACTGGTGTGTGGGGTGGGAAGGGCCATGTTGGCTCATTTAAAACAGATTCTGTTTGTCTTGTTTAAAACCATCTGCAGTCACCCCTATCCATCATGAGACCTTCTTTTTAGAACTTTTCCTTATTTCATTAGTTATTCTTTGAACCAGACATCTTCACTACTTCATTCCTTCTGGCCTTATAACTAAGGCTAAGATTTTGTCGCAGTTATTTTTAGTAAAAGTTACGGACAGGTCGGGGGCATCAAACAAAAATTCACGCAGCCCGTGACTTTTACTAAAAATAACCGTACAAGCTGCGGCAGAGGCGCACAGCTCCAGCTGCAGCCCCCACCATGGGGCAGAGGCTCACGGTCACGGCGGAGGTCCCCGTGCAAGCAGCGGGACAGAGATGCGTGGCCCTAGCGATAACCCCCAGCAGAAGCTGCGGGGCAGAGGCGCACGGCGCCGGCCCACAGCAGAAACCGCAGGGCAGGGGCATGTGGCCCCCGGTGGCAGCCCCCAACGCAAGCCATGGGGGAGGGGTGCACAATCCCGGTGGCGGCTCCCACCGCGGGACTACGTGGGGAACATAGCCCCAGCCACGGCTCCAACTGCTGACAGAAGCTGAAGAAGTCACGGAGGTCCGGTAAAGTCACGGAATCCATGACTGCTGTGACCTCCATGACTAAATCATAGCCTTACTTATAACTTATTATTTTCAAGGCTTTCCTTTTGCTTGCTAGCCAGGGCCTTTCTTTACAACACACATATTTTGTTAACCAAACTTAAGATAACCCTAATTCTTTAATTTCATATTTATCCTATAGAAGGGCAATAAAAATAATTAGTGGTATGGAACAGATTGTACATGAGGAGAGATTCAAAAGACTGGGACTGTTCAGCTTTGAAAAGAAACAAGGGTGGATATGAAAGAGGTCTATAAAAACATGAACAGTGTGGAGAAAGTGAATAGGGAAGTGTTGTTTACCTCTCACATAACCCAAGAACTAAGGATCAGCCAATGAAAATAATAGGCAGCAGGTTTAAAACAAATAAAAAGAAGTGCTTCTTTACAGAACATGCAGTCAACGTATGGAACTTATTGCCATGGGATGTTGTGAAGGCCAAGAGTAATACTGGGTTAAAAAAAGAATTAGACAAGTTCATAGAGAATAGGTCTGTCAATGGCTATTAGCCAAGATGCTTAGGGATGCAGCCTCATGTTCTGGGTGTCCCTAAACATCTAGCTGCCTGAAATGAGCTGGAAGACAAGTGATGTTCACTCGAAATTAACTTCTGTTCATTCCCTCTGAAGCAGGGGTTCCCAAACTTGGTTCGCGGCTTGTTCAAGGTAAGTCCCTGGCAGGCCGTGAGACACTTTGTTTACCTGAGCGTTCTCAGGTGTGGCCACTTGCAGATCCCAATGGCCACGGTTTGCAGTTCCCGGTCAATGGGAGCTGCGGGAAGCAGCGCAGGCCGTGAACCAAGTTTGGGAACCCCTGCTCTGAAGCAACTGGCATTGACCGCTATTGGAAGAAAGGATACTGGGGCTAGATGGACAATTGGTCTAGCCTAGTAGGGTTCTTATACCCTATCAGTTATCAGCAAATATGATATGCTTTTGACCCCCAACTTAGATTTATATCATTTTCCTCATTCTCCTATTGGGTGATCTTTAACTTTGAAGTACAGGAGTGACAATACAGGTTGCTGTTTTAAGTAGAATGTCTCTTCCAAATGACTCACGTAGAATTAATTCTAAAATTATGTTAGGTGGTTTGCCAAAATAGGATTCTATTAAAAAAAATTCCAGAAATTTTAAACATCTCTAAATCATGCTATGTATTCTCACAACTTGGCAATTCTTATTGAGTTGGTGGTATTCTTGGTAGCAGTTGCAACATAGTAAGCTCATTTAATTTCTTTAAACCCCCATAACCTTTGAAAAACATAAGCCATAATTTTAAACCTACAGCTTTACAGAATCTGACTCTTAAATACATGAACATAAAAGTGGCAGCCAGTCATAACAAAAGAACATATACTGTCTAAAAACTTCTGATCCATTTAGGAATTAACCTGAAGATTTCTGGCTATTTATGTTCTTGAACTTCTGTCAATAAATATTGTGGGGCAGTTAAACATTCTCTCATAAATTCTCTCCTCTCTATAATAGAACTGGAAATAATAGAGATGCTACATATGCATTTTTGTATCATTTAATATAGTCATATTTGGTATAACTTCAACTCATTTATTATCTGAAGTCTATCTTTTTTTAATTTTCAATTTGTGACTTCTCATTTTATGGTGGTATTATATTTTAGTTTCTCCAAGTGAAGAATCTTTTGAAGATTTGACAGAAGAAAGTATAACGCTTGCATGGAACAACATTGCCAAACTAAAGTTAGATGAGCAACATAAAATTCATAAAGAGTAAGTCTTTGTAATGTCCTCGTCTGTGGTATAATTATCTCAAAATCCAATAATCTCCTGTAGTCATCCTGCTAGTTATTGGATCACGTGTTTATCTGGATGCATCATGTGAAGGAAAGCTTCTAGAACAGCGGTGGGCAAATTTTTTGGCCCGAAGGCCACATAAAGGAATAGAAATTGTATGGCAGGCCATGAATGCTCACAAAATTGGGGTTGGGGTGCGGGATCTGGGGTGGGGCTGAGGATGAGAGGTTTGGGTGCAGGAGGGTGCTCCAGGCTGGGATCGAGGGGTTTGGAGAGCGGGATCAGGGCTGGGGTTGGGGCGTGGGGAGAGGCTCAGGATGCAGGCTTACTTCAAGCGGCTCCCAGAAGCAGTGGCATGTCCCTTCTCCGGCTCCCACACGGAGGCACGGCCAGGAGGCTCTGTGCGCTGCCCCATCTTCAGGCACCGCCCCTGCAGCTCCCATTGGAGTGCATAGGAGCCAGAGAGGGGCCATGCCGCGGCTTCCGGGAGCTGCGTGGTGCGGCCCCCGACCCAGTGCCTCAGCTTAAAACGGCTTGTGGGCCGTAGTTTGCCCACCCCTGTTCTAGAAGGTGCATTCCTTCATGAGATTATCTGGTGATTTGGTAGTGAAAAATAAGTTGTATACTATGAATTGGCCTGATATTTTAACAGTCATCTTATTATTGGCTGTCCAAATAGAAGCTAAATGATTTAAGTGGGTGTGGGCTAATTTAGGCTTTCACCACCTTAAGCAGGTCCTTTTTGGTTAGGATTGAAGCATGCTGGCAGAACAATGTGCACTGCTCCTTCCAGTTCTTTGGCAAGGAATATTTTTGTCTGTAAAATTGTGATGCCCTCTACAGTTTTTGTAGTAGTAATTTGCTTGAGTGTCTAAATTAACCCTTGTGAAGATCAAATACTGAATTGCTGCTGTAAAAAAGTCACGGTATGGTATGATTGTTAGAATTAAGTACCCTTTGAATTCACTTCCAAACTTATTTGCCTTGAATAGGGAAATTACTGGAATAGCAGTCTCTTGCAATGGATCTTCAGTTTTCACAACATCTCAAGGTGGGTATTCTCGTACAAGTGTCTTCTTGTAAGACACTGCGATGCAAACATAGCATCACTGTTTTATAATGTCTTGGCTTAATGAAGTTGCATGAACCATCAAAAATTCAGACCACTCAAAGTGCACTTTTTGCTTTTTGGATGGGATTTGCAAAAGTACTTAGCATTGGCCTAGCTCTGCTGTTCTTGAATTCATGGGAGTAACTTCACTGAGAACAGAGTTAGGCCAATGCAGTGATTTTGAAAATCCCACCCTTAGGTTGTTTCTTAGACTTTTTCAATAAAGTAATCCACTGTTTTGACCTCTAGACAGGTTTTCATGACTTGTCGAATGCAAAAATCTGTGTCAGCCTGTACTATGGAGACACCATCAGCGTTTCCATTATGTGTCTGTTTCTCTCAAAAAACATGTGCATAGATACAGTCTTAAAAATCTTCAACAATAGTCTAATGTGACGTGAAGGCTTCTTATCTGAATGAGTTTGGGATAGTCAGGTTATCCAGCTCATGCCAAACAAATGTTAATAAAACTGTATACTGCATTACAACGTGTATTCTGCCATATATTTAACACACTTAAAACACCTATAAAACCAATTTTAGGTCACTTTTCATATACATAATTGTCATGCTGTTGAAGTTGCATATTGAACAGGTGCCAAGTAATTGAGAAACTGATAATGCTGGTAAACTTCTCTTTTCTAATGTTATAAAGATCCCATTTGCTAGCTTATTGGCTCACAAGATACCTGACATCTAAACCTGTCAATGATGCAAAGTAGATTATTGCTACTCCTGAACCTCAGATCAGTGTAAAATTTGGTGTAGGGGATTATTTTAAAAAAATCTATTCCAAGGAGTAAGTGTCAACTGATGTATTAGTGGGTAGAGTGCAAATTAAGTGGGAAAAGGATGCATGCTGGATTAAGTTAAATTGCAGGGATCTGCAACTTCTTTTGGATACTAGATCTGCGTTACAAGCATGCAGAAGTGAGAGTCCTGTGGGAGCTATACCTCTTAAACTTCCTGACTATCTTGCACATTAAAATATCAGTGATGCACAACAACTCAGAATGTTTAAAGGTTACACCTGCAACATACCTGAGTTATCTTGGGTTACGTTTGAATATAAAACACCAGGACTGTCTTTCCCTTCAACTCTCTGTTCTCCTTCCTCATTCAGTTCTTCAGAATTAAGAAAGAAAAATGCTCTGTAGTTTCTGTATTTAACAGTAGCCTACAATGTGGCTCTTATAGTGGCTTTTTAGAAGTGATGTATGCATCCCTTGCCTGCTGTTAGACCTAAATATTTGAATATTCACACAGGAGCAAAAATTATTCGTTTAGATTAGAGTATTGCAGTACAGTCCTGTTCTGTCTTCATAATTACTTCCCTAATGTTTGCATTAGATTCAACCTTGAAGATGTTTTCTAAAGAATCAAAAACGCTCCAAAGAAGTGTGTCCTTTTCAAACATGGTGAGTAGTTATTGTCATTAAGGGAAGTCGTCCTGAAAGCTACCCACAGAAAGATGTCCCTTATCAGCAGTATATCAGTGAAATGCCAGGTTTGCCTTTGTTTCCTTCCTTCTGCATTCTCTCTTGCACGAGTAATTTACCGACGTGGGGTGAGGTTCAGTACTGTGCCTCTGAAGAAGCATAGCACAGCTTGCGCCTTCCCAAGTTTGGGCTGCTCTGAGGCCCAGTGTAAACCTTGTGATGTAACTGACCCCTCCAGGGGGTCTGCCTACATTACATAAATTCATCACTGGCTGCCTAAGGCCAGCCATGCTGCCCAGAATCTGCAGCACTACATGCTCTCTCATGCCCCTGACATGTCCCCAGTACTAAGGCCTGGTCCACACTAACCCCCCACTTCGAACTAAGGTACGCAAATTCAGCTACGTTAATAACGTAGCTGAATTCGAAGTACCTTAGTTCGAACTTACCGCGGGTCCAGACGCTGCAGGCAGGCTCCCCCGTCGATGCCGTGTACTCCTCTCGCCGAGCTGGAGTACCGGCGTCGACGGCAAGCACTTCCGGGATCGATTTATCGCGTCTAGACAAGACGCGATAAATCAATCCCAGAAGATCGATCGCTTACATCCGGACCAGGAAGTAAGTATAGACGTACCCTAAGACTTGTAAGGGGATCCTTGGAAGAACATCTCTTGTCTATCTTCCTCTGTGCCAGGGGAGTTATCCACCAAAGGGAGCTGAGGCTTTTAGAGCCTCTTTACATAGCTCCTGCCATTTTAGTTAGCATAAAGGGTCTGGAGTCCGGGTGAGAATCTCACCTGTGGCATTGACTAGGCTGCTGCTACTTCTGACTGTGACCGCTGTTTCCTTTTCATTCGTACTTTTTTCCTAATCCTTGGCCAGGGAGCCAGTTTCTCTCATTAATGGGCCTTGTCTACACTGATATTTCTCTTAGTCTCCTATAGGTGCAGTGCAGCTACATTGCAGAAATGGTGAAAGACCTAGTAGAGACTTGCAGCTGCCTTTCTGCCACTGTTACACCTAACCCTGCTTAGAGCAGGTGTAGCACGCAAGGCAATAAAAACACCAGCAACAGAACTGCACAAATTCTCCCACTGTTGCTGGTAATGTAGCTACAGCAAATTTCAATAGACAAGCTAGTGTAGACAAAGGCCTTAGCAGTAACAGCACTGTCCTTCCTTAAATTGATAGATATTCTTCACTTGTTCAGAGTTAACAGGGCTGCTTTTTTACTTATGCACTGCGGAGAGAATACCCTTTCACAATCAGAAAAATATAATCTTCATGCAACCCTTTTCATGAAAATACCATTCTCTGACTAGTAGTTATCACGAGATGGTTCTTTGGCAGCGTAAATATAGAACAAAAGCTTCCATTTACTTTGGTGGTTTCAAGTTTGTTCAGTATTTCTGTGTCTCAAGTTGATAGGTAGCTGCAAAATTGGAAAGCTTGCTCATGCAAATAGGAGGAACCAGGATGAAGCAATGCACTGTATTCTTGAAGCATGAGCTAAGATTTACTGTATCCTCCATAAAATACTGGAGTTGCAGCTCTCATGCAAAGCTGGTAACTCTTTTATGTTGGCCATAGTGAATCCACCATCTCTTAAGGCAGTAAGAGTTACTCTCTGATTCCTTTTTTTTTTTTTTTTTTTTTTTTTTTTTTTGTGTGGAGAACATGAAATGCATAAGATGTAGATACTGTTTGTGTTTTTCCCCAATATGTGCTAATGCACTTTAATTGACTTCTGTTCTATCTGGCACTAAATTGAACACTGCTTTATTTTCCTTTTCGTTATAGGCTTTGTCATCTTGTTTAATCTTACCAGGAGATACCACTGTCATAAGCTCTTCGTGGGACAATCACATGTGTGTATTTATTTGTGGATTATATTTAATTATACCGTTTTGGGGTAACTGTGATTTATGAAACTTCTTTTGAGAACATGGAAGTAAGTCGCTATCAGGAAGCATTTACTCTTTTTCTACATTTTTTGGCAGATTTCTCTGTTATTTAGAAATTATAGAAGCCAAATTCTTTTAACTTATTTAAAATCTATAAAAGTTTGCTCTCTGAAGCTATACTTTCATAACTAATACTTTTTTCCTGATAGCTATTTTTATTCAGTTGCATTTGGAAGACGGCAGGATACCCTAATGGGACACGATGATGCCGTCAGCAAGATCTGCTGGCATGATAATCGCTTGTATTCTGCATCTTGGGACTCCACTGTAAAGGTTAGTATGTCAGCCACTTTACTACTTGTACTCATGGTTTTCATTAAGGTGATAGTGGAATACTCCAGAGTTCGTGATAGTAGCTGTCCTGTTATTAACAAAGATTGCCGAAATTGTGTCTTTATCTCCTTTATAATTAAGGCTGCGAGTTTGTCACGGAGGTCGCGGATTCTATGACTTTCCGTGACCTCCATGATTTCTGCAGCGGCCGGTGCGGCTGGCCCAGGGGCCACTCGAGCTGCTCAGGCGGCCCCTGGGCCAGCTGCACTGGCCGCTGCTGGGGAAGTCTTGCGCCACCGTCTCCTCCCCCCAGCAGCAGCAGGAGTTTGGGTGGGGGGTTGGGATACAGGAGGGGGTGAGGGCTCTGGGTGGTGCTTACCTCGGGGGCTCCCCGAAGCGGCGACATCCCTCGGCTCCTAGGGGAAGGCGCAGCCAGGGGGCTCTGGGTGCTGCCTCCACCTGTAGGCACTGCCTCCTCGGCTCCCATTGGCTGTGGTTCCCAGCTAATGGGAGCTGCGGAGCTGGCGCTTGGGGAGGAGTCAGCATGCAGAGCTGCATGGCCGCACTCCCCCCTCTCCCCCCGCACCAACTGGGGTCCCAGGCTGCCCTCCCTCCCCCGAGCACCCGCAGCACCCCCAGGCCACCCCCCTCCCCGAGATTTAGTTAGGGGTCTATAGTACAAGTCATGGACAGGTCACAGGCCATGAATTTTTGTTTACTGTCCGTGACTTTTACTAAAAATACCTGTGACTAAAACGTAGCCTTATTTATAAAAGCCCAGTGGTTTTCAACCTTTTTTCATTTGTGGACCCCTAAAACATTTCGATTGGAGGTGTTTTTGGAAATCTTAGACATATTCCACAGGTTGAAAATCACTATTCTATGGTAATGACAACTTTTTGCGGACCCCTTAGACATAGTCTGCAAACCCCCAGAGTCCGCAGACCTCGGGTTGAAAACCACTGTAAAAACCACTGTACCTTAAATCCAATCAAAAGTTAAAGGTAATGCACTACTTAAATGGAATATCTTGCAGTGATGCCAGTGCTCTATGATCTGTATTGACTACCTATTGGGTTTTGAGTGGAAATTAAGGTGTTGGCTTTGCCTTATGACCATTAAATGGGAAAAGATCTGCCTAATTAAAATATCACCTCTCCCTGTCTAATACTGCCATAATTAGAATCGGAGACCTCCCCCCAACACATTTGTTTTAAGGCGGGGGAGGCTGCTGGCATCATTTGGGTGCCTCCCCAACTTTGAAATTCGTCACTGCCCTTAAGGGCATTCTGCAAAGCCTGCCTGTTTGGTGGATTGAGGGGCAGGAATGTTTTGTCATGTTTTCTTTCTCAATGGGTTGAGGATGCTTCTGCTTGGTAGAATGGAGTATGCTGCTGCTACTAACTGTTTTTAATTGTTATAGACTAAATTCTTCATGATTTGTCAAGAGAGCTTAGAACTTTTGAGAGGCAGGTTTGATGTTTAATACAAAACCAGAATTATTTTTCCTTTTACTTAACTTAGAGACAAGGAGGAAGTTTCTGTAACTGACCTTTGTACAGCTTTTAGTTAGCACAAACAACTGACCTTGCAATGACAGAGCTAGGTAATATAAAATAGTTAACATGACAAGTTGTCCTAATGCTTGTTTAAACAAACTGCAATGTTGGTATTCTAGGTGTGGCACTGTGTTCCTGCAGAGGTCCTGGGCACCAAAAGACATCATTTTGAATTGCTTGCTGAGTTAGAACATGATGTTAGTGTGAGTATGGAAATGTACATATATAACTTCTAATCAATCAAAGACTATAGTCTGGAGTTACTTGACAATATCTCAATCAAGCTTTTAAAAGATGTGGCATAAACCAGCAAAAGCGAAAATTCTGAATTAAGACTACCATTCATCAAAGGCTGACAGTTGCTAGATATTGCAAGAATGCCAAGACTAGGAGGGAATAGAATAGACTAAGGGCAAAGTGAAAGTAACTCCAAATATTTTTCTCTTTTCTTACAAGAATTGGTTCAAGTGTCCACTTCTGGAGAGTGGAAAGCTTGTATAAAGAAATGGGTTTTCTTATTATTGGTCAGGCACTGCTTGTGGTGTGTGCAAAGGGTTCATGGGCTCTTTCAGTAAATCAAAATAAATTTGTCTGAAGTATTTGCATCCTCATGCCTTCTGTACAAATACCAAATTTACCTGTTTAGAGTTTTTAGGTAAAAGTCTGACTTGTTTTCCATATTTTGTACTTTGCTATGATATATGTTATCATAAAGACCACTGTGACTATCTAAATACATTGTAGGTGTTTGGCTCAAACATTCAATTAAAAATAAATATGGGCAGATACAGGATTTGTGTACATTTATATCTCAGTAACTTCTAACATCATTCCTGCAGAATATTTAGAACTCTTTCATTTAAATTTCTTAAACATCTCAGTGGATTTATTTATAGATCACAAGGAGGCAACAATGCCTGGTAAAATTTACCAACAGCATCCAAGGATATCAAAAACAGATGGGTTGGGCAAAGCACAGGCTAGTGGTTTTCTAGACTTGCTTGCTATGGTTAAACATTTCATTAACTAATTAGAAATGTAGGCTGTAATCAGTCTTCTTCTCTTGGATAAGATCTTAAACATCAATTCAAATGTCTGATTCTGCAAGGAAAAAGAACGCTTATAAATCTGCTTAAGACTCCATTTATGACACGCTTCCCCTCCATTTCCTGCTCACATATAGTTGGCAAGGATTTTATATTTTAAAAAAAAAGTCAGGATTTTATATAAAAATATGTAATCAACTGATGTAATAAAATTGGATACTTATGGAAGACAGGCTTGCTTTGTGAACACTTAAAGATCTATCAAGAATGCCCATGTGAGAGCTGAGTAAAGGAATAATGTGGTACTTAATTGTCTAGGTAAATACTATCAACCTAAATGCTGCAAATGCAATGCTGGTGTCCGGAACCAAAGAAGGTACCATTAGTATTTGGGATGTTACTACTGCCACTATGTTGCACCAACTTTCATGTCATTCAGGGACCGTGTATGATGCTGCTTTTAGTCCTGGTATGTTGTGTTTAAGTCTCTTCTAATATGCAGATGTTGAGAGAGATGAGAATTGCTAGAGGAATCTCCGTCTTTGTATAGCTCTATTATACATTGATATCTGGATTTTTAACATAATTGTAGATTTTAAATGTTCAGCTATAGTCAGACACAAATCTCCAGTGTCCAGGTTTTATCAGTGCTTTGCAGTACCATACTTGATGTTAGAATACTGTTTTCTGGGCTAGTGATAAATTGCTTCAGTTTTTTTTGCTTGAAGATTTATTTACTCCTCATTATCTGAGACGTAACTGGAATAACTGCTTTTAATTAAAACATGATGTTTTCTGACATACCTAACTAATGTGCAATATTAGTCATAATTCCTTTCTTTAACCACTGGAAATACACCTCTACCCCGATATAACACGACCCGATATAACACGAATTCGGATATAACGCGGTAAAGCAGCGCTCCAGGGGGGCGGGGCTGCGCGCTCCGGCAGATCAAAGCAAGTTCAATATAACGCGGGTTCACCTATAACGCGGTAAGATTTTTTGGCTCCCGAGGACAGCGTTATATTGGGGAAGAGGTGTATTAGATATGCATTATTGTATGTGTTTAATACATTTAATTTTTGTATAGACAGCAGACATCTGCTCAGCACAGGAGAAGATGGCTGTTTTAAAGTAATAGATGTGCAAACTGGAATGCTCATCTCTTCTATGGCCTCAGAGCAGCCACAAAGGTAATGCCAAGAGAAAGCTCTGTGTGAAGCCCAATCCCTTCTAGCTACAGTGGCTGTAATTGATAGAGTTATGTCTCTGAATTATAGTCGGGGCAGGAAGTGGATATCTGTGTTTGCATCAGATGCCCAAAGGGAATGTGGAAATGACACAAATATTAAACACGTCTAAGGTATATGTCATCTAGGAGAAATGGGGTCATCTTAACAAGAGATGCATGTATCAACAGAGGGAAGTGCAAAGGCTGGGATTCTGTGTGCATTGTCTGCTGCAGCCAAAGTTTCTCAACTTGGATGCTAAAGCTAGGCACTTGTATAAATGGCCTGCCTCTCAGATGTGCTATGCAGCTGCAGTTTTCACTGACATTAGTGAGAGCGGACACTGAAAATTATTACAGTTAATAGATGCAATTTTGTGTGTAGTTCAGCAGCTGTAAAAGATCTTGGATTCAAAACTTGTTAGTTCGTACTATACCAAAAACTATAGAAGTGTCAGCCTTGTTATCTTACACTAAAGAAAGTATCAGTTTTAACTTGAAGGGCTCTCTTCCCCACCTATCTCTACTCAGACTGATCTAATGTTTCAGAATATAGAGCAATATGATATGCGATTTACACTATCGACAGAGAGTTTTCTTCATTTTTAAAACTTTCCCTTTACCCTTGCACCTAACTCTTATTGATTTAATTCATAGAGCAGCATTGGCCTCAGTACTAAGTAGAACAGTTTCTTTTATGCATAGGTGATGGACTAAATTAACAGGTAGAAGAGTCTTAAATAAATAATGCCACTTCTTAATGCAAATGGGCTAAATGATTACTGAATTATTTTGCAGATGTTTCAAATGGGATGGACATACTGTGTTATCAGGAAGCCAGTCTGGTGAATTATTGGTTTGGGACCTTCTTGCAGGAAAAGTTATTGAAAGAATCAAAGGACATACAGGTGTGTGTGTGCAGTACTGTGTAATCTCCTAGGGCCAGATCCACAAAGGGACTTAAGTGCCTAAACCCCAGTTTTAGGGGCCTAAGTCCCAGATTTAGGCTCCCCTGTGATCCCGCCTACTCCTGTGGTGTCTAAACTCACTCAATCCCTAAATTTTTGCTGTAAATGTTCCCTCAGCACCTATGTTTCTGCCTCTGCACATGCAGACTGCTGCCTCCCTCTAGGTATCTGGACAACTATCTCCTGTCTAGGCCCTAGCACCATCCACAAATGGGGGGACAATAGGTGCTACTCTGCCTATCTTGTCTGCAGAGCCTGATCTGGTAGACATGCTTAGAGCAGTCTAACTACACACACAGCAACCAGTGGGGAGGAGGTCTCTCTCTTTTAACCTTCAGCACAATGCCTAGGGTATTCCCCAAGACGGTAGGAGACCTAGGTGAGTCTCTCCTATTGAATCTGTTCCACTTTAATTCAGTGTTTGAATAGTTAAATATGAATTGGGCCAGAGGGAGTGTGGTCATGTCTACACTATGGGCGCTACCGTGTTGTAGCTCTGTAGTGTAGATACTTCCTACCGCAGTGGAAGGGGTTTTTCCTTCATTATTGATTATCCACCTCTCCATGCAGCAAAATGCTATGCCAGGGGTTCGGTTAGCTTCACTATTGTGCTCAGGGTATGAATTTTTCACACCTTTGCGTGCTGTAGCTCGGTGAATCTAAATTTTAAGTGTAGACCAGGTCTCAGAGTGACTATATAGTCCATTGGCTTCAGCACTCAACTGAGTGGGGAGAACCCCCTGTTCAAATCCTTTCCCTCATCAGGCAGAGGGGGAATTGGTCTGTGATCTTCTGCATCTCAGGTGAGTGCTCTAACCATTGGGCTAACTGTTATAAGGGAGATCCTCCTCCTTCTCTTGTTTTGTGTGGAATGAGGCAGGCACCTAACTTATTGCTGCAAAAAGGGGCTTAGGCGCGTAAGCTGCCTGACTTCAGGAGAGAGGTTCCTGGCTGTGGGTCATAGGCAGAGAAAGGCAACTCACTCCATGAGACGGGCGGGACTGAGGATATACCCCTCTTATTGGCATCTCCCCTGGGCTGGCTTATGCAGCTCCTCACCTAGCGTGTTGGCTTTTGTGGATCCCATTCGGTCTCTCCCCATGTTGTGTATAGTGAGCCCAGGCACCTAATTCAGGCTTTGTGGACTCCATTGTTCCAGTGATTTTTCTATGCACCTAAAAGTTAAGCATTTCCACACCCTACATGCCTTTGTGAATCTGAGTCCCAGTTCTGTGCAAGGTTCCTTTTTCCAAAGGAGCACTGTACTCTGACATGCGTCATACAACAGTTACAATTTCTGACATAGTCACCAGTTGAGGCGAACTGGAATTTAGAATCCAATGACAATTGGATCAGATGCTAAATTTAAGACCATAGAAAGTCTCCCATTGGCTTTAGTGGAAGATGCAGAGGACACTTAAGCCATTATTCCTGGGCCAGCAGCATTATAAAGGGAGATGATCTGCCCCTTGGGTGGCATGAGGGAGGAAGAGAAACGATTAACAGGAGAAATGTTGAATTCTACTGATTTGGGTGTTTCAGTGGTGCTGATGGAAACAGGATGCTCTAATAGCATTCAAGGTCTAGTATACTCCAGCTATGGCAAAATACCCAGGTTTCTGCAGCAGATGTGAAATTTTGGGAAAGTCAGAGTTTGTATTTTCCACATTTAATAAAACCTAATTTTGAAAAAATCTGTCCAAAGTCCATATATTTATTTTGATATCAAATTCAATTTTACAGTCTCCACACTTTGTTTCAGTGTGTTAGGCTGACACAAAGCTGTTTCAGAGCGTCTAAGGGCTTGAAGATAATACCATCTAGCATCAGTTTGCTTTTAAGGTTTCCCTTGATCTTATGAGGGCTGGAAACAGCAATGTAATAAAAGCTTATGTGTGAAATTCAGCTCTACGTGGAGAGGTAGAATCTCAGAAAACTCAAGGGCTCTGGCCATATGCTCCCACTGAAGTGTATTGTAGGATTGTGTAGGATGCCAACTCCGATTTTAACAAGTGGCAGGGGTTAAGAATGCTGTGAAGGGTCCTCTGAAAGTTGGGCTAAAGGAAAATTCTTGTAGCCTTCTACCAGTTGATTAGAGTAGAAATGGCTGTGGCTAAATTGTTTCATTCAATTCAAAAGACTGCTAAGGATATGCAGTCTGCTGGAGTTAAGTATACATACTGTAAATGAGATCACTGATCCTCACTGAGCATGCTCAAGCAAGAGAAATTTAAGCCTATGCTGTTCAGTGCTATTAATTTGATCAAAACTACCCATCAAATACCTCCTGCAAACTTGTTTTTAAAATAGTACACTTCTCAAATATTCCTACTGTATTTGTATCTAACACACAATTCAATTATCTGTTTTTCTCAGGTGCTGTAACTTGTATGTGGATGAATGAGCAATGCAGCAGTATTATCACAGGAGGGGAAGATAAACAAATCATGTTCTGGAAACTGCAATATTAAGTGCCTTTTCCCTCCAGATGTTTAAATGAACTCAATGTATTTTAAACCAAACTTCGTAAAGGAACTTACCCATGTGCAATGATGGCTGCGGAAGGTCAACCAAATAGAAAGCTTGGTTTATCTAAAACTTTCTAGCTTATGGAGACTTCATTTAAAGCTCTTGTACTGTAATTTCCATACTGTAATATTTTTGTTTGTATTTCATTATGGCTGTCATATATTGTCTCAATTTGAAAATGCTTGTCTTAATTTGAGATGAAAGACTTATTTTTCTGTAATTAAAGAGATTTTAACTTGCAGTCACTGTGTGATCTACTTGAACTGCATCAAATAGGGTAGTGTATGTTTGAATTAATAAAGCAAGCCTCTCATTTCCGCAAGGACCCCGTTTGTACCATCTGGTGCATCATTTTTTTTTAATTGGAGGCTTCTAAGCAAAAGCGCTTTCATCAACCTCTGTGCTCTTTACAAATTTATTAGAAGGAAACACCATGATCTTCACTTAGCCCTACCACTCTAAAGAGTCTCTCCCCTCTATCACACCTACCTTCTTCCTAGTAAGTAGAACTGCCAACTTCTTGTGTTTTAACAGGGGGTAAAGGAGGAATCCTTACTCATGAAGAGAAAGCGAGTCTATACTTGAGGCAGCTGTCATACTTCAATCACCTACAGGATAGCTGCAGTAGGCCCCACTTGGAGCAGAACAAATGTTTCTCCTGCACAAAGGGAGCAGAATTGGGGATTGTGAGAAAGAGATTACTTACCAATAACTTGTTCTTCGAGTTGCCTTTGTATATTCACAGTGGTGGAATTGGTACCTCCTGGGGTTGAGCTGCAGAGCCACCATAGGTGTTGTGGGGGGATGGGGGTGGACATGTGCATTCAAATGGGAAAGTGATATCAGCACCCTACTCCTACATTCATCCTCCCAAACTAGAGTTCTGATGTTTTGTAGAACAATGCAGAGGGGAAGGTGGGCAAGTAGTGTGATTGCAGAAGTGACTGAGAATAGTAACCTCATCTTATTTGGGGCCCCTGTGTATCCTCAGCAGGGGGAGATTAGTGAGCAGTACCCCTTGATGGACAGTGAACAAGGAGGTCCATAGAAGAATATGGACTAGCACTGCTCTCTCAACTGGGCATCTGAGCATGAATGTGAAGTCTGAAGAATAGTGCTTGCTGCTTGTATGTCTGGTGCTGCTCTGTGAACAGGAATGTGCCTGAAAAAAACCCCAAGTGCGGCAGCAGCTCTGGCAGGAGTGTATTTTAAGCCCGGAGCATTGTGGTTGTAGCTAAAGTGTCACCTCACTCTATACATCTTAGTATCCTTCCAAGGAGGGTCAAGTTAGAGCTGACCCCTGGGTTACCAAGCTCACAATTGAGTCCTGTTCCACTGGCAGAGTCTAGTAAGGGACACGACGATTAAAACGGGGGAAAAAACTTCCAGCAAAAAACACATTATTACACTGAAAGTTTTGCCAAATTGTTTTTTGGTTGGGGAGTGGGGGGAGAGGAGGAGGGGGATGGGAGGGACTTTTTAAAAAAAAAGAAGAAATTGAAGTGTTTTGACACCGGAAATATTTTGATTTTTCCACGCAAAATGACTTGGAAATTTTCATTTTTTTAAGCAAAATTAATGTTAAATGCTCAAAACTGAAACAAACATTTGATTTTTTTTTAATTAAATTTTGGTTTAGCCCAAAAATAAATTTTGGGGGTTTTTTTTTTTTGTAATTGCCAGCGAACTGAAAAGTTGGTTCTTCTTCGAGTGATTGCTCCTGTGTATTCCACAGTAGGTGTGCGTGCTCGCCATGTGCACCGGTGCTGGAAGGTTTTCCCTTAGCAGCATCCGTAGTGGGGGAGCACCGCTGCGATCCCTGGAGTGGCGCCGACATATTGCGCTATAAAGGGGGCTGCGTGCTTCCCCCACCCTCAGTTCCTTCTTGCCGCCAGTGAAGGTAGTCGGAACTTGTGCTCCAGCTTTGCTGCAGCATTTCTAGCCTTAGTGGTATCCAGCTTTCCCTGAAGTTACTTGTTGAACTTTTCTCTGTTAGTGCTGGACTCGGGGCATGCCCTGTGGCCCAGGCTTCAAGACGTGCAACTCTTGTTGCAATTCTATGCCCAGAAGCAATCCACACACTCAGTGTCTTCGCTGTCTGGACGAGGCTCACATTAGTGAGAAGTGTAAAATCTGCCGCTCCTTCAAGCCGCGAACAAAGAAGGAGCGTGAGATCCGACTCCGAGCTCTCCTAATGGAGTCGGCGTTGACCCCGGCACCGGCGCGTCGAGCTGACCCCGCGCCGGGCACCTCATCCTCGGCGCGCAGCGAAGCGCCCCAGGCCCGCCGTCCTGATTCCACGCCCAGTACCGCGTCATCGGTGTGCAGCGAGGCCCCGTCGACAAGCCGGCACCGCTCCCCTTCTAAGAAGCAAGGGAAGACTCAGCGGCACCGGGAGAAAGATCGGGGTGAGGCTAGACCCGCGTTGAGCAGCTCACGATCCCCATCGGGACGGAGACCTCCGACTCGGGTAGAGCAGAATAGTCCGGTGCCGTCCACGCGCGCCACGCCAGAGGTGAGAATGCCTTCGACGCCGGAGGCAGCTCAGGCCGCGTGCGACATCATGACGCTTCCGGTACTGGGAGCGCCGCTTCAGTCGGGCTCCCGATCCCGTGGGAAGCCATGGCTGTGCCCATCGACCCTCTCCGGATGTCTCTGAGGTCAAGGTACCGTCCCGAGTTGAAGGGCTGAGCCGCGGACCTCGGCGCGCCTCCACGCCACGAGCAGAATAGTCTGCGAGCAAGCTTTCCACCTCCACTCCGGGAGACCGTAGGGGAGGCACTAAGAGACAGCGCCGCTCCTCTTCGAGCCTTGACCGCAGGGACAGGTCTCGTCGTCGGCACCGCCGTTCACGCTCCGGCACCCGCCGTGGAAGGCGCTATGCCCGGAGCTCGTCACGGGAGTCCCAGGCACCGAGGCGTCGTAGTCTTGGGCGCCGGAGGCACTACGGGGACAGCACTCCCGACTCCTACCTGTCCTCCTCCAGGGGCCAGAGATGTCATGTACGGGACCGCTCCAGCTGTTCGTACGGCACCGTCCACTCATCCCGAACTTCGCTTCGGCACGCAGCCGCCCCTTGTCGAGCTGCTCGGTGCCGCAAGACCAGCCGGCCCTTCCGGGCCTCCTCGCGTCCTAGGGCCAGGCCATTCCCTGGCAGGAACAGTGGTGCCAGTGGGCACCGTGGCCCCAGGCACCGGCACCGCCGGGACCCCTCTCCGTGGCGGGAGCGTCCCAGGCCGAGCCGACATCACCACCTCGGCACCGCGATGAGGAAGTGGGCACCGACACTCCGGCACCGACTCGGGCCCCGGGTCAGGACGTCGAGCTTTCGGTACAGCTGGGTGCAGACGACACCGCGGCACTGACCTCCTTGGCACCAGATGACTCCGTGGCGCCACCCCCTCCGATCTCTCAGGAGGATTTCAAGGCCCACCAGGAGCTACTCACGAGGGTGACATCAAACCTTCAGCTCCAGCCCGAGGAGATGGAGGAACCATCGGACACATTGTTTAATGTCCTGACCTCCTCGACGCCGGGGCGCGTGGCCCTCCCGCTCCATCAAGGGGTGGCCAATATCACTACTGGCCTCTGGCAAACCCCTGCATCTCTTTGTCCAATCTCCAAGAAGGCCGAGCAGAAGTACTTATACTCCCACCCAACTCCGAAATCTCTAGTGGTGGCATGGTGTCCCTAGCCTCTATTATTCCCTCCCTAGACCTGGGGGATTGGTTTGCAGCGCTGGACCTTCAGGATGCCTACTTCCACATCCAGATTTTCGAGGGACACAGGCGCTTCCTCCGTTTCCTGGTGGGGCAGGACTATTACCAGTTCACGGTCCTCCCCTTTGGCCTCTCGACAGCCCCCAGGGTCTTCACCAAATGTATAGCGGTGGTAGCGGCCCACCTCAGGAGAAGAGGGCTGCAGGTCTTTCCCTACTTGGACGATTGGCTGCTCAAGGGCAAGTCCCAGTCCCAGTTGCAGCAGCACATATCCCTCTTGCTACGCACCTGCTCAGCTCTGGGCCGAGTGGTAAATGAGGAGAAATCCACATTAGTTCCTGTCCGGCGCATAGAATTCATAGGAGCGCTGCTGGATTCCCAGCAGGCCACGACCTCCCTTCCAAGGGACAAGTTCGAGGCACTCAAAGGCCTCATCGCCTCGGTCACGGCCTTCCCCGTAACCACGGCTCGGCTGTGCCTTCAAATCCTCGGCCACATAGCAACATGCACCACAGTGGTGCAACACGCCAGGCTCCGGATGAGGCCCCTTCAACTCTGGTTGGCCTCCCGCTATTCCTAGGCCAGGGATGGCCTGAACAAGGTTGTCACGGTGCCGCCAACGGTGGTTGCAGACCTCCGATGGGGTATCCCCTTCCGCGACCCCTCTCCCTCACTAGATCTAGTTTCGGATGCCTCGGACCTGCGCGGGGGAGTCCACGTGGGGGACATCAGGACCCAGGGTATGTGGTCACCTGAGGAACTGACCTTGCACATAAATGTCAGGGAACTCAGGGCAGTGCACCTGGTGTGCCTGGCCTTTCGCCAGCGCTTACAAGGGAAGGTGGTTAAAGTCCTCATGGACAACACCACCGCAGTGTATTACATCAACAGGCAAGGGGGCACGCGCTCCAAGGCCTTATGCCAGGAAGCCCAACTCCTGTGGGAGTTCTGTATGGCCCACAACATCCTCCTCCAAGCGTTCCTTCTACCCGGCAAGAGCAACACGCTTGCAGACCACCTGAGCAGGGTGTTCTCACAACAACATCAGTGGTCCCTGCACAGGGAGGTGCAGAATGGATTTTCCTTCAGTGGGGCACTTCCCAGGTAGGCCTATTCGCTACCGCCTGTGTCCCAGGTTCTGCTCCAGGGTGATAGATGGCAATGGGGCCATGACGGACGTGTTCCTGCTCGATTGGTTGGGGCCCCTGATATACGCCTTCCCGCCCTTCTCCCTCATAGGCAGGGTCCTACAGAAGGTGAAGTCAGACAGGGTGAGAATTATCCTGATAGCCCCGGATTGGGCCTGTCAACATTGGTATGGGACCTTACTGCAACTCCTGGCGGCCCCCCCTCGCAGGCTGCCGCTCCGTCCGGACCTCCTTTCCTACAAGGGAGGTCGTCTCCTCCATCCCAACCTGGCCCTGCTCCACCTGCCTGCGTGGCTGCTCCGTGGCTAGATGCGGAGGTGTACCGAGGCTGTTAGACGGGTCCTGCTTGAAAGCAGGAAGCTGTCCACATGGAGGGCCTGCCTGGCTAAGTGGTATCGGTTCTCCTCATGGGCGAGGGAGAGAGGTTCTGCTCCGCTCCAGCTGGTCCTGGACTACCTCCTGTCCCTTAGGACCCAAGGGCTAGCTCCCTCCTGGATCAGGGTGCACCTGGTGGCCATTTCGGTCTTCCACCCTCCGGTGGCGGGACAGTCAGTGTTCTCCCACCACATGACTTCCAGGTTTTTAAAGGGTTTGGACAGAGCGTTCCCTTATGATAGACCCCCGGTTCCCCCTTGGGACCTGAACCTGGTACTGTCACGTCTCACGGGACCCCACTTTGAGCCCTTGGCCACTTGTTCCTGGTCCCACTTATCTGAGAAAGTGGTGTTTTTGGTGGCTATCACCTCAGCCTGCAGGGTTTCGGAGCTTAGGGCACTGACCTCGGAACCCCCGTACACGGTCTTCCATAAGGGGAAGGTCCAGCTTTGCCCGCACCCAGCCTTCCTACTGAAGGTGGTCTCAGCGTTTCATATGGACCAGGACATCTTCCTACCTGTCCTGTGTCCTAAGCTCCATTCCTCCAATGAGGAACAACGCCTACACATGCTAGATGTGCATAGGGCGCTGGCCTTTTACTTAGATCAAACAAGGCCATTCCGAAAATCCCCCCAGCTTTTCATTGCTATGGCCGCGCGCATGAGAGGACAACCGGTTTCCACCCAGCGGATTTCCCGCTGGATCACCTCGTGCATATGCATGTGTTATGACCTGGCTGGGGTTCCCCCACCTCCTATTGTTAAGGCGCATTCAACTAGAGCCCAGGCCTCGTCAGCGGCCCATGTAGCTCATGTCCCTATTCAGGACATCTGCAGGGCTGCTACGTGGTCCTCCGTCCATACTTTTGCATCCCACTATGCGATCGTCTCCCAAGCAAGGGGCGACAACGGGTTTGGTAGGGTGGTGCTCTGCCCGGGTAACCCTTAACCTTTATCATTTAGAACTCCTACCCACCTCCGTCAGGTATAGCTTGGAATCACCTACTGTGGAATACACAGGAGCAATCACTTGAAGAAGAAAGGACAGTTACCTGTTCTGTAACTGGCGTTCTTCGAGATGTGTTGCTCCTGTCTTCCACATCCCACCCTCCTACCCCTCTGTCGGAGTTGTCTGGCAAGAAGGAACTGAGGGTGGGGGGAGCACGCAGCCCCCTTTATAGCGCAATATATCAGTGCCACTTCAGGGGTTGCAGCGGTGCTCCCCCACTACTGATGCTGCTAAGGGAAAAACTTCCGGCACCAGTGCACATGGCGAGCACGCACACCTACTGTGGAATAGACAGGAGCAACACATCTCGAAGAACGCCAGTTGCGGAACAGGTAACTGTCCTTTATTCACTTACCTGCCCTCATGGTGCCCCACAAGCTGGTAATAAAGAGCCAGGCAAACTTGATAATTGGCCATTCAACAGTCTACTGAGCCAGAAGCCCAGGCATTCTGCCCAAAGATCCATTTCAAGCTATTCCTGTCACAGGTCCTGAGAAAGAATCTAAAGGATTGGTGTTGGCTCAGGAGGTCATATTGGTGCCAGTGAAGATAATGGTGCTGAAGGTAGGCATGTGTGGACAGAGATATTGGTGTCTATGCTGGGGCAGATGGAATATCCTGGGGAAGGAACTGGTCTGTTACATACATTAATCTATGAAGGCTTTTACTGAAGCTAAGGACACAGGAGAAGCTAGAGTGGATGCTGTATTATGGTCTTTCTATGATGCCTGAGCTGAGGAGAGAAAATAGTATTGAGAGATAAAGTCCTTGGATCCTTCAAGACCATCTCTGATGATGTGGAAGGGGCTCAGGATTATATCAGATTAGCACTGAAAAGTTAAGTGTGGGGGCATTATCAAAAGGCAGCTGGCAAAATGGCCACTCGACTCACCAGGCACTGTACTCAGATGGTGTCCTCAGAATTTGTAATGGTGCAGTGTTCAGGTTCATCCATGCTGAGATGTCCAGTGTATGAGATGTGTGGCAAAGAAGTGACAACTGCCATTTGAGAGGCACCATACCACTCTTATATTGATCTTTTATTTATTTATTTATTGCCCCTTGTGGGGAGCTGACCTTCCTTTTTCTCTTTCCCAGAGGGTACTCTGATGGGTCCTGTGGAGCAGTTATCAGTGCTGGAGGACAGAACCAGTACAGGACTCAGAGCGGGTGCAGATAACAGTGGTGCTGGTTGAAGAGGTAATAAGACACCTGAATCTGCACCAGAGCTTTTGGAGCCTTGTGAAACAGTGCTGTGCTATCACAGGGGCAAAGAGGCATTGGCTGATTCACTCCATGAGTGGTACTGATCAACTCCCAGTCCCATCTTTGGCGGAAGGGTGTGCTGAAGCCAAAGTAGCAGGGTGTATCTGCCACCCCATAGGGGAGGATTCAGCCCTGAGGCTGCACATGACCTGTGTGCATTTTAAGGCCAGATGAGCCTGGGACCTCAAGTCTCTCTCCCTGCTCACCTGAGGAGTAAGGGTGCAGCAGAGGAGCTGAGTAGGCTTCACCCAAACAGCATCAGCTGTGGGTATCAGATACCAACATAATCATGGGTTTGTCTACACTGCAGCTGGGAGCAAGCTTCCCACCTCAGCTTGATAGACTTGTACTAACAGGCTTGAGCTAGCAGTATGGACATTGCAGCATGGGCTCTCAAGCATTCTCTTGCAATGACATCACTGCTAGTTATAGCATACTAGCTCAAGCCCTGCACCCATGAGTCTGTCTACCTGGTCTAGGTGATTCACTCCCAGCTGCAGCAGTCTCATGGGAAGGGGCTCAGGCCTCAACACAGTCCCAGTAGAGGACTGTGGGTGGTTGCAGGGCAAGAAAATGGACTATTTAACATAATAGTCCCCCCTCTCCCAGCATCTTGCCCAAGGCAGTGCTATTGCTTGACAGCAGGGGGTGTTAATCCCACAAGCACATAGATGGTTTGAAAAAAAAACAAACAAACCACCAATGGGGGCATAAATGCCATCCCTTCCCTGTTGCAAACCTACATAGGGAATTTGAATGAAGCACTACTGCCTAGGCAGAGCCTTGGGACTAGAGTCACAAACAGAGCTAGCCACCTAACTGCCCGCTTTAGACTTAACTGCCTTTCACAGCTCCCCCCACCCACCAACACAGCTGTGGGTACAGATGAAGCCACCTCAATCCTGATGCTCTCCCAGAGCTAATGGCCTCACTCACACCTCAACCCAAATGGGAGCCTCAAGGTAGCTATTCAGCCCCCTATCTCTGCAGTGGCATCTGAGCACCAGGAGGCATTCCGGGAACATGCCTAAATGGTGGTAGCTTGGGCCAAGCAGGCTGGGAATTTGGGGAGGCTGTCTGCCCCAGAACACCCAATAGCCTACTGCTTAGGGAAAGCTCCAGGGATATGGAGGACCTAGGTTTGAAATCCCCTTTCTGACTGATTTAGCCTACCTACTGAGAAAAAACAGTGCAAAAGCAGTGCCTAACTCTCTTTGAGGGGCAAGGCTTAGTAGGAAATACTGAGGGAAAGAGAGGGACCTAACTAGGTTGGTTTGCTGGCTTCTGTAGTCGATGGGAGTTAGGCCCTAAATGTCTTTGAGGCTCTTTGCCTCAATGACTTGGCCAAAGTCAGACAGGAAATCCATACCAGAGCAGGGAACCTGACTCCCTTCCCACTACGTATCTCTTTCCTGTCAGACTGATTCCTAGAATGACAATGGCATGCATCTGCTTCTCTTCAGGAAGGGAGGTAGTTTTTTCTTCCACGAGCAGCAACAACTCGATTGAGTTTGAACAGCTATTGCATTTTAGTAACGAGTGGGAGTTCTATACATTCTCCTTCAACAGTCCCCAAGATCAGCATCAACCCTTTGTTGATCAATTGACTTTTTTGGGGGAGCAAGTTCACTGCAACAGTGATGACTTGCAGCTTGCAAACAACCTGAAATAACATTAGTTATGATTGGGGAGGCCTGAGAAACTTAAACCTCCCATCACTGAAGTCAATTACACCCGCATAGACATCCCCTAGTCTCAAACAGATCACAAGGGAGATGCCTTCTGATTTTACCAGAGTCTTGCTTGAAAGCTTTCCCTCCCACCATTTTTCAGAAAACAAGTTTAGTTTGCAAGACCAGTAGGTTCTTGACAGGAAGAGTGCACAATTAGCTGTATATACTGGATCAATCACATAAATTTGTGCCAATCATTGGCCTATGACATCATCTGGCCCCATTTCATTAGTAAATATGGGAAGTGGGGCCCCATCCCTCATGCACGTATGGAAAACAGTTCAGCATGCATTAAACCTCCATTTCAAATTCTGAGAAGGACGTAATGTTTGTAGTTGCATAGATTTTCTGTTAAAAATGCACAATCATGTTGTTGACGTCACCAGGCATCACCATCACCCCAGGTGACTCAGGAGGGTGGAAAATCACAAGTGTCAATGAAGCCTTCCTGCACTAGGCCTGAACCAAACTCCTTCCATGTTTAAACTCTAATCGACCTCAAAAGCCAGGTGCAAGTGAAATGTGTAAGCAGCTTGATATCAGTGGTAAACCCCCCTTTGCAGTATAATGAGGCCTGTATACCTCTGGCCGAAGGAAAGATAATAAATCAAAGGAACGGGACAAGATAGTAGTTCAAGAAGTTACTAACGAGCTGAACTTATAGCTGCCAACATAAACTAACTGCTTAAATGTAATTGCTATTTGCTTAGTAATTGTTACCAGGGATGGGAGGGGTAGAGAGAGAGAGGAATGGGGGGAGGGAAGGGAGGGGTAGCGGGGAAAGGGGGGGTGAGGCTTGACTGTAAAGGTATAAAGGGAAAAAAAACTGTTTCTGTTACTGTGCTTGATTTGAGACGTGCCAGTCTCCTTGCACCGCTTTGAGATCTCAAATAAACTTTGTTTGCTTCTCCACCTGGTGTGTTTATTGGCGCAAAGCACACCGGGCCACGAACCTTCGCTGTTGCTTTGCCTCAGGCACCCTTGTGCCAGCAACAATGTGAAATCTAGGCATTTTAAAATTAGAAGTAATTTCACTAATTACACTTTCTGCTGAATGCCTTTTATTTGTTTATTTCTAAATGTTTTGCGCCTATTGCTGTCAGACCCTCAAAGAAACAGGGCAAACTAACTCCATAAAGGGGAAAGAGTGAAATTGACACCACACACACACGACAAATACAGGAAGCTCTTTACGTTTGTTCTGTAAATATTCAACTTATACCAATTAGCTGTTATTTGCAACAGTAGGTAATGTGTATGTTTAAGTACAGTGTCCTTTTAAGTCTAAAAAGCTCTGGGGCTGTTTTAAACCAAGACTGCTACTAGCCAAAACCATTTACAGGAAAGGAAAACCATTTCTATGCTAACCCATTGGAGCTGCTGTTGAAGAACTACCAATAGAAAACCATCTCCTCAAAGAAGGAATGCTTCCATTGTTCAGATGCCAACCAGGAATAGCATTTTGCACAAAGTATCAATTTTAATTTAATTAGGATATACTTCCTGGTTAACATTTATCCTTAAGCTCAGTTTGCTTGAACAGTCATTAATCCACAATGTTACTCTGCATTTTAAAATGTTCATCCTACATCTTAAAAAAAAAAAAATCTACAAAGTTTTGCAATCTTATTTGGTTATTCCTGAACTTTATTTTTAAACGTGGTTAAGGATACAGAATTTAAGAATATTCGAGAGTTACAATTTGTAAAGTAAGAGTAGTAAAAAGTTGAGCATAACAATCAATATTTATATACTTTACCATTTAAAGCACTTCTTTAAGGTTTAATGCCAATATTAGCTAAACTTGGTTTTCAATTGGCTTTTTTTTTGCCAACAAGATTACTTGAACAAAAAGTACACTACCACTAAAATAGTCAATCTTCTAAATATACTGTTCTAAATATATGGTTACAAAGAGAAGGCAATAAAAATACTTATTCGTCCGAAAAGGAACATACAAAGAGCAGCAATATGTTCTAAATCATGGATAACTGATACTATCACGTGCAGAAGAAACATGTATTAGTTTCCTTTAGTTGCAATGGCTTATAATCATAGAAACAGTAGTAAACTAGAGTAGCATGATCCTACAGAAAAAGAGATCAGCAGAACTTTGTTGAAAATTTCACATTTGTAAAATCAGCATTAGACTACAAATAAGTCTTACAGTTGTATGAATAAACAAGATAACATGTTGAACTGTAACATTCCCAGCCATTATATATAATGTAAATGTTCAATGCAGCATATCTCCTCTTGGCCTCAAGGAAGGCTCATGTGCAGAATCCAGAAGTTGCTGAGCAGAATAGCCCAAGATTAGCCGAGTTCTCATTACAGATGCATATACAATACAATGGCTTTAAATTTAGACTTCAGGGATTGTATGGTCCATCAGACTTTTCATGATGCCAGAAGCCATTCTGGGGGGGGTGGGAAAAAAAAGTCTCCTTTACTAAGTTTAAAAAACCCCCAAACCCTTATTTTGTTATTAAAAATAATGCAAAGAAAGCAAAACTAGAGAATACATGACACAGTTTTAAATCAAAGCGTTTTGTCTTACTAGGTTAACAGAACATTGCAGCAAATGATATAGAAAACTAGCAGGCAACTGTGCTGTTGGCATTTTATTCTACCTTGTATGTTACCAAAGAAAACAGAATATTCTAATATACCTTGTATATGGGTGCAGAACTGGGAGGTGTATTCTGTCTGATGTCTACTATAGAGAAACTGCTAAGTGTAACAGATAAGGATAACTTTTTTTTACATCCTCAACATTGAAAGCAATATGTTTTTGTCATACTGCAACCAGAACAGGTGCTCAGGTAGTGGCAGTGACTTAAATCACTAATGAAGATGGCAAGAATGTCACAGTTTTACATAGAGAATAGTGGAGTCTAGTCCAGCTTAACAGAACACTTGTCAACTGAAACAGCTCAAAAAAATTAGATTAGGGATCTTGGATAGGGAGTTTCCTACTGGAGTTGGGTTCTTGGTGCATAGCTGAAATCATATATACTCAAATACTTAACAGAAGCTGGACTAGTTTTAGTGCATCACCATGGTCTAACACAGTGGTGGGCAAACTTTTTGGCCCGAAGGCCATATCTGGGTATAGAAATTGTATGGTGGGCCATGAATGCTCACAAAATTGGGGTCAGGGTGTGGGAGGGGGTGAGGGCTCTGGCTGGGTGTGCAGGCTCTAGGATGGGGCTGGGGATGAAGTGTTTGGGGTGTAGGAGGGGGCTCTGGGCTGGGACCGAAGGGGATCAGGGCTGGGGCAAGGGGTTGGGGCATGGAGGGGTGGCTCAGGGGTGCAGGCTCCAAGCAGCACTTACCTCAAGTGGCTTCCGGAAGCAGCAGCAGCAGCAGGAGGTCCCCCCTCCGGCTCCTACACGGAGGCGCAGCCAGGCAGCTCTGCTGCGCACTGCCTTGTCCACTGGCTCCGCCCTTGTAGCTCGCATTGGCCATGGTCCCGGCCAATGGGAGCGGCGCATGGGTCGGGGGCAGTGTGCAGAGTGGAGCTCCCTGGCTGCCCCTATGCGTAGGAGCCGGAGGGGGGACATGCCGCTGCTTCTGGGGGCCACGCAGACAAGCCCCAGACCCCGCTCCCCAGCAGGAGCTCAAGGGCCAGATTAAAATGGCTGGCGGGCTGGATGCGGCCCACGGGCTGTAGTTTGCCCACCCCTGGTCTAACAGGCAAGTTAGTATGCAACAGGATTCACACCCCTCTAGTGCACACTGCCTCACAGTGTAGGCAAGCCCTTTCTATTTGTTGGACAATCCTGTTAATACACGCCAGAATGATGATAGCCTTTTTCACAACTGCACCATATTGTTAGCTCATATTCAACTTGTGATCCACTATAAATCCCAAATCCTCTTCTGCTGACTACTGCCTAGCTAGTTATTTCCTATTTTGTAGACGTGCATTTGATTTTCCCTTCCTAAGTGTGGTACTTCGCACTTATCTTTATTGAATTTCATCTTGTTGATTTCAGGCCAAAATTTTAATTTGTTGAGGTCATTTTGAATTCTAAACCTCTCCTCCAAATTGCTTGCAATCCTTCCCAGTTTGGGGTCTTAGGCAAACTCTCCACTCCATTATCCAAGTAACTAATGAAAACATTGACTAGTACTGGACCTAGGACTGACACAGGTCGGACTCCCAAACTAATACATCTCCCAAACTGACAGCAAACCCCTGATAAATATTTGAGATTTCAAATACATTGCTATATTCAAAAATCCATTACAACTCTGAAATATTATTTGGCTAAATTTCAAAGAGGGCTGTTACTTTGAAAAACGTTAATGAAGCAGAAAGTTACATATTACAGATTTTTTGTATATGAGATGTATGAGATCTTTTAATCTGACTGGGTTAACAGGATTAAAGGCAATGATTTCCCAGTCCCAAAAGACTCCATTTCAGGTTTACAATTGTTTGAAGTAAAAGGTATTTCTCTAATCAGCTACTCTAACATTACACATGAACTCTGCCTGAGTCACAGCAGGACTGAAATGAAATACAAATACTGTTCTACAATAATCTGAAACCTAGTCTAAACTGTAGGAATTTTGTATGTTATACACTTCCCCCATAAAGCTATTTCAGTGCACTAATTCCTTGCCACTAACTTCTTCTGTAACAGTTTACTCTGTTTTGTTTGCAGAAAACAAGTTTTCAAACTTTTGTCTTAAAAGGATACCATGGTCATACCCCACAAATTGAGATTTAATATCTTTTTAGTGAACTGAAACATTATAGCAAAGCCCTTAGCGTAAATGCATTTCCACAGCATGCCTGATGCCAGATTTGGCATTTTCTTGACTCAAACACAAATGCATTTTATGTGTTTGAGAGTTAAAATTTACCCTAGAACCAAAGGAGTAATCGTCCATTGGAATATTATTTCCACAACACTTAAGAAGCAGATTTGTGCAACTAATTAGCTATTTTAAAAAAATGATTCAAAGTTTTCTTGCTTACCTCTTAATTATGTGTTCAAAGATATATGAAGGCATGATAGTAATTGTCACAACATTCCCAGCTGTTGCCAATATATCTGCAATTTGGGAGTCCTGTTAATGAAATACAAATGAACAAAACCTCATGATCTGAATCCGTGAAATCCTTCCGCATCTGCCTAGCAGCTACGAACTATAAACAGGGCGCAAAGAACCTTTTCAAAATGTCTGCAAGGAAGCACTAAGGGAAGATATCCAATGTAGACTAGGACCAAACAATAGCTTTTACCATTATTAAAAGATCCCTGGTCTTGGAACACAAGGGTCAGCATGTACCCTGACACAAGAAGGAAACCCTGGACTGGAAGCCATAAGTTCGCAGGGCAATCACTGCCAATGTTGATACTGGCAAGTGAACATCTAGCAAGCTGTACCTCATGTCTCCAGATGGAGCAGGAGAATAAATACCATGCACACAATTCTTAGAGAAGCTATACTAAGGCAGAGAGTTTAAGAAAGTTGATGACAAAAATCTAAGGATAAAACTAGTTAAGAGCCTAACTCTATTAATAGCCATTTCTACCTGCTAAGACACACAGTAAACTGGAATAATCAGATAGAAGACCCTCTGATATTGAGATGTTAAAATTTTGTTGAGCACTCTTGATTACATCGACTGGTAAAAAGTCACATCACTAAGTGTTCAGAATGACTCTCTCATACCATACTTGAGATCTTCTAAAAGCACCACTCCCCTCTCAGAAGAGTACGAAGATAGGACTATTGTTATGCTGAATTTGTTTTTGTAAAGCACATTACTTTACCTTCAGTCCAATTACGTTCTGGCCATTTATTTCACACATGTTGTGCTCTGTAAGAAGTCCATTTCTAGCAGCAGAACTGTCTTTTACTATTGAGGTTACTTTTCCATTTTTGAATATGAAACCAACATGACCTGTGCTGTCCTTATGCATAGTAAGAGTTCGTTCAAAAGGCCTGTAAGAAATATGTTCACAACATATTATTGTACTATATTCAGTAAGTATTCAACATATACTGAACAATTCCACAAGAGATTAGAGTTACTACTAAAAACCTGCAGAGCTGTTAGTGCATCCCATAATATATTATAACATTTACAATATCTTTGACCTACAAGTATTCCTTTTGTCTTAAATGTCTGTTCTCAATATTGGTACTATCCACCTTGCTAGCTAAAATATTTATAAAAATTATACAGATTAAGATCAATACATTCACAGAATTCAGTTTTGATTATTCAATTGTATGAGTAATTGCCATTCAGTTTCAAGTTATGATTCTAATACAAAATGCAAAAAAAAAAAAAAAAAGTTCACTTCAGTATTGAAAGAGACTATGGTATTTTAGGTGACTAATGTACTCTACACACCCTTACATTCAACTATATGCTGAAACATCTTGATATAACCAGCTACTTCACTTAATTTAAGCTTATTTTTCCACTCAAGCTATAATCATTGTTCATTGGCTTTTTACCGATAGTCCCCTATGCCACAGGAAATACGTAAGTTTCCCACCCTCTTTAACATATATACATTTACATTTTAAATTACATGTTCTTGTAGAATGGATTGGTCTGCAAGTGTTACAAGATAACTAAAATAGCATTGGCACATATCATCCATTAGATCACTGGTCTCCTTTCTGAAGGCCTAATACTCGCCCACATACAAACTTGCACTGCTGTGTTTTTAAACCAGTTTAAGTTAACAAGTGCAAATGTGTATGCAGACACTTATTTCAGTTTAACAGTGTAAAAAACACACCGCTAATTAAAACGGCACAAGTTTGTATTGCTAAAGACAAAGTTAAAGTATAACTTCAAAGTTTTCAATATGAAAATTAAGATTCCAGATCAATACCAAAATACTGTATGCGTTTATATCTAAAGACATATTTTAAGGCAAAAATCTTGGAAATAATTGAATATCAGTGACTCTGCCATGAATAGCTCAGAACCTTGAACTCAGGACTAGACAGATAGTAAATGAAATTGTCTTAAGATACTTGTATACTTTTTTCTATTCAAAAGAGGCCTAGACCAAAGTAGCAAAAACCTAAGCAGAATTGCATTGGCAGAGTTTGCGAGAAACTTTGCATAATACCTGCCTATGACAGAGTTAGCCCTTGCCAACAGTCTTAATTTAACAGATTTACTCATGAAATATTAGACATGAAAAAGGAAGCTTCTGAACTACTTAGACTGTAAGCTCTTTGGGGCAGGGATAGTCATTGTTATGCGTGTTTGGTGCTTAAACACAAAAGAATCCCATGCCTGGACTAGGGGCCCATTGTGCTACTGCAATACAAATAAATAATAATGAACAATCACTTTCCATTTTTACTTGATAGTTTTACCTGTCACGAATGATCATCGAAATTCTCTCCCCTGAAGCCTGCTTGAGAACTTTATGGGATTTCTCAGAACTCCATCCTGCACAATTTTCACCATTAATTTGCAGAACTTGGTCCCCAAACCTCAGACCAGCTAAAGATGCTGGAGAGTTGGCTTGTACTAACTGGACAAATATACCCTAAATGGAGTGATAGAAATTTATCATTATTCTTGAATATTAACAGTCAGAAAAAGTTCCCAGTGCCTATTTTATACATTACATAAAGTATACATAAACAGCAAGCAGAAGATGGGTTGAACAACTGCAACTTTTAAAAATACAGATGCCTATTCATCTCCTGCAGTGTAGTTTTTTTTAAATACATACAAAGGTGACCTACAAAAGCTAAAAAGCTTATTAATCCTTTTCTGATACAATGAAGACCTGAAATCTTGTTTTTCATTTTTAAAAATGAAGTATTACCACCACAGAACTATCAGGAAGAGATAGATAGAACTGCAGGATCTCTTGGCATCTCAAAGCAGGTTTATTGTGAGCTTTAAAGACTTACATTAAGTGGTGAAGGACGGTGACTCTTTAGCAATGGATTTTACGTATCTCAAATGCTAGTCTGAGATAAACAGGTGTTAACACAGTTGATTGAAAACCCCTTCCTCTTTCAACTACTCAGCTTTGATTCCTGTGAGCTTGTTTTAGTAGTGCTTCAGTCATCATGGACCCTGTCTACAGTTAGAAAGGAAAACTAGCAATACTGGGAGCCCTAATGTAGATAGGGTTGTGTCTGCAATTATGGTTATCAACACCATGCTATTAGACTTGCTCCCACTTCACTTTCATGAAAGGGTGCTGAATGCTAAACCCCACCTGTGCTGGGGCACACAAAGATGCTAACACCTGTTCAGTTGACAATAGTGGGATGTTTCCGAAATGCAGACAAAGCCTTAGAGACTTCAAGGTAGACCACACCAGAATTTCTAGTTTAAAAAAGCCATAAGCTAATTAAACTTTTGATACCTTGGACACAAGCCCAGTTTCTCCTGATTTTGCAGGTCACTTTTTAAGAATATGACAAGTTAACATGTCTGTTTCACAGTTGGGAATAGTCAGAGGCCACAATGAGGAGAGACTGGCTGCAGAGAAGTTAAAATGATTTCTTTGCACCTTTGGTCACCACAAAGGAGAGTAACAAAAGCAAACTTTGGCGTTATTCTTTGTAGATAGTGTAGGCCAAATCAGAGCTTCACTTTACCTAATGTTCCCCATCAGTAGTATATTGTCCTAATCTAAAGGTGATGCAGGCACTCTTACTAGTGGTTAATAGCACAATGAGAAATTAAACTACAATGTGTTACCCATTGAAAGTTTAGGAATAAAGACTAAAGCTACTGAGCTAGTGACCAAAATGCCATTTAACAAGTACAATAGCAGATAACTGAAAGGTGTCCAATATCTGTGTGACACTGCACCCCGTATTCTTCATAGTGATATTATTATGATCTGATTATAGCATAATTACGATGCATTTTGTACAAGATGGGTCATGTGAGGTGTCATTGGAAAAAGTTATGATTTGCTGAATATGATTTGTATGCATGTATCATTTTGTATCTAAAATTAGGAACATTGACTACGTATCTGTATTTCAGTCGTGCTTACTCTGGGTGAGACCCAGAACTAGCCTTTCAAATACAACAATGAAGAAGCCAGACGGGGCTGATGGCTTATCAGCAAAGACAATGGACTGTGAAACAGATTAACCTTCCTGTGGGCATTTTGGCCAGCCTGTAAGCAATGGCTGTTACAATACTGCAAGGGCATGCGACCAGAGCACGTCTCTGGACTCCATCTTGGATGTCAGTATTTTTCCACAAACCAGTCTGGGAACCAAGTTTTGAAAAAAAGGGTTCCCCGCCATATGCTAAAACTATATAAGGTAGAGGAGTGACATCATCAGTGGTTCTTTGCTCCCCACACAAAAGGAAACTCCTGGAAACACCTGAGCAACAAAGACTGAATTGGGGGAAATGCTGGATCCAGGCTAAAGGGATTTCTAGCCTGTATATGAAACTGGGCATGCCAAGTTGCAAAGCAAGTGTCAACTCTGCAGCCCGCTTGTATCATCTGTAAGGGTGAGATACTGTTAATTCAAATCCTATCTTTCTGGTATGTTAAGCTTAGTTTGCATTTTTGTTTATTTACTAGGTAATCTGCTTTGATCTGTTTGCGATCACTTATAACAACTTAAAATCTATCTTTTGTAGTTAATAAATGTATTTTATGCTTTAATCTAAACCAGTGAGTTTGGAGTGAAGTGCATGGGAATCTTAGCTCAGAGGGGCTGTTGCATTTCCTCTCCACATTGCGGGGGGAGGGGAACTGAATAATAAATTCATACTGGGTTGGGGTTTGTACCAGGGCAGGACAGTACAGCTCTGGGGTCCTAGGCTGGGAAACTGGTGGTTATTTTGGCTGTAGCCTCTGTCTTGTTGGTTCACATGCAGTGGCTGGTCAGAGAACTGCAGCTGGGAGTGGTTCTACCTGTGTGAATGCTGGTGGAAGTATAAGACCGGGAGCATGTCTGCAGCTTGTCACAGCAGCACAGTGTGAGAGGGAGCCCAGGCTGGTGGGGCTCAGTGGTACCCCAGGGGGAGGGAAACCTGTCACAATCTGTACTTACTATATAAAGAGGTGCTCTGTGTAAACTTGGGTACTAAATGTACAAGTAGTACATAATGCCAGTTGCTTCTATACATTATATAAAAGTAAATCATTATGTAGTACTTAAGTTTAGATCTCTAATCTATTAGTATATTTTGAAAGCGTTAACAGAAGACAAAACAGCAGCCATAGATAAAAAGATACTAGAAACGTTATACACTTGGTAGAAGTTTATCCCATTTTGTATTAAACACAAATACATGCCTTTGCATCAGCAACTTCACACTCCCATACAATTTAATTTTGATTACAACAGGATTCAGTTACTGATCTACAGAATCAAGTTTCCATATACTTACATTGTCTATAGATTTAAGACGAAGTCCAATTTTTCCATCCTGATCTTTACACACAATTATTTCACGGATGCCTTGTTTAATCTCTGCTCTGCGAATTCCAACATCATTTCCAGTTACTGGAGCCACCATATAATTCACACTGGAGGGTCTTGTTACCAGCTGCTGATGATTAAAAACCACATAATATCAAACTACTTAGAACAGCAGCTTGTGTAGACAGCTGAACAAGACATGTCAGTCAAAATGAAATCACATTTTCACACAAATAAATGAAATTTTAAGATGTCTTACTTCTAGTTATTTTGGGGATAATAAAATTGTTAAGGTTTAGTAAAAATGTCTTTATACAAAGTTCTTACTGAAAGGTAAACTCTAGAGATGGAATGACTTAGCATCTTAAGATCATTAATCCATCACTGGTTAACTATGGTAATGACCAGAAGTATAATCCACTAAATAGAATATGTGGAGTCCTATTTTTAAGAGCAAGTTATTTTGTTAATAAATATCCTGTCTCTGTGTTTTCTAAAAACCAGGTTTACTTGAATGGTACCTACCCCCTGAGATTGTGTATCTGCAACCAGTGGCAAGTTTTTCTGTACCTCTTCTTCATTAAGACTCAGACCCATGTACTCAGAAAGTTCTGGGTATAGTCTGGGATAGAGGCCTAGTGAAAGAAAAAAAATGCAAAGTAAATGATTCACTATTTAGAATATAGAAAATGTTTATTCACTAAAATACTAAATATTTACTGATTTACTAGAAAGACACTGTAGATTATGTTCCTATATGTTACTTGTCTGTTCCAGTACTTTACCTCAAGGTCAAGTGAATCAATAGCAACAAACTTTGCCTCTGAAAGCACATGCAATATCATCCATTAGAACAGTACTACTATTTTGTCACCCATCTTAAGATACTTGGCTACTTCCACATTTTACATAAGACACTCCATTGTTCAGAAACAACAAGGAGTCTGGTGGCACCTTAAAGACTAACAGATTTATTTGGGCATAAGCTTTCGTGAGTAAAAACCTCACTTCTTCGGATGGTAATTTTTAGCCTTTTTTTTTTTTTTTTAATCCCAGTAGAATCTATTTCACACCATTTTTAGTTTCCAGTGATTCATGAAAATAAGGGTGAAGGGATTTGACATCACAGACATGAGGTGAGAAACCACTTAAAAGCTCTGGAAATCTCTGAGCAGAAGGCATGCATTTGTGTCTCCCCAGGCCTGTGCGGAAGTGGTGGGAAGGGGGACCATTTCCCTTTCACCCCATTTCCAGGACTATATGAGGGACTCTGCATTGGGAGGGACCCAATCTGGATGGGCATGCACATGTTGCAAGGGAGCAAAGTATCAGATCAATAGTTCTCTCAGAGACTCAGGGATGCCATACAGACTATCCTTGCTTTTTGAAGATCCCCAGGTACCTGTGGAGTTTTGGAAGGCAAGAGGCCATAGCCATATCCTGTCAACAGGGGAAAGAAGACTAAGCCTAAAGTAATTCCCTCCCAGTATACCTCTTTCCACAGGTTTTACCAGAAGCATGTCCAGTGTGACCCTCAGTTATTTCAACTTTCTGGGGTGGTTGTACTGAATATGAGTAAGCAAAGGTTAGAAAAGCATAAACTATTCATTCTCTTCAATACCTATTTGTTTTATCACTTAAATTAGTTGATGCATAAATTAAGATTGAAAAGGATGATCTGTCCTGAACAACAGTAATCACATTTTAACTAACTGTGGTGTCAATTTCCCTAGGGCAACAAGGTATTTTAATTACTTAAAATATTTTAAGTATAAATTCAGTATTTTAAATTACTGATAAGACTATTAAGTACCCTGATACACAGTGTGTAGTACCAGCAAGTTAATGGCACTATGAAAACCTTCTGAATTTCCTATCTTGCAAGTTCAAAACGCTGAGTGTTACACAAAGGATTTTGCATTTAAAACTACTGTGAATTTGCTTTTCATTGTACAATGTTTTAAGTGTTTCACTGTACTTAGTGATTAATATATTTCTGCTTTCAATAGTATCAGCTGACAGTAAACACATCTTGATAGTTTGCTCTAACACAATTCACTTCTTACAGCTATATGAAACCAAGGCACACAATCCACTTTATAAGACGGTGTTTGGCCAAATCTTTCATGGGAATAAAAGCCTTCAGAAGGGCCAGAAAGCTATTAGTTGCAAGTCAGTTTCTGTGGAATAGTAACATCAAGGGAGCAGAATGTGCTTTCCCACAGAGCAAACAGGTATTATTACATCATGGCAAAAATTGGAAGAAGTTATTGCTTTATTACAACAAGAAGAGAGTCAGTTTTGTTGATAGGAAGTGGTATAAAAATATTTTAATATTGAGTTGTTGGTCACTGGAAATTTCAGGAAAGCCATGAAGATGGTTTTTTAAATCAAAAAGAACTGTTTCAAGACATTTAACACTTAATAGTTTAAAGCCATAAAACTGTACTCAACTATGATGGAGAAAAAGCCAATTTTTTAAAGAATAGTTCTGCTCAATAGCAGTGCAGTTGGGTGACCAAAAAAGGGCAATTAATTATGGCGGAGCAGCGGCACCTCTATAATTAAGGTTGCTCCACAATATCTGTTTAAAGGTTACCTTTCCTAAATCCTCTAAAATTGACATGTTTAGTCGGATCTCTTTGAAATTTGGTATGCCTTGGGAGGGTGTAGAGCAGGATTGGTGACCCAAATGGAGTCATTTGAGCCCATGGTGCAGAAATACAAGTCCGCCCGCAAAAAACAGCAATATTTAAAAAAGTTTCTAGGTGGGTTTTTTTTTTTGCCCAGAGCTAAAGAACTATTGACAGAAGGCGGGTCAAAATAATCTCAATCTGTCAAATCTTATCCAAGATAGTGCATGGCACCCATGAAATCTCTGGGGGGAAGACCCAAACTGAGAAAAGTAGTAAGAAAAAGCACCAATACAGAAAAAGTGCTAGATTTCCATTACTGCCATTCATAAGCTTTGAAGCTCCACTCTTGCAAGTGCTCTCAAATTGAAACAGTTAACCGGACTGCTCTGAAATTTGGTGTGCTTCATGGTGGCGTGGGATAGCATTACGTTATACAAATTTGGGGTCACCTGACCAAGGGATTCCTGCATTACAACCCCCTCAAAATTGTTTCCTTTTGTTGCCTTATACTGTTAAAGTGAGAGGTGCTAAGGATGGGATGAATCAACAGAGCTCTGGATGGCTGTGAATTCAACCTTCAGTTAACAAAACTAAAGATAAGTTCATCACAAACCCTCCACCTAAGACAAAAGAAGTTATGGATGAGTGGCTGGAGGTTGTTATAATCTGAGAGTCACGGATGGCAATTTTATTTTGGGGATAATGTAATCAGTCACTGAGTGAAAAACTTAGACATGAGAATGCTTCCTAGGAGGGAAAGCATATTAGGGAGGAGAGGAATAGAGGGGAAAAGGGGTTAGGGCTGCAGAAAAGAGATGAGGGATTTGTGGATGGATGGCACCTGCAACTCTGCCAGTACATCCCAAGCCCTGTGCACCACTAATACTGCCAGTAAACATCCCAATCTGGATGGAATGCTATGGGTGACAGTGAACAGGTTGTAAAAGGAGACAATGTGCTTCTGCATTTCAGGAACAGTGGGGTGGGCAGAGAAAAGGTGTGTGTTAACAGGGCATATTCGGGCACTGCTGAAAGAGAGCAGAGTTAAGGTTGCATGCGCAATCATAACTCTGCATTTCCTAGTTTTCAGAAGTTTGAGTTTTGCTCAACTCAATGTTCTGCAAGGTAACAACATTCCACCAAGCAAACTTAATGCTGCATTAAAATATTTAAAGCCATTGAATCTTATAGTGACTAGTTCTTCAAGATGATGTTGTTCACATGGATCCTATGTTCGTGAAGTCAGAACCTTTGAATAGCAGTTTCAAAGCCATCCTTGTGCATCCCCACCAGAGGGCTCAAAGGCCAGAGTGGCTACAACCCACCCTTAGTTTTCTTTACCTGGGATTTTGAAATGGCAAGTGAACGCCAAAGAAGCGGGGATAGGGTTTGTGGGATCTATGTGGACAACAACCCATTCTCAAAGAATCAGTTACCTTAAAGTAAGTGAACTGTTTTTCCTTTGAGTGTGTGTGCACGTGCGTGGACTGCACTCTAGTCAGGGTGACTAATAAGCAGACATGCCAAACCTGCAAAAAACACGCAGAAATTGGCTTGTTTTTGACTTAATTGGCTTGGGAGTTACTTGTTGTTTCTTTCTTTTTTTTTGATCAGCTCCTAGCAAGCGGGGCAAGGGGGGGCAAGAGAGCCAGGGGTGCACTGCAGGCCCACCATAGTCCCAGACAGCACACCGGGGGGGATCTAGTCATATAGAGTGTTGGGGTTCTTAGGGATTGGCTTGTTTTGAAATGGGATTAGCTTAATTTTGGGCTTATTGTGAAAATTGGGGTGCTTATTTACCACAACTGTGCTAAAAAGCAGTATGGAAGATGGGACTGAGGAGTCTTAACTGCCACTAACAGTGCCTACCAAATCTCACATCTGATCTCATAGCCAGGAGAAGGACACAGTTTTTAACAAAGGTAAGGACTACCACAATTAGCTGCCTTGCAAATTTTAGATATGATGATGTGTCCAAAGCATGCACAAAATGCAGCTTGTGCAGTAGTAGAGTGAGCTTTAGCATTTGAAGGAAAAGGTGTATCAGCCACATTACTGCAGACTGAAATAGATGCATAATTCTTTTTTATATTCTCTGGGAGACAATGGGTTGACCCTTAGGAGTACCAGAGATGACAAGAAAAAGATGGGAAGTCTGTGTAAAAGGCTTTGTCTTATCAAGATAATATAACAAGATCTTTGAAACATCCAGGATGTAGAGTTTCTTTTCTTCTGAAGAACAAAAGAAAACAGGTAAATTAATTGTAGTTCAAATGAGTGTGACAAGTTTGGGAATAAACTTGCAATGAGGTCTTTACACCAATTTATCTCTGTGGAACGTTGAGAGAGAAGGGTCAGCCATAAAAGACTGGAGTTTGGTCACCCTTCTGGCTGATGTAATGTTGACTAAAAAGACCATCTTGAGGATAAGGCAGTGTAAAGTACACTCCAAGAGGCTTAAAAGGGGGGCTTGTAAGGACAATGTGGAATCTTAATATTGGAGACAGTTCTCTAACTGCTGGATAAGTATGGAGTAACTACTTTAGAAATCTAGATACTGTGGGGTGAGTGAAAAATTAACATGATGGTACAGGGGGATGGCATGCTGAGAACACTGCAAGGTAGCTTTTGATAGAACTGAACAAGAAGTCCAGTGCTTTAAGTACCAAATATATTATAGGTTTGGGGGTTTTTTTTTGTTTGTTTTTTTTTGCATTTTTCCCTTTTGTCTGGAGGTGGTCTGGGTGCATATACAATGCATCTGTGATTAATGTCTTTGTAAGAGGAGCAGAGAAGGGAACCTGTCTGAATATTTTTGGGGTCTAACCACCCATTCAGTGCCAATAAAATTGGTGTCCTGACACTACAGTCACATGCTCATTTGATGTCCTGTAAGGTAATATACTAGGTTTAATCAGCCTCTTAATGGACCCAGGTGAAGTCTGGCTAATAGCGTCACATAAAAGCAAGGTGATGTGGGCTAAAAGTTTGAGGCAGTTTTCTTACTGTAGTTGATATTCAATTTGACACTGATCATCATATGAAGAGAAAAATCTGCCTTCGGTAATATATGTTTTTGCTGATTTGGAATTCACTACAGCTCTTATAAACTATCATTTATGATGGATTGAGACACAATTTTTCATAAATTACCATGAGGCCCAGCTATCTGAACAAGACAACATAGTTTAAGGCTGTGATGTCTCCTCAGATCAGCCAATCATCTAGTTATGGGTAGAAGTGAATGCCTGTCTTCTTGGATGCGCCACCACTACAGTGAGGCATTTTATAAGGCCTAAGTGCTATAGAGAGACTGAATAGTAGAACCTTGAATAGGCCCTACTGTGCACCAGTGGATGGCAATATAGAAGAATGTGTCTTCGAGGATGACAGCCAACCAACCAGTTTTGAGCATGAACGGACAGGATGATGGAGGCAAGACGTCATTTCTTCCTTTAGGCGATTTTCATTAAAGGACCCTGAAGGACAAGAAAGGGGATTGGTAGGGGTTAAGGACTGAAACGGGATGGAACAGCCATGGGAGATAACTTCTAATACCCATCTGTCTGTTATCATGCCCCAAGTCTGATGGAAGAACAAAAGCCAGCATCTAAAGACAGAGTTTGGAGATGGCTTTTGAGTGACTTTAGTGTGGTTCTCGACCCTCACATCAAACCTGCTGTTCTGGAAGCAGCTGTAGACGGCTCAACAAACAAGGAAGATTGTCTTGTCCAACAGAATCTCAGCTTCTCCCTGGTTAGGTACTCAGAAGACCATTGTTGAGAGAAGGCAAGTGGTCTTCTGCCTCGACTGACATCCTAGTATCTGAAGATCTTACAATTTGGGGCTCAGGTGTAGATGCCCCCAAAAAACTGTGTGTAGCCCTGGAATCCTATAAGGAGTGTAGTGATTCATCTGTGTACAAGTTAAATAAATCGGTGCTTTCAAATGACATCCTCAATTGCATTTCACTGAATGCCAGAGGCTTGCAGCAATGAAGCTATGGGCAGTTGCCACAGCAGCCATAGATCAAGCTGTGTCCTATTTATTTGTTGCTGACTGTAACAATGTTTAAGCCACTAGTCCTCTTCAACTATGCCTTTCAATTCCCCACTCAAGTCTCAGAGGAGTTTAGCTAGATGGAGAATACCTGATCCCACGTGAGATATTTTGCATTTAAGCCCTGATGATTAGCAACTCATAGTTCCAGTGACCCCGACAAATAGGCTTTTCTCCAAAATAAATCTAATTTCTTGGGTGTCTGTCTTTTGGAATGTTCTTAAATTGCTTGGTCTTTTCATGGACCACATTAATCATCAACAAACCCAATGTTGGATAAATTCAGAACTGTTCAAACCCCTTTTAGGGTAACCAGTGTGTCTTTTCTACTGTCTTACCCAGAAGAAGCAGTATGGTTGGTGCCTGTCAGAGTCTTTGCTGGATCTAATATGCCCTCATTAATTGCTGTCCTAGCAAAAACAGAAGAATGTAGAAGACCAAAGAGCTCGTGAGCTTTTTCTTCTATCACGGATGTTCTATCTTGAGAGTCTCAACACTGAGGGAGAGCAGCTCCAGCCGTGCTCTAAAGTCATCAAAGGCTGATACATGAGTTGAAGAGAAAGTCTCATCAGGAGAAGATGAAGATGGGTCCCTGGGAGATGGTGTGTTGCTCAGGGGGCACTAATGCCCATTCCTCCTCAGCCAGCTGCTGATGTTCTTCCCTGTCTGCAGATAAAGATCAAGACCCTCTATACTTCTTTCTAGATCATTCAAGAAGGATCAGCCCCTGGATTCAGGTCCCCGGTGTGCCTATAGGTAAGGCTTGTTCTGATAGGGTTGACCAGGCCATTGCCCTGCCAGACAGGAAGTCCCTGGTCTGTAGAGAGAGACCTTAGTCTGATCTGTCAGAAAAAGGTTCCCTGCTGGATAGTGGAGAGGTGGTATGTGCTGGAGATGAAGAAAAAACATCTTCTAGAGGCAGTGCCAATCTTCAAGATAACCTCAGTACTGGGAGGTCAGAAATATGCACCAGTATTGAATGTAAACACGGGTGCTAAGGGTGATACTGGGGCATAATTATCTCCTTCAACATTGAATCAGGTGGTAAATTTAAGGCCTTCATTGACAGGGCTGATGTTGGCACGGGTGCCAATGTTCATGCTGATGTTTACTAGTTACCGGTATTTTCAGGTATGGGTACCAAATGTGACTTCAGTTCAATGGCCACTGCTATTCAAAGATTTTTGACCTGAGGAGCATGAGGTTCATGCAAAATTAGATGGGATCCATGTGGTCACACTCTAAGAAGAAACATGTTTTTATCATGAAAAGTGGCAAGTCAGTTTGTATCAGTCTTTAACACACGCCACCTCTCCAAAACACGGATCTTAAAACATCAGCAGGAACTTCATGCAGAAACTTCATACTGTCACCCTATTCCACTTTCCAGGCCTCTCCCCAGTACTAGAGATAGGATCCCTGCCCCGTCCCAAAATTCCCCCTCAGTTTATGATTGTGCGTGCAGGGACGAAAAATATGCAAAGATAATGCTGACAGCCCTCAAACTTGCAAATCTCCCACGGATTTCAAGGGAGATAATGGCACAAAGAGCAGGCATCCCACTAACTCCCCAGCTTCGGAACTGTAATCACTTGAAAGAGGTATCCGCAGTGAGGGAAAGGGAAGAAAATATATATTAACCACACAACTCCCTCTAATTACTTCATTTTTAAAAAATTCTGTAGACTACCAACCAAATATTTGCATTTCCAGAGGACACAGTTTGACCCTTAGTTAACAATGAAAGAATTATTTTGTTCTCCTATACAGTACAGTTTGACTGTACTTCAAGCTCCCCTTCAAAAGAGTGTTTACAAAATTTCAGGATTTTACAGTTTTTTTCAAAACATCAACTTTTTGTATAGTACATAAAACTTACTTCCATCTTGAGGGATGGGAGCGGAGGCTTCAGACAAAATTGCTGAATTGGCAGGGTTTGAAGAAAAGGCAGTCTGGGCCTAACAGGAAAAAGGAATTCACATGCATTATTCTGTACAAGAGAGACTATTAGATAGTTACTATGCAGTTGCGAGGTCAAATGTTCAGGTTTTTAGAAAGTACAGTTCGTTATATTAAAGGACAAAACTTCGGAACTCATTCTTGGATCTGAACACCAATTAATATGGATCTGAACACTAATTCATATAAATGGAATCTTTTTTCAATGGTGTTAAAATTGGTTAATTAAATTAAATATCACTTGTCAAAACAGCTTACAGCTGTGACTTTCTACAGAGAAAAAGCAAGGGCAACAGCATAAAGAGGTAGTACCTTATAAAGAAAGAGGGTTGGTAAATTTATTAACTGTAAATATACTTACTGAAATAGACTCAGAATTTAAGACATTTACACTAAATAACTTCTCATCTAGCATACAAGAGACACTAAGAAGTTTAAGATGTTCTGAGATGGCACTGTTTAAATGCAATATGAAATTTATAAAACTTCAGCAATTGCAAATACACCTCTACCCCGATATAACGCTGTCCTCGGGAGCCAAAAAAAAAAATCTTACCACGTTATAGGTGAAACCGCATTATACTGAACTTGCTTTGATCCGCCGGAGTGCACAGCCCCAGCCCCACCCCCCCGAGCACTGCTTTAAAGCGTTATATCCGAATTCGTGTTATATCGGGTCGCGTTATATTGGGATAGAGGTGTACCCAAAATAGTTTACTTTAATTCAGTGATTCATAAGCACCTTCAGAGTCTAGATGTGTCAAACTCATCCAATCACACCTACCTCTTCTTGTGCGACCCACAGGGATTAATTGTGAATCAAAGCTAAAATGTCAACAATCCTTTAACATTAACAGCTCCTATTCAGAGAAGCAGTGAACCTTCTAATTAGATTGGTATACAGAACTCAAAGAAGTGGGTTATTACAAGAGAGGACACAATGTTTACAGCAAATGCCCCCCAAAATACTCTATTTATAAATTAGTATTTGCTAGTCACTGGAAGAGAGTAAACGATAAGCTTATTTGTAATGCTAGGTATTTCCTTCCTTTTCAGTCTCCCATCTTTTGGTAGTTTTAGAGAACCTAGATAGGTTTTCTACGCCTCTGAATGCAAGCCAGGTACTACTGACTATTTAAAAATTACCTTTAAATCAAACTAGTTGCCACAGTTCATGGTTATCTGACATTTTACAATAAAGTTAAAAGAACACAGGCATCAATACAGTGTAATGCATTATGATTTAACAACCTAATTCAACACATTGGTCAAATTAACCAACAATTTAAGAAAACATTTTAAAAAAATAAGCCACCACTAATAATGCCTTCTCTAGAAAGCTGTGGATTAGAAGTCAAACAAGTTGCATTTGAAAATAAATTAAAACAATTGTAATGGTTTAATACGACAAGCCATTTAGGGGTTAGTTTCCAGTTTAACTATCCCTGTTGTTCAAATCTGTCCATTTAATCTATACTCACTGGCTGAGACTAGAGAATTTGCGTTTTTTTCTTCAAATGAAATTATTGATTTGGTTGTAACACCAATCACTAACATGGTTACAGAACCATCACTGGTAATACAAAAGAAAAAACATGTTTGAACAAGATGCCTCTAAGGGTATGTCTACACCCAGCCGCTAGTTCGGCGGCTGGGAATCGAAGTTCTGGGTTCGACTTATCGTGTCTTGTCTGGACGCGATAAATCGAACCAGGAAGTGATCGCCGTCGACTGCGGTACTCCAGCTATACGAGAGGAGTACCGCGGCGTCGACGGGGGAGTCTGCCTGCCGCGTGTGGACCGAGGTAAGTTCGAACTAAGGTACTTCGACTTCAGCTACGTTATTCACGTAGCTGAAGTTGCGTACCTTAGTTCGAATTGGGGGGGGGTAAGTGTAGACCAGGCCTAAGTGTAAAAGACAACCAGGCTACTGCATAGCTCAACTTCTAGCGTGGACAGGCCCTTATAAAGGCTGGTTAGCAGGATTCATTAAACTTAAAACTTTACATCAGACCACATGCTGGAGCACCAAATAGTTTAATCTTTATCACTGAGAGCAGCAGTGAAACTGGAGTGGTCCAAACCTAGAGCATTAAGCTCAATTAACTGTCCCAAAAAGAAACCACATATTTGTTCAACACAATATTCCAGGATGCAGACTGTGCTTTGAGATCAAAATTTCAAGTGGGGGGGGGGAAATAACTTGACAGTACTTATAGTCAAGGGGTTGTTTTCTTTATTACACACACTTTAAGTGAGATGTGAAAAGTGTGTCTACTGACCTATCTAGCAGAGTTGAATAAAAGTTTTAGTTTTGTTCTAGGAAGAGAGGCAGTTTTTAAAATCAGAATTTTGTTACTCAATGGTTTACTGTATGATCTAACTTTTATTTGCTGCAGCCTTTATCCTTAAAATAAAATGTACATCTGTTATCTTTAAATTGTCATTTTGATATAAGCAGAGAAGTTGCTATCAACTTTTAGATACCAGCAAATAAACAACTATTTGGTTAAAAAGGATAAGTGTTCCATATGGATCACATAAGATTTACATTGAAATATTTGTAAGAGCAAGCTCTCCTAATTTAAGAAAATATTAATATCCAATCCATCCAAATAGGTGGCAAAGTAAAAAAAAAAATAAAGACTTTATAGTAATTTAGTCAAGTATTAAATGTAGTACCCACACATTTAACATGAGAAACTTGTTTTAGAAATGAAATTAATATTAATTGAACTGTTCATTTTTAATTAGAACTCATCTCAGAAAGAAGTCTATATATTTCACCATACCTGAATTACCTTGTCCACTTTCAGATCTTCCAGAGAAGGATAGAGAGACATTTTTGTGCAATTTCCACTAAAGAAAAATAAGAACATTATTTTAATAATCAAGTTATTTTACTCCCAACAGTATAAAATGCCAAGTAAAGCTTGGAAGTTGGCTATGTTAAAAGCTACTGTCCAGAAAAGTGAATTTCTGTTAGCATCAAACAAGAGTAAATCATGTTATAGAAGAAAGATGAAACCCTCAGTTGATCTGTAGTCTAAAGTCTTGCTTAATGTTGAACAAAAAACTTCAGGAAGATTGATGCATAGGAGCATTACTAACATTATCATCAGACTTCTATTCTACCAACCAAAGAACCTCCAAATGTTCAATTTTACTGAAAGATAGATCTGGAATGTAAACAGAACTTCTAATGGAGATAACTGTGTTCCAAAAGAAATTTTTTATTCTATAAAGGTGGATTTCTAGGAAGCCAGAATTCATAGAACCACAGGTTTAGATGGGGCCAGAAGGGTCATCTAGTCTAACCCCCTGCTAAAATGCAGAATTTTTTTGTGTCAAAATCAAAGACAGATAGCTAATCCAGCCTCTTTTTGAAAACCTCCAGCAAAGGAGATTCCACAACTTCCCTAGGCAGTTTGTTCCATTGTGCTACTGTTCTTACAGTTAGGCAGTTTTTCCTGAGATTTAATCTAAATCTGCTGTGCTGTAGTTTGAACCCATTGCCTCTTGTCCTGCCCTCTGTTGCAAGAGAACACAATTATTCTCCATCTTTTTTATGGCAGCCTTTCCAGTATTTGAAAACTGCTATCATGTCCCCCCTTAATCTCCTCTTTTCCAAACTAAACGTACCCAGTTCCTTCAGCCTTTGCTCATATGATTTGCATTCCATCCCTTTGATCATCTTTGTTGCTCATCTCTGGAATCTTTCCAGTTTCTCTATATCATGATCAAAATTGGACACAGTAGTCCAGCTGAGGCCTAAACAGCACCAAGTAAAGCAGTACTATCACCTCCTGTGACTTGCGTGTTATGCCTCTGGTAATGCAACCAAAAATTGCATTTGCTTTTATTTGCAACAGCACCACATTGTTTACTCATGCTGAGGTTGTGATCCACCACAACTCCCAGATCCTTCTCAGCAGTGCTGCTGCTGACAAGCCAGTTATTCCTCATTCTCTATTTGTGCATTTGGTTTTTCTTCCCTAAGTGTAGCACCTTACATTTGTCTTTATTGAATTTCATTTTGTTGTCTATAGCCCAGTTGTTCAATTTAAGATCCCCTTGAATTTTAGTTCTACCCTCCAAAGTGTTTGCAACCCCCCCTCCTCCTCCCAGCTTTGTATTATCTGCAAATTTAATCAATTGATTTAAAAAATAATCTCTATTCCTACATCCAGGTCATTAATAAAGAAGTTAAATAACACTGGACTGAGAACAGATCCCTGTGAACCCCACTTGAGACCTCCGTCCAATCTGACATTCTATTAATAGTCACTTTTTTTGCAGCTGTTTAACCAATTATGTATTCACTTAATGGTAGTTCTATTGAGCCCACCTTTCTCCAGCTTACTTATGAGAATGTCACATGGGACTGTGTCAAAAGCCCAGGTGTATTATGTCCACTGCATTCCCTCTATCCACCAAACCAATTACTTTGTCAAAGAAGGAAATCGAGCTGGTTTGACATGACTTCCTTTTAGTAAATCCATGCTGGCTGCTAGTGATCACCCCTTCACCCTCCAAGTATTTGCAAATTTAATGTTTAATGATACCCTTGCGTAGCTTCACGGGTATCAAAGTCAGGCTGACTGGTCTATAGATCCACGGCTCCTTCTTTCTCCCCTTTTTAAAGATGGATACTATATTGTCCTGGAGGACTGGAGAAGGGTTCTCTCCTGTCATCCATGAGTTTGCAGGGCTCCAAGATTTCTTCAGCTAATTCCTTCAGTACCCTGGGGTGAATAGTATCAGGCCCTGCTGAATTGAATTCATTCAAATTAATCGGAAGATCTGACATGTTCTTTACTTATCCTTATCTGCATTCCTTCCCTTTTATTGTCTATGATAACTTTGTCAGTAATCCTGTCACATGTTATTTTTTATGTGAATACTCAAGCAAAGTAGGTATTCAGCAGCTCTACCTTATCTTCCATAGTCAGCTCACCTTCTCCACTGAGTAGTAAACCCACACCATCCCTGATCTTTCTTTTTTGCCTGACATTTGTCAAAACCCTTCTTAGTCTTGGCTTTCCTGATTTTATCCCTACACACTCATGCTATTCGCATGTATATTTCCATAGTTACATGCCCCTCTTTCCATTTCCTGTATGTATCCCTTTTGGTTTTTAGATAGCTAAAAAGCTCCTTGTGCTGCCACACTGGTGTCCTGTGGCTCTTAGCTTTCCTCTGCATTGCAATAGCTTGATGTTGAGCCTCTAGTATTACATCTTTTAGGAACTGCTGGCCCTCTTCGACACCTTTTCTTCTTAACTGGTCTCTCCCCAGGACCTTGCCTACTATTTCTCTGAGTTGAAGTCTGCCTTTTTGAAGTCCAGTATCCTTGTTTTGCTGTTCGTGTCCTTGTTTCTTTAGGAACTTGAATTCTATCAGAGCATGATTACTTCTTCCCAATTTCCTAACCACCTTTGCATTCGGAACTAATTTATCCCTGTTGGTCAAAACCAGATCCAAAATGGATGACCCCTCGTTGTTTAGTCAACTTTTTGAATCAGAAAGTTGTTCCCTACATATGGTAAGAGCTTGCAGGACATATTATATTTTGCTGTATTAGTCTTCCAACAGCTATCAGGGAAGTTAAAATCCCCCATTAATAGAAGGTTGTGTATGTTAGCTAATCTTGTTACCTACTTGAAGAATGCTGAATTAGAAGTTGTGTCCTTCTAATTAAGTTGCAAAAAAATGTAAACATGAAATTCCAGAAGTGCCACCTTAAGTGCAGCCCTATGAAATCCATGTTAAGGAGAACAGGGACAGAATTTCTGAATCAAAACAATAACACCGAATCCAGGCTCTCCCTGGCACTAGGACCACAGCACAGGCAGGCAAGGTGGGCTGCACAGCTGAACTATGCGTAGCCACTGGAGGTAATAGAGCATTGGGCACGGGGTGGGGGAGTGTAGGGGCTAGTGGAGAAGTGCTAACATCTGGGATTTAAGGGCAGCTTCTGAGAACTCAGTTCTTTGCTGTGTCAGTTTCATGTCAGGAGTTGCAACTCCTAGGCAGACTCCAGCCATGCAACAAAACATTGATCAGTACAACAAACTACCACCTCCCCACACAGTTCTGGTGAGGGGTGGAGAACAATGGTTGGTGTTTCTGTAAACCACTCAGAATGAGCCCACCTCAGATCCACGGGATCTTTGCGCTTACTGGAAGGTTATGAAGGGACGAGTGCCTAAAGTAGCAGAGGTTGCCCTACCTTACATCTTCCTTGTCAGCTCTGTAGACACAGAGAGAAGCTTTAGTAAATATAAAAATCTACTTATAGACAAGAGGGAATCACTTTCTGAGGAAAACACTAGAAGGCTAACCATAATGTATCACAATGGAAATGTCCACCAGAGATGGCAAAAACAACAACATTTAAGTTTATGAATTTGTAATGCTACTGAGCAATAAACTAAATTTCAAACTATCAAATCAAATTTAAAATTAATTTGAGCAGGAAGGAAGGAAGCTTAAACGTACTGAGTTTAATTTAAAATGGCAACAATGAATGCTGCAAGGATAGATTATTTTGTGTTTGGTACTTTTTTAATTTTTTAATTATTCAAATATTAATTCAGTTAAATTGACAGTGTACGAGGCTCTTCTGTGGACTTCTTGTGCTACTGTTCACCAATGTCAGTTTGGTCATATTACCAAGTGCTACTTTAAAAGGTGATTTAAAATGTGTTACTTTTACCATATACTGCATATCTGCAGGATTTGTTTAAATTGTACGCTTTTTTCCTAAAGTTATTTTTTCCCATTGCAATCCAATTCTGAACATTTTAATGTATTTATTTATAGTAGGTCCACTTAACTGTTGTCAATGCAAACAATTTTGATTAAAAATCAAAGACAGAATTTTTTTTTTAAATGGAAAAAACAAAATCAGAAAATAAAACAGAAAACCCACAATAATAAAATGGATTTCATAGGGCCCTGTTTACATATTTCCATAGCTTCTGATTCCTATGACGTTTATAAGGCCAACTCACTGAATAAACAACTGGATTCTACTATCCATTAAAGCCACTTTGTGCCACATTAGTAATAGTGAGTGACCTTAAAACAACCAGAATTAGTCAGTGGAGAATTCCCCTTATGTAAGTGAACTTCACCACGAGTGGAAAGCTGGCAGAAGTGGCTAGACTGGGGGTTCTCAACCTTTTTCTTTCTGAGCCCCCCCAGCATGCTATAAAACCTTCATGACCTACCTATGTCACAACTGATTTTCTGCTTATAAAAGCCAGGGTTGGCATTAGAGGGTAGCAAACAGGGCAACTGCTTGAGGCCCCATGCCACAGGGAGCCCCATGAAGCTAAGCTGCTCAGGCTTCAGCTTCAGCCCCAGGTGGGGAGTATCAGGGCCTCAGGCTTCAGCCCCATGCAGTGGGGCTTCAGCTTTCTGCCCTGGGCCCCAGTGAGTCTGATGCTTGCCCTGTTTGACGGACCCCTTGAAACCTGCTCACGACCCCTCAGAGGGGCCCGGACTCCTGGTTGAGAACCACTGGGCTAGACCTCCTCTTGCAAAACACCCCCTTCACCCACAGGCTAAGGATAGGAAGGGGGCAGGTCATTGACTTTCCAGAGCCTCATTTCACCACATGTGATTTTCCAATGGATCTTATGGAAGTTAGAGTAGGACCCCCTGCAGCTCTAACTTCTGCCAGGACTAGGTGGCTGAAGATCAGAGAGCCACAATTATTGCATATTATCTGCACATGAACTCCCACTGAAGTCAAAAGGAACTTTCCTATAAAGTTTGGAAAAACTGGACCCTAAAGTTATTTGTGCTTTCCTTTCTTAATAAAAAGTATATGAACTGTCAAGAAAAAAAAGGGTTTTGCCATGTAATCTGGCATGCATGGTTCAAAACTTTCTGTTCTCGTTTATGCAAGTATCAAGTGCCAGTATTAAGTATCAAACTTAAAAGATAGGATTTAAATCCCATCAGGTCATTAATCCATAACTTGTTGATTAACTTTGCTATTTACAGAAGTTAACTTCCTTGTCTGCTTTTAAACAGATTACTTGTATACATCTTCTTAACACTATCCCAAGTGCATAGCCTAATTTTGCAGCAATACAATAGACATGCCTATGCCAGTGTCATTCCAATCATTAACAGATTTTTGTGATTCAGTTAGCTACCTGACAGACAGCTCCTACAATGTCAATGTGCACTATAATCAAGCTTTAGAAAAAAATGCTCAAAATTCAATATCCCTGTGCACTACATGGTACAATATGTACAGTAATATCTACCTATTTCTAGGGTATCAGTAGTGTATCTAAATGCTACATCTGTGTCTAACTGTTTATGATTTAAATTAAACCAACAAGGAATTGGGATTGAGCCTATTTCCCAAATATCTAGCTCAGAGGACCCCAAACTGTGGAGCAAGCCCCTATAGAGGGGCCCAGGCCAGTCCCCATGGGCGGGGAAGGACCACCAACCAGCCCTGCTCCGGCCCTGCCCCCAGATGCTGCCCAGCTCCCAGCCCTCCCTCAGCCTTGGTCACCGACCATGGCCCAGATGTACTTGGCCCCGCCCCCAGTTTCTGGCCATGGCTCCTCAACAGGCCACATTCCCATCCCAGCCTCAGCCCCCTTACCCTGCCCTGTCATCCCCCGGAGAGCCACATCCCCAGTCCCGGCCATAGGGGGAGGGGAGAGCACAACACTGAAAAGTTTGGGGTCCAGTGCTCTAGTTGTTCCAATTGAAGAGGATGTAACTTCAGCATTAAGGCCTTAAATTCACTGAGCCAGTGTACATTTAACCAGTTTAGAACTCTCTTTAAAACCAGAGTTAACCTGAACCAGTTAAGTCTTCTTTTCCCCTCACAGCCAGAGTGGATGAGCTCAAACAAAATCCTGCAAAATCCTTACTCATGCAAGCAGTCCTTCAGACTTCTGCTTGCACCAAGTAAGCCAATAAAGAGAAAAAGAATCTCAGCTTTCTTATAATTTTTTTTAGCAATGTTACCTGATCACAAATAGGAGGGGAGATGGTCCCTGCAATCACAAAGAGATGGGAAAACGGCCTGAGCAGCATGCTGCTAGAATGAGGTTCGCAGTATGGAAGAGTTTGAGAATTTCTTATTTATAAATGTACATTTGCAATGATGAGTCAAAACGTAAAAACCTTATCTGATGTTGTGGTTGCAGTTAACAGTAATCACTGAATGTCTTGGTCCAAGCTTCTAAAGAAAATTCTACTAAGAAATGGCATCTTTAGTAATACTGGGTATTCTAATGGACTAAAAATTCCAATTATTTAAAGAAAAAAGTCACGTATTCAGCTGAAATTTATCATTAAATGGTCAGATTTATACAAATATTAAAAGCCACCAAGATGAAAAATCTTGAAAGAACTCCCCACTGTAATTAGCTATTGCAGTACATTATGTAACAGCAGACAACTTCTACCACAGACTTAGTAGCTTGTAGCTAGTTTGTTAGTTAACATATTATGACAAAAGTATGGACAGAAATCACTACCCTATTATTAGAGCTATTTAAAGTTATGAGAAACTCTGAGCAGGAAAAGGATTCTGTCTCCCCACACAATCACTTAACTTGATATTTGTACAGAGATGACTCAGTCCATTTTTGTTTATAAATTCTTGCATGCTGGTATGGGCTGCAAAACCCAACAAGGGGGTGGGGGGGGATTAGAAAAGTGACTCAAAGACAGGGGTGGGGGGAGAATGGTAACTGAACTAGTTTTAAACTTTAAAAAGCTTTTCATTAAAACAGATTGCCCCCTCTTTCCCAAAATACTGGTCTGTAGACGTGTCTTGTTGCTTCTCTAATATCTGTCCTACAGACTCCACTGCCAGCAACAGACTGAGGACAACCAGCTGTACATCCCCTAGTTCACAGACTCCACCAATATCATCTCTATCCCTAGAGATCAGCCACTGGTTCAAATTCAACCCAGGAAGACCAAAGTTATACTAGTTGGAAGAGAAACACTTCCAAGAACCAGCCAAGCAACTGTTCTCATATTCCATCAAGGACATCTGCAACCTATTCACTAAAAAGATTTGAAGCCTCATGGTCGCATCTTAATTGCCACTTAGTCTGGAGTCCAGGGCAGCATCAGTGATGAAAAAGTCTTCTTATACCTTCCATTCACTGCTAAATTACTCCTTTCTCAGACAAGGAAGATATGTTGCAAAAGTGCACCACGCATTCATCGCAGCTCCACTCTGGATTGCTACAACTACTAGCATCTGCATTTGAAGCTGAAGTTTCAGCTTGTGCAGAATGCAGCAACCCAATTCTCCAGTGCCACTGCAAGGCCTTAGTTATCATTAAGGACATTTGTGAGTCAGGACGCAGTTATATCAGCAATCATCTTCATCCACAACCCACTAAGTAGGTAGTCCTTCTCTCAAACAATTTAGTTTACAAATCCAGAACAAAGTGAGAATCAGAGTAAAGTCATTCTCAGAAGAGGAGTTACGGAGTTTTCAGAGGAAAACAGTCTAATCCAGAACAATACCATCTTCAGAGTTATTTGGGACCTACACACAAAAGCAATCCTTCAAGAAAACAAATAAACCTTCCAACCAACTATAATCCAAGTCCATCCTCCTCTATCAAGGCACAAGAAGATTAACAAACCTAGTCATGCAATCCTCATCATGAAGCTCCAGGTAGGTTACCTGAGAAGCACTTAGATTCTGTAGTGACAGGCATGGGGGGAGGAGGGGGGAAGAGAGAGTGGGGGAAACAGGGCTGATAACTAACCACAGACTAAAGATCTCTGCCTCTAAGAATATAAGCATAGATAAATATATACTATAGATCCTGGGTAAAAGAAACTTGTGGTCTCAATAGAAAATGAAAAGCAAATCAGTCAGCCAGTACACAAATGAAAAGCCAATTTATATAGGCAATCCTAACTGACCCATTGTTGCAAGGAAGTTAGTTGAGCCTTACTTACAAACAGACAAGTATTTATTCATCATCTTCTATAGTGTTCAAAGTATCCATAAATTAAAACTTTAATCCCAAATAGTTTTACCCAACCGCTGCTAAAGTAAGAAGCTGAAAAACAGTAGTATCTCAATCTTAGCCGTGTTTTCAAGGGGATAGTTAAGGACTCTGTCTAAACTGTCGACATCCTAGCAATAAAATCTGTTACTAAATGGAGAAGTCAAAGCAATGTCGTTTGTAAAAACTAAGAACATTAACCAAGTTATGGCACAGATGCCTGAATTAGTCACTGGATGGTTTGTAAAGTGCTACAGCGTGCGGCCCTCCCTGTCTTGTGAGCACACCAGATCTATCCCATTGACCCTTTCAAGGGGAGGTAAAAGATTGCCAAAGATACAAAAGAAAAACCACCTTCTCCAGTAAACCGAGCCGAGCAGACTAAGCACTAATTACTCTCGCTGGGTAATCACCAGAGAGCCCAGGGGAGCAGGGGCTCGGCCCAGCCCAGACCCCCCAACCCTGAAGCCAGGGCTGCCTTATTGGGGGGGGGGGGGGCTGTGGGAGACTTGCAGGATTTCCCATTGCGGCGTCTCCACGGTGCCCAGGGCTGGTGTTTGCCTCCTTCAAGGGGCAGGAGATCGGGTAAATAACACGCCCCCCCGTGTGTATGTGGAGGGACCCTCGGGGCTTTACTCCCCGCCCCGCCCAGGAGAGGTGGGGGAGCGCGGGGCCCAGCGCCTGCCCGCAGCCCGAAGGTAACGGCCGGGCCGGGCGCGCTCCGTACTACCCCCGCCCAGCCACTGCGGCTCTCAGGGTGGGGCGGCAGCGGCGGGCGGGCGAGCGAGCCGGGGAAATGGGGGCGGGGGGGTGACACCGCCCCGAGCGGAGGGGAGGGGAAGAGCCAGGCTGCCCACCCCGACACTCACCGGCCGAGGCGGTGGCGGCAGCTGCTGTTCCCAGGCCGCTATCGGCTCCGGCTCCTGGCGACGCGGCTCTGCTAAGGCAGCAACGACGGAGGCTGCGGAACAACGGCTTAGTGCGCTGCTGTGCGCATGCGCCGCCCTCGGGGCCCCGTGACACGGGGGAAGGCGGGGGCGGGGAGTCTCTTGCCCGCTGGGGGAAGGTTCTGTCCCCCCCCGTCATTCCGGGGCAGGCACCCGCCCTCCTCGCGCGTCTGCGGGGGAGGAGCGGCCCCGGCGGGGGCGGGGACTGCCCGAACCCCATCGTCTGCAGCCCGGTCTGCAGGGCTGTGCCCGCCCAGCGCGGTGTTACACCAGGGCCGCCCAGCGGATTCAGGGGGCCTGGGGTCTTCGACGGCGGGGCCCGGGGCGGAAGGACCCCCCGCCGCGGGTCTTCGGAGCACTTCGGCGGCGGGGCCCGGGGCGGAAGGACCCCCGCCGCCGAAGTGCCCCGAAGACCCGGAGCGGAAGAAGCTCCGGGGGCCCGGGCCCCACGAGAGTTTTCCGGGGACCCCGGAGCAAGTGAAGGATCCCTCTCCAGGGGCCCCGAAAAACTCTCGTGGGGGCCCTGCGGGGCCTGGAGCAAATTGCCCCACTTGCCCCCCCCCGGGCGGCCGTGTTACACCCCCTCCCCGCCCTGGGCACAGCAACGCGCCCAACTGCGTCCTCATCCCCCAGCACCCTTCACCCGCCCCCAACCCGTGACCGGAGCTGTTGGCTCAGCAGCATGATGACTCCCCACTTCCTTCGGTAACCCCGGCGCGTGACAAACCGCGCTGGGCTCTGGTTTAACCTCGGAGGGGGCCGCTCCCAGTCCCATTCCAGCGGCTCTGGAGACCCTGGTCCCTGGCCCATAGGTGCTGGAACTAGCGTGTTGGGGGTGCGGCAGCACCCCCGGGGTTGAAGTGGTCCCCATCATTTACAGGGTTTACAGTTTTGTTTACTGGCTTTCAGCACCCCCGGCTGTAAAAATTGTTTCGGCACCTATGCCCTGGAGGTGACTCAGTTGACAACGGAGTTAACTTGAGTTCATCTATACAGCACAGTCCTGATTAAAGAAACGAAACTCCTCATCACGGCCTCTGTGTCATGCTGGGAACAAGAGAACTGATTTTACATAGTGTCACAGCCCTGAATTATGCCCTTCTACTTTCATAGCCTTGAGATACGATTTTGGCATGGGACTGACAAGAAAGCATGTGACAGTTGTGCATGATGTGAAGGGTTGTTTTTTTTTTAAATAGCTAGAAGGTTGGGATAATCTCTCCGTCCCTATTCTTCAAAGCCGATAATGATGACCTGGTACAACGCCAGTTCCCGTTTGCATTTTTTGAGACTTTTACGATCTTCAGCAGCCTGTGGGAGCTTTTCAGTTCGAAACTTCTCCAAGTCTTCCTTCAATTTCATTCGTATGAGCTTGCAGAGAAGGGAGTACTTGCTACCACTTCTTTTCATTTTCCTCCTCTTCTCCAATTAAGGGCTGGTCTACACTGGGGCGGGGGGGTCGATGTAAGGTACGCAACTTCAGTCGACGTATCTTATTTCGACTTACCTCCCGTCTTCACAGCGCGGGATTGACGGCCGCGGCTCCCCCGTTGACTACGCTACTGCCGCTCACCCTGGTGGAGTTCCGGAGTTGATGGAAGCGCGTTTGGGGATCGATATATCACGTCTAGACGAGACGCGATATATTGATCCCCAATAGATCGATCGCTATCCGCCGACCCGGCAGGTAGTCTGGACGTACCCAAAGTCTTTGTATTCTCCGAGATTCTTCTGCTAGCTCTTCTTGGTCTTTCACATTCAGCTGATTTCATACACCGTTTCAGTCTCTTACTGAAGTTCTCATAATTGTCGTCTAGGAGGCTCCAATCTTCCCTAGAAACGTTTTCCTTCAGGATTGCCTCATCGAAAGCTACCAGTTGGTGCCTTCTTTTCGCCATACTCAGCGCCTTTTTCTCCACCTTCATAGTGAACATGAGTCTGGCTCTCAGTAGGCGATGATCACTACCGATATTGAATGATGGCACTACTGAAATATCCTGCACCATGCGTCGTCTATCAATCAGAAAGTAATCAATTTCATTTTTTGTCTTTGCGTTTGGTGCGATCCAGGTCCATCTTCTGTTCGCCTTCTTTTGGAACCAGGTGTTACCAATGAACATTCTCCTCATCTCTGCCAATATAGCTAGTCGTTCTCGTGCGTTTCGTTCTCCGATACCGTACCTTCCTATGAACTTTTTTCCCTCTTCCAACCTTGGCGTTAAACTCTCCCATCACAATTGTATATGTGTAACTCTTAACGAGAGTTTCCTCCAGTTCCCGATAGAATCCTTCCACATCATCATCTTCGCATGCACTTGTGGGAGCATAGATCTGGATGATTTTGAGGGTACTATTTCGGTTCAATCGGAGGTAAAGCAACCCGATACGTGATGACTTCAAATGGCATGAGACAATTTTCGAAGACCATTCCTTGTTTATGATGAATCCAACTCCTCCAATTGTCTTTGTGCCTTCTCCTTTTCCTAAAATGACCGTGCTTCCATCCCTCCAGCTGACCTCCATCTCCTTCTTTCGTCATGTTTCGCAAACACCCAGCACATCGCAGGCTGTTTTTGCCTTTTCTTCCATGAGATGGTTTATCGATTCCTCCCTCGTCAGTGTTCTGCAGTTATAAGTGCACACAGAGAAATTTAATGTTGAAACACCTCAAGGATAACTTGGAAGAGTCCTTTGAAATGTGTCTTCTGGCCTTCCTGAGAATGATTCAGCTTCATAGCATGGCGTCTGTACACCATCCAGGTTTTGCATACATACCTCAGAGTTGGCAACACAATGGTTTTGTAGACCTTCCGTTTTGTCTGACTGATGTCTCTTCGCTCCCACACATTTGCACGTATTCTGCCAAAGGCCACGCTTGCTTTGGAAAATCTGGTGTTGGTTTCATCATCAATGTGAACTGCATGTGACAGTGTACTGCTGAGGTAGGTGAACCATCTTCAGTATGATTTTCTCTGCCATCCTTCCAGATGCCTTTTGTGACTGATGCCAGGATTGGCATCAGATACCAGACTAATGGCAAGCTCTTCAATTTGAAGAGACTATAGGAGAAGACAAAAGGTACAGGAAGTGACTGTTCGTGATCTTCTATTTGCTGATGGCTGTTCCCAGAATGCCAAATTTGAGTCTGACATGTAGCGGAGTATGGATTATTTTTCTTCAGTTTATGACAATTTAGGTCTCACAATCAACATCAAGAAGACAGAAGTGATGTACCAGCCTGCACCAGGAAAGCCTTATGTAGAGCCTATTATCACAATGAATGGCCAAACCCTCCAGGCAGTGGACCATATAGGTAGTATGTATGTATATTCACGGTTACAGGGCTAGCTGAATCTCTGATCTGTTCAAGTGCACTCTTAATGGTATCAGGTCTTGTTCCCTTACCTGTCTTTAGGGTAGAATCACACAATTCTCCTTTCTTCAGACCAGGTACTGGGCTGTAGTACCCTGTGGCTGTAGTACAGCTGTGCCTTCCCAGCAGGTCTGAGTGGGTTTGGGTTCCTGTGGTTCTTCCCTTTAGGAATCTGTGACCCGTGGTTTATAGTGACCCAGAACTGCCTTCTTAAAACAAAAGTATTGTTTATTTAACCATAGAAACAACACAAGGGTTCCTTGCATATCTATCATACCTAGTGTCCTAGGCATGCCTATCTTACCTCGGACTCCTAATCTTGGGGGGGGGGGGAGGAAGAAGAGGGGGTTGAGTGTCAGTTTCCAAAAACCCAGGTAAGTCCTTATGGGACTTTCCTGCTATGGTTCTTTTTTCCACAGTTTTCTGGACCTGGACTTACTGCCCAACATCAGTTTGGTGAGCTATACAGGCTCAGAGGTAGAACATACAAGCTGATTGCTCTTGTATCATTCCTGAAGTGTTTGCTGAGAGGTGTATATTGAGATCCACCTCCCCTTTCCTGGGTGTATTTCCTGACAATCCAGCTATTGAATTAACTCAATATATGCATACAGTAAACCGCACAGTAACCAGGTCATACATAATATTTATAAATTCATACAGGAAATCCAAAATTCATCACAACCAACGTAATTCATAGAGCTGGCTGGAAAACAAAAACCTATATTTGTGAACAAATTTTAAATTGTTTTGTTTCAAAGTTTTCAAAATTTTGGGGGGAGGAGTTGAACATTTTCCAAATTTTTTTTTAATGCATTTACTGTTTTAGCTTCTGCTAGTTTCTGCTGTGCTGAATTGGCCTTGAGCAATGACCTTTCCTGAATTGGAGAATAAGAAAAGAAGATAGAAGGAAAAAGTGGGAGTGTCTTTAACTATTATAACTTAACAAGCCTCACATACTGTGAAAATATTTGTATAGGGATAAATACCTTAGCAACCTGAGATAAAAAAATATTACGCAAGATAAATGTAATAGGCTACGTCTACACTACCCGCCTGAATCAGCGGGTAGAAATCGATCTCTCGGGGATTGAATTATCGCGTCTCGGGACGCGACAATCGATCCCTGAATCGACGCTTGTACTCCACCAGCGCAGGTAGGAGTAAGCGCCGTCGATGGGGGAGCCGCGGAGGTTGATTTGCCACTGTCCTCACAGTGGGGTAAGTCGGCTCAGATACGTCGAATTCAGCTACGCTATTCGCATAGCTGAATTTGCGTATCTGAAATCGACACCCCCCCCCCCCCGTAGTGAGGACGTAGCCATAGATATTCTCCCTGTATGTATGACAGAAATGTCATCTAAATAGCTAAAGGTAGACTTCTAAATGTTATTTTTTTTAAATGCAACAAAATGCAGTTAAAATGCTTTTAGTGTATGTAAACAGTTAAAAAAGGGAAGACTTGCAAGCATTACTCCCGAGTAGTTATACTTTACCCTAGCGCACAAATCAGATAAATGTAATATTTTTAAAGGTGTATTTAACTGAGCTGTTGTAGAACTAAAAATAGCATATTTAAAACTCTAATATAAAATTGTTTCCTTTGGTTTTGAATAGCAAGATCAAGTAGGGCTGGTTGCTTTTCAGATTAACTGTTTATGGAGAGGAGTCCTTAATTTCTTAGCCATTGAAGTTAGCAGGAGTTTTGCTTGAGAGTTACAGAATTAGATCTATTGTTTGAGAGCAGAGCAGAGCAAACACATGGTGAAGTCATCAGTTTTTTGCTCACTTAAATTGCAACCAATAGCTTGGAAATTTTTCTGTTGTTGAAATACTTTTTTAAACAAACCCTGTTATTGTGCTAACATCCGGAGAATAACAGACTCTACCCATGGGAAATAACTAGTCATCAGCAGCTGAAGAATTCCTAATAAAATAATCCATGGCAGATAATGGGGGCATTTTCCGCTTGGAACTGGAAATAGACTGTACTTTGCACATGAGAAAGCTCTCTGACCATCCAGCAGCGAACAGGTGTGAAGAGTCACTTGGACTTTACAGAGAGCAAAGACATTTTGTGTGTGTTTGTATATGGCAAAGAGGGATCCAGCATGTATGTGGCAGATATAATTATTAAAAAAACTAAATTAAAAGAACATTATTAAGGTTGCAAAGTCAAGCAGTCAAACGTTAGGAAATGCCAGAATGAAGGTTGCCTTTGCAATGTTAATTTGGCCCTCTTGTGCATATCCATGCTGATACAGTCTTTAAATCACATGATCATGTGCTATTTTTTTCCACTTCTGGCTCATTCCAAGGAGGGACAGTGCTAACTGAATGAGCAGCTATTCAGTTTTCTCCTTGTTCAACAAGTAGCTCTATGACTTATTTACTGCACACTAATCAACCTGGCTTTGATGGCGGAATTATTAATTTCCTCATAGGCTTTTCTGTGTGCTTCACAAACATTAATGAACTTATTTTCAGAGCAGAGAGATGGAGTATTATTATTCCCATTTTACAAATGGGGACTGAGACACAGAGAGATTAAAGTAAAGAAAAAAATGTATATGAATTTTGGGTACCCAGTTTGAGATGCTTATAGCCTGTTTTTCCCCCCTGAGAAATTTGCATCCTGCATCACTTTATTGGTCAGTACACACCTTCTGCCTCCAGATTTTTACTGAGGTTCTGGCTGCATTTTTATCCCATGCCACCTGATTTATGCACATCCCATCCATGGGCCCACAAAGTCACAGAACAGCCTTTTCAACCTCCTCTTAGCACTGGCCAACATGGCCATTCATCACACCAGGTGGAGGAAGCTAGACGGGTTTCTCTGTAACTGGGGCCTACTTCCATTCCCTTGTTCGGTCATGTCTCTAGGCTGAGTTCCTCTGGGCAGTGTCCACTGATTCCTTGCACACCTTTGAGGAACAATGGGTGCTGTCCAGGGTTCTCTGCTCAGTGTCCACATCTGGTTTCTTGATTTTCAATCTTGAACCTCACTCCCATTTCTGTTTTCTCGTTTGTTGTCCTCTGTAATTAATTGGAGCCTGGCCTTGGTGGTTCCTCTCCCTTAGTTGTGGGGGATCGCCTTTAGTTTTGGGTGGGCCTAGATGCACCTGTCGCTAGTACTTCAAATACTACATACTTTCCAACTCCAGAACCTCTTGCGGAAGTTCTGGCTACACTTTTCCTCACATCCCATGTGTGGTCCTATAAAGTCACGGGACCTCCTTGCCAAACTCCTCTTGGCACTGGCCAAGGCAGCTGGATGGGGGCGGTGCTCTGCAATCATGGGGCCTATTTCTGATCCCTCGTACGATCATGCCTCCAGGAGAGTTCCTCCGAGCAGTGTCCACTGAATCCCTAGCTGCCTTTGAAGAGCAGTGGGCTCTGTCAGATTCTTTGCTTGGTGTTCCCTTCTAGATTCCTGATTTGTTACCTCTGACCTCCTTCCTGCGCCTGCTCTTTCATCTGTGGCCCTCCATAATCTACTGAAGCCTGGATTTAGTGGTGCATACTTCTTAGTTGTGGACAAGGGCCTTTAATTTTGGGCAGGCCCAGACTTGCCTTTCCCAAGCTTGTGTAACAAATGAGACAGGAGCCCTACAGACAACAGCCTCTTTCAGCACATGACTGATTTATTCCCTGTGAGAGGAGACAGGAAAGAAAAGTCAGGAAGTGGGTGGAGTGAAGCTCTGCACTTGTAAATAGAGGGGCTTATTGTGCCTTTTCTGTAACTAAATCACAGGTGGAGTTCCAGTGGAAAGGATAGTGACTAAATGAGCTAATATGCCTTTTCCATCTCCTACCTTGTACAAGTTCACGTTTTAATATGATGAAGGCTGGAAGCTGAACTAGACAGATTAGCATTGAAATAAAGCTCACATTTTAACAGGGTAATTAACCATTAGAACAACACACAAAGGGATGTAGTAGATTTTCAGTCTCTTGAAATCTCTAAATCAAGATTACATGTTCTAAAAGATCAAACAGAAGTTAGGGGCTTGATGTAGTAACTACTGGGTAGGAAATCAGATTAGATTATAATGTAGCCCTCAAAATAAAATGGAACAATTGAGTGTTTCTCTGCATTCTTCCGGTAGTAGAAGTGTAGCAAATGCTACATTCTATCCAGCTGAAACTGCAGTAGTGGTTTAGGTAGAATGTTATTAAGTGAGTTGGAATTAATCCAGGACACTGGGACTTTGCAACTTTTATGAAAAGTGCCATGGGATCTTTAATCACTTTAAATGGTCAGAACCTCCATTTTATAACTCAGTGCCTCCCCTCCCCGCCCCCCCATCAGCAGCACAATGACCCTGCATACTTTCTCAAAGCACTGTCTCAATACTAACTTAGAGCAGAGGGAAGAACACTATATTAACAGTACTTTCTGCAGCTCATGGGTTTTTCTTGGAAGTCTGCCATCTAATTACTGACCAAACTAAACCTGTTTAGTTTATAAGGTCAGAAGCCTTAGATGGTATGGCTGCAGGAACACCCATGTGAACACCAATTTGTAAAGAAAATAATTACACATATCTAAATTTTCCATCTGTTTCTATTCTGTCTTCTACCCCTCTTTTCATGTCTCCTCACTTTGTGTAGGAACATATTAGGAATAAAATATACTTCTCTTCCAGCATCTACTAGTTTTTATTTCTCTCTTCTCTTCCCTCTTCTTTCAGTATATTTTTTCCCCTCTCTCCTCCTTATCCTTTGGTTGAAGTCTTTCTCTCTTCAGCGCATGCCCAGATATAAGCATGCTAAGCGCTAGTTCTACAGCCTTTACCAACTTAAAAGAAAAAAAAATAGAGAGACAAAAAATTCTAATGATTTTGGTACCAAAATCCTGATGTTTACAGGGACAAAATAATTTGTTTACACACAACTGTACAACAGCAACATGCAGTGTACTTAGTTTGGACAAAGGACAATTTAGCTATGCATTTTTTGTTGCTTTTTAAATTTGTGGAGAAACTGAAAGAAAGGCTGCTTCTGAATTCCTGCTCCATCTGCTGGAGCAATACAACATGGCTTGTCACATGCTTGGAGCAGATTAGGATCTTTTTCTGTTGGTTTTTTACATAACTCTTCTTCACTGTACAGTAATTTTTTCATACTAATAGCTACCATTTTGTGATTTTTTTAATTTTGACTTTTTTAAAACTACTTTTTTCTCTGTTCAACTGAGTGCTTTTAGTTATTCACTTGAAACTAATAATGAAAGTTATTTTTTAAATATGCTGTTTTAATTAGGGCCTCATCTTTAAACAAATGATATTGCACTAGTTTTAAGAGTACACTTTTAAAGTAATAACTATTAGCCATAACCCTTCTCTTCATGCTACATTTTGTGTCCACTTCTCCAATTCTGTGTCATTTGCTACTTCTTCTCATTTGTGTTCTCTCTTTCACCCACTTGTACTTTGCTTCTGCTTCACTGGCTGTTCCCTCTTTTCAATTTGTTCTGAAGTGAAACTTAATAGAATCCTGATCCTTTGCATCACTGTTTGCCAATATCAAAGATCAGGAATTGAGTAGACTCCCTTTGCTACCAGCTGCCAATGGAAAAAAAATAAAGCACAATAAAATCATTTAAAAACAAAAGTTATAAAATCACAATGCTAAATGTTATTAAAATCTGCTTATTTGACAGAGGGGAAACTATCTATCAAGAAAAAAGAACAGGAGTACTTGTGGCACCTTAGAGACTAACAAATTTATTAGAGCATAAGCTTTCGTGGGCTACAACCCACTTCTTCGGATGCATATAGAGTGAAACATATATTGAGGAGATATATATACACACATACAGAGAGCATGAATAGGTGGGAGTTGTCTTACCAACTCTGAGAGGCCAATTAAGTAAGAGAAAAAAAACTTTTGAAGTGATAATCAAGATAGCTCAGTACAGACAGTTTGATAAGAAGCAAGTGTGAAAATACTTACAAGGGGAGATAGATTCAATGTTTGTAATGGCTCAGCCATTCCCAGTCTTTATTTAATCCTGAGTTGATTGTGTCTAGTTTGCATATCAATTCCAGCTCAGCAGTCTCTCGTTGGAGTCTGTTTTTGAAGTTTTTCTGTTTTAAGATAGCCACCCGCAGGTCTGTCATAGAATGGCCAGACAGGTTAAAGTGTTCTCCCACTGGTTTTTGAGTATTATGATTCCTGATGTCAGATTTGTGTCCATTAATTCTTTTGCTTAGAGACTGTCCGGTTTGGCCAATGTACATGGCAGAGGGGCATTGCTGGCACATGATGGCATATATCACATTGGTAGATGTGCAGGTGAACGAGCCCCTGATGGTATGGCTGATGTGATTAGGCCCTATGATGATGTCACTTGAATAGATATGTGGACAGAGTTGGCATCGGGCTTTGTTACAAGGATAGGTTCCTGGGTCAGTGTTTTTGTTCAGTGATGTGTGGTTGCTGGTGAGTATTTGCTTTAGGTTAGGGGGGTTGTCTGTAAGCGAGGACAGGTCTGTCCAGAAGTCATATTACATATTGCTTGGAATTATGGAGAACAAATGATCCCAGTCCAGGGCATCTGCACCTATATTCCCCCTCCACGGTCACTTGAGGACATTGACTCTAGGCTCCAGACTCCTCAGCGATTACCTCTCTTGGGTAGAGACCTGGGTTGGTCTGTCTCTCTCTCTCCCTCTCCCCCTCTCTCCTTCCCAGGTTTTTGAGGCTGCACAGTTCTCTGCTTACTGTGATATCCTCAGCAAGCCAGGCTTTCTAAACAGGCCAGCGTCTGTGTTTTCTTTCTCTTCTGTAACTGCCAGCAGTCATAAATGACTACCCAGCCTTTTTGTAAGCAAGCACATTTATTCTTAAAGTAAAAACATTACAGAAAAAAAGATTAACAAAAATAAAAGAACCTACACGTTAAGAAACTTACCAGAAGTCATGCGTCAGTCTTATTGGGCCTTGGTAAGTCAAGTCCTTGAAAAGGAATCCTATCAGAAGTGGAAACATGGAAAAATTTCTAAGGAGGAGTATAGCAGAATTGCATAAACATGTAAGGTCAAAATCAGAAAGCCTAGTGCACAGAATGACTTACACCTAGCAAGGGAGATAAAAGGAAACAAGAAGCAGTTCTTTAAATACATTAGGAGCAACAGGAAGATGAAGGAAAGTGTAGATCCTCTACTTAGTAGGGAAAAAGAGCTAATAACAGATAACATCTGGGCAGTTCCATGTCTATTTTGATTCAATCTTCACTAAAATGTTAATGGTGACCAGATACTCAACATAATTAATATTAACAAGGGGGAAGGAACAGAAGCCAAAATAGGGAAAGAATAGGTAAACAGTATTAGATAAGTTAGATGTATTCAAGTCAGCAGGGCCTAATGAAATTCATCCTAGGGTACTTAAGGAACTAGCTGAAGCAATCTCGAAACCATTAGCAATTATCTTTGAGAACTCCCAGAGGATGGGTGAGGTCCAGAGGACTGGAGAAGGGCAAACATGTTCCCCTTTTTAAAGATAGGTACTAAATTGGACCTGGGAAATTATAGACCTATCAGCCTAACTTCAATATCTGGAAAGGTATTGGAACAAATTATTAAACAATCAATTTGAAAGCATATAGAGAATAATAGGGTCATAAGGAATAGCCAGTATGAATAAAATGTGTCAGCTGTAAATATTATAAGCACAACCTCCACTCCATTATCCAAGTAATTAATGAAAATATTGAACAGTACCAGACTCAGGAGTAACCCTTGCAGGATCCCATTAGATATGTCCTCCCAGTTTGACAGAGAACCATTGATAACTGCTCTTTGAGTATGGGTTTTCAAGAAGTTGTGCACCTACTTTATAGTAATTTCATCTACACTGCATTTCCCTAGTTTGCTTATGAGAATATCATGTGGGACTACTGTGTCTAAAGCCTTACTAAAATCAAGACATATCACATCTATTGCTTTCCCCCGTCCACTAAGCTAGTAACCCAGTCAAAGAAGAACATTAGGTTGGTTTGGCATGATTTGTTCTTGACAAATACATGTTGGCTATTACTTATCCTATTATCTTCTAGGTGCTTACAGACTGATTGTTTAATAATCTGTTCCAGTATCTTTCCAGTATTGAATTTAGGTTGATTGGTCTATAATTTCTGTGGAATTCTAGATAGAACATAGACATCAACCTGTTCATTCTCAAGAAATAGTGGTCTATACAATATTCAATTAAATTTGAAATATTCAGTGACTACTATGTTTGGAACAGAAGAGAAAGAAAACCACTTCTCAAGATTGGACAGCTTGCTTGATTGTCCCAGTGCAAATATAATTCATTGTAGCAGAGTACTAAAACATTAACTTCTAAGATTCTTCTAGGTATAACTGTATGAAATAAAGCAGGTCACCTGGTCTCAGAGGATTTGACAGCTGCACCTTTGCCACATTTCCATGGTAAGAATCAGACAGGATTTGACAAAGAGCATGAGAATAACACAGAAATCTAGAACTAAGAGCATCATATTTTCTGGTTTCTTTTGTGTACCTTTAAGGATTTGGGCTTGCCTATGAAAAACTAGGGAGTCTTGGGCTAGGTATGTTTCTTTCTATTATGTATCTTTCATTTCATTTTTTTAGCCTTTTTTGATTTTTTGCCCCCCAGAAATTTTATTTTCTTTAAGAGAACTGAATCCTAGAATGAGCTTTTTACTACAGTCCATCAAAGGAAAGGTAAACAACTTCTGAGAAGAGGTGAAAAAAGAGCCTAGTCTGATTGGGTTATCAGTCAAGTACACAGACTAGAGTACACAGCTGACACACAATGTCCAGAAAAAGCCTGAAACCTCAGACAAGAGAAGAGTGGAGGGAAAAGATTGACATTGATTTTGTTATAAGAACATAAGAACGGCCGTACCGGATCAGACCAAAGGTCCATCTAACCCAGTATCCTGTCTACCAACAGTGGCCAATGCCAGGTGCCCCAGAGGGAATGAACATAACAGGCAGTGATCAAGTGATCTCTCTCCTGCCATCCATCTCCACCCTCTGACAAACAGAGGCTAGGGACACCATTCCTTAACCATCCTGGCTAATAGCCATTAATGGACTTAACCACCATGAATTTATCCAGTTCTCTTTTAAACGCTGTTATAGTCCTAGCCTTCACAACCTCCTCAGGTAAGGAGTCCCACAAGTTGACTGTGCTATGTCTACACTGGCAACTGAACGACAAAACTTTTGTCTTTCAGAGGTGTTAAAAAAATGAACAAACAGCCCCCCCTCCCCAAAAGACAAAAGTTTTGCCGATGACAAGCGCCGGTGTGAACAGTGCGTTATCGGCAGGAGCACTCTCCTGCCGACAACGCCAACGCCGCTCATTTGGGGGTGGAAGGTTTTTGTCAGCAAGAAAGCTGACAAACAGTGGCTACACTGCGCTGGCTGTAGCGACACAGCCCTGTCACTAAAAGCTGCGTAGTGTAGACATAGTCTGAGACTTATACCAACTGTTAACATAAGGCCTGGTGACTTTTGTCACAGATACCAGGCTACCTGCACCTCTGACCCCCTCTGGTCTCTGAGTTCCCCCCTCTCAGGCCTCAAGCCATCACTTCTTTTGGGGCAGAATCACGTGATTCGCTCATTCTCAGACCAGGCCCAGGGCTGCAGTCCCCTCTGCCTGACTTGTTAGGTTCAATACCTGCAGCTCTCTACCCTCCTGGAGCTGAGACCACTGATATCCAGTGACCAGATAGCCTTCTTAAAGCAAAGGATAGTTTATTTAGAACCAAAGCATTTCAGAACAAAAGACTGCACAATGAAGAACAGTTTACACCCATGCCTATCTTGCCTAAGGATTACCATTGCCTGGAAGTTTGGGAAGCCCCCCACTGCTTCAGATATTCCTGCAGTCTCTGTGACTGTCCCCTAGGCGACCAGCTCGCTAACAACTCCTCACCCCCCTTCTCCGCAGCCCTCTCTCCAGGGAGTCTTTTTAACTGCTCAATGTGTCAGTAACTGAGCTGCAGCCTGGAAGTAGCATTTTCACTGCTAAAAGGTCAGCTGTTTTGTAATCATTCCCAAGTGTTTGTTAGGAAGCTGTTTATCTAAAACCATTGTGTTGTCTTCTTCCTTGTATATCGAACAGCTCCCTGTTAAACTAAAACACCACTTTCATACACGAAAGCCCAGTAACCCAATATAGCTATATAATGACTGACCTGATTAACCAGGTCCCATACTGTATTCATAAGATTATTACCCATCATTATTTCTAGATCATTACATAGCAGCTGCACATCCACTACAATTTTTTCATCAGTGAAACTGAAATACTGCTGTATAAAATGGTCAATGTTCTACTTCTTATATGGAAACGTTCATAAGCAAACCGGTAAGTAGGTGCTAGAGTGGCTGAAATACTTCTCTGGTGGATTGTATTTACTGAGGGACTACCTATCCTAAATTCTGAATTACTGAGGGACAATCTACACTCATTGCTGTATTTGTTTTCCACAAGCTACTATTAGTATAACCTTTTATGAGTGATGTACCAGAATATTTGGATGCTAATATCTAAACAGTATTGTTAAATGTATTAACCTTAATTTGGGATAGTGCAGATTATGTACTATAAGTATTTTATTACTTTTAAACCAAACTTTGTACTTTTGGATAATTTAAGCATTATACCCAGAAGTATATTATTCCTTAACCTGTGTATTAGATAATTTTAGCATTTGCTTTAATAAAATTTTTAAAGGTCATCTAGTACTTTACCAGGGCAATGCAGGATTGTTCTCTATGGCATATTTGCTAGTACTTTACTCAGTCTCCTTTCAAATGCTTCAAAAATGGGTCTTCTCCACTTCCTTTGAGACTGTTCCACAGTCTAAGGAAGAAGGCGAAGACTGAAAAAGAATAGTAAGCTAGTTTTTGGTCAATTTACCTCTGATATCACAACCCTAACACATAATCCAAAGGTAACAATAATCTATTATGGGGCACCAACAGAGCCAGAAGGAGGCAGAGAAAATAATGGGGAAGTGGAGGATGCAACAAACTACCTTTGGTGTCACAATCTCATCTCCTAACAATAAGTTTTCCCTTTGAAATGGGGAAAATCAGCAGAAGTTGAAGTGCAATAGGGAAGAAGCAGACTAGTGCTGATCATTCCCTCCCAGGATGGGCTATTAGTACAGACCGAACTGCTTGCTCATTACTAGAGAGGAAGGAGGAAATCCTGGCCCTATGGAAGTCAGCAGCAACTCTTGCATTGATTCCAGTGAGGCCAGGATTTTATCTGAACCCTCAAAGACAGAGGTGAGCTAAACTGGCACTGTAGTGTGGGGAAGGCTCCCTTTCCACTACCTGCCTAAACTACCTTTAGTCTGACTAAAATAAAGACTTCCTTCTCAAGTGCTATTAGTACAATAAACTTTCAAAAGCCCTATATTTATTTTACAAAGAAGAAGAATACTTTTAAAGGAGGATACAATTGTCCTTCCAAAAGGCACTTATAGTAATGGAAATAAACCCCACAAATATCAAGAGGTAAATTCTATTACTGCTAGTTCTAGCCCACAAAAGCTTATGAAGCTTATGCCCAAATAAGTTTGTTAGTCTATAAGATGCCACAAGGACTCCTCGTTGTTTCTATTATTGCTGTAGAATACATTATTCAAGTGCCAGTTCATGGAATGCCACTAGGTGGAGATGTTATGTAATCAGTCACTTTACAGACAAGTAAGAGGATGCTGAGCTAGAAGCAGATATCTTGCGACTGTTCTAAACTTTTGTTTCCCGCTTTCATTCTTTATTATTCAAGTTTCCAACATAGGTTTTACATATTTCACTGATGTAATTGTATCTTCTGGTTGCAATGCCATAACAATACAATCTGTTGCTTACTGTGAGCTACAGCTTTCTTTTTGTATTGCTTTCTCTGGTTCTTTTGATAGCTGATGTTAACAGAGATCTCACAAAATATATAGGGAAAAGCAGCAAAAGGCAAAGTGTCTCTTCACCAGGGACATTTGTTATCAACCATCACTGCACAAACAGAAATTATAATAAGCAGCATCTAAGTACATTGCTTATTGCCACTTCTCATAATTCACTCCTTTCCCTGCTATGCTCCACTGCTCCCGAGTTATGAGGCTATCACTAATGGGGAACAAATTATGCCCATTTTATACACTCTCTCTAAATATTATGGGTCAAATCATGACATTACTGGTGGGAGCCCTGAGGGCAGAGGAAGCAACATAGTCTCAGCTACACATAAAGCTGGACTGTTAGGGGCGCCTGAGCAGCTGCACACAGGTGAAGAAGCTCCCCTACACCTTGTGTAGGTTTCTAGGGAACAATAGCAGTTCCTTTGCCTGCACTGTGGCGAGAGCAGGGACTACTTGCTCAGGCTGCCATAAGAAATTCGTGACCTTGCTTGCTCCTCCGCATTGGCCCACAGAGTAGAGCAGGAGCATTCTCGGCAGATCAATGTCTGCTGCAAGGTATGCATCATCCCCCATGTGTAGGAGTGGCTCCAGGAGAAATTGGCATAATCTCTCTGGTGCTCTTTTTATGGGCAGTATAGCTCCACATCCCCTCCTCCTCAAAACTGTGACATTAAAGGCACAATTTAACCCATATACTCTGGGCTCTGACTCATGGCCAAGATGGAAGTGCTGCTAGTTGTATCTTATTACTGCTAATATCGGCCTGTCGCTAGTGCATGCTATCAATCACAGTATGTGCACTGACTCCATCTATACCCTCTAGTGGGCTTTCCTGTTGGGTCTGGGGTGCATTGTAGTACCAGGAATCCCTCTCCATGTTGTCTTTAGGGCTGGACAGGTATTCACTGGATAGCACAACGCAGAGCAGGACTGGGACACTGTGGCAGGAGAGGCTGTTAAAAATATTTGTTTTTTCAAGAAAAGGTTGAATGAAATCCAATTGCTTAAAAAACAGAAACCCTGTTTTCTAGTACAGTTTAGTCCATACTAATTGTCATCAAACAAATCAATGTATTGCAGATCTGCACCACTCTTTCTAACCAATATTTCTAAGGCACGAGCAGTTAAACTGACAAATCCTATTAAAAATATTAGGGCCAAAGTCATGCTAAAGGTATACCATGACTACTTTTTTTAAAGTAGAAAGTTATTGGCCAAATAAAACAAGGCCCTGGCCTGCACTCAATGTGATGGCATTTCTCTGTTTGTCTGCCTGTAAGGCGATATCTTTTGAACACTGCATCCAATCAATTCCAAAACTCCAGGGAATGTTCTAGGCATCAAAGGGCAGAACCCCATTAATTTTGGTGAAAATGGAAAAGCTAGAAATGCCTGGTCTGACCAGAGTCCCGGAGAGAGGGCACACTGAGATTGCTCAGAGCAAATTGCAAAGAATAGGGCAGACAATCCCTCAAACTGGTGGTTATTCTAATACTTAGGGCTGGTCTACACTGCCGCGCTAGTTCGGCGGCTGGGGATCGAAGTTCCGAGTTCGATTTATCGCGTCTGGTCTGGACGCGATAAATCGAACCAGGAAGTGATCCCCGTCGACTGCGGTACTCCAGCTCAACGAGAGGAGTACCGCGGAGTCGACGGGGAGCCTGCCTGCCGTGTGTGGACCGCGTCTGAACCGCGGTAAGTTCGAAGTAAGGTATGTCGAATTCAGCTACGTTATTCACGTAGCTGAATTTGCGTACCTTACTTCGACTTGGGGGGTAAGTGTAGACCAAGCCTTAGATTCAACAAGCTTCTATAATACCTTACTGGTTACCCAGAAGCCAAAAACCACAGTTCCCTTAAAGCAACCCAGCCTTGAGCTCCCACCCAGACAGCTAAGTCAAATATGATGACGGTCACTGAAAATCTTGTTCGTCATATAAAAAGTTCTACCAATCTAAAAGGATTGGACACATTACCCACCAGGTTAATAAATATCTTGGATCTTACCCAAATACACGCTTACAGCTAATTCTTATTAATTAAGCTAAAATTTATTTTAAAAGAAAAGAGAGTATTGGTTAAAAGATCGTTATACATACAGATATGAATAGAGTTCTTAGGTCAGCTTCATAGTAGAGATGGTGAGCTTTAGAGTTGCAAAGAGTTCTTTCAGAATTAGTCCATAGGTTACAGTCCAATGTCCAATATCAGGGTGATCCAGATGGGACTGAAGATCTCAAACTTCCTCTGATGAAGCCTAAGCACATCTGAGATAAAAGGATCAGGGCCCAAGAGTTCTTTTTACAGAACTCTGGCAGGCTATTGACAGCCTCTTGACAAGAGGTGTTCCTTGGGTGAAGCATTGTGACTTAAGTAGAATCACCTATTTTCTATGTATACACAGGTAACTAGTTGCATTCATTAGCATATGGTAATTATCCATTAAGCAGTTCATAGACAATTTACTACAAACTTCAAAGAGAAATATAGACAATGAAATTATTACATTCAGGTTTCATCTAAATGTTAATATTCCCTTTTGATCTCTGAATCAATAGATATAGTAACAGACAGGAACCATCTGTTTATATGGTTAACATCTAACAAGATATAAGTTAATACATACAATTACTATTACCTCTAATTCTCTAACAATACAGGTTTGCATTTCAAAGCTTTAGTCTATTTAACATGAAATGGCCCTAGTTACCATTTACATACTTTTCTAACATGTCTCTACAAGTTGAATTTGGGTCATTTAGCTTGCTAGTCGTTTAACCCTTTCTGGCTTAATATCACACCTGGTTTCCACTTGTATAAGCGAGAGGGGAAAAAATAAATAAAAAATAAAAATAAAGGCTCCCAATGGCCTATTGGGTGCTGCCAGCAGAGGAATCTCTCTGGTGTCTTTTGCTGCTGCTTACACATCACAGGCAGGAGTTTCATAAATTAATCTCTTTCCTTGGGTGTACAGCAATGGTTTTCAAAGTTTTTGTATTGATGACCCCTTTCACACAGCAAGCCTCTGAGTGTGACCCCCCCCTTATACATTAAAAGGGGGGGTTAATTTAATTTAATGGGGGCTCGGGGCTGTCAGCTCCACAGAGCTGACAGCTCGCGACCCCCATGTAAACACCTTGCGACCCCTTGAGGAGTTCCAACCCCCCAGTTTGAGAACCCCTGGCATACAGTGTGGCTCACATAAACAACATGTGCAGCCCTCTAGTATTATTGAGTATCCAATAATTGTGCTAGGCATATCTGTGCGATCAGCCATAGTGGTATTTTATTTGTGGTGTTACAAAATATTTTCTCTTAAGAAAAAGTGGGCATGAATTTGACTCCCCTGCCTGTAACAGCAATCGAGGTAGGCTGTGTCACTGATCGAGATGTGGATGGTCGGACCAGTGGCTAGGGCAGGAGTCAGGCTTACTGGCCAGAGCAGAAGTTGGTAGTCAGGAATCAGAGCCCAGAGTCAGAGGCAAGTCAGAGTTGAAGTCAAAAACTGGAGCCAAGGGTCACCTGGAGTGAGGCCAGGCAGGGGCAGTGCTGGGAATATGCAGGCACAGGAGCTATTGCAGACACAGCTGAATGCTTTGAGCAGCTGCTGAACTGTTGCTGGGCTTCAGAGCTGGTCTGCTGACTCTTCCAATCAATCGGGTGGTGTAGCCAATCAGGCAGCCTATTACAGGCCGGCTGCACTCATTCGGTTGCCTGGAGACTGATTCTGCTGCAGGCCATGCTTCCTGACTGTAATCCCCTGCCTGCTCCAGGGCGCCTCTAGGCCTGGTTTCTTGGGGTACTTCCGATGGAACTCTTACAAAAAGGTCTAGGGCATGGATGTTCTCTACCAGTTCCCAAGAATCACAGAATCATAGAACCAGAAGGGACCTCGAGAGGTCAGATAGTCCAGTCCCCTGCATTCATGGCAGGACTATCTAGACCAGGGGTAGGCAACCTATGGCTCATGTGCCGAAGGCAGCACGCGAGCTGATTTTCAGTGGCACTCACACTGCCCGGGTCCTGGCCACCAGTCCGGGGGGCTCTGCATTTTAATTTAATTTTAAATGAAGCTTTTTAAACATTTCAAAAACTTTATTTACTTTACATACAACAATAGTTTATATATTATAGACTTATAGAGAGAGACCTTCGAAAAACGTTAAAATGTATTACTGGCACGCGAAACCTTAAATTAGAGTGAATAAATGAAGACTCGGCACACCACTTCTGAAAGGTTGCTCACCCCTGATCTAGACCATTCCTGACAGGTGATTGTCTAACCTGTTCTTAAAAATCTCCAATGATGGAGATTCCACAACCTCCCTAGGCATTTTATTCCAGGGCTTAACCACCCTGACAGTTAGGAAGTTTTTCTTAATGTCCAACCTAAATTGCCCTTGCGCAATTTAAGCCCATTGTTTCTTGTCCTCCTCCTTATAACAACCTTTTACATACTTGAAAACTGCTTGTCCAGACCATAACCTTCCCAGTCCACCAGTTACTGGAGCCATCCCCTAATTTGCCAAAATTGAGGATCAACTTCAATGGGTTCAGGTGACAGAGAAGGGAGTAGTGATGGGAGTGCAGAGCCAGAAGGCTGGCAGGAGCCAGGAGGACCATCTTTTTTCTTGGCTGCATTCAGTCAGGTAATTGTCAATCTTGATGCATAGTTCAGCTAAGGGATCCAGGCTGGACGGGGATTCCACCCAGGCCAGTTCATCTTTAATATCATCATTTAGGCCAAGCTGGAAATGATAATGCCAGGCAGCCTCATTTCACTTGGTATCTATTATCAAGCATGGAACTCTGCTGCATATTTAGCCTCTCTGCGGTAGCACCTGATGTGTGGCTTCGGCCATATACTCATGTCTCAGATCACTGAAGATCACTGCCAAAACTCAAAGAATGTCTTCAAATTGTCCCAGAAGGGGGCTTGAGTTTTCCAGGAATGGAGACACCCAAGCCACGGCCTCCCCAGTAAGCAGGCTCATAATCAATTCCACTCAGGCTTGGTCAGTGGGGTACAACTGTGGTCACAGTAGAAATAGGAGCAGATACCGATTTAGGAACCCAGAAAACCCAGTGTGGCAATTGCTATTGAACTTGTCAGGTATGGGGAGCTTGGGCTCACTGGCAGTGGGGTTTGGAACTGAAGGAGGTTTGGCTTGAACTTGCATGACTCCATTCTGCACCTGCAGGGTGGCAACATGGGCCTGCGAGGTCTGTAGGGCTTCCACTATCTCTGTCAGAGAGATATTGTCCTTTGTAGAATCCAGAGTCACCAGATCAAGGTAACTCCTCAAGGTGCCAGTGACCAGGATATGGGTGGTTGTGCCTAGTTACCTGGAGTGATGCTAGGCAGAAGTAGGAGCTACCACAGCCATGGGCAAATGCTTTGAGCAGCCAGTGAACTGCTGCTGCTGCTGGGCTTAAGAGTTGGTCTCCTGACTCTTTCAAACCAATCAGGTGGTGAAGCCAATGAGACAGCCTGTTATAGGCCAGCTGCGTTTATTAGGTTGCCTGGAGACTCTCAGCTCCCAGCCCTTCTTCCAGACTGGCTCTGCTGCAGGCTCTGATTCCTGACAGACTGGCATCAAGTTTCTCCATAATTCCCTGCCTTGCACAATTTGATTTCTATAGTACATGGAGAAATCAAAAGGCTGCTACTTTTAGACTTGCTGCTCCTTCTTCTGGAGTAGCTGAATCCAGTTTGTGAAAGGCATAATGACATTATCGCATTGTACTGTACCTACACAAGTCAGGAAATAAGGAGCAGGTGTGACAGAACTATCTAGATGTATGTATTATGCTGTCGTGAGCCAATGATCTTAAAATAAAATAGGTCAATATCTGTTATATGAATAAATCCTATTACTGCTAGATGACCTTCCAGCTCATAGGAGGCAGAAATTTTTGCAGACACGCCCCTTATTTATTGAAAAATGTTTTGCTAAACAAAAGACTAAGACCTGTACATGGGAAGAAGAGAGACATTGTTTTGCATAAAGTGACATCCAGAATTGAAAGGGTTTTATCTTATTGCTCAATGTGCAAATTTCCCATAATGGAAATTACCAGCTTGGTAGAGTGGGAGTAAGGAACATGAGTCATACAAAGTGGTGGCCAGAAGAGGATATAAGGAGTAGCCTGTAAGCTTAGTTACAAAGGGATGTGAGATCGAACTTTCAGCTGACATGCAGAAGGAGACAGCCTTCAGACAGAGAGAGGGAACTCTTTTTTTTTAAATGATTTTTTTCTTTGTTAAAGAAAATTTAAAATTGCCTCAAATACAATAGCATAGTTAAGGGCTATTTGCAGCCCCACAGCCTGCCTGGAATTTGGAGCAAGGGGACGTGGGATAAGGAGATTTCTATCCATCAGATTTTCAGTCTGCTGACTCTGGCTTTGCTCTGGGAGTTTTGCCCAAGGGCCAAATTCTGCAGTACTTTTACAAAAGGAAAACTCCCACTGACATTTCCACCATGCTTCTGGAGCAAATCTCCTGAGTGGGAAATTTCACATAGAAGTGAATTGCACAACATGATATTTAGAAAGGAAGAAAAGTCTCTGGGTCCTCAAAATTTCATGGTTCACAAAATTAGATGAATATTAAAAACCACACAATGAATCGCCCCAAAAATTCCTAAAATCCACACTAGTTTTACACAGTTCTAACCAACTCATCACTTTTGTGTGGTGTGGTGGGAATGAGAAGGTTGGGATGCTTTTCATGTGGTGGAGAAGAGTTAGCAGGGTTTCTGAGTCAATTAGGACTTTATGGAAGGATATGAAGCTGGTGGGCTAAGTCCTCTGCTACATCCAATAATTATACTGTGAACAGCTACCACACCTGTGATACCCTCTAACAAAATGGTAGTAGATTGTAAATGTGTATACATTTGCATAAATTTGCAAAACCATTAGAAGCACATATCTTCTAACTATATCTTGCAAGTGCATATCAGGAATTTCCATTTACATACAAACCAGATAATTGCTATAAAACATTTTAGTGCCAGGGCTATTTCTCAACACATGTTCTAAGTAGAGGGAAATACTGTTGTGTCTTAGACAGTAAAGCTTGAGAACTACTGGAAAATGTTGGCATTTTAATGACAATCACCATATAGTGAGCTGGGATAAAGTGCTCACATGTACCCAATTTCATGTTCATTTACTGTAAGGGCACATGCAAAAATAAGCACAGAGGTGAGCCTACAAAATGACTGTAGATCTTCAGCTTTTTTTAAAAAAAATAAGTGAGGTCCCAAATGACTGATGAGATATCACTTACTATCTGAATCTTCTAAATTGTCCAAATGCCATTGCTGATATTGGTGGGATGCCAAGATTTGAGCTCCTATTGGCAAGAGTCTGAACTACAATCAAAGCTTAATTTTTATTGATTACAGTTGTATTATAACAGCAATATTACAGCCACTCCCTTTTCCGCATTGGAGATCCAGTGTCCTCATTGTGATAAACTACTCTACCTTTGGTCTTGTAATATATCACTCGGAAATCAGACTATTGACAAGAAAAAGCAGATGTGTAATGACACGGTCATATAATCAAGTAGCCCTTTCTCAGTGGAATTCCCTTTAAGATTAGATTGAATTTCCATTTCTTGAGAATAGGCCCCTAAAACCTACCATTGAGTCACTAAAGAATGCAAAGAGTAGGTGACTACTCTGAATCCTTACCCCTCGCTAAGCAGAGGGAGTACCCTGATATCAGAACACACACACGCACACATACTGGATTAGTGCTCAGACTGACCCTTCTCCCTGGGTTCTTCTTTTATTGGGAGTCAAAATAATAATAACAGAATAAGCTAGGCTGCTCTTAGGAATTCCCTCCAGAACCTCTCTGTCTCAGACCCTAGTCACCTCTGCCCAGAAAGCCACTCCCACTTATTTTTATCCAAGATGGTGCTAGTGAGCCAGCAAGAATCAGTCAGCAGCCCCAGACAGGTTCTAATAGTGTGTGTGTGAGGGGTAGGTGGGTACAGAGTGGTAAGGATGAGAGAGGAACAGTTTCTGAGTCAGGTGGGATGGAAGGATGTTTCTGAGCTCCAGAAGTTCTGCGTCTATAGTGAAGTAGGTAGCACAGGAAAAGGTTTTGAGCCTGGACGTTTAGATGAACAGGACCTTGGATTTTGAGCCAGAGGGAAGAGTGAGGTCAAAGGGGGAGGGGCTTCAGAGCTATATGTGAGATGAGTAGGAAAGGATGAGTTCTAGGTTTTGAGCTAAGGGGAAAGAAGATCTGGAATATTGTGGGGTCAGGCTGAAGGAGATTTCTGAGCAGGAATGGGTTAGGTTAGATGGAGAATCTGATGGGGTCAAAGTTTCTGAAAGGGGAGGGAAATGGCAGAATTGAGTGTAGGTGAGTGGAGAGAATGGACCAGAGTGCCCAGATCCAGCCAAGATCTTGACTAAATTGGTGGTGTACAGACAGGGGGGAAGAAGATAGATCAGGAGGTAAGAGCTAGACTGGAGGAGGGAGAGGGAGGCTGAGACTAGTCAGAAACAGCAAAATGAGCTAATGCTGTTTTCTCCTACCTCTGCCCTCTGCTATAACTGTGTCAATGCTTTTCAGTTTGACAGTGATAGATGATTGGAGAGGGAAAACAGTCTTTTTCTTCCCATTTATCTCTCATTCCTAGCCAAAATCTTCCCCTGACTCCCTTGAAAATTTAGTCAATCTGCAGGGTGAGCATTAGGTGAGTAGGGTACCGTGGCAGAAGAGTCAGGGAACTATGGTAAGTACTTGGGGCACCAGCTCATGTATTGCTAAACTTGAACTATAAACTATAGTTGATAAATCTACATGACAGATCAAAACACACCTGAGAGACCTTCAAATTATCAACTATTACAGCTCTTTGATTACTTTGGAACCTCTACTGATACCAGCTCAAGGCCATCTCTGCAACTGTATAGATTAATCCTCTCAAGTTTTTTTTATGGAGATATCAGTCAGAATGAAGACATAATAGCTTCTGTCCAGAAATGGTTAATTAATAGCTTGCCTAGGTTATTTAAGTTCAATTAAGTAAATTGGTGCCCCTGATCTATATAAAAAGTGGCTGTTTGATTTGTCGTTTGCATCACTCTCAGTCTTTAAAGTGTACCAAGCTACTCGTTTTGACTTGACATTTCACTGTAATTGCCTGAAATGTTAGCAGCATCTTTGATCTGGGGAATAGTGGTGATACTATGCTGTTGTTTTTGGTTTATTCTGGGAATAAGAAGGAGGTAAGGTTTCTTTTTAAACATATCCCAACGCTAATTTCTGTAAAAAGATAGTGTGTGTATATAGCTGAGATAAAACTTGTCTGAACATTGGCAGATTGATAAGTAAAGGATAACAGTGGTGATGCTGGTGTTTGTTCTTTGAAATCTTTATATTATAATGGCATTTTTGTGTACATAAATTAAAAAAAAACAAAAACCAAGCAGGCTATGCAAATCCATATTCATGACTAACAGAAGACAGAGATACAAAGAGAGAGGAATCCATTTGTAAATGCCATTATAAATAATCATAATTTGGGTCTGATTTTCAGAAGTGCTTAGTATGTGCAGCTTCTGTTGAAATCAATAGGATTTGCAGGTGCTCACTATTTTTGAGAAATCAGATCCTACATGTTTATGCTTCTGATGTACAGATGACTGTTTTATTCCTTGTACCTTTTTCCATTTTATTTTCTGTATCAATGTAGTTTAATCTGGACTGTAGCAATATTGAACTCCTACTTTTAATGCTGATTACCATTTGGCTTGTTTACTGTATTGAGTAAATACTCTCAAGCCTTTATCCTACTGGCATGTGCTCTGTACAGAAACAAAGAAATTCATGAATATATTTACTATAAAAAGTGTCTCTTTGACTTGTCTTTTGCATCACGCTCTGTTTTTAAAGTGTACCAAACTGTTAGCTACTCCTTTCCACTTGAAACTCCTGAAATTTCACTCAGATTGCCTGAAATGTTAGCAGCATCTTTGATCTGGGGAATAGTGATCTTCTGTAAGTTGTAATACTTTGGCTTCATCTTGGTTGTTGAGTTTAGTGTACAGGTGCTGGGTGGTGTTGTGGCCTATACTATACAGGTTAGATTAAGAGGTGATTGTAGCAGGATGGTCTGCCCCTTTAAGGGTCTGCAGAGTTAGGGAGCAGCAGGCTGTGGCTTAAAGAGAAGCCCAGCAGGCAGCTTTTGGGAACCAGCTGATCCAGCAGAGAATCAGATCCAGTCATTAGCTGCTGCTTAGCTAGATCAGCTAGTTCCCAACACGTGCTTGCTGGGCTTCTCCTTAAACCACAGCCTGCTGCTCCCTAGCGCTGCAGGTGCTTAACGGCGCAGACCGCCCTGTGGTCCCTTCTGACTTTAAACTCTATGACTCTGACACGTAGTATTTAAAAGTTATTAGTGACTTACTGTGGGTGTCCATATCCAGGAATATAGTTGTTTGGATCCCAGTTCAACAAAGCACCTGATCACATGCTTAATTTTAAGCATGTGCTTAAGTGCTTTGTTGAAATGGGGCCTGTGGGCAAAACTCCCATTGATTTCAATGGTGCAGGATCAGATCCAAGTAGAATGTGCAAACAATGCTGTAATACTCTTTCTTTGGTGGGTTCAAAGGGCTCAGCATTCAGTGTGCTAGAGAATTTTGCAAGCCAAAGACCGACCAAATAAATGAAATAATCCCATCTTCGTGTCTCTGGAGGTCCAAATGATGTTTGTTCATCCATCTTCAATTCCTCCTTTCTTTCTGTCCATTAGAACTGTTAGTAATAAGTTTGTTTTTTATACAGTCTTAATTGAGTGTGTATTTGAGGTAATGTTATCTATTTTAGAATTTGCAGAGCAACTAAGGGGCTGATTCTTGCAAAGTGCCATGCATCCTCAACTCCCAAGTGGTATTGAGGACACTGAAGCAACTATCAGGTCTTCAGCAACTCCTAGGATCAGGCTCTAGAGGGGCTGAACCTACGCTACTTAAGGAGCTTTGCCACTGACTTCTGCTGGAACAGGATGAGGCCCTAGGTGCTCATTGCCTGATAAAGTCAATGAGAGCTGAGCCAATGACTTTAATGAGAGCAAGTGTGGATCCTTACTTACAGAAACTACAAACCAGAAATTCTAGACCTCATTCTGCAAAGCATTACTCACATGAGGATTGCCTATTTGCCTGAATAATCCCATTGAAGTCAGTGGGACTACTTGCATGTTATAAGGAAGAGATTGGCAATTATTTTTCACAACACATTTTCAAAAAAGTGGTTGTCTAAACTTTCCCATGAAAATTTTATATAGTTTCCACTGAAGAGCTGGAAACCAAACACTTTTCATATTCAAAACCCACGTACAGCAAACATTTTGGTTTTTAGTATAAGCTTTTAGTGTCCCCAAAAATGAATCTTAATTTGTTTGTTAACACAGATTTTTTTTATTTTTTTTTTTAAACAGAGAAATTTTTCAGGTTTCAAATTTCTTGTTGAAAAACTGGAGAGTTTCTACCAAAAGTGAAACTTTTCCTGAATATTTTCATTTGTTTCAAAAACCATTTTTTGGGAGACCAGCTCTCTATACTCAGCTCAGAATGGGTTGGTAAGACTGGGCCCTACAGCAGGTTACCTACAAATCAGAAATATCAGCAGACAGGTTGTCAGGAAAAAGCAAATAAAATGACAAAAAACAAACAAAAACTGAGTAACCAAAAGATAAAGCAAATAAATGGCCCTTTCATCATGCCATGAAAGCTGCCAAACTAGGGCTCTGGCAGACTGTCCTGAGAAATCAGTTCAGGTAGGAGAGCTCCTGTACTGAGCAAGCTTTGCCACAGGTCCTGAAAAGTACTGGGATGGGCTCCAACAACAAGAATATCCCAGGCAATATTAACTGCTGGGACGGGGTATTTATTTAAGGCACAATTCTGCTTGCAATGAATAGAATGTTACATTTTAAATGGTGAAAAAGAACCTACCCAAATGTAAAAAATAAAAGCTAGAATGATATAGCTTAAGTACATTTTTTGTTATTATTGGATTCTAATAAGGCTTCTGTAGGCTTAAGATCATTCTTTCTAATATACTATAGACCTCATAATGGATTTATTATGAAAAGGAGGGCAATTTCCCATTAACACTGATAGAAACTGAATGTTATAAATAAACTGGTATCACAATCTTATTTAGCTGGCCAAACTGAAGGACAGGTCTTAATTTATAACCCTAATTTGTAACATTTGTTTGTAACTTGTAGGCGTCCAGGTGAGCCGCCAGTGGAAAATGGGCTACTTCCATATCTGGGCTGCGCTTTGCAATTTGGTGCCAACCCTCTTGAATTTCTCAAAGCAAGACAAAAGAAATATGGGCACATTTTCACTTGCAAAGTGGCTGGAAAATATGTTCATTTTCTCACTGACCCTTTTTCATACCATTCAGTGATGCGCCAAGGAAGGCATTTGGACTGGAAAAAGTTCCACTTCGCTGCTTCTGCAAAGGTACTGCTTTACAATAACTGTAGTATTTTAATATATTTTAATATTTACTATGAAAAAATCAACATGGTCAAGTCATTCTGTACCTAGTTAATCTATATGTGACTTTTCAGTATGTCTGTCTGTCTGAAAGATAGTTTGTCTCCTGGCTCAAATCATAGAATCATAGAAGATTAGGGTTGGAAGAGACCTCAGGAAGTCATCTAGTCAAATCCCCTGCTCAAAGCAGGGTCAACACCAACTAAATCATCCCAGCCATGGCAATGTGTCAGATATTTTATTCCTTAATATAAATAACAATGGGTTTTGCAAAAACAGATTTAGGTTATCCAAGAATAAGGTGACCAGATGTCTCGGTTTTATAGGGACAGTCCCGATTTTTGGGTCTTTTTCTTATATAGGCTCCTATTATCCCCCACTCACTGTCCTGATTTTTCATACTTGCTGTCTGGTCACCCTATCCAAGAATGACATTATTTAGTTATGTAATCTCACAAAAATACTAGAACAAAAGTACAGCACAAGATGGTTTGCACTATTGTGAATTTATATTGAATTGACTAATTTTAAAAACAAATGTACTGCTTGTGAAAGATGCCAGATTAGCAGCCCTGGAAACTGAAATCCTCTGTATATCCACAGAGCAGATCTGGCATAGACTCCCATCAGTACAAGTTTCTTCCCATTAGCCTAGCATTGTTCTTCAGTCACTAGTTGGAGGGATCACCTCTGGAAGTCTCATTCAGGCCCATTCAAATCTTGGCCTTTCTGCCAACAGAATAACAGTTATGGTGTTGGCTGTGTAATGTGGAAGCCTGTGTCCTAGAATCTAAATTCTAGATTAATCCACACACTCATTTCACTGAGGACCTCAAACAACACTTAGGTGGTAATGACTTTTGTCACTATTGATTTATTCCTTTATTTGCCTTGCAATGACACCCTGAGAAGCAAATATACCTCTATAAAATAGAATGTGTCTTTACAAATCAGTTTAATCTTATCTCAGACCACAAACACTAAAATGCCTTAATCATAACTCAGGCTAAGGGCAGGTCTACACTAACCCCCCAATTCGAACTAAGGTACGCAACTTCAGCTACGTGAATAACGTAGCTGAAGTTTGAAGTACCTTAGTTCGAACTTACCTCGGTCCAGACGCGTCAGGCAGGCTCCCCCGTCGACTTCGCGTACTCCTCTCGTCGAGCTGGAGTACCGCAGTCGACGGCGAGCACTTCCGGGTTCGACTTATTGCGTCCAGACAAGACGCAATAAGTCGAACCCAGAAGTTCCATTTGCTTGCCGCCAAACTACTGGGTAAGTGTAGACCTACCCTATGTCTACACTGCAGTTGGACATCTGTGGCTGGCCCATGCCAGCTGACTTGGGCTCGTGAGGCTTGGGCTAAGGGCATGGGCAGCAGGTATAAGAGGCTTGTGGAGACTAAGCCTCCCCAAACAGGGCAAGAAATGATGGATGCGACACACCTCCCTTTGGAGTCAGGCTGGCCAGCCGCCTTTGGAGCACTGCTGCTGGAAGCTTCTGAGAAGTGGGGGCGCCACCGGTGTCTGGACTGTGGCCTTCCCATGCTCTGCCCTAAGGCCCTGCTCCTACTTGGCCTTTTCCCCCATGGCCCCACCCGCGCTGCACATCTTCCCCCTGAGGCCCCACCGGCGCTGCACCTCTTCCCCCTGAGGCCCCACCCTCACTCCGCCTCTTCCTGCCCCCACTCTGCCTCCTCTCCAAAAGCCCCCTGCCTGCTTCTCTCTGCCCCTGTCGCTTGCCCCTAAGGCAGGAGGGGGCAGAAAGGAGTGAGCAGTGGGCGGGAGGCCTCGGGGGAGTGGGTGGAGAAGAGCGAGTGGTGGGCGGGGGGCCCTCGGGAATAGGGGCAGAGAAAGACAAGCAGTGATAGGCGGGGTGTCCTCAAGAGAGGGGGGGCGGAGAGGAGCAATCAGCAGGCGGGGTCCTTGGGAGAGGGGTCCTTGGGAGAGGGGGCAGAGAACAGGGGGCAGGGGGACTTGGGAGAGGGGGCGGAGAGGAGCGAGTGGCAGGTGCAGGGCCCTCAGGGGAAGAGGCAGAGCGAAGATGCGAAGAGGCAGAGTGGGGGCGGAGCCTCAGGTAGGGTGACCAGATAGCAAGTGTGAAAAATCAGAACAGAGGGTGAGGGTAATAGGCACCTATATAAGACAACGCCCCAAATATCAGAAGTGTCCCTATAAAATCGGGACATCTGGTCACCCTAGCCTCGCGGGGAAGAGGCTGAGCAGGGGCAGAGCCTCAGGATGGAGTGGAGGCCGGGGCCATAGTTCAGGCGCCGGTGGGCCCCCCCACTGCTAGGGAGCTTCTCACGTGCCACCTATGGCTAAGGGGCTGTTTAAATGCAGTATAGATGTTCGGGCTTGAGCTGGAGTCCGAGATCTGGGACGCCTCCCCCCGGCCTCACGGAGTCCTAGAGCCTGGGCTCCAGCCCAAGCTGGAATGTTTACACTGCTGCTAAACAGACCCTTTGCCCGAGTCCTATGAGCCCAAGTCAGCTGGCATAGGCCAGCTGTGGGTTTTTAATTGCAGTGTACACATACCTTATGTGACTATTGCATGGTGTCACTACACAGCAGAGTTCAGGTTGCTTGGGTGCCTTCACTGTGAATTACCATACCTTAATGTGTCTAGTTTTATTTTGAATTAAACTTCAACTCAATTGCCTGGGTTTGTAATGCTTGTTTTGGGGACAAATACAATATCCTTGTAATTTTTTTACCGTTAAGTTGCTGAAATGTACTCTCAAGCTTAACTGCAGCTTAACATCATTTTCTGTCTGTGCTTTCATCCAGTAAGGTCCCTATCTTGCAAGCTGCAGAGTGTGTTCACTCCCTTTAATGACAATGGAAATTGAGGGCACTCAGCACTTCTCAGGAGATGCTTAGCACTTTGGAGAATTAGGCCCTAACCCTTTAAAAACTATCTGGTCAACTAAGGGCCCAATCAAACTCTTATTGAAGTCAGTGAAAAGATTCCCAATGGGAACTAACTGAATCCCTAAGGATATGTCTACACTGCAATAAAACACCCATGGCAGGCTTGCGTGGCTTGGGCTGTGAGGCTATGAAACTGCAGTGTAGACATTCAGGCTAGCTGATCCAGGCCAGTCGTGGATGTTTTACTGGAGTGCAAACATACCCTAAGTGATCGTACTTATTTATGTATAAGCATATATCATAGACTATTTTTGTGTGCTTATTTAATACTTACGAAGACTTGTGGCCAATTATCACTTTACAGAGTTGACGGTTCTTACTATATGTCCCTGTGTTAAATTATGAAGATGACATATTGGCTATGATTTCCCTTGTAAATGATTATTTACCAAGATTGTGATGATCCTCATTTATCTTACATGCAATTTATTTGGTGGCAGGCTTTTGGACATGGGAGTATTGACCCACGTGATGGAAACACCACTGAAAATATGCACCAGACTTTCATTAGAACCCTGCAAGGTAATGCCCTGAATTCCCTCATTGAAGCTATGACGGAAAACCTACAATATGTCATGCTGCAATCAAGTACATCTAAACTGCATTCCAACAACTGGGTAACAGATGGGCTTTACGCGTTCTGTTGCCGGGTGATGTTTGAATCTGGCTTTTTAACGCTTTTTGGTACAGAGTTTAATTCAACCCAAGACAAGAATCTATCTCAGCGGGAAACCCAGAGAGCACTTATTCTAAATGCTCTTGAAAACTTCAAGGAGTTTGATAAAATCTTCCCAGCCCTTGTCGCAGGCGTGCCTATCCATGTGTTCAAGAGCGCCCACAATGCACGGGAGAAGCTGGCAGAGGCTCTGTTCCATGAGAACCTCAGAAAAAGGAACAACATCTCTGAGCTCGTCACTCTCCGTATGTTCTTAAATGACACTCTGTCGACTTTTGATGATAAGGAAAAAGCAAAAACCCACCTGGCTGTACTATGGGCTTCACAAGCTAACACAATACCTGCTACTTTCTGGAGCTTATTCTATCTTATTAGGTAAGTAGCTGTGTTTGCAGTTTCCGAAGTAAAATAACTTCTTGGCTTTGTTGCCACTCAGAAATTGTCTCAGCATTAAGGGTCAAATTCTGCTCTTGGATGAATGTCAAATCCAGGTCCCGCTGATGTCAATGGCAAAACTCCTATAGATTTCTGCAGGCCCAGGATTTTGTCCTGCATGAGTAAGACCCCCACAGAAACCCCGCTCATGCAGCCCAGGGAAGGAGATGGTCCCACATAGGGTTTTTCTGCATTAGAGACATTTACTAAAAATGTCTCGTCCAATGCTGTGAGCCCTGGTATAGACAAGACTCCTGCAGCCACAGATGCTTTTAACGCTATGTCAATTAAACCTTCAGAGCAAATCTAAACAACACAATATTAAAATCACCAGTGGCTGTGGAAGCCTTGATTACACTAGGGCTCCCAACATTAGGTCCAGCGGGACATTTTTAGATCGTTTCCCTAGAATAGACAAGGTTTTATTGCACACTTTTGTTTATCTGCCCATCTTTTGGATTCACAGATATATATTGGCTGCTTTACAGAAAAAAAAAAGCTAGGCTTCTGCAGAGCCTATATTGATGTAGCACTGTTGAAGTTAATGGAGCTATACCAATTTGCACCATCTTAGGATCTGACTAATAGGTCCTAATTCTTCACTCTGCTACCCTGTTTTCACTTTGATGTAACTCCACTGCATCCAAATCCCCTACATGTCTTAAAAAAAATCTCAGGCTAAATTTCTAAATCTGTACTTTTCAAGATGAGCCTTTACACCGCCTGCCTACATTTCTGTCATAAATTGACTTAAAATTAAAGAACACCATACCTACCTGCTAATGATAATGATTGAGCTTTAACTAGCACATTTCATTCAAAAATCCATAAGGGGTCTATTAATTTTACAAATTCTGATCCTGAAGTCATTGGGCACACCCATTGATTTCCATGGAAGTTCTGTGCCCCCCCAAGGACTGTGGGATTACAACCTGTATATCTGTTTAAAATCATGTCATCCATTACAAACATCTGCCATATCTGTATGGAAGACCAGAAAGTGAAGGCTACGTTATTTAATTTAAACTACGGGGAGGTATTTTTTTTATTTTTATTTTTTGGTAGGCAGAATGTAATTATCCAACTGGATACACGCCAGGGCAGCTGATAATGTGAATGTGATCTATGATCTCTCTCCTAGATTTTTAGCTGCAATGGGGCTATCTCCTAATCTAGGATTGATCGCTATATTCCTTATTCTTGGCATTGCTTAACCGAGATGTCATTATTTAACAGCATTATACACATTAATTTGGTCTTGCTCAAAATTGGATACTGAACCAAATCTTTGAAGATCTTTTCAGTGTTTTGAACAACCAGGATTTTTCCAATATAATAAGTATACTTATATTTTTACTCTAGATTTTTACGTAGTTTTTTTGTTTTACCAGGTTTACATCCATGGATTAACAAACTACACTGTAGACAGGAAAAAATGAATATCATATTTAACAGCAAACCTTTTGTATGTTACTTAAGTTACAAGTAAGAAATATTTTTGTTTCTGGTATATTGATTTTAGGAGCCCAGAAGCAATGAAAGCAGCTACTGAAGAGGTGCAAAAAACACTGGGAAATGCTGGTGAAAAGATCGACTTAGATGGCAAATGTATCTCCTTGAATCGAAAACAACTGGATAATATGCCAGTATTAGGTATGGTCATCACATGTAACACTACCAGGAACACCCAGATATTTTTCTATCTATAGTCAATAAAACATTTGCTATGAAATGCTAAATGACTATCCAACAGCAGGATAATAAAGCTACACTATATCCTTAGTTAGCAAAGGCCAAATTTCTCAGCAGTCCTGAGGTCTGTGGTGTGGGGATTATCATAATTTTGAAGTGAATCCCATTTTTCCCCATATAATTTCATGTATGAGTTATGCTTAAGTACTATGTCATGCAGCACCAGTGATCTATAGGTAAGTCAAAGTAAGGTTGTATTTTGTTTTTGTTTTTTTAAAAGGGCTAAGATCAAACAGAAGGATCTTATCATATTTGGAGTTGTAACTAATGCTTGAGGAATGTTAAACAATGAATTTCTAACATGACTAAAAGCATTATTATTATGATGCATATTTTTTAAAATATGGGTAACATTTTCCAAAGCACCCAAGTGACTGAGGAGCTCACCCCCAAGTCACTTAGACCCCTGTTAATTTCAATGAAAGTTAGGAGCCTAAATACTTGTGAGGATCTGGGCCTTACAGCTATTGAAATTTTTGCCCTATAATTACTGGTGTGGGGAGGTTCAATGTAACTTTTTTTAGAAGCATTGTTCCTTTTTGTCAATATCATTCTCCTCCCTTGAGCACTAAGGCTTAGGAAGATACTGCCACACTATTCTGATTTTTTTTCTCCACATCTTTCTCCATCGTCTTTATTCCATTCCACATCTCAGTGCAGGATCATTCCCCAGTCTCAAGTATTTTGTGCCTCCAGTTTCTAACGTTTCCCTGGGAGGAAAGTGGAGTGTCCTCCCAAGATGATCAGCACAGAGTGTTGCCTCTGAACAGATCTCACTACTCCCTCATAGGGCAAAGAGATGTCAGCCACCTCTGCTGCAGTATCCTCCCATCCCCAAAATCCTCCAGGGGAGTAGGAGCCCACAGCTGGAGAGTGGTTGGGTAGGGGAGAGCTGAAGGTAGGGCTAGGAGCTGCGTACTGAGGGACCTGCAATTTCAGGTGGTGGAACTGTTCTTTTTCCACAATGGTGAGGAAAATCCTGCTGAAGAATAATTCTAGAGGGAGGCCACAAAGGGATCTTGTCAGTTTTCTCCCTATCCAGCCCCTTTCCTTGTTTGTTTCCCTGGGAAGAGTGATCCAGGACACAGTTTTCTTTTTAGGATCAAATTGTCTTTTAAACACTTGAAGTTGGCATGATAAACAAAAATAGGTCTACAAACTAGGGTCCTTGATTTCAAAAGGGAAAACTTTAAAATATTAAGAGAATTAGTTAGGCAAGTTGACTGGACTGAAGTCAAACTTCAGAAAAACGCATAGGGAAAGGTTGCAGACCAAACTGGATGAACAAGCATCTGAAATGGGTTAAGAGAAAGCAGAAAGACCACAAGGAATGGAAGAAGGGATGGCTTGGCAAGAAAAGCTACCAGGGGTCACTGAATGAAATTAACAAGCAGCAGGTTTAGAACAAACTTCTTCACACAAAGCACAGTCAATGTGTGGAATTCATTGCCAGTGGATGTTATGAAGGCCAAAAGTATAACTGGATTAAAAAAAGAATTAGATAAATTCATGGAAGATTAGCCATTGATGGACCTTTAGCCAAAAGAGTCAGGGTCTCAGCCCCATAATCTGGTGTCCCTAAGCCTCTGACTGCCAGATGCTGGGACTGGACAACAGGGGATGGATCACTCAATTGCCCTGTTCTGTTCATTCCCTTTGAAGCATCTGGCACTGGCCACTGTCGGAAAACAGGATACTGGGCTCGATGGACCATTGGTCTGACCAATTATGGCTATTCTTATGTTCTTACCTCTTGGAAGTCTGAAAGTGTAGGGATAAAGCGAGAACTTCCAAAAGCCAAGCAGAGCTGGATGTTGCAAAGGAAATTAAAACCAATAGTAAAGTGTTCTTTAGCCACATAAATAAAAAAGGAACCAAGAAAAGAAGAAGTGGGACTGCTAAACCCTGAGGACAGGGTGAAGATTAACGATAAACTAGGTATGGCCCAACACCTAAGTGAATACTTTGCCTCAGTTTTTAATAAGGGCATTGACGAGGCTGGGGCAGTGGCAGGGTGGCTAATGGAAACAAGGATATGCAAGTAGAAGTTACCAAATCTGAGATGGAAGCCAAACTCAGACAGGTTAATGGGATCAAATCAAGGAGGCTGAATAATCTCCATCTAAAAATATTAAAGGAACTGGCACATGAAATTGCAAACACCAAAAGCAAGGATTTTTAATGAATCAATAAACTCAGCGGTCGTACCCTATGTCTAGAGAATTGCACATATAGTACCTATACTTAAGAAAGGGAAAAAAAGGGAGCCAGGAAACTATGGCTTGCTAAGTTTGACCTCAGTTGTATGCAAGGTCTTAGAACAAATCTTGAAAGAGGGAGTAATTAAAGACAGAGAGATAAATGGAAATTGGGACAACACACAACATGGTTTTACAAAAGGTAGAGCGTACCAGACCAACCCGATCTCTTTCTTTGCAAAGACAATCAGTTTTCTAGGAAAAGGAAATCCAATCTACCTGTATTTCAGTAAAATATTTGATACAGTTGCATATGGGAAATTATTAGTTAAATTGAAGAAGACGGGGATTAATATGAGAACTGAAAGGTGGATAAGGAACTGGTTAAAGGGGAGACTAGAACAGGTTATACTGAAAGGTGAACTGTCAGGCAGAAGGGAGGTTACTAGTAGAGTTCCTCAAGGATTGGTCTTGACCAGTCTTATTTATTATTTCATTAATTACCTTGGCACAAAAAGTGGGAGTGTGCTAATAAAATTTGCAGATGACACAAAGTTGGGAGGTATTACCAAAGCAGAGTAGGACCAGGATATCATATAAGAAGATTTGGACAACATTGAAAACTGGAGTAATAGAAATAGGATGAAATGTAATAGTGCAAAGTGCAAGATCATGAATTTGGGAATAATAAGAGATTTTGCTGTAAGATGGAGAATTATCAGTTGGAAGCAACAGAGTATTTGTCCATCATAGGATGACTATGAGTCGCCAGTGTGATGCGGCCATGAAAAAGGGTAATTCAGTCCTAGGATGCAATAGGTGAGCTACTTCTAATCGAGTTAGGGAAATGTTATTACCATTTGTTGAGGGCTGCCTGGGTGCCCTAGACTGGCAGTAATGCCTAGTGCCAAGTGTCTATGGCCGCTCTGCCTAGTGGCTACAGATCACAGCAGTATTGCCCAGAGAGATGAGGGCTGCTCTGCCTACTGGCTATAGTCCCAAAGGAGAGGGGGTAGGGAAACCCAGCCCCCCCCACTCCACTGGGGCCTGACCCAGGGACCATATATGTGGCCTAGGATCTGGTACACTTACTCATGCCCCCTGGGTCATTTCCTACCCCTGTTCCCTGTACTTCCGTTGCTGTCACAACTCAGTCTTGGGATCTCCCTTAGCATCCTCCCCAGTTCATCTCCGGAGCCTCTTCCCATGGTGACAGTGAGTTGTCACCCTCAGCTCCTGTAATTGATGGGCTTCCAGCAGCTTGCTTAGGAGGCTTGGTCCCAACAGCTTGGAGTTCTGGTGACTTCTCAGTAGGAGACTGCTGCACTCAATTGCTCTCCTCCCTCAGTCAGCCCAGACTGAGCTGAGCTGCTCCTTTCTGAATGCCACTGCAACAGTGTTCCTTACTTTATATTCTCAGTGCTTTGTCCAACAATGGTGCTTCACCAGTTAGTGGTCTGTTATGTATTGCAGGCTCTGGTGATACTTAACCTGTACATTTTATGCTCCAAAACAATATGAATGGCTAGAACTGGTGTGTGTGTGTGTGTGTGTGTGTGTATAAATAAAATCAATGCAAATGTGCTATTCATATACGTATATATGAAGATGCATAATTTCCATATTAGTAATAAAATAGTTTCCATATTAAATGAAATTTGATGGTTGCAAATAAAACTTAGGGGAATTCTTCTCTTTATCAACCTCTTACGCTGTTTTCTTTGCTCTATTCATTTTAGCAGTTTCCTTCTCTCCATAATATTGCATGTTATAGAAGATTACAGGCAATTTAAACTGTGCAACTCCCCCCCACCCCTCAAGGGGATACATAATTTTTTTTCATATTAATCATTTTCTTTTTCTCTCTCTACAGATAGTATTATCAAGGAAGCAATGAGGTTGTCCAGTGCATCCATGACTGTCAGAGTTGCTAAGGAGGATTTCACTTTGCATTTGGATAACGACTCCTACAACATCCGCAAAGATGACATTGTAGCTCTTTATCCTCAGCTGCTGCACTTTGATCCAGACATCTATGCTGATCCCTTGGTGAGTAATTACAGGGACATACAAACTCCCTGTTCCAGGAGATGTTAACTGCCTGTTAATAAGGCATAAGGTTAATAAGGCCTCAGTGCCCCCGTGCTTCACTCTACCACACAGGTCCTGGATTTATGCCTGGGAACTCCCTGAACAGGAAGGGATGGGGAGTGCAGTGGAGGCAGCAAAATCAGCACTGACCTTCCATCACTCTGCAGAAAATTCTTTGGCTGAGAAAAAAAGTAGTGTTGATAGGTTTAAAGGCAGTTCCCTTCAACCTTCCTCAGCCACCATGTTGTGATGTTTCAAGTGAGGACAAGAGAAGGGGAAGTCCTTAAGGACATACAGTGGTGATGAGGGAAGTGGGAAAGACTTCCAATTTGGACACATGTACAAAAAGCTAGATTGTAGCTGTCCTCTGTGTGGGTCAGTAAAAGACAAGTAGAGGTGTGAAAAGCTTTCCAACACTGATGCCCCTGCACAGGGGCTGGTATTCTGCTACCCCAATTGCAAGAGCTGCTCAGGGTAAGGGGCCTTGCAGAGGCTAACCTCTCCCAAAAGGGTTTGGCGGACTGGAGGCATGGCCAGCTACAGATAGGGTGAGCAGACAGCAAGTGTGAAAAATCGGGATGGGGGTAGGGGGTAATAGGAGCCTATATAAGAAAAAGACCCAAAAATCAGGACTGTCCCTATAAAATCGGGACATCTGGTCACCCTAGCTACAGAGGAGGAGCATACTGTGCATTGGGTGCTCTTCCCAAGAGGCATTGTGTCAGTGCGGTTGCACATCCCCCCCGCCCTGCATAATCTGGCTCTAATAGACATTAAACTTTCAACTTTCATTACAGACATTCAAGTATGATCGCTATCTCGATGAGAATGGAGAAGAAAAGACTATCTTCTATCGCAACGGTCACAAGTTAAGATATTATTACATGCCATTTGGATCAGGAATAGCAAAATGTCCTGGAAGATTATTTGCTGTCCATGAAATCAAACAGTTTTTGACTTTGGTACTTTCATACTTTGAAATCGAGCTTCTTGACAGCAATGTGCCATGTCCTTCTTTAGACCAATCCCGAGCAGGGCTGGGTATTTTACAACCAACTAATGACATTCATTTCAAGTACAGATTAAAATGTCTGTGAATATATAAAACATTTTACCTATAGGGGAAAAAAAATCAGTATTCAGATTATCATTGATCTAAAAACCCTAAACAGATTACACCATAATGCTAATGCAATGTGAACATCACACAGTGCTGGTAGGGATTACAGAAATGGTTGTTTTTCCTTTCACCAGGGTTATCATAGGCAAACTGAGATTTTTGTATTGGGGAATCAGGCATACATTTTCTTTTTTGCCAGCAAACACAACTTCTTCCTGTGAATGGAGTAAGAATATTGCCCTCTGAGTTAAATAATTTCCCCATATTTGCTTGTAAACAATTTTTTTGCCATTTTCACAGATGAAAGGTCTTATTTTTTTCATTATTGTAACATTTTTGTTGTATAATGGCAGGACATTTTTGTTTTGTGCCTGTGGAAAATGCTTTATGTTTTCATGAAAAACTAGCACAATTTTTGAGGAAAACCTACAAAATGTTTCACGTTTTAGTGAAACTGCACCAGCTTGTACTATATTCCTGGTGTGAGAATCTTTTCACAAAACTCTAACCACATGGGTGTGAATCATACTGACTGATGGAAATGCTTCTCTCAGTTGTCTGCTGTTTTGTCATTTTTCAACAGTCCAATGTCATAAAGCACTGAGGTCAACCATGATTTGTTTTGCTATTCTATACAATTTTATTCATTTCAGTGTTCCAAACACTCGGTATTTAACATCATACACGAGCAATTAAATTTGGATTGATTTTTTAGGAAAATTTCTTCAGGGTATAAGAGGTGGTTTTGTGGTCATCTGTCAATGAAAAGAACAAATGAGAATCTAATCTATAGTTAGTTTTCCCCATTCCTTGTTTTTAGGGATTGAAGGTCTGATCTTGCAACCCTTACTCATGAGAGTAACCCCTGTCCAGGAAGAGATCACATAAAGAGCACTTAGCCATTTCCAAACTCCATATACAGGCAAATATTCCATCACAACTAGTAAAAGTTATTCCTAAATTAAGAATTTGGGATTGAGCCCTAAATCTGCTTTAGCTTTTCCATCTGCTTCCCTTCTCACTAGCCTTTATTTTAAGTATTCCTGTACAAAGAAAAAGAAAAGATTCTGCTATTTGTAATTATTTATTACCCATATTTTGTCTTCTAATTTTATTTACTCACTTTTCATTTTCAAAAGAGAACTGGTAAAAGCAGAAAATGACACCATCACTTCATGACTTACTTATAGTGTTTTAACTGTTATGTACAATGTAAATATATTTTAATTTCTTATTGTAGCTGATATGGTTGTAACCTTCAAATATGGATTATTTTCGTAGTTTTGTCAATCATATTTATGTATAATGTATAATCCATTTACCATACATTGCTGCTCCCACCTAGAGTGCATTAGAAGTACAATAGTATGCTATTCATTCACAGCCTCACGGGACTTGCTGTTTTCACAGTATGGCTCCTTTCCTCTTTTTTAAAAAAGAACTTTTTAAAAATCAATGTTCTGAAGTTGGTGGAGGTAGTTGGGTATGGTGTGCAGCATATTCTTCCACTATGAAAAGTGGTAACTAGTAGAATGAAAACAAAAAATAATGGGGAAAGACTATGAAAACACTTCCTCTACTATTTTAAATATATTTATTGATAAATTATTTTTGCTTTACTTTTACTTTATTCCAGGTTCCCTGGAACATTTAGCCTCTATCTTCCTTCTCCTATCTCCTTTAATTTAGCTGTCTTTTCAGCAACACTTTGTGGCCTAACATGCTACTTTCAGTTCACTTTGTATTTTGAAAACTAACTTGGAAGTGTTAAACAGTTGCTAATGTTGGCCTACATCACCACCTTCCACAGAGATACCTATGGGAAGGAGAACATAAGAACAAATTTTCTCCCAGAATTCCATGGGAGACAGGTGCAGGGTCTGCATCTTGTGGAATGGGTATTGATTTTAGCCCCAAACTCTGCTGATTGCGAAGAATCTACAAGAGGCACGAAGGCCTGTGTTAGCTCTGAGGACCTAGTAACTTTTCCCCTTCCACTGCTTCCTGGAAGTGCAGCTCCACTGGAGACAGCTATCGGGCTTTCCCCTGACCATGCCTGCCCCTCTTACAGGAGTTTCACACTGTACAGAGGGTGTATGCATTAAGGTAGCATAGCCCAAGGGTCTATTATCTTTTCTGGATAATGTCTCTGGGTAATGTTCATGGGAGGGTGATGCACCCTTTCCCTCAGTCTTTCAACTTCTTCTCCAGCTTGCCAGCTCCTACTACTTCTCTCCTCCTTTTAGGTACCTGTCCCAATAAACAGTGCGGCCTAGGGTTTGGGGATGGGGTGTGGTGCCACAGAGGCAACCAACTGCCCCGTACATACTGTACAGTACCACTTTACATAACAGTTCAGTTATAAGTAATCTAGCCACCCCATACCTCAGGGCTGGCTCTTAAATCCTTCTGCTAGTGCTTCTCTAGCACTTTAGGCCTGGTCTACACTACGACTTTAATTCGGATTTAGCTGCGTTAATCCGAATTAACCCTTCACCCGTCCACACTACAGAGCCAGTTAATTCGAATTAAAGGGCGCTTTAAATCGATTTCTGTACTCCACCTCGACGAACGGAGTAGCGTCAAAATCGATTTTGTTAATTCGAATTAGGGTTAGTGTGGCCGCACACCACCGAATTAATGTGATTAAAATAAATGGGGTAGTGTGGCCGCACACCACCGAATTAATGTGGTTAAAAACCGAATTAATGTGCTTAGTGTGGCCGTGCACAATCGAATTTATACAACCTGTTTCCCAAATTCGAATTATCTAAATTCGGATTAATCCTGTAGTGTAGACATACCCTAAGAGAGCTCATGTTCCCCATTTAGGGACTGATGCAAAGCTCACTGAAGCCAATGGAAGGATGCCCATTGCTTTCAGTGAGCTTTGGATAGGTCCTTAACAAGCAGAATACACCAGAGACAACCTACATATTCAAATTGGCACCGTAGTATCAGCAGCTTGGACACTAAGGAAAATGAACATCACTTGAGTAAAGCATTATAAAGAACACATTAAATGTACTATTAATGAACTAGAATATGTCTGATACCGATTCAAATGCTAAAATAGCTGTTGCTACCTATTATTAAAAATCTAGATGAAAAAGTGCTTCCTTGCAACTTTCATATGCCCTCCAACATTTGTGCTGGAAATAATCTGAATTGTACTTTAAAAAAAATATCGTTCTAATTAAAATAGTTGTAAATATGTGATTTCTCTGTGTGTGTGATTTTTATTCATACAGTTGTGAGTTGGGCTGAACCTTGTTGTCATGGGTCATGCATAACCACTGCCCTTGAAGATAGTTGTAAGAGACAATTTAAACCCCCTTCACCTAATACAAAAGCATATGTGAGTTCACTCAGAAATTTGAACTATGCTGGCTAAGGGCGTTTGCTGGCCATTACATTGTTTGAGTAAGGGGTGTGTGGGTGTGTGTGCGTGTGTGTGTGTGTGGGGGTGTTTGGATAAAGGGTATGGGGGGGGGGGGGGGGGGGGGTAAAGAGCAAGACAGAGAGAAGCGGAAAGAAAACCAAGCAGGCACAGCCTGGAAGCACAGCATGTGGCCCTGGGAGAAGCCTAGAGAGAGGCTTTGGGTTGGGATGCTGGCTGAAAAAGGCCTGGACCTGTAAGCAAGGACACTGTCTCCCATTGTTCAATTCCTCCTTGTTCAGGCAAATGGGGCTTTGTAATTCTTTGCAAATAAACAAAACTGCATCAAAGAAATACCTGACTCTCATCAGGTTCTCCTCCTATCTGGAACAACTCACAGCACCACAATTTGGGCTCCCCACTTGGGTCCAAAGTAGTAACAATACTGTATATTAGATAACTTTGCTCTAAAAATGAGTCCCCATAACATACAAAGCATTGAAGGAAGAGAAGGCCTTGAGTGAAAAAGGAATTATATTAAATCCAGATCCAATCTAGAATGAATCTATGCTGGCATTGGGGCTGAAATGGTTGAGGGGGCTTAAAGGCAGCTAGCACTCCCAAGACATTTAGAAGCTGTGGCTTTGCAGTTTTCTCTCTTGTCACTGTATCCATGAACTTTGTTTTAAAAATTAGGTTGTTAAATAAAATTCTAGCCTGAGACTAAATCTTTAGGGCTCTCATAAGGACTTACCTATTCTGGCCAACACTATTTTAAAAAGGTCTATTTTGTTGAATGATATTGTTATTCATGGCACAATGAGGGGGGGGGGCAGGGGACTAAGTCCTCGCCCCCCCTTGGTTCTGGGCCGGAGCTGGAAATATGGGCAGGCCGCACCCCCATCAAGATGGAAGGAAGGTTGGGCCAAATTTGGGAGGCACTGTGACCTTGTGCACCATGTTGCAATGACACTGACTCAAATTTGGCCCAGCCACTGCCCTCCTCTCCCCCTCTATGACAGAGGAGTGTCTGGGCTGCAACCCAGTGGAATAGTGGCGCTGCAACCCCATGGAATGGCTTGGCCCCTCCCACTTTTGCAATCTTTCTGGTGTCCATGAGCACCAGGCACCCCCAGTACCCTGGGAGAAATGGAGCAGGGCGCATTTCCAGTTCCCAGGAGGGTGGGAGGATTGGATCTGGGTTTTTGGTACCTCCTGGAGAAGTGGAAATGAAGAAGGAGGCTCTCAGAACTGCTGGCCCCTGGTGGGGATGGTGCTCTTCAGCTTGACTGCGCCTCTGGGTAAGGGCTTGGGATTAGGTGCAGCGGATACAGCTCAGAGCTGGGTGCAGGGCAATGTGGAGGGTAGAATACGGAGCTGGGTATGGGGCAGCAGGAGGGGAGCGTGTGTAGATCTGGATGCAGGGGACAGAGCGCAGGTCTGGGTACAGAGGCTGTGGGGGCAGGGAGGGAGTGTGCAGGGGGAAAGTACTGGGGGAGAGAGCTTGGGGCTGGTTGCAAGGCAGAGGAGGGAGAGCTCTGCGCTCTCTCCTTAGGCAAATTCTGGTTGCGTGGCTGGTGTGACTTGTATTTCCATAGCACTTGCCTCTTCAAAGTGCTGTTCAAATGTTAACCAGCTCACCCTACTAAAAGTCTGGATGCATCTCTCAACCACATCAGACCAGCCAGCCCTCACAAGCCTCCTCTGAACAAACAGGGCACCTCCCCAGCCCAGTCCAGCTTCCCTTATCTCTTGCCCCGTTGTGAGGAGGACCAATGCCCTGCTACCTATTTGATTGTCTTCCAAGGTAAAATGTCAGCCCTGCGCCTTCTCTTCAAATATAACTCACATTTCGCTCCACCTCTCTCAGGCTTCTTGTTTTCTTTCTCCTTTATTTATACTCCTCTTTGCCTTCCTCCTTTCTCCTCCTCACTCTGTCCCTCCTTTAGTTTTCCTTTTCTTAAAGCCCCTCCCTCTTCCTATCTCAGACTCCCACTTTTAGGCTTCAGCTGAGGGCCACACTCCCCAGGGGACAATATTGATGCTGTCAGGCTGAGTGCTGTTTGTACCAACCTCCTAGCCAGCAGGTACAGTCAGGGCTCTCTGTGCCAGAGGCTCTCCTGCTCAGTTCAGAGGGAACACAGATGGTGCATAGGAGATGACAATGCCTGTGGCACAGAGAATGCTGTACTCTGCCAAGCGGGGAAAGAGAAGAAATATCTGCCTGACTCCTGCCCAATGCAGTAACAGCACAGTTTGGCAAAAAATTGAACTTTTGTCCTAGAAGAACTGGAAATCAAACAGAGGCAAATGGGATGCATTGTGGTTTGAGGTCCTACAAATCAGCCCAGAGACACTGCTGTGGCAGAAGCAGATAGTGTCCCATAGTGCTCTTGTGCAGTAGCTAGAAAATTTTCTGGGTCAGCTGGGTAGGACTATACAAACTGCACTACACCTGATCAGAGAATATTAATGGACTGGACTGATGGATCATGAGTTTCACCAGAACCCAGTTCTATCCTGATTTCAAGTCCTAGCTAAAATTTTCTCACCACACCTTTCAGAACCTTTCCCAGCCAATCTTTCCTGTAAATTACTTTGTAAATACTCAATCTCACTTTCTGAATTCATTGCTTTCAGTGTTCCACTATTGACATACGAAAGAAGAAGTGGATTATAACTTTAGTCATGATGTCCTGAAACACATTTATAATCAGTATCCACATATTATATATCCTGGAATTTATTTCATAATTATACCATCCTCCTTCCACACATACTTTTATTCTGTGTTCTGAAGCAACATTATCCCGATGCTATTTTATAAAATTTCTGCAAATAGATAGCTTTAGAACTTAATCACTATTTGAATGTCTTTGTATTTTGTCTGTATTGTTCACAAATATTTTATGTATGCAAAGCAAAAGTAGAACATTCAGTTTGTATTAATAAAAAATTCTAAACGCTAGAATAGTCTCAGACTATAAATAGCTCCTTCAGGAGAAGATGAAGGAGACATTCACTTAATTTAAAAAAGCCCATAACTCACTTGTCATAACTATAAAGGGAAGGGTAACAGCTCTCTGTGTACAGAGACTCCAAATCCTTTTACCTGTAAAGGGTTAAGAAGCTCGGGTAACCTGGCTGACATCTGACCCCAAGGACCAATAAGGAGACAAGATACTTTCAAATCTTGGGGGGGGGAAAGGCTTTTGTGTGTGCTCTTTGTTTTAAGGTGTGGTTCGCTCTTGGGACTGAGAGGGACCAGACATCAATCCAGGTTCTCCCCATCTTTCTAAACAAGTCTCTCCTATTTCAAACTAGTAAGTAAAAGACAGGCAAGGCGTCTTAGATTTACTTTGTTTTCTCAACTTGTAAATGTACCTTTTTACCAGAGTGTGTATCTTTGTTTGCTGTACTTTGAACCTAAGACAGAGGGGGGTCCTCTGAGCTCTTTAAGTTTGATTACCCTGTAAAGTATTTTCCAGACTGGTTTTACAGAGATGATTTTTACCTTTTACTTTAATTAAAAGCCTTCTTTTTAAGAACCAGATTGATTTCTCCTTGTATTAAGATCCAAGGGGGTTTGGATCTGTATTCACCAGGAGTTGGTGAAAGGAGGGTGGGAGGAAGGAGTGGGGATGGTTAATTTCTCCTTGTTTTAAGATCCAAGGGAGTTTGGATCTGTGTTCACCAGGGAATTGGTGAAAGGTTTCTCAAGGCTTCCCAGGGAGGGAATTCTTGTGATGGTGGCAGCGGACCAAAGCTAAGCTGGTAGATAAGCTTAGAAGTTTTCATGCAGGCCCCTACATTTGAACCCTAAAGTTCAAAGTGGGGATCCAGCCTTGACATCACTAATGATACATGCTTGATTTAAACCTGTAAAAGCAAGGATACTCATAGATAACGCTATGCTTCCAGGCTGACAACATGGCCTCAACTGACTCCTTGCTACCATGGGATTACAGTAAATAGGATTTATAATATAACACACTGGTCTGATGCCATTGAAATATTGGTAAGTTCCCCTTCATCATGTATGCCTCCAGACTATTTCTGAAAGGCAAACTCTGTTCTCAATTCATGTAATGTGGCAGTCCCATAATACGAGTATGAATTTACATATTGTAAAATGCTGTTGAAATGTTATTGAGCATGCACAGCCACCAGCTTGTATATAGTAATAACTCAAAAGTTTTGTAATTAAAAGTCTTCACAAAAAAGACCAAGCATGGAAGAGTCCAAAATGGTCAAGCACAAAGTGAAAAAAGAACATTAAAAAAAAAAAAAAGATGATGCTTTCCTGCTGTAGATTTAATGCTCAAAAACTGCATCAGCCAAAAATGTGCAAGGATCCACACAACCAGACAATTACATCTGAAGAATCTCTTTTCAGGATCAGGACCCTATGTTGCATGCTGTATAACTTATGAACATACAATGCTCTTATACTTTTTTCAGTCATAATAATAACACTCAGCACTTTTCATCTTCAAAATGCTTTTCAGACATTAAATTATTGTAATTAATGTCTATGATTTATTTATAGGACAGTAGCACTCAGAATTTGCTCTGCAACCAAAGGGTAAGACATAGGTGAGATTCTTCAGAAGCGCCTAATAGAACTAGACCAGGGATCGGCAACCTTTGGCACGCGGGCTGAGGGATCTGCTGGCCATCGCTTCCCGCAGCCCCCATTGGCCTGGAGCGGCAAACCTGCGGAAGCGGCAGGTAAACAAACAGGCCCGGCCTGCCAGGTGCTTACCCTGGCGGGCCGTGTGCCAAAAATTGCCGATCCCTGAATTAGACCTAGATCCTCAAAGGCATTTAGACACTTAACTCACATTGATGTCAAGAACAACTTGAGTAGCCAAACAAAGAACACCCGTAAAGTGTATTTTATATTTGATACATATAAAAACTTGGGCTATTGGTACTTCATATTTACCCACCCGCAATCTTCACCGGTACTACTCATGTGATAAAAGAGCTGCATATGTGTGTTTAAAGGATTAGGGCCTCAGGTAAAAACCAGTATTATTAATATGTTGGTGTAAATAGATTAGCTGTGATGTATATTTTCAAGTAATCATTTTATATGTAGATTGTGAAATGGTGCAGTAGTTTAAATATGCAGATAATGCTGGTAGAATGAAGACTTCTTAGCAGCAGATGTTATACAGTGAGACCCACATTTTCAAAAAATATCCTCTAATGTTGGGTATTTCTCTTTCTGGGTGCCACACCTTGGACACCTGTTGCTTGATTTTCACTTATTCTCAGCAGTCACAACTCTAGTTGGAAGCTGTAGGTGTTTAGCATCTCTGTAACTCAGCCTCCTTCATGGTCCAGAAGGCACTCAAAATTAAAGATCACTTTTGAAAATTTGTTCCTGACGTTTTCTAAGGGTATGTCTACACTGCAGTGTAAGCCCAGAGTTTGAACTCAAGCTCAAGCCTAACCCCTCTTCTGTCTACAACTAAATCTCACTAACCCAGGGTCCAGGTACCACAGGGGGTGGAAGGTCTGAGCCTGAGTCAAGCCAGGACCGAAGGTTCAAGCTGAATTACATTGCAGTGTAGACACAGCCCCACTGACCTCATGCTCTGGGAAGCCATCAAAAATATCCCACAATCCTATGGGACAATGTTTTTTCCCCTCTGGACATCCAAGTTTGATGGACAGTCAAGTTTTCCCACACAGCATGATGAGCAAAGAGCTAGAGTGGCTACTTTTTGGGAGGGCACTAGGAAGTCTGGGATATGGGTGGTTGAACTCAAGCCCACATAATACAGTGTAGACTCTGGATCCCCAGGTTGGGACCCAGGATTCAACAATTACTAACCTGGGGTTACAAATGAGTGAAGACATTCAAGTCCTAGCTTAACAAACCTGAGGTCTGTTTACTCGAATTCTACTAACTCTGGGCTTACGCTGTAGTGTAGACATACTCTGAGGGTCAGTTTGAAGCCATAGTTATTAGTTCTGCTTCATACTCAGCCAGGAAATAAGATTTTTCTTGATGAGGAAAAGATATTTCGCCACAGCCTTCTCCATAAACATCACAGAAAAGAAGGTTGGAAACGTGGCTAAAATTGACAAGATTAACAGAATTGAGACTTTTTTTTTTTTAACCAAGGGCCTAATAATAACTTGTCTGAAATATGGTGGCATGTTGTCCTCCTTCATGGACAGGTCAACTGTTTCCATCAGTAAAGGACCAAATACTTTTATCTAGCTTTAACTAGCCAGGAAGGACATGTCTTCATATTACAATTTGTAACTTCAAGTTTGCCAAGTGAAATTGGCCAAAACTCAGTGAGAAAAGCATCATATTTGCCCCTGCTCTGAAATATTACTGACACCACAGAACCAGCCAATCTGTTCCGAATCCGATGAATCATAGCTATGAAGTAGATAGAAGCTTTTCACAATGAGCAAAACTCCACTCTGTATCTGAGTGGAGGCAGACTGAGTTGACCAATATTTCCAATGCCTGGAATGGTTCCTCGGATCCAGACTTTATGGTCACAGTATCGGAGGAAAGGAAGACTTACATCACAGCCACAATATAAGACTTCACAAATGTTTCATGCCATGATCCATTGGGATCAGAGCATTTTTTCTGCTGATAACTCTCCAGGCTTCTCCATGTCTGCTCATCTTTTGCACTTCATAAGAATCCTGTAATAGTAGCCGCTAAATACACACACCTGTCACATGACAGAGGTATTTAGCTTTGGAGGACTGAACCAAGTGACATGACTGGGACCAGGAAATAAAGTTTCTTATAGCTTCATAGATTCAAAGGCCAGAAGGGACCCTTGTGATCATCTAGCCTGACCTCCTGTACAACACTGGACATAGAACTTCTCCCAAATAATTCCAAGAACATAGCTTTTAGAAAAACATACAACCTTGATTTAAAAATTGTTAGTGATGGAGAATCCACCACAACCCTTGGTAAATTGTTCCAATGGTTAATTACTCTCACCATTAACAATTTATGCCTTATTTCCAGTCTGAATTTGTCTAGCTTCAACTTCTAGCCATTGGATTGTGTTTTACCTTTCTATGCTAGATTGAAGAGTCCATTATTAAATATTTGCTCCCCATGTAGATACTTGTAGACTATAATCAAGTCACCTCTTAACCTTCTCTTTGTGAAGCTAAATAGATTGAGCTCCTGGAATCTATCACTATAAGGCATATTTTCTAATCCTTTAATCATTCTCATGGCTCTTTTCTGAACCCTGTCCAATTTATCAACACCCTTCTTGAACTGTGGCACCAGAACTGGACACAGTATTCCAGCAGCTGTCACACCACTGCCAAATACAGAGGTCAAATAACCTCTCTACTCCTACTCAAGATTCCCCTGCTTATGCATCCCAGGATCACATTGTTCTTTCAGCATCACACTAGGAACTCATGTTCAGCTGATTATCCATTGCAACCCCATAATCTTTTTCAGAGTTACTGCTACCCAGGGAGCAGTCCCCATCCTGTAAGTATAGCCTACATTCTTTGTTCCAGAAGTACACATTTACATTTAGCTGTATTAAAATGCATATTGTTGCTTGCACCTAGGTATCAAGTCATCCAGATTGCTTTGAATCAGTGACCTGTCCTTTTTGTTATTTAAAACTCCCCCAATTTTTGTGTCACCTGCAAACTTTATCAGTGATGAATTTATTTTCTTCCAGGTCATTGATAAAAATGTTAAATAATGTAAGGCCAAGTACCAATCTCTGTGGGACTCCACTGGCATCAAAGCCACTCAGTGATGATTCCCTGATTACAGTTACATTTTGAGACCTATGAGTTAACCAGTACCTTGCCAGCATTGCTCTCTGTAAGACCCTTATTCCAAATACCAAGATGTCCTCTAAAGATGACACAGACGGCAGGGACATTTAGAACTTACTGTTTCATTAATCAAAGATTATCAGTGTCCCTTAGACTGGTGATTCTCAACCAGGGGTACGTATACCCCTGGGGGTACACAGAGGTCTTCCAGAGGGTACATCAACTCATCTAGATATTTGCCTACTTTTACAAGAGGCTACATAAAAAGCACTAGTGAAGTCAGTACACACTAACATTTCATATGGATGATGACTTGTTTATACTGCTCTATATATTATACACTGAAATGTAAGTACAATATTTATATTCCAATTGATTTATTTTATAATTATATGGTAAAAATGAGAACATAAGCAATTTTTCAGTAATAGTGTGGCTGTGACACTTTTGCATTTTTATGTCTGATTTTGTAAGCAAGTAGCTTTTAAGTGAGGCAAAACTTGGGGTAAGCAAGACAAATCAGACTCCTGAAAGGGGTATAGTAGTCTGGAAAGGTTGAGAGCCACAGCCTTAGGGGGTATCAGTAACATAGAGAAGTTGTTTTATTTCTCTCCTGTTGCAATACGTAACCTTTAGCTGATACCTAATTTTAACACACACAAAAAAGGCCAGTTCTGTCCATGCTAGGAAACTGACCAGTTGCCAACAATTGGCAAAGATGAATCCCACTGAGCCAGCACCGAAAATGATTTATCTGCTGACACAGACATGACAAAACTATTATGGAGCCTGATTGAGACTTTGTGGGTATGACTACACTGCAATAAAACACCTGCAGCTGGCCTTGTCAGCTGACTTGGGCTTGCAGGGCTCAGGCTGCAGGGCTATAAAATTGCAGTGTAGACTGCAATCTGGGCTTAGGTGGAGCTCAGGTTCTAGAAACTTGCCGGGGGGGAGGGTCCCAGAGCCCGGGCTCCAGCCCGAGCCCGGATGGCTACACTGCAATTTTACAGACCCACAGTTTAAGCCCTACCAACCAGAGTCAGCTGACACAGGCTAGCTGTGGGTGTTTTATTGCAGTTTAGACATACCCTCTGGAACCACGCTTCTGTAACAGTAATGAAAATGATTTTGTTCCATCTATATTAGCAGGTAAATCAACATCAAGGGGACTGCCTGCTGACAGTCACTGTCAGGAATACGTTTATGTCCTACTGTAGATGGGGCATCATTGTACAATATATGCAGAAGATAAGCCTACTTCTGGCCTAAAATATAACCACATGCTGTTGCCATTAGAAGCTAAACATTTCCTAACACACAGGACAACGTTCCCACAGTTATTTATTTATTATAATTTAATAATGGATCAGATCCTCAGCTGGTGTAAATCAATGTGGCTCCGTTGAACTAGCTGAGGATCTAGACCTATGGGATCAGAATTCAGACTTAGATTTGAATGTTATCTGGACTTATATTCCTCTTAGGACAGTAAACTAGGCCTTGTCTAGATTTAAAGTTGCCCCGGTTTAACTTTAAAAGAGTTAAAAAATAATTTAGTTAAACTAGTGCATAACCCTGTGTGAATGCTGTTAATTTGATTTAAAATTGATTTCATTTAACTAGATTCCTTTAGACACTCAAAACTGATTTAAAATCACACCTTTAAACAAGTGCAAATATGTATATGAGCAAGGGTTATATACAGTCATACTGTAATCATGTTGTACCTATACTTTCTGATACACACGCATACACCAAAACTGCAGTGTGCACTAGGACCAGGTTTGAGAGCACTTAACATAGGTCACTGAACAGACATCAGAGGGTAATAACTTTCTCTCACTGCTGATTTGGGCTGGATTTCAAAGGATGATTTATTGATGAAAAACTTTGTAACCCATTACCCATCTCCTGAGCTATCCAGACCCCAAAAGAGAAATTAATAATTTTAAAATAATGGCACCAGTGTCCTTAACAAGATTACCACCCTGCGGGAAATGCTGTTGTGTAGCAGAGGAGCCTAGACAGAGAGAGACTATTTTTGTTCCTAGATGTACTTATGTTAAACAGAATTTAATCAAGTGAGCACCAAATTTTTGGTTTTTATCTAAATTATACATTGCAAAACTTTGCTCTCAGTAGACAATAGTAACCTCAGACCAGATCCTCGGCTGGTGTAAATCAGCATAGCGCCAGTGAAGCCAATAGAACTGTGCCTGATGTTCACCCGCTGAAGCTCTGGACTCCTTTGGATTAATTCTTTTGTATTTACTTAACCCATGGTAACTTTATTTTACAAGGCTCTTCTGTGACAACAACTTCAGTTAAGGACAGGTATATTAAGGCCTCCTCCGTGAACCACTATTACGATAACTCAGCTAAGGATAGCAGCATTCAGGACATGGCAAGTCAAATAGATTTCTAATGTTTTCTTTGAAAAACAAAGGAAAAAAGGGAATTTCCATGTACAAAACATGTTAGTTTCATACTGGGATTGAGAAAACAAGCAATAAAAAAAAGCAGTAAGGGTCTGATTGAATGGGAGCTGGATTGGGTTTCTCCCGCCAAGTGGAAGTGGTGGGAGTTCTCCCCACTGAACCTGTGGCTCTACTGAGACCAGTGTGGGATTTGGAGGCAATGCTGCAAATCAGGCCCATCCATAGGGAGGTCTGGTGCCACTTCACCTTGAATGGTCCCTTGAAATATGAGTTAACTACTTATGCTAAACAATCTGTTCCATCTTTATTGAGCTGTGGCAGTCTGAGTACGTTTCACAGACTTGGAGAAGAGCTCTGGGTAAGCTCGAAAGCTTGTCTCTCTCACCAACAGAAGTTGGTCCAATAAAAGATATCACATCACCCACCTGGTCTCTCTATATTGCCTCTCACACTCCCTCAGTTCCATGACAAAACAGCTAGGATGGATCTGTTCTTGGAAGGTTTCCCCTACCAGCTGATGCCACCTTGTGGGAGGTGGGGTGGTTCAAATCGCAGAGGGAGACCTCCCCAAGTTAATGTTGTGCTGGACAGAATTAACTGAAGTGAGTAATCTGTGAGTGGATGTGGGGCATGCTGCCACAGAGAGCTGGGGTCCTGCAGTTCTAGGTCTCTCCAGTCTGTGGAGGTCCCAGTTTCCATGGAGCGCCAGTTGGAGTGGGGTCAGAAGGCTGACCAATACTGCAGAGGCCACACTTCATTGTTCCATGCATGCCACCAGGATTTGCCAAATCACAAAATCCCTCCTGCTTTTGGAAGCAGAGTGTGGTGATAGGACCCCATACTATTTGGCTCCACAAAGCATATTGAGATACAGGTGGTATGAAAGTTATACAAGATAAAGCGATACCGTATGCTTTTAACAATACTGCTAGTTAAGAAACTGAAACATGGTTCAAAACCCAAATTACATTTCCCATTTCACTTTTATTATGAATTATTAGGTTAGAGTGAATTTACAAAAAGAAAAACTACCGGGCTGAATTCAGTTGTCTGCTCAATACATTTTGCACTGCTGCCCCCTGCGTGGGTGTGTGTGCACATGTCAGATTCAGGCTGGGAGCAAGCTGGGCTTTGGAAAAGTGCCGTAGAGCTGAACTCCAGTATGCCCCATTCCTCAGGGCAGAAGTTCGAGTAGGGCCCCTGCTGCTAAGGCTTTGGCTAGGGCTGGGCAGCTGGGGATCAAGGAGGGACAGCTAGTTCCTGGCAGCCTCCACTGCCCACTACATCAGAGCACAGCTCAGACATAGGGGAGAATGGGGGAGTGGGGTGCCTTAGACTTCAGGGTTGTGTAATTTTAACACTATTAAATTCCACCTTATTTTCAGTAATAAAACATTTCACTCCCTTTTACCTTTGCATTCCCTCTCCAATCATGACCCTACCCTAGGGTGACCAGATGTCCCGATTTTATAGGGACAGTCCCGATTTTTGGGTCTTTTCTTATATATTATCCCCCACCCCCTGTCCCGATTTTTCACACTTGCTGTCTGGTCGCCCTACCCTGCCCAGATAAAGATACTTAAAAAGCACCCTGCAGTTTGTGCAATGCATTGCTGGTGATAGGACAGAGGAAGAGATTCTCTCTCCTTGTTTGCTACTTTCAGGAGGAAGAAATGGAGAGTTGTTCTAAGAGGGTAGGGAGGGTACATCTGTGTTTTGGTTTACTCCAGTAGCTGAGAAAACTCTGGACTGAGTTACACCAGTGCCTCTGAGGAGTGAGGTCATACAGACGTGAGGGCAGAAACTGGTCCAAAGTCTGTAGCTGCTACACCTATGCTAATGTAACCAAATACTTCAGCAATCAATAAGCACTTTTTTTGCTATGGTCAGATAACATTGCAAGATTGGGTTTTGTTCACTTGTAGTCGAACTAGTAGGTTTTTTTAAAAAAAGTATTTGAATTACTGTAGTAGACAAGAATAACTCTCACTGATAATTAAAGACTATACAATCAGCAAAAAACAGACAGATCCTATTTGTTAGCAAATTGAGACAAATCTTCATCTGAAGCTTTTTCAAATATTCAAAAATATTCATTTTTACGTATATGTAAATACAATTTATGTAATTGTGTGTTTCCTCTTTTAGGAGCTGTGTGTCAACCTCAGATTGTTAATGAAAGTGAGAGTTGATGAAGTTGAGATAAAGTCTAGGGTATTTAGCCACCTACGGTACCTCCATTTAATTTCAGTCAGAGCTATGTTGCTGGCTATATACCCCAGTAAGTTTTAAACAATTCAACTTCATCTGCTGTGACCTCTTTGTTAGGCATAGAATCTGTTTATCTTCATTCCAGCAGTTAAAAAAAGAGGGGGTGGGTGGGAAGGGAACAGTAAAGGAAGAGTTTTCTGTCCTGTCCTTTTTCAGGGTTTATTTGATTCTCAGCTGTGTATTTTCTTATGGAGGTGAGCCATTCTACAGAGAAGGGTGTCATTCATTAAATTTCTGTTAGTCAGATACAGCATACATAGCACATCTTTCACTTGCCTTTCAAATGTCTAAGGCCTGGTCTACACTGGGGCGGGGAGGGGAAAATCGATATAAGTTACGCAACTTCAGCTATGTGAATAACGTAGATGAAGTCGACGTACTTAGATCTATTCACTGTGGTGTCTTCACTGCGGTGAGTCGACCACTGCTGCTCCCCCGTTGACTCTGCCTGCGACTCTCACAGGAGTCGACGGGAGAGGGTTCAGGGGTCGATTTATCTCATCTAGACTAGACGCGATAAATCACCCCCCGCTGGATCGATCGCTGCCCGCCAATCCAGCAGGTAGTATAGACATACCCTTAGTTTCTCTGGATCAGTGGTCCCCAACCTTTTCAGTGTGGTGGGCACCTGACGACTAGCCGCCGAAGAGCACGGCCGCTGGACAAGCAGCTGCCGAAATGCCTCCGAGAAGTGGCAACGCGAAGAAGCGTTGCCGCCGAAATGCAGCCGAGAAACAGCGTCATCAAGAGGCGTCGCCGCCGAAATGCCACCGAAAAGCTTCTCGGCAGCATTTCAGCAGCGGGGTGCTCCCTTGTCAGTAGGCGGGTGCACATAGATGTCTAAGGCCTGGTCTACACTGGGGGGGGGGGAGGGGGGAAACAATCTAAGTTACGCAACTTCAGCTACTTAGATCTACTCACCGCGTTGGGGACCACTGCTCTGGATCCTATTTTGGATTTTAAGTTGTGCACTTAGCACATATGCGCTCTGAAGATAACAGTCTCTTACTGGTAAACTGTTTCATACAACAGTGTCTGAAGGAAAATGCTGACATTATAATCAAGTGGCAGAGGTGAAGGAATGAGGAAAAGACATTGGGTAAAATTTTCTGAAATACTTAATGTAACTAAGAAATCTGAGCTCCATCTACTTCGAGATTTAGGCTTTTAAGTCATTTCTCCACCTTTGAAAATTTGAAAATTGCATCCATGATCTTAAACAGATATCTATAGCAGTGTAAAAAGGTACACACTCTCCGTGAACCAGGTGAACAATGCAATTTGTAAGGTGGGTAATATACACAACCAGCAGGCTATACATAGGGCCAAATTCTGCTCTCATTTACATTACAGCAACTGCAATTGGAGTTATTCTGGATGCAGACCCGGCTTAAATAAACTAAGCAATTGTTTAAGGTCCCAAGCAGCTCAAGGGGGACCCCTATTCAGTTTTTATTATGTGTTATGTGTGGAGGGGCAAAAATATTCCTGCTTAGAGCCCCCAGTGGGCTAACACCGCCTCTGTCTGGATGCATGCTGGCCTGAGCAGAATAGTCTGCCACAATCTTCCTTGCGCCTGTTCAGATGGCTTAGGAGAGGATGATCATTGGCAAAAATAGCTACTGCCCCTAAGTAACTTTAGATTTAAATACTTTTGCTTTTGGTGCAAGATGTAGAAAAGGTTACATATTGTTAAGTGGACCAATATCAATGTAAACATACACTTCAGTGGCCACTGTTGACTCAAGCTTGTTTTCTGCCAAGACTGACAACCCTACGGGACAAAACAAACTCAAACAAGTTTCTTCATGGTTCACATGTCTGACATGTGCATGTAAGTGTATGAAATTGGTACGTATGAATATAGCACATATAGACATTCCCGAGTTAGCTTTGATCTAATTAGATCAAATAGACACTTGAGTATGTACCTAAGGTTCTGGGAGGGATGGGGTTAGCCCACGCAACCACTTGTGCTGCTGCAGCTTCACCCTGCTAGCTTTGATCTAGCTCAATCAAAGTTAGCCCAAGTATGGCTACCCCGGCTGCAATCACAAGTCTGAATGCACATCCTTAGTCTGATTTACTACAGAGGCTACATATTTTATGTTATTTTTAAATGAAAACTGGCATAATGTAGTTCACAGTTAAGATAAACAAATATCCCCCAGCATTTCTTTTGTTCTTTTCAAAGATAACACTCATTTCTGAACTTAATCACAGCAGGTAGAAAAATCCTGCAAAGATTTCAAAAGCTAGTGCATCAGTTGATTAAATCACCTTTTGAAAGCCTTGGTATTTAGAGAGAGATGTGATTAGAATTCCATAGCATGTTGTATAAGAGCAGATTGGAAGGAGACTAAGGCTATGTCTACACTGCAATGAAAGACCTGTGGCTGGCCCTGCTCAGCTGACTTGGGCTCATGGGGTTCAGGCTGAGGGGCAATAAAATAGCAGTATAGATGTTCGGGCTTGGGCTGGAGTCTGGGCTCTGGGACCTTCCCACTTCATGGGAGTCCGGGCTGCAGCTTGAGCCAAAACATCTGCTCTGCAATTTTATAGCACCGTAGCTTGAGCCGGAGTCAGCTGACCCGGGCCAGCCATGGCTGTGCCACGAGTCTTTTATTGCAGTGTAGACATACTCAACATGTCTCAGAAGCTTAACAGTGAGATAAGGAGGCTTTCAATTCTTGGTCACTGCTTCAACATCAGGACAATTCAGAAGTAACTGAGGCCAATAATCTCAAACTGGAGTGCCTACAGTTAGGTAACCAAATCTCAATACACATTTTCAGAGGCGCTGAGCATACCCTGATCCTTCTGTAGCAATAGATTGATAGTCCTGGTGGTCTGGGATAGGTCCCCGGCCTCTCTTGGAACTACAGGGTGACAGATTGCCTAAAGTGGTCCCCAAGACACTACTTAGGGCCCGATCCTCAGTTTCCCCTCTAGTTTCTTTGTGCCACCTGTACTGTGGACATTCTTGCATGACTGCTGCATGGCCTATGGGTAGGTCAATCTCAGCATGTCATCCTCTGTCTCTTCTCCCATGCTGTGCATGAATGTTTGTCTTATACTACGCAGCATGCAGGAGTAGGGCGCTGGAGACTCAGGGCTGGTCTACACTGGGTGGGGGGAATCGATCCAAGATACACAATTTCAGCTACACGAATAGCGTAGCTGAAGTCGAAGTATCTTGGATCGAATTACCTCGCGTCCTCTCGGCGCGAGATCGATGGCCGTGGCTCCCCCATCGACTGTGCTACTGCCGCTCGCTCTGGTGGAGTTCCGGAGTTGACGGTGAGCGCGTTCGGGGATCGTTGAGATGCGATATATCGATCCCGGATAAATCAATTGCTACCCGCCGATACGGCGGGTAGTGAAGACGTACCCTCAGAAGCTAGACAGTGGAAAGAGATTAACTATCAGTCCATCCAGCAGCTATAGAGAAACCTCTCTCCCCTCCGTCACTCCCACACGAGTGCTTTGAAATAAGGACAAATAATTTAAGAATAAGGTTGTTTAAGAGGTGATGTAAAGAGCTGCTCCAAGGAAGCCATTTGTAGTGCATAACAGCAATACCCTTTATTGCTCCTACAAACCCCTTAAAAACAATGCTACATATTCCTGAGTGCCCTCTATTGGCACATTATCTATTTACATATATACAGACACAGAACACTCTTGTAACAAAGGTTGAGATCAAACTCTTAACTGGCAATGATCGAATCCAGATTTAAAGCTACAGCTCCAGAGTTGGAAGGCTTTCCTCCATGTTTGTGCAGAAGCATTCAGCGAATGATTTTTTTCTGAGACAATAAAAGGGCAGATGACTGACTACCAGTGGGTCCCACAGTCAAAAAGCGTGTATGCAATGCAATGGCCAGATCCTTAGCTAATATACATCAGCATAGCTCTATTTCCTTGTGGCTATGCCAATGCACAACAACTGAAAATCTGGCTCTGTGTGTGGATTCTGTGGAGAAAGGACAGCATAATATCACCTTTGCCAGACTTCCCCACAAGGCGCTTGACTTCTTGGGGGAGACACCCATTTGGGTTTATGATTTAATTTAGGACCAGATCCACAAAAGGATTTAGGCACCTAACTGCCACTTTAGGCTCCCAAATCCAACCACTGAGATCCTTATAATCCCATCTCAGCTGCTGCCTAACGTGCAGGTGCTTAAAGTCTCTAGGGCACCTACATTTCTGCTTTTAAAGTCACCAAGGTGTCTAAGTTTCTGCCACTGGGCACGTGCACAGCTGCCTCTAGCCTGATGGCTGGCACCGACCTCACACCTAAGAGCAGTCAGGATTCTTAAGCTAGGTGTTCCCCGCCTCTCTTGTCTGTGGGGCCTGATCTGATAGGCATGCCCAAAGCACACTGCACTCCACACCTAATGACGAGAGGGAGGAGGAGGTGTCTTCTCTTATAACCTTTGACCTACTGGTTAGGGCACTCAGCCAAGGTGTGGGAGATCCTGGCTGAACCCCTGCTCTGCCAGAAGTGAAGAAGGAATTTGAATTTGGGTTTCCCACCTCTCAGGTGAGTGTCTTGACATTGGACTACAGGATATTTTGGTGTAGGTCTCTCTCAATCTTTCCGGTAGAAGTTTCTCCATTGTGTTTAAATAATTAAATATGCGTTGGGACATAGTGAGAATGAGTCTAGTGATTAGAGCACTCTCTTAAGAGATGAGGAAATCCCTTATTCACATGAGGTAGAGGTAAGCATTGAACTGGGGGTGACTAAAGTGCTCCACTTAGGAAGAAAAAATCAGTTTCACACATACAGAATGGGAAGAGACTGTCTAGGAAGGAGTACGGCAGAAAGGGATCTGGGGGTTATAGTGGACCACAAGCTAAATATGAGTCAACAGTGTGATGCTGTTGCAAAAAAAGCAAACATGATTCTGGGATGTATTAACAGGTGTGTTGTGAGCAAGACACGAGAAGTCATTCTTCCGCTCTACTCTGCTCTGGTTAGGCCTCAGCTGGAGTATTGTGTCCAGTTCTGGGCACCGCATTACAAGAAAGATGTAGAGAAATTGGAAAGGGTCCAGAGAAGAGCAACAAGAATGATTAAAGGTCTTGAGAACATGACCTATAAAGGAAGGCTGAAAGCACTGGGTTTGTTTAGTTTGGAAAAGAGAAGACTGAGAGGGGACATGATAGCAGTTTTCAGGTATCTAAAAGGGTGTCATAAGGAGGAGGGAAAAAACTTGTTCACCTTCGCCTCTAAGGATAGAACAAGAAGCAATGGGCTTAAACTGCAGCAAGGGAGGTCTAGGTTGGACATTAGGAAAAAGTTCCTAACTGTCAGGGTGGTTAAACACTGGAATAAATTGCCTAGGGAGGTTGTGGAATCTCCATCTCTGGAGATATTTAAGAGTAGGTTAGATAAATGTCTATCAGGGATGGTCTAGACAGTATTTGGTCCTGCCATGCGGGCAGGGGACTGGACTCGATGACCTCTCGAGGTCCCTTCCAGTCCTAGAATCTATGAATCTATGAAAGGGATACCCTCTGCCTCCTTTCCCTCCCCCACTCCAGCTGTTTTATGGGGGTTTAAGTATATACCACCAACCTTCTTGCAAGAAATGGCATAAGCGCCTAACTCCAGGAGAGGATTCACAGCTGTGCATTGTGAATAGCGATAGGCACCTTGCTCCAGCCCAGATTTAGATGCCCAGTTCTGAGAGGGGTGGGATTTAGGCCATACCCTTTCCCTCAGAATCTGTTTTTCCCTAGCTCCCCATTCAGTGTGCTGGCTTTTGTGGAACCCATTCTGAGGTGCCCAACTCTCCCCATGCATTGTATAGGGAGCCTAGGTGCCTACCTCGGGGCTGTGGATTTCACAAGGTAGCAAGCGGCCTAAAAATTAGGCACTGCAATGCTGACCATTGCAACATCTGAGTCCCTTTGTAGATTTAACCCTTAGTCTCCATGCACATTCATTTCTCGGCCTCTCTGTGAGTATTCCAAGAGCACTAATAAGGGTGCTAGTAATTGTGAAGCAGAATTTGTTAGAACTGATCTCTTTATCTTTTAGGTCAACAAAACAAAATAGCTACATGCGCTAAATAAAACATAGCGGACTGAGCGCGCATGCACACATACACATGATAGCACTCAGGATTTGGCACTCTGGATCAAAGTTATTTGGTGATAGAATTCAGCCTTGAGCATTTAGCCTTGAACAGCATTTGTTAAGGTCTTCCACTACTACAGCTATCTCTAAACAACAAACTGCACTTTCAATTAGCCTTGAACCTTTGTGCAGGTGTTTTCCAATAAATAATTGCCAGAAAATATGTTCTATTTCAAGGCTGTCAAATAACAGCTAACAGCAGCAGCTTAGGTAAGTATTATTATTAATATTTATTTAGTATAAAAAATAAAATGTTTGATAACTATAACATAAATAAGATAACATGCAATAACCATCTGATTAAGATAAAGGGATGTTAATATTTATGGTCCCAAATTAGATTAACCTGACATTTAAAAACAATTTAGGGTTGGTTTTTTTAAATAATCTTTTTTTACCCTCATGGCATCATTACAGGGCAGAGTTAAGATTGTCTGGGTGCTTTAACTGTTCATTTCCAGACACTGACATGCTTGGATTTCTTTTACATTTAACCCTAACTCTGAATTTCCTTTGTTATGATTGTTTTTGGGAAGAATTACAACATTCTCATGATTTTTTTCTCCCCTTAAATTACTGATATATACGTCCAGATTTAACTTCATTTTCATAGTTTTTTGCATGTGAATTGTATATATTATGTAAAATTGTAATAAACTTATCAAAGGCTAAGCTAATAAAAATAGACTGGATGAGTATGGCAATGAAAATAGGATAAATATACATGCATGAAAACAAATATTATAAGATGCTACATGTATGTAATATGATAAAAATATTGCATGATATTATTTAAGAAATAGTATAAGATGTTGAAATGAAGGGGTATGGGACATTTGCCAAAGTCCCATTTTCACAAGTGACCAGCAGTGCAAGTAGGGCAGTCCAGTGCATTATGCCATACCAGTACGCTATTTATAGCTGGTACGCCATACCGGAAAGACACAGGAGAAGCAGAACGTAGGCCCACTGGGCGGCCCCACTCCAGCAGCTCCTCTGGCGTGGCTGTACTGTCCCCAGCCCTTCCACGCAGCTGTGTCTAGTGTCTCCTGTCTGGAGTCTATAGGCAGCCCTGCCAGAGGACAGGGCTGGGGGTGGTATAACCGCGCTGGAGGAGCGGCCCCACATTCTGCTCCTTTCACCACTGCGGTTCCCAGGAGAGCCCTGAACGACAGGGCTCTCTTGGGGACCACAGCAGCGAAAGGAGCTGAATGTCGGGTGGCCCCATGCCGGCAACTCCTCCGGCCCGGCTGTACCACCCCATAGCCTCGCCCCCCCAGCCCTGTCCTCCAGTGGGGCTGCTGTACAGACCATGGCCAGGACAGGAGATGCAGCTGTGTTTAAGGGCTGGGGGCAGTACAGCCGCGCTGGAGAAGCTGCCGGTGTGGGGCCACTTGGTGGCCCCACGTTCTGCTCCTTTCACTGCTGCGGATCCGGAGAGCCCTGAGGTTCAGAAGTCTCTGGCACAGCGGGAGGAGAACAGAGCTCCCAGCCCCCCTCCCGCCCCCCCAAGGTAACATGGGATGGATCATGGGGAGGGGTGAGGGAGAGCGCGGGGCCCCAGGCTGGGGGCAGGGTCACATGAGGAGTCACGAGGGGTCACGTGGGGAGGTCATGTGCCCCCTCCTCTTTAGCTAGTGCAGTGTACCGGTAACAAATGAATTCTACTTGCACCACAGCAAGTGACAAGCACTTAGGAGACTAAGGCTGATGGACTTTCGATGATACTTTGGTTCCTAAGTCACTTAGATGCTTTCAAAAATGTTACTGGATATTATAATGTGTGCACACAAAGGGAGAGTTAAGATTAACTTTGGCATATCCTGATCTGAAGGTTTAACCATGCAACCTTAACAATCTTTTAACACCTTTCTTTATATGGAATTACATGTAGATCCTGCATCACATTTCTCCACGGCCATATTACAGGCCATTGCTTTGGAGCTGCTTTAGGGTAGGATTTTCCATGGGTGTTCTGTGTTGGCCTAACTCTGCTCCACATGGGAGTTTTACCATTGGTTTCAATGGTAAGAAAGTAAGGCCAATACTGACCCCTCTTTCAAATGCCACTTCTAACCTTTAGCAGAAAAACGTAGGTAGCATTTGTATTCTTTTAAAAATAACAGAGAGGAACACCCCCAGGTATTTTGGGAGCAGTATTCTTTTAATAATTTTGTATCTGCCCTTGATTCATCAGAACAAACAAAGACAGGCCACTCGGTTGACATTACACTTTGGTGCACAGGTTACATGACTGCAGCACAGCCATTGTCCAAGTAAAACAAATGTTGAAGAGTGGTGAGATGCACCTTGGATAACCCCTTTATGCAAAAGGTTGGAACAGCTCAGAGGCAGGGCTCGATCTTTCTTGTTTACTTTGAAATTTACCTGAAAAGAAGTTAAATTAAGGCCTAATCAAAAAGCAAACCCAATGATTGTTGTTTCATTAGGCTACTGCTTTTGTTTGCTGTTTATAAAGATAAGGTACTCCTAGCTGATAAAATTGCCTCTGTAGCTTCTGACCCACAAAAGCTTTCTGTGGCTATATAGGAATAGAAATTTCTCCCTATTTGGGAGCCCCATCAAAGCCAGGGGCTCACAGATGGGTGAAGCTACCCCCATTCTGACTCCACCCTTTTGAGCTCATAGGAATTACATCAGACATTGTAAGGAAGAATTTTAAACGAGTCTGAAGACACCAAGGAAGTCCCTGGCTGACAATTTCACTCTGCCACAGAAAACAGTGAGGGAGAAGAGGAGTAGTATTGTCAGCCCCAAAGGCTAAAACAAGCATGAATCAGACCCCACCCACCCAAAATCATGAGACTAAAAAAAAAAAAAAAAAATCTTACGCTTTGGGGCCCAAAGATTATACTGTGTTTTCCTTTCTGACCTCCCTCTGCCCAGCTCCGGTGTGTGCATGTGACAGCATGGCCAGCACTCCCAGATTCAGAGACCTCCATGATTCCAGCCCCACTGCAGGTGGGGTTGCTGGCTGCCCCAAAGTTCTAATTAATTCTGTGCCCCACATCTCATTAGTCATCCCCCAGCACAGAAGTTAATTCTGCACCTGCAGCCCCAGCCCTGTCCTTTGTCCCTCAGTGCATCTCCACTCCTCCTGCAGTGCTAGGGGTTCTTTACCCCCCTCCTCCCCTTCCCAGTCATGGTGGGGCAGGGAGAAGAGAACAGTCTGACCCATTGTTCGCAGAAGAGGAGGGAGGAAGAAGCGGCAGAGCTTCCTGAATTGCTGGGCCCTTTCTGCTCTGTGAGAATAGTGTTGGCTGCTCCTTCTCCCCCCACCCTCCTCCCTGACATCTCCTCTCAGTTCCTGAGAGGGGATGACAGCTCTGCTTGTTTCATGTAGAAGCCCTGACTGACTGCCTTCCCCACCTCCCAGGCAAGAGCAGCCAGTCAGAGGACGTTTTGCCCAGGCAAGGCTGAAATACAACGAGCTAGAGCATTTTACATCAGCGGGAGATTTTGGCACCAGTGAGGGCCAAAACCCCATTACTTGCAATGAAATTGTGCAGATTGGTAATACTGGAAGAGAGATCCCTTCCCTTAGGCTGAAGGTTTCTTGTACCCTTCCAAACCAAAACAACAATCAAGGAGTGAGGCCCCTCAAGGATTCAGATGGTTGGGGAAACTCAAATGGCAGAAAAGCATTGGGTGTGAGGTTCTGTGGGGACGGGACTGGAACCCTGGATCTGTGAGGTGCAGGATGGCCAATACCTACATACCACTACCCAGCAGCCCTGGTAACCTGCGTGTGTTACCACATAGATCCTGTGCAGATAAATACCACAGGAAGTACTGCCTTGGAAGGCTGGATTACAGCCCTGATTGGTCCAGGCACCCTATTTAAGCCCAGGAGGAGTTTTAGGAAGTGTCTGTGTAACAAGGCAAACTTCCCTGTCAGCTGTAGCAATGGTCCTGCCTCTTGGATCGCTCTTAGACTCCTGACTCCTTGTGCTGACTCCAGCTCTGATTCCTGGTTCCTGACTCCAGGTCTGATGCTTGATTCTAACTCCTGCTTCCTGACTTCAGGTCTGTTTCCGGCTTCTCACTGCTACCGCTCTGATCACTATGTCTGACCTCCCAAGCTCCAGTAGTGACAGTTTGCATAGACCCACACCTAACCTCCCCCACAGAAATGGCCCCAGTTGGGGGAATGGAAGCAGCAGCCTTCCCATTAACCAGGGTACTACAAAGAGCAACAGAACTGCAGGAGTGGGTTGCCCACCTCCAGGCTGAAAACCATGCACTGCCGGCCAACTGTTGGCCGAGAATAAGGGCCTTCAGAAACAAGTGGCCTGCTCACGCAAAGAAAACACTTCACTCTAGGCATGGATCATGATCCCATCTCCTGAAGAAGCAGCATACTCACCATGTTAGAACCATCCTAGAGAGATTGCATCAGTGCAACCTGAACGTGAAGTTGGAGAAGTGCGTTTTTGACCAAACCTCCAAAGAATTCCTAGGGTTTATTCTACCCCCCCAGAAAGTATTGAGATGGATCAGAAAAAGGTGGAGGCCATTCACAACTGGGCGATGCTGGCGATGACCTCCAACACTTCTTAGGCTTCACCAATTTCCATTAGTGTTTTATCACAGACTTTGGGCAAATAGCGCCTATGACCACCTTCCTCCATAAAAATGGAAGATTTGTCAGGCCCCTGAAGCCCAACATGTGTTTGCACAACTCAAACTCACCTTCATCACTGCCCTGGTACACCCAGATGTGTAAGCTGATGCATCCAACATGGCAATCAAGGCAGTGCCCTCTCAGAGGCACGGTTCCCAACAGTTACTACATCTGTGCACCTACTATTCCAGGAAACTCACTGCCACAGAGCAAAATTATGAGGTCTTGGATGCAGAACTCGGGGCAATCAAAGACGCTTTTGAAGAGTGGTGTCACTACCTTGAAGGAACTCCATGTCCAGTACAGGTCTATACGGACCACAAAAACCTTGAACATCTACGCAAGGCCAAAGCACTGAACCAGAGACTATTCAGGTGGGCTACATTCTTCTAACGCTTCGACTTTATCACTACCTATCTCCTGGGGGCCAAAATGGTAAGGCTGAGGCACTATCCTGAAAGGGGGAATATCACGCAGGCCCAGAAAAAGCCTAGCCAGGAGCTGCCCTGCATTGTCAAGCCCCATAATTTCCTGAATACCATCATTCAACAAGATCTAATCACCTTCAACTGGCCTCAAGGAAGGGGATTTCTTCTGAAGAGCTAAGGGCAGGGGGAAAGGGACAACACTCTATGCAGGATAGGATAATATATGTGACTGGATGCATATATGTCCCACTGGGAGTTCCCCAGATAGAGGTGATGCATCTGTACCATGACTTTCCCCAAGTGGGGCATTTTGGTCATCTTAAAACCTATTACCTAGTCTTCCATTTCTTCTGGTGGCCTCAAATGCAAGCCACAATACAGACTTACATTGACTCCTATTACTTGTGCATCCGCCCCAAGACACACCACCACAAACTACTTGGCCTTCTCCTGCCCCTGGAGATCCTGCCAAGGCCCTGGGTGGCCATCATTCATTGTCAAACTTCCTGGCCTCACAGTAATCCTGACTGTTGTGGACCAACTTACCAAGATGGCACACTTCATCCCCTGCATCCACCTACCAGTCTCTGAAGAAACAGCTCAGCTTCCAGAGAAACATGTAATCTGCCTTCATGGGCTCCTGGACCATGTTATTTAGTATTGAGGCCCACTGTTCATCTTACACTTTTGGCGGGAAGCCTTCCTGCTATTTGGAGTCCGCGTTTACACCTCTTCAGCATACCACCCACAGACAGAAGGCCAGGGTAAGCCAAATATTACAACAATACCTACGATGCTTCGTCATTTACCACCAGAACAACTGATCTGCACTCCTGCCCTACACAGAATTCACATATAAGACTGACCATAACTCCACTGGGTCAAATCTTTTTTTCGGCCAATTATGGGTTTCACCTGGCAATTGTGTTACTTCCCCAAATCTGGCAGGTACTGACTGGATTCAATAGATTTACCATGTCCAAGAAGAGTTAAAGGCCTCTTTGAGGAAGCAAAGTGATATGCAGACTGTTGATGAAGGGAGAGACCAACACTTTCAGTAGGCCAAAATGTGTGCCTTGCCACAAAACACCTGTGCACAGATAGGCCATCCCACAAACAAAACTACCAGTTCCTTGGGCCATACTGTATCTGTCAACAGAAGGCGAGAAGCTGTTCTAGATTTGATTTTCACAAATAGAGAGAACTGGTTGAGAATTTGAAATTGGAAGGCAGTTTGGATGAAAGTGATCTAAGGATGATTCTAAGGAATAGAAGAAGGGAAAAGAGCAATGTAAGGAGGTGCGTGTGTCTCTCCCCTTCTGACAGGGCAGGAGGCTGCACCTCCTCACTGCTTCGCAAGCAGGGCGCAGCTCACAGCCAGTGAGTCCACCTGGTGATTAGTCCCATTAGTAGTTAGTCCTTCTGCCAAATCCCTCAATCAGGGCAGTGAGCAGGCCAGGTCCGCAATCAGCCCAGGCCTTAATTAGTCTTTCCGCCCCAGTCCCTCACTCAGGGCAGTTCATAGTTTATATCTCAGGCTGAGTCTGTGCGACACAGCCCAGCAGTTCAGGGTGGGGAATTAGCTCCCAACCGGGAGTGGCAGCAAATGCGCCTGGCGCCCTAGCTCCGGCAAGTGCCAGACCAATTCAGGCCTCCTGGCCTATTAGTGGGGAGGTGGCCACTCTTCACAGGTGGGGTGCTGGACGCAGGCCCACCCACTCCACTGCATCCAAGCCCAGGGCCCTATTGGTGGCGGGGTAGTTCGCCACTAGGTCAGTGGGGATCCGCCCGCAACATGCTGGCCAGTTCACAATAATTCTACAGCCGAACCCTATTTGGTGTCCCTGGGCTCCTTCCTACCCTCCCCAGCTTGGGGTACCTGGGTTGTCCTCAGTCTCCCCTGGGTAAACAGCCAATGGCAGCCCCGGCAGTTCATCGGCATTGCTGGTCTCCGGCAATTCAGGTAACTCCTCTGGTCGGGCAGCCGTCTCTTTCAGCTCTGGGCTCTGGCAGCAAAGGAGCAACATCCTGCTCCTCTGGCAGCTCTCCCCCTTCTGAGCTAGGAGGTTGGCCTTTTATAGTCCCACTTCCTGTCCTGCCCCTCTGCTTCTGGCGGGGCGACCACGGGTAGCCTGGTTCTGTCCACCAGGGGGTGATTTCAGGTCTCTTCCCTTCTGACAGGGCGGGAGGCTGCGCCTCCTCGCTACAAGCAGGGCCGGCTCCAGGCACTAGCACAGGAAGCAGGTGCTTGGGGCGGCCAACAGAAAGGGGCGGCACGTCTGGGTCTTCGGCAGCAATTCGGCGGTGGGTCCCTCAGTCCCTCTCTGAGGGAAGGACCGGCTGCCGAATTGCCGCCAAAGAGTGAAGCGGCACGCTAGAGCAGCCGCCGAAGTGCTGCCAATTGCAGCTTTCCCCCCCCACCACCACCTCTCTTCGCCGAGCTTGGGGCGGCAAAAAAGCTGGAGCCGGCCCTGGCTACAAGCAGAATAAAGATAATGGATTTCAAGAAGGCAGACTTCAGCAAACACAGGGAGTTGTTAGGTAAGCTTTTATGGGAAGCAAGTTTAAGGGGAAAAACAAACAGTTTGAGAGAGCTGGCAGTTTTTCAAAGAGACATTAGGGAACAAGAGCAAACTATCCCACTGTGTAGGAAAGCTAGGAAGTGTGGCAAGAGACCATTCTAGCATAACCAAGAGATCTTCAATGATCTGAAACTCAAAAAAGAGTCCTACAAAAAAGTGGAAACTAGGCACAAAAAGAGATTAAACTAGTTAGAGACTGTGATGCTACACTCCATAACGCTTTATAGAAATATGCTTATGAGTGTAAATATGACATACTTGGAATGTGTTTTATGCTAGATATGCCATGTAACATCTTTGCAAAGGTTATGATCTACTGAATAATATTCATCCTATTTGTATGCATGTATCATTTTTATATTTAAAGTTATTAATATTGGTTATATATTTGTATCTCAATGTGTTTGATTCTAAGTAGCACCAGTGAAGCATTTGGCCAGTTTATTGTGAAGGAACTCTTCAGATTAAGTGCCCAATCAAGAAACACTTAACTGACAATGGACCTGGGGAGACTCCAATCCACATATGAGGCGCCTTCCTGGGAACGTTCAAGGTAGCATGTGAGAAGTGGCTGCTCTACCTTTAAAAAGCTGAATCATTCATGGACATGTGACTTTCCCAGGTGGCTACAAACTCCATCTTGTTGCTGTGATTTTGCACAGAAGAACAAAGGCGTTTCCACCCACAAGAGAGAGAATATAAAAGGCCCTGTAAGCCTCTCCATTTTGTCTTCAGCTGGTTCAAGTGATGGCCCCTCCACCCCAAAGAGATGCCTGAAAGAAACTGGAACAAAGAACTGTAACTACGGGGGTGTGAGTAATTGCTGGACCCAGGCCATAAACTACAATGTTGGCCTGAAAAGGATTGGGCCCAGACTAGGAAGGAGTCTAGTCTGTGAAAGAAGCTTATTGGACCATCTCTGAGGGTGGAGATTTAACTGTATTCAGTTTCTTAAACGTATTAGTCTTAGACTTGCTTTTGCTTTATTTTACTTGGTGACTTACTTTGTTCTGTCTGTTATTACTTGGAACCACTTAAATCCTACTTTTTATACTTAATAAAATCACTTTTGTTTATTAATTAACCCAGAGTAGGTAAGTAATACCTGGGGGAGCAAACAGCTGTGCATATCTCTCTATCAGTGTTATAGAGGGCCGACAATTTGAGTTTACCCTGTATAAGCTTTATACAGAGTAAAACGGATGTATTCAGGGTTTAGGCTCCCAGAAAGACTGAATACTGAGTGCTTGGAAAGTCTCTGTTAACTGAGAAGCCCCTGGGCTAAGTGAATCTTAGTTTTTGTGAACTGCAGGGTGGTGTGGCCAATCTCTTGGTCTGTGCTGGAGTAGACTGGTGTGTCTAGCTCAGCAAGACGGGAGTGGGGGGAAGCCTTTTCTGGCGAGGGGTTTGTTCTCAGTGGTATCTCAGCACATCTAGTGACAGTCCTGAGGGAGTTTCTGTGACCCAACCCGTCACAGAGACATACAGGGTAGCAAGCAAACATTCTACAAATGAATGAAGCAAGAGGAAGACCAAGGTCAGGGTAGGCCCATTACTCAATGAGGAGGGAAAGACAACAGAAAATGGAGGTCATTAATGATCTGGAAGATGGCGTGGACTGCACCCTCAGCAAGTTTGCAGATGACACTAAACTGGGGGGAGTGGTAGATACCCTGGAGGGTAGGAATAGCATACAGAGGGACCTAGACAAATTAGAGGATTGGGCCAAAAGAAATCTGATGAAGCTCAACAAGGACAAGTGCCGAGTCCTGCACTAAGGACGGAAGAATCCCATGCACTGCTACAGACTAGGGACTGAATGGCTAGGCAGAAGTTCTGCAGAAAAGAACCTAGGAGTTACAGTGGACGAGAAACTGGTTATGAGTCTACAGTGTGCCCTTGTTGCCAAGAAGGCTAATGGGATTTTGGGCTGTATAAGTAGGAGCATTGCCAGCAGATCGAGGGACATGATCATTCCCCTCTATTCGACATTGGTGAGGCCTCATCTGGAGTACTGTGTCCAGTTTTGGGCCCCACACTACAAGAAGGATGTGGAAAAATTGGAAAGAGTCCAGCGGAGGGCAACAAAAATGATTAGGGGGCTGGAGCACATGACTTATGAGGAGAGGCTGAGGGAACTGGGATTGTTTAGTCTACAGAAGAGAAGAATGAGGGGGGATTTGATAGCTGGTTTCAACTACTTGAAAGGGGGTTCCAAAGAGGATGGAACTAGACTGTTCTCAGTGGTGGCAGATGACAGAACAAGGAGTAATGGTCTCAAATTGCAGTGGGGGAGGTTTAGGTTGGATATTAGGAAAATCTTTTTCACTAGGAGGGTTGTGAAGCACTGGAATGAGTTACCTAGGGAGGTGGTGGAATCTCCTTCCTTAGAGATTGTTAAAGTCAGGCTTGACAAAGCCCTGTCTGGGATGATTTAGTTGGGGATTGGTCCTGCTTTGAGCAGGGGGTTGGACTAAATGACCTCCTAAGATCCCTTCCAACCCTGCTATGAAAATGAGGAAATGGCAGAAGTACTAAATGACTTTTTTGTTTCAGTTTTCACCAAATAGGTTAGTGGCAAATGGGTGTCTAACAGAGTGAATGCCAGTGAAAATGAGGTAGGATCAGGGCCAGATTTCCAGGTACAGTAGGCACGTGCTTAGGGGCACCGGTGTTCTAGGGGTGCCTAAAAGTTAAGTGGGTTAAAAGTTTCATTTTTTTTTTAAATGGAAAACACAAGGTCAGCTATAGGTGGGAAGGGTGCTGAAGAGGTTGTGCTTAGGGGCGCGTAAGGTGTAAATATGCTCCTTGGTAGGATCTGAGGATAAAATAGGGAAAGAACAAGTTAAAAATTACTTATACAACTTAGATGTCTAAGTCAGCAGGGCCTGGTGAAATACATCCTAGAATACTCAGGGAGTTGACTGAAGAGATATCAGAGCCATTAGTGATTATCTTTGAAAACTCATGGAAGACAGGAGAGATTCCAGAGGACTGGAAGAGAGAAAATATATGCCCATCTATAAAAAGGGAAATAAGGACAACCTGGGGAATTACAGACCAGTCAACTTAACTTCAGTACCCAGAAAGATAATGGAGCAAATAATCAAGCAATCCATTTTGCAAACACCTAGAAGATAAGGTGATAAGTAACAGTCAGCATGAATTTGTCAGGTTTGACATGATTTGTTCTTGACTAATTCATGCTGCCTGTTACTTATCACCTTATTATCTTCTAGGTGTTTGCCCTGATAAGGCCTCCGCTGGAGTAGTGTGTCCAGTTCTGGACACAAAATTTCAGGAAAGATGCAGACAAATTGGAGAAAGTCCAGAGGAGAGCAAAAACATTAAAGTTCTAGAAAACATGACCTCCGAGGGAAGATTGAAAAAAACTGGGTTTGTTTAGTCTGGAGTAGAGAAGACCGAGGAGGGGACATAAGTTTTCAAGGATGTAAAAGGTTGTTATAAGGAGGAGGGAGAAACATTGTTCTCCTTAACCTCTGAGGACAGGACAAGAAGCAATGGGCTTAAATTGCAGCAAGGGAGCTTTAGGTTGGACACTAAGAAAAACTTCTTAACCGTAAGGTTAGTTAAGCACTGGAACAAATTGCCTAGAGAGATTGTGGAATCTCTGTCACTGGAGGTTTTTAAGAACAGATTAGAAAAATACCTGTCAGGAATCGCCAAGTTATTATGTTGCCCTGCCTTGAGTGCAGGGGACTGGACTAGATGACCTATTGAGGTTCCTTCCAATCCTACACTTCTCTGATATCTCATTGACTGGTAAGGTTACAGCCCTGAAGAATGGTCCTGGGAATCAGCTGCCCGTATCCAAGCATCTGACCTTGTGGATGCCTTTTCATAAAAACCACCGTACAAGCCTGGTTCAGCAGTTAGGGGTGCCCCTAAAGGGGGGAAGGTGATGCGAGGTCCTACAGGGAGAGGACTGGAACGTGGGTCTGCGGGATGGTTCACCCCTCCACGCTGCGACCCTGTGGCCAAGGTAGGGTTGCATGCATTACCACATAGACCCTGTAGAGACAAACACCACAGGAAGTACTGCCTCAGAAGGCTGGACTGACAGCTTCTCTTGTGGTCTCTCTTAGGTCCAGGCACTTTATTTAAGCCCAGGAGGAGTTCCAGGAAGTGTCCATTCAACAAGGTGGACTTCCTGCCAAGCATAGCAATGGACCTGCCTCTTGGCTTGCTCTCAGACTCCTTGTTTTTGATTCCAGCTCTGAACAGAAGCTGTTCCTGGCTTCTTACTGCCACTGCTTCAACTACTAGCCCTGACTGCCCAAGCTCCACTCGTATCAGTGCGGGGGGTGGGCTCACAGCACTGTTCCATTATGAGAAGGCCTGATTGCCAACTGCTTCTATGCTAACTCATGTCTCCTTTTTGGGTCTGTAAAAGCCCGCTCCTTACCTCTAATACTCACTGTAGCCTTTTGTAACCCACTGCACTGGGAGAGGCCATTGGTTTTCATGCTGTTTTGACCAAGAATGAGTGAAGAGAGTGGGTTAGGTTCCAGGCACAACTTTTACCTTCTCTACCTCCCCCTAGTGGTTAAAAGACTTTGCTCTCTCTGGGGATGGATTATGTGAAACACCCACACAACAGTCACTTATTTAAAACAAGATTTATTAGATAAAGAGAAGCACATCAAAATAAAAGAAATGATTCATATAATATACCGCATCCCTTAGCTTCATTAAAAGAGAAGAAAAGAAAATTGAACTTGGTCCTGAAAGCAGGTCTTATCTGTGACCCAACCCTGGTCAAAACTGAGAGCCTTGCATGGCTGATTCTGGAGAGATACTCCCCTCCTAACCCAGACCAGTTTTCTCCAGCTACAGACATACAATTTAGGGATTGGTGAACAGCTGCATTGTCTAGGGGATGCGCCAGTGAGGGTAAGAGGACACTTGCATGATGCTAATGGCGGTCTTTCAAATGCTTAACCACCAAACTCAAGTACAGCCTTGTGGAGTTTATTTGGTCTGGTTGTCTCCAGTTTATCCAGGCCTCTTACTGAAGGCTCCATCACTTTTCCATTGCTGCAAAGTATAAATTATTGATAGAACCCAGATGCTCCATCACAGTGATGAACTCAAAGACAGTCGAAACAGCCAAATTTTGACTTTTTTTGAACCAAAGCCATAAATCAGCCCCAATGTGCATGACAACTAGCCAAACTTCAACAACACATGCACAAGCCTTGGCAAATCCTGACCGAGTTTAGAAACAAAACCCTAATCCAGATTTGTTTTGCCTGGTTGAGAGTTTTATTACAAAACCAGCATACTGTTTTGATTGCCTTAAACAGAAATACAACATACAGAATGCAGTACAAGAAACAGTATTACTGAATGTCATGTCATTATTATATGGGAAAGGTTCTCTGTAAATACTCTGCATAAAGATTTCAGTATTAGTAAAATACAATCTACTTCTCTATGATAGAGTTAAACCTCTATCGCAGCAACATTTAATGAGGGTTTAATTACTGTACTTTTCAGAGACTATTCAGTTAGAGTATCTGAGTTTGCAGCAGATGGGGCTTTAAGAACTCTACTCCACATGCCACAGTTCTAGGAAAAGTCATAAAATGAAACTTGTTTGTAATTCGCCTTGGCCACTCCTGAAGGTCATTTGGAAATCACTAACACCAGGTCATCACTACCTGCTCTGCTTGCGCAGTAGATTGGGTAATAGCTGCCTGTATAGGCTTTCAGGCAAACAGACCTTGCCAGGTTGGCATTTTCTGAATTTTTATGGGCTGAGCTAAACAATCACTTCAAAAGGGTAAAAAAATAAATAAATAAAGCAAATGGACAAACATTTTGGTTTATTGGAGAGCGTCACAGAGACAGCTCTTGGAGTATAATATACACTGTTGGCTAATTTTGCTTGCCCATTAACAGCTACAGGTGGAGAAACTAAATAAAAAATTTATCAAACTGTATTGTTTAATAATTATATTTTAGTAGCATCCAGAGGTCCCAATCAGAACAGCAGAACCACTGTGCTAGGTAGGTACTGTACAAACACATACAAAGACCTGTCGAAAGGCCCAGGTCCTCAGAGATATCAATGGTGGTGGGGCCATACAGTTGACAATCCAAACTCCCAGTCCTGCAAACATGCCTGATTTATGCATGGAAGTGGTCCCATCAATTTTAATGGAATTACTCATGTGTGTCAACTTTTGTATGTGCGTAAGTGTTTGCAGGATCAACATCTATGGAGACAGCATGAATGTTGAGACTATTCAGAAAGTCAGGTATAGCTGAATATCCACCAGAAAATATTTGTCATGTCTGGAAATAGTGTGGAATGGAAAAGAGATTTGGAAAGTAAAACTTCTATTGAAATATCTTACCTGTATTGTGTTCAAAATCCTCTCAAATTTGTCTCCTGTCAAAGGTTGCCTGACCTATTATATAATATAAAATATACAGCTCTGAACAGTTATCTACTTATATTTTTAATGTAGTCCACATAGTTTTACAAGAAGGGATAAAACCAAGCAGAGCCTTCCTCACCACCTCTAAGGCTGAGATCTGAGAACAGTATTTGCTTAGATCGGCAACAACAGAAATCTAATAAGTACTATATCAGCAAAGCTCTTGCCCTGCTTACACACCAGTGGGGATCAAAGTCCAGTTTTACTGGATTAACTAAAACAAAATTAAGTATCAGCTGTCAAGTGAGCTGTCACAGGGTGGAAAACCAGCACCGTATAGCCTGGAGTACAAAATGTATCTAACAGGGTTTATTGCCATCCAACAATGCCAAAAATGCTTTTTAAACTAAATTTAAAAAATGTTTTGGGCAGCCATCTTTTAAAATAACTCAAAAGAGTTTCTTTCAGCCAAGGTTTTCCCTTGTGTATGTAGAGGGTCGGGTTGCTGTAACAGGCAAGGTTGAGAAAGTGAGATTCTGTAGATGGCATTTCTCACATAGGACCTAATCCAAATGTGTTTCAGAGCAGAAGTACATGAGACTAATAATAAAGGGGGTTGGATTCCTTAGCAGCTTGGCACCTATGACTAGATGTTGCTAAGCACACTGCTAGCCAGGGTAAGGAGAATCAAGGTGTGCTGTGCAGGGGACTGCACAGATGCATGACCAGAGACCATCGCATGCACCTTCCCCCAGCCTGAAAACCTTAGGGGGGGGGATGGGCAGGTATTGTGTCTATTTTTGCCTGGGTTGGGGGGCGCAATCAAAAATTGTAACTCGGGGGTGGGGTGTCAGCTCAAAAAGTTTAAAAACTGCTGCCTGAATACTCCAAAGATATAATTAATAAATACAAATGCATGTTGTATTTTCTCTGAACTCTTTAATCTTGAAGTAAAGACTTGTACCCAGATGTTACAAAGCTCTTACATTAGAAGTTCACTGGCTATTTAAAATAAAGAAAGGGTGACAACATGTAGTTATGTCTTTGAACAACCCTGAAAAATGAAAACCTATTTCTTTTATGTAACCACCGTTCCTTATGCATCAAAGTAAGCTGTTTAATTTGTTATTACCTGTGCACTGCTTATATTTTATTAGGGATGGACGTGAAGCTAATCCTTGAATCCAAACATGCCCAAAGTTTGGAGTGGTTCAGAACCATATCAGAACTCTGACTTGGAAATCTATATTTTATATACCAAGTATTTAGGTCTAGTATTTAAAATAATATTTCCTTCCTCCCTCACCCCAAATACACAACACTCACCATGCAAAACACACAAACAACTGCTTCTTTGTCACAACATAAAGGAGAATAATAGAATATGAAAAAGTTGTCTGGGACATTTTTAGCTTAAAATCTTTTCTTTATTGATTAGCACACACAATGTATTTGTGATTGTTTAAATCATGCAGATATTTGTCTTACAAACCATTTGACCTCATATATGGTTGCAAATGATTGAAAATTACTTATAGTTGGAAATGTCTACTTTGAGGTAAGAATTTAAAATAAATTCTACTGACCAAGAGTGAGCTAAGTATAGTGAACTAAGTTTTCAAGTTTTTGGGAAATAATATTAAAGATAACATTCTATACATACTGGCACATGGGATGCAGCCCATTCGCCTCATCTAAGGTTTGATCCTCTCTTTTGACACACAGTATGCAGATTTATAATATCTGTGGCTGTGTAAGTACAGGAGCTCATTTTCTATTTCACACTATTCTATCTGCACAGCAGAATGCAGGATTAAACTCTTTGAAAAAAATATATTTTCAAATAATTGCCATGGTTTAATCACGCAGCTGCCACTGAGAATAAAGAAAATTGCATAACTAAATCCCCATTGCACTACTTTAAAAATATAACACTTTTGGCCAAAATACAAAATATGAAGAGCTAAAGTTGAGGTACAAAACTGCATGCACAACTGCACATCTTCTTTTGTGTATTCAAGTGACTGCATAAACAAGTCTTGTGTTTGTGCACACAAATGTTATTTGGGCACCTAAATAACTGCTTACGCATGGAATTGTGTATCTGCATAGGTCTCGATTGAACATGGGTGTTTGAATGTGATCATCAAGCCATTTCTTTTGAAAATGTGGAGCTTGAGGTTTGTCCATTAGTTGCTATTACTCTCTACTATTTATGTTTAAAGTAAATTCTTTCCAACATGAGAATTACAACTGGAGCATGAGTGAGAAAAATATTAAATATGAGTGAGAACAATATTAAATATAATCAGGAAAGGCTGAGATTTGTTTTTCGTTTGTTACTAATCCATTCATAGTGAAGGTTAGAGGATAATTTACAGGAAAAATATTTATAGGTTAATTACATAAAATAATTATACTGCACCAACAAAACACTACAAACAGAATATTTTAAAATCATATTAGTGCATGTACACATGTCAACTTACAAAGAGAATACTTGAAAATCTATGTGCTAAGGGAAATAAACATATCTCAACCTACTGAGTTAAGTGTTCAAAAGGCTGTTTGTCACTGCAGCATAAATCATTTCCTTAGTGCAAGACTTACCAAGTGTGTAAAAAGACACTGACTCCCTGAAAAAACTGCTTTTCTGCCCTAAAAATATCTGAATAATAAAGTGATAGCTGTGTTTCTCAAGTAGCTTATTAGTTTTTGCTGAGTTTTGGAACATATCAATTTATACAAGCTTAGTTTTAAAACTCTAAAAACACTCTAAAATCTGATTCAAATATGCTATCATTGGAAGACAGAACAGAAATAAAAACAAAACTGATCTGTACAAGTGAAAGAAGATGTTGATTTGATTCCCTCCCTCTGCACCACTGGAAGCATCCTTGGATGACAGTTTGGCACAATACCTATCCCCAAAAGCTATATTGCACTGACAGGTGCAAGATTACTTTAGTTGTTGAAGAATCACAGTGTTAAGTATATCTGCTTCTTGTAGTGTCAGACTTTCATCTGTTAGCTCTTTATTTGGAAATGTAGTCACAAGAACAAAGTCAGCTGCTGCAAATGCAGGATGGGACTGGATAATAAAGTCTCGAATATCCATAATCCTGTTGGAATAAATATAATGGTATTATATAAACACTGAAAATTACTAATGATTTAATTTATACAGGAATCAGCTGCCAACACCAGTAAAGGTAAAAAATTTGAATACTGCAAATACAGCATGCACTCCCACATCCCAGGTGAGTGCCCTACGCACCAGGCATTGACTATTCTGGAGTGCATCTCTCTCCGGCTCTTTGCGACTACCTAAAATGTCACTGTTTTGTCCATATGCAGAATGGAAGTGTTTTTGAAACCTCAACAATTTTAACAGGACAGGAAATTTGTTTCCTGCTCAGCTCTATTCCCAACCTGCCAGCATCATCATTATTTTAATTGGACTGAGCTTCAGCCAACTTGCTCTCAACCAAATACTGGGAAAGGAGAGAGGTTGTACTATTAATGTCGGCTAAAATAAAGAGCCCTCGCATTGCTAGTCCCTCTGCTCACTGATTGCACCACAGCCAAAACTGTCTCACTCTGCCCATCATAGCTCTCACATACATGTAGAGCAGGAAATGTGACAACAGCGTAACATTGCCAAACTTGGAACAAATGCACCCTTAGAACGGATGAGTAATTGCCTAACACCACACATCAACCAGCCAAACAAAAGTGCTTCTCAAAGCTATATCCAAACTAAAAAGCCAGAATACGAGTATGTACGATGAAAGTTATATAAAGTTAAGTTACCAAATGCCTGAATCTGATCACCTCCAAAAGTGTTATTCTACATCTAGTGTTCCTCTACCCCAAACGTTCATAATTAATAAACTGCTTATACACTTTACCTGTTTTACCATCATTCTTGCCTTTTTATATGCCAGCTGCTATTTTAGTTCCTTTTCTATCTACTAGATACAAAACAATCTTACTGAAAGAAGCGTGGTTACTTGTATCTCTATGGCATTAGTTTACCTGTGTGTTTGATTGAATCTTTGTATCAAACGGCTTCCATCCGCTAGCCTAATCTGAATTTTAGTTGTTGCAATGGAGTCATCAATCAGAACAGTTGCATTAAGAATGGATTTATCCTCTTCTTCTGGGGAAGAAGGTGTACTGACAATTTCAGGTGTGAGGCTAAAGGATTGAAGTATAGGTGTTACTGAAAGAAAGCACAACTGAAAAGATGCATTCTAGAACATTTCTTATCTCTCTTTTCTATCTGAAACCAGTATCATGCACCGTATACTAATTGACTTGGAGTATTGAAAAGTGTCAAAATTGTTTGCATTAATATATGGATAAGATTTTATATATGTGCATTTTAGTTACACAAGAACATTTTCTCCATACATGAGATTTCTTGTACATTATTTTTTATATACAGGACTAATTCATGTAGGGATATAAATATTGTTTAAAAAGTTAACTGTTTAAACAATAAAAAATATTTCATTTAAATGGTTAACAGATTAAAGGGCCGGGGCTGGCGCAGGGATTAACGGTTAAGGTGGGTTAACCGGTAAGACTAATGTTTACAGGTTAACCGGTAAACATTTTACATCCCTAATTTAATGCACATCACTACTATAAAAGGGAAGGTTAATACAAATTGCATAATTTTATATATATGGAGAGAGGATCATAAAACAACATTTTTGTGTATGTTAATACTAGAGCACAAAACAACATGTGCACGATTTTAATTTTATTCATTGTACCTTATGGGCCATATTTGGAGATAATGTAAGTGGTTATGTAAATTATACATTGGCAGTTGGCCCTAAGTGCTTCAGCTTATGCTTTCATACACCCCGTTGACTGTGCCTGCTACAACCTTTCTCAGTCTCTTCACCCTCTCAGGATATTATTTATGCTGATTTACTGATATTTAATTTACACCACCATTTAAGTCACCTCTGAATTTGGCATTTTACACACAAGAATGCGGATTAGGATAGGGATTGGTAAATCTGTTGTAAAGATGGTGAAGGGAAGTGTTTTGGCTCTGGTTAGGTGTAGTCTAGAGTTTGATTTTGCGTTGGAGATTGCATCCTGGCCAGGATCTGAATCTGAGAGTGCTATAATCTCATGATAGAGAAGGGTGGAGTAGATAACATTAAAAAGAAAAAAAGCTTTCAGAAACTGTAATGTTTACAGCTTGGACTATTTTTCACACACCAAGCAGCTGTGCTTTAATGAATGCACTAATGCCAAATTTATCTGCTTTCTACTTCTTCCCTCTTGGTCATATAAGTCTGTATATAATTTAAACATTTATGTGATTTACATCACCTACATTTTTATTTGTTTTTAGTACTGATTTCTCTTTCCCTAGCCTCATATTCTAGGTTTGGTTAATTTACATTGCATACTCATTTGGAGTAAGGAATCATGCCCCATTTAATTTATGTGGAGATATACCTATCTAATAGAACTGGAAGGGACCCTGAAAGGTCATCGAGTCCAGACCCCTGCCTTCACTAGCAGGACCAAGTACTGATTTTTGCCCCAGATCCCTCCTCAAGAATTGAACTCACAACCCTGGGTTTTAGCAGGCCAATGCTCAAACCACTGAGCTATCCCTCCCCCCATTGTAAATGTAATAATGTAAATATTATTCAGCAATATGGTTATACTTAAAAGTTTAAAAATGGTGCTTCATTAAAGAAAACTTGGGAAAATGACCACTGTGTGACAAACAAGTTAGCCTTTTAATCACATACAAAATTCATTAGAGAGTATCTATTAGATTACCTTTTCCCACTGTTTACGGAGTTAAGACCTTAGGGGCCACAAAATCGGAAGTACATACAACTACATGCAGAAAAACAAACAATGCAATTGTGTGCCCAATTTCTATGCATAATTAATCAGTTTGCAAATGCCATCAAAATGTTTGTAAATGCAAATGGCCAAATCTGAATTCAACTGGCCCTTAGCAGCACATTTTCTTCATGTGTGCAACCCATCCATTTAGTGCTTGAGAAATTCCATGCTTTTTTAAAAAGGCACTAAACATATGAAGAAATGTAAATTTGCATACTACAAACTAAACTGTTTTGTATTAGAAATTAAGAGCTATTTATACATCCTTGAGTGATGAGATGCAAATTTTGTAAGACTGGAAACTAACATCATTAGAACATTAAAAAAAAAAAATATCTAAGGACAGCATAAAATCATTTTTTCTAATGTGGAGTATTCTACTACTTATATATAATATGTGTATCTACACACACACACACACGCACAAAATATGTAGGGAATACATAATGGTGTGGTACGAAAGGTTTTATCTGCATGAGTTTGGCATGGGCATATTGCTCAGAAGAGGTTAAGCCAAGAGTTCTAAAACATGCATGTCGTCCAGCGTTGAGAACTTTTATATCACAATGTGATACATTGTGCATGCGATTTTAAACATAATGATCCAGATTCTGAGCTTGTGTCAACTGGCATCACTGTTAAAAATCAACAGAACTATGCAGATTTACACAAGTTAAGAATTTGGCCTTGTAAGGCCCTTTCATATCCCTCCATCTGGAAAGCCAAATTCCTTTGTTACAATGAGTCCACAGTGTAAAGGGGTCAGAGGAAGCCAAAGATCATAAGCCACAGACCATCTGACAGTGACCTAAAATAGATTTTCAAGGGCAGGAAGAATGCTAGAAGCTGATAGTTTCTCCTTTCCAATGATATAAAACTGCTTCTAACTCTGCAGGGCTGAAAGATCACATTTTTTATGGAGAGAAAAGTTGTTACTGGCCTAGGACTAAATCTTGCCTCTCCAGGGCTTGGGCAGGTGTAATTTTGCAGGAAAGGAAGAGAAATCATTTGGCTGGAAGGTTAATATTTTAAAAAAATAAAAGCTATTTAAAGCTGAGTAAGGGTTTGTGATATAAGATTAAGTCCAGGGAGATGGAAGATAAGTGAGGGGAGCAGACACAGATTAAACAAATTTATAAAATAGTTCTGAAATGTATCACATGGAAACCACTTCCACATACATAACATATATGTACTATGCCCTCTACTTAGCAGGAAAGGAGAGCTAATGGATGACAACAAGAAGGCTGAGGTGTTTAATGCATAGTTTGCTTCAGTCTTCATTAAAGGTAAATTGTGATAAGATACTTTAAACAATATTAACTACAAGGGGAAGGAACACAAGCTAAAATAGGGAAAAAAACAGGTTAAAAAATATTTAGATATGCTAGATATATTCAAGTAAGCAGGGCCTGATGAAATTCACCTTAGGAACTAGCTGAAGCAATCTCAGAACCATTAGTGATTATTTTTGAGAACTCATGGAGGATCAGTGAGGTCCCAGAGGACTGAACAAGGGTAAATATAGTACCTATCTTTAAAAAGGGGAACAAAGACAATCTGGGGAATTATAGACCAGTCAGCCTAACTTCAATACCTGGAAAGATACTGGAACAAATTATTAAACAATCAATTTGTAAGCATGTAGAGGATAATAGGGTTATAAGAAATAGCCAATTGTCAAGAACAAATCATACCAAACCAACCTCATTTCCTCCCTTGACAGGGTTACTAGACAAATGGACAGGAGAAAAGCAGTAGATGTAATATATCTTGATTTTAGTAAGGCTTTTGACACAGTCCCACGTGACGTTCTCAAAAGCAAAAAGGGAAATGTAGTCTAGATAAAATTACCATAAGGTGGATGCAAAACTGATTGAAATACTGTATTGAAGGAGTAGTTATCAGTGGTTTACTCTCAAACTGGAGGGACATATCTAGTGTGGTCCACAGGGATTTATGATGGGTCCAGTACTAGTCAATATTTTTATTAATGACTTGAGAGTATGCTTACAAAATTTGCAGGTAACTCCAAGCTGGGAGTGGCTGCTTGCACTTTGGAGGACAGGATTAGAATTAAAAATGACCTTGACAAATTGAAGAATTGGTCTGAAATCACCAAGATGAAATTCAATAAAGACAAGTGCAAAGCACTACACTTAGGAAGGAAAAATCAAATGCGTATATACAGAATGGGGAATAACTGGCATGGCATTAGTACTGCTGAAAAGGATCTGGGGGTTATACTGGATCACAAACTGAATGAGTCAACAATGTGATGCAGTTGTGAAAAAAGCTAATATCATTCTGGGGTGTGTTAACAGGAATGTCATGTGTAAGACATGGGAGGTAATTCTCCTGCTCTACTCAGCACGGGTGAGGTCTCAGCTGGAGTACTGTATCCAGTTCTGGGGGCCTCACTTTAACAGAGATGTGGGCAAAATAGAGAGAGAGTCCAGAGGACAGCAACAAAAATGATAAAAGGTTTAGAAAACTGGACCTATGAGGAAAGGTTAATAAAACTGGCACTGTTTAGTCTTGAGAAACGAAGACTGAGGGGGGGTGGGACCTGAAAACAGTCTTCAAATATGTTAAGGGCTGTTATAAAGAGCATGGTGATCAATTGTTCTCCAGGTCCACTGAAGGTAGAACAAGAAGTAACAGACTTAATCTGCTGCAAGGGAGATTTAGGTTAGATATTATGAAAAGCTAATTAGAAGGATAGTTAAGTACTGGAATAGGTTACTGACACAGGTTGTGGAATCCCCATCATTGGAGGTTTTTAACAGGTTAGACAAACACCTGTTTGGTATAATTGGTTCTGCCTCAGCACAGGTCCCTTCCAGTCCTACATTTCTATGATTCTATAGCTAACCCAAGTAATAATTTTATACTTGTCTAATTTTAAGAAGTACCCACCCAATTCCCTTCAAACTTAACTTAATTTACCCATTGACAATATACAAAAATTTCACTTGACAGCATTTTAAGGAAATCTGTAATGTAGAAATAGGTGTTTATAATGGAATATTTCCTGGAGGTTTAATTAGATCACCTCTAGCACACCTCTTCCTTCACTCATGCTTCAGTACTAAGATGATGGAATGGACTGTGCATGCACAATCGAGATTCCTGCTATATATTACTGCCTAATAAAATGTGTTGAATCATATATAAACAACACATTATTTAGTGTAGGTTCTGTGGTCTTTAGAGACCAAAGTACAAGTAGCTTTTCTAACACCACACTGCAGGTCCATTTATTTCTCTTAAAAGTTTCACCTGCCTTGGGAAGAAAGTGGTGCACTGCAAAGAGGTTCTCTCTCCTCCTCTAGCACAGGACCAGCTATAATTTGGTACTAAATGAAGTAGCAGGGATTAGGAAGTGATGAAGAGCGTTAAGCGTTAGGTAATTTTCCCCTTCTATCTACAGATACACCTCTACCCAGATATAACGCAACCCAATACAAATTCAGATATAACACGGTAAAGCAGTGCTCTGGGGGGGGCGGGGCTGCGCACTCCGGCGGATCAAAGCAAGTTCGATATAACGCGGTTTCACCTATAACGCGGTAAGATTTTTTGGCTCCCGAGGACAGCATTATATCGGGGTAGAGGAGTATTTTTTCTGATCAAGATCGAATAAAACCTGAGTCCAAAATTGAACTCCATTTAAGTCAACGTGGTTACAACATGATAAATTTGTCCCATAATCCTTAACAAGTAGTGGAAGCTAGGAGAACTGGGGATGCAATGCAGGAGGAAAACAGATCTGAAATTCTTGGAAGAATAAAAATATCCTTCTGGTGCCAACAGCTGGTAAAACACAGAGCTTGAGACAGTCTTGATGAAAATTATGAAAGTATTTTCTAAAATGGAAGAAAAATCATTCTGGTTTAAGATATCTGAATGGCATGAAATGTGCAAAGATGCTGGGGACAGAGAAAGCGAGAGATAACATTACTCAAATTTGTCAGTAATCAGACATGGATTATAGCTTATACCAGCGGTGGGCAACCTGCGGCCCGTCAGGGTAATCCGCTGGTGGGCCACAAGACAGTTTGTTTACATTTGCACGGCCGCCCGCAGCAGTTTGCCATTTCTGGCCAATGGGAGCTGCGGGAGGTGGTGTGGGCCGCAGGAACGTGCTGGCTGCCGATTCTCGCAGCTCCCATCGGCCGGGAATGGCGAACCGCAGCCACTGGGAGCTGCAGACGGCTGTACAAATGTAAACAAACTGTCTGGGCGGCCCGCCAGCGGATTACCCTGACAGGCCGCACGCAGCCCATGGGCCGCAGGTTGCCCACCACTGGCTTATATTGAAAGCTCCAAATCAAAAACTCATGCAATTAATGAAATCCGCTTTTGACACTTACATCCCACACACCTTACCTGCAAATGAAAGGTTTTTCAGCAAATTCATTTGAATATGTCAGTTAAGTGCAAAGAAGGAAGACTTGGAGAGTGAGAAACTGAAGAGGAGTTTTGAATCAACAACATGTAGCTATTGCCTGTTGTAATTAAACAAATCTGCTTATGTGATCTTAGATCTGTTATATATTTATTTTATATTGTAATAAGATCTATTTTAACATAGTTAAAAATGAATTAAGCTATTTCCAAAAAGGCATCAGAATTGCCTTGCTGACAAAATTAATACACATTATATAACATGGTGAGCAGTTGTAACATTCTGTCATCAAGCTTTTATGTAACACAGATTCATAGGCTCCAGAGCAACCTTATAGACTTACTCAATAATGCCTAGCTTCCTACTGTATTTTCCACTGCATGCATCTGATGAAGTGGGTTTTAGCCCACGAAAGCTTATGCCCAAATCAATTTGTTAGTCTCTAAGTACTCCTTGTTCTTTCTTTTTTTTTTAAATGTATAAACTGTAATCCTTCAAGATCAGGGTTGAGGCATATTGGCAAGATGGCATGGGGAATCCTATACCGCGGCTCCCAGCATTCTACTCATTCAGACAATAAAAGAAGGGCTTCAATCTGCATGGCAATCAATCCATTACTTTTAATCAGCTACATTTCCTTAATAACGGAAGGACAGGTCTATGTATAAATTAATTTATCGAGTGTCAAGGTAAACTGATCTGGCAGATTGGAATGACATTCCACTATGAATGTCAAATTCCACTTCATCATACTCTAGAAACAGTAATAAAGCAGCAAGTTTAAATCTGAATAGAATAATCTTAACATATTGCTTATATTTTTTCCCAATGATTATAGGCAGAACTGATAGCACCACCCTTTGTTAATGTTGCCCCAAAATGTTCCATTATTAGGGTGACCATATATCCCGTTTTGGCTGGGACAGTCCCCTTTTTAAGCCCTATCCAGGATGTCCTGACATTTTTGGCAAAAAAGCGTGCATTTCTCACAAAAGCAAATAGGACAAATGCAGTTTTGCCAAAGCGGAGGAAAAGATTTTGGGGGGTGAGGGGGTGGGCAGAGGGAGTGACGACATCAGATGTCAGACCTTGGGCTGTCAGCCCCAGCCCTGGGTGGTGGGGCTAGGGTTGTCAGTCCTGTGCTGGGGGGAGGGGGAAAAGGCTGGGGTGAGCCCCACATGGGGGGTGGGGTGGGGAGGGTTGTATGTAGTGGTGGTGGAAGGCTCGCTATGTCAAACCTGGGCAGTGGGGCTCAGGCTTCAGCCCCAGCCCTGGGTGGCAGGGCTAGGTCTGTCAGCCCTACCCTGGGAGGGAAAGGCTAGGGCAAGCCCCACATGGGAGAGGGGGAGAGACGCTCTGGCTGTCAACCCCGGGCAGCGGGGCTCAGGCAAGCCCCATGTGGTGTCCTGTTTTCCCTTGGGAAATATGGTCACCCTATCCATTATAAGATCTTGTTTTTAGTTGCCTATAAAACTTAGCCAAATGTTAAGCATTCAGGCTGAAATGTTCTATGCTGGGTGTCCACTTCAGGCTGAATTTTTTGTAAAATTTTAGCAAAAATTGTTCAGCCACAAATGAGAATAAAGATAAGGGTAAAATATGTTGTTTTGCCAGTGTTAAAAAAAATATCTTATAACTATGGAAACTCCATGCTTTGAAGCAGGGACTTGAAATTTGGCAGGGGTATCACCCTGGTTTCAAGGATGCAGCTTGTGCTGTTCCCATGAAAAAACCCCCTACATTTGACCAATTTATCCAAAAATGAGTATGTGATTATGTAATTAAGCAGGGCTGCCAGAGATGGGAGGAGGGGGAAGGGGAAGGGGCAGTTTGCCCCAGGGCCCCTGTTTGAGAGGGCCCACAAAATGACAAAGGGACGGCCAAGCCAAATTTGAGTGAAGAGGGGTTGCAACATGGTGAACGGGATTGCAATGCCACTCAGGTTTGATGCCTGCCATCAATAATGCAGGGAGTGAATTGCCCATCTCAGCCAGGCCCAGAACCCACAGTCACCGTTGTTGGCATCATCATGCCAGGCTTGAGGCGCCCTACCATGCTGAGAGCCCAGACGAAGGAGTAAGGTCAGGGATACCACTCCCGCTAGTGGCAGGGCTAGAGTTCAGAGAGAGGCAAGACTGGCTACATGCAGAGAAGAGCATCCCTTCCTGTGGGGAAGGCAGCAACCACACAGGCCTGGGGCCTCGCTGACCCCTCTCCCCCATCCTCTCCCCTCCTCTTAAACTCTTTTATTTCCATGGTAATTTTTTTTTTTATTTGGATGGGGACATCAGTTTCAGATTTTGAACCTGACCCCCAAAACACTCTCTGCAGCCTTGAAGACTGTAAAATAAGGCATGCACACAATGGGACAGAATTACATTGCAAAGGCAACCTTAATTCTGGGATCGTCTAACTCTTAAGTTTTGACATATTTGACTTGTGATATTTTGGATGAATAAAAGTATTTGTTTTCACTACATTCTCTGACCAAGACTGATCAGTAAACATTTCTGGTATTAATTACTGTTAAGTGGAAAGTGCACTGAGTTACTTCTCCAGAAGTCTCTGATGACTCAATTAAAATCAGTGTCTGAAAGCACTATTTCAAATAGCATCATAGAAAACATTACAAAAATAAAATGCATCTTTTCCAGCCATCCTGAGCCCTACTCTTCTCTTCAATTGCAAATTACACATGCACATGACAGAAGAGAACATTCATTTGTTAAATTTATTTTTACCTTCCAAGCTTTTGTCCTTCTCCACTGAAAGCTTTGAATTTCAGTCTAGGCTTTTCATATTCCTGTTCTTGGTGGTCTTCCATATCCAAGTTAACTTGGCCACCATGCACCAACCGTTGAAGTTCCAAAGGAATCTCTCTTAAATGCAAAAAAATAAACCATTTTAGCTGTCTCCTTAAAGTACACAGTAGAAATCCCCAATTATAGTACAGTAAAACATTTCAGTATGGATCCTACAAGAGCCTAAACAATATTTTAATAAAGAGTGGAAACTAGTGCCCTATCTGTATCAAAATGCAGAGGAATCCAATTGCGCCTACTTCTTCTAGAAGCTAGAGTTAAAAATAAAGACTAATGGATGTATAAATGTAGTTCATTATTAAGTCACAAGTTGAAATCTAGGGTGCACTGATACAATGAATGAGGGTACAATCTTAATAGCCACATTTTGCAAATGATGTTCAAACAGATGAAGTTACTGGGGAGTTCTGTGTTTAAAAAAAAGTGAGATGGAATATTGCCCATACTTAGATATTTTTAATATTTTGGTTGAGAATTTAAAAAATAATCAAGAGGAACAGAATTTAGAAATAATGTCTAAAAATAGTTGCTAGAATGATAATATTATATTATAATTTTTCACTAATCAAACATTTTTAAAGTTTTCTCAAGTAATCTCTAATGCAGGGGCGGGGAACCTTTTTTCTATCAGGGGCCACTGACCCACAGAAAAAAAATCAGTCACGGACCACACACAGCCCCGCCGGGGGGGAGGGTAAGGGGGCGTGGAGGCTTGGGGCTTCCCCTACTCTCTGGGGTGGGGCCAGAAATGAGAGGTTCAGGGTGCAGCGGTGGGCTCTGGGCTGGGACAGGGGGTTGGGGTGCGGGTTCTGGCTGGGGATGCAGGCTCTGGGGTGGGGCTGGGGATGAGGAGTTTGGGGTGCAGGAGGGGGCTCAGGGCAGGGGAAGGGGGTTGGGGGTGCACGTGGGGTCAGAGGGAGTTAGGGTGCAGGAAGGGGGGTTTTGAACTGGGGCGGGGGTTGGGGTGCGGGTAGGGGCGCAGGCTCTGGGAGAGTTTGGGTGCAGGAGGGAGCTGAGACCTGGGGGTTGGGGTGCAGGGTCTGGGAGGGAGTTAAGGTGTGGCAGGGGGCTTGGGATGCAGGCTCTGACCGGGTGGCACTTACCTGAGGCGGCTCCTGGTCGGGTGTGCAGTGGGGCCAAGGCAGGCTCCCTGCAGGCCCTGGCCCCACGCTGCTCCTGGAAGCGGCCGGCATGTGTGGCCCCTAGGTGGAGGGGTGGCCGGGGGCTCTGCACAGAGCATGCTGCCCATGCCCGCAGGTGCCGCGCCCACAGCTCCCATTGGCTACGGTTCCCAGCCAATGGGAGTTGTGGAGCTGGTGCTGGGGGCAGCATGCGGAAATTCCCTGATCGCCACTCCACCCGGGAGCTGTGGGGGTGGGTGGGAGGAGAGGGCGCCGAGGCTCAGGGTTTCTGGCCCATGGGATGGAGATTTGCTACAGGCTGGATTAAATTAAGTAGCGGGCTGAATCTGGCTTGTGGGCCGGAGGTTCCCCACCCCTGCTCTAATGCAATATATTTTTTTTGCCTATCAATCACAGTCCTTAACAGGGATCATAATCCAATTCAGGTGAGGAAAAACGCCTTGAGAAGTAATCAACTGATTTGATTATTATATTGCAGTAGTACCCAGGGCCCTCAATTAGTAACATCGCCCCACTGTGCTAGGTGCTGTACAAATACATACAAAGACACAACCTCTACCCTGAAGATTTTACAGTCTCAGACAACAATCAATATGTAAAAGGTGGAGGGAAGAGGGATGCAATCTAATATATACATATATTCATATACAATAAGAGATATAAAAACTGCTTTGGATTGTTATTGAGCAGAACCCGTCATCAGCATGGACACATGTCCCCTGCAATGGTGGTTGAAGCATGAAGGGACATATGAATCTTTAGCGCAACTGGCACGTAAATATCTTGCAATGCTAGCTACAAAAGTGCCATGCAAATGCCTGTTCTCACTTTCTGGTGACATTGTAAATAAGAAGAAGGCAGCGTTATCTTCTGTAAATGTAAATAAACTTGTTTGTCTTAGCAATTGGCTAAACAAGAAGTAGGACTGAGAGGACTTGTAGACTTTAAAATTTTACATTGTTTTATTTTTGAATGCAGTTTTTTTGTACATAATTCTACATTTGTAAGTTCAACTTTTATGATAAAGAGATTGCACTACAGTACTTGTATTAGGTGAATTGAAAAATACTATTTCTTTTGATTTTTTACAGTGCAAATACTTGTAATTTAAAATAAATATAAAGCGAGCTGTGTACACTTTATATTCTGTGTTGTAATTGAAATCAATATATTTGAAAATGTAGAAAACCATCTAAAATATTTAAATAAATGGTATTCTATTATTAACAATGCGATTAAATCGCGTGATTAAAAAAAATTAATCGCTTGGCGGCCCTAATTAAAACATTATTTATGTTAAGGAATAAACACACCTGTTTTGCTCAACCCAGCATAATATGAATATTCAAAAAGAAGGAGGCATTTGTTGCAGTGAATAAGCCGTGAATTATTTTGAATCACAGTTGGCACTTCTGAGCCTAGTGCTGGAGGTGGCCATCATATTGAAGTATTATGTTATTTGTGGCACAGGCCAAGTGGAGACTCAATCTTAGCATTTGACTACACATCACAGGGTGTGTGATTTGTAAAGTGCTCTAACATGCTGCACTCTAACTCCTCCATGTAGACTCTGCTGGCATAGTCTAAAAGGAAATTAGTTCACATTAACATAGTCCGATAAGAATTAGGCACCTTTTAGAGTGAATCAGCAGGTCTCCAAGGAGTAGTTAGAGCATTTTATAAATCCCACCCTCTGGCACATTTTGCCGGTGCTATGTACATAGGCCCTAAGAGACTGAACTAATGTACAATTTGCTTTAATAATGTTTAACCGTCATAAAAATATGGTAAACATAATATTTTAATAATAAAACTTCAGATATTTTCTTCTGACTGTAAAAAGCATAGATGTGCACCTGTATTTTGATCCATTGCAAAGAGGTCCCTATGACAATATACAGTAACTTCTCACTTAAAGTCGTCCCGGTTAATGTTGTTTCATTGCTGATTAATTAGAGAACATGCTCGTTTAAAGTTGCGCAATGCTCCCTTATAACGTTGTTTGGCAGCTGCTTTATCCACTGCTTGCAGAAAGAGCATCCCGTTGGAGCGAGCTGGTGAGGGCTTGGAACCAGGGTGGACCGGCAGCTCCCCTATCAGCTCCCCTAAGTTTCCTGTGCAGCAGCCGCCCAGCAGGATATCAACTGCTGGGCAGTTCAGCTGTCCCTCCCTCCACTGCCATGTGCTACTCCTGCCCTCTGCTTTGGAGCTGCTCCCGGGAGCCTCCTGCTTGCTGTGCAGAGGGGGGTGGGGGAAGAGGGGGTGCTAATGTCAGGGTGTCCCCCACTTCCCCCGCTCCTGTACCTTATCTCCAGAGCGGGGGGGAGGGGGGGGACACACCAGGACGGAGGGAGCTTGCTGGCAGCAGCTGCTGTCTCAACTTGCTGATCTAATTAAAAAGGCAATGTACTTAAAGTGGGGTCAGCGTACTTAAAGGGGCAATGTGCGTCTCTCTCTCACACACAGTGTATGTCTCTGTCTCTCTCTGCCATGCTGTCTCCCCTCCCTCCATTCGTGCTGCCTTGGAGAGTGTGAGGCTACATTAACAACAATGTGTTAACCCTTGAGGGCTCAACTGAATGCTAGTTCATCATTTAGCAGTAAGGCATTCCCTGGGAAATATCCCACCCTCTGATTTCACCACCCCAACCATCATTGCTGTGTACAGTATTAAACTGTTTGTTTAAAACTTATACT